>NC_081828.1:61393933-62018933 GCF_030867095.1 Alligator mississippiensis
TGCCTTGCTTTCATTAGCCATTAGTGGCTAAAATGTATTGTGTAGATGCTATGCCCAGGTTCACCAGTCTCTGATCATCATAGTAAATTAAACTAACTGAAAGTCATCTAGAAAATACAATACATTTTTCCCTTTGCAGTGATACAGAAGATAATGATTACAATCCAGACTATTTTTGTCTGAATACATGTAAAATTCTCCAAAGGTCGGAGCTGATTCTTTCTAATTGTAAGCACCTCAATTCAACAAACTGTCTACCCCTCTGAGCAAGCCACTTTTCCAACTTTGCATATGCAAAGAACTGAAAAATATATTTTTTAATATTCATCATAGTTTTGTTATTAACTACATGGACATCTATGCTGCATAATGGCCAATGATATTAATCCATTCCCTATATTACAGACAATTTATATAGTAATGTGACTTACAAAAACAGAGTGATGAGGAAGATAACTAGAAACCACTCTATCAGTTGTCAAGGGCAAAAGATCATCTTAGTCTCCTAGTGGCCCATCAGTATAGTGGCTAAATAGACAAATAGCTTTCTCTTTCAGAATTCTGAAATTCAGTGAGGTCCATCTGTCTTCCTAGGAAGACCTTAGCCTTAAAGGTAATGCACAAAGATTCCTGTCAATGAGAAAAAAATTTCATATATAGGAAATATTTATGATGATAGTAGACATATAATATTCAGTGGTGTTAATGGAGAGTGAATAATAAATGAGCTCCTTTTCCAAATGCTTTGGCTCAGTTTAAAGACCAGATAAAAATGCTGCAGAAAGTGAACTGTATTGTAAAACTGACAAAACATATTAACTTATTCGAACATGCATATATTATGCTTTAGGAATAGATCCTGTTTCTTATAAGTATTAAAAGCAAGTGTACCATCCAATTAATATTTTCATACAGTAAGGGCTTGAGGTACATAGGGTGTTTGATGAGGGGCAGAACCTTTGTTTCAAACAGAAACACTCTGTTAAGGTGATTGGGATTACTGGTCCTCACTTACATCCAACTTCTACTAATGACTCCACATGCCCCACCTTGGGGAACCACTTTCATCAGCAGGTTGAACTTAGTAAAGGGGTACAGTTCTCATCATCACAATGGCAGCTGTGGCAGAAGAGGATATTTCCCAATGGCAAAGCTGGTTGACAACGATTACAGTAACCACAGCCATTGCCTTGTGTATTGCCTTGGGAGAGGTGAAGGCTAAGGGAGTAAACCCTGACAGAAAATCTGGAGTGGAGATCCTAAGGTGGCTGGACAATTATTCAATCTTCTTTCCAGCAGCTCCTACAACTGTCCCAACTCCACATTGTATTGGTCCTACCTTTGCAGTGGATAAGTCAGCAAAGTTGAAAGGGTGATTCTGATGCTTGGGCAACTCTTGATCACCCTCGAGAGGTTACTCCAGCTTCACCAATGCATTGAAACAAACAGGAGTCAACATGGTTATAAACTATGGATCAATCTGCATAGATCCAGGTGCCAAGGGTTGTCTATGATAGTGGGAGAGGTCATCACACCTCACTGGAAAACTACTGCCCACCTCAAGCTGGGCAGTCCCCAGGCAGTAAGGTGTTTTTTCACCAGTCTGCTGCATCAATGGATGCTTGAAGCTTAGAAATTCAACTTGAAAGCAGGCTGCTATCACACACCACCAGCAAGTACAAAAAATGCAAGGAAAATCTTTCATTCCTAAAGACTGGAAGTTGGAATTTACATACAATGACCCCCAGTATATCGGACAGCCTCCAAACAATTGATAATGCACACAAAACTTCAGTTATTGATGCAGAACTTCTGAAACTGAATGTCAATATCATCACTGTACAACAGACCAGACCACCAGGCACTGGCCACCTGAAATAGAAGAACTATACCTTTTTCTGTTGTGGGAAACAGCCCAAAGAAAGCAGAGAACATGCTGTTGGTTTTGCAGTAAAAAATAAGCTGCTGTTTGCAATAGAAACCCCAAACAAAGGCTCCTAAAAATGAATGGTCCTTTGACTCACTACTGCCTCTGGTCCCGTCAATCTCTTAAGTACGTATGCTCCAACTCTCAGTTCTTCATACAAATCAAAGGACTGCTTCTATGATGAGTTTAGTGCCTTAATATTTCACCTAATGAAAAAAGCCTCCTAATCGGATACTTCAATGCAAATGTTAGCACTGAGCACCCTGCCTGGCCTCGCTGTTTGGGCACCAATGGTGTTGTCAAAATGAATGAAAATGGATGTTTGCCCAAGCTACATGCATGCAATAAGCTATGTATAACAAATTCTTTCTTTAACTTGAAACCTCAGCACAAAGTATCTTGGCATCACCCACCCAATCTGGACACTGGCATCAACTTAATCTGATTATCACCTGCTTATACGGCTTCCATGATGTAATAAATACATGATCCTATCAAAGTGATGACTGTGATACTGATCATTCATTGGTATGCACTAAAGTCAAATTGCATCCCAAGAAATTGTACAAGAGCAAAAAACTCTCCTTACTATGAATAAATGCCATGCAACTAAAAACTGAAGACACACCATCTCAATTCAGTAAAACTCTCTCCAGGGCTCTATCATATCTTAAGCTGTGTAATACTGCTGAGGAGAAATGGGTTCAGCTCAAAGCAGCCATCTATCAAGCTGCCTTGGACTCTTGTGGTACCTTACAACACAGCTCAAATGACTGGTTCAGTGAGAACTAATCTGAAAGATCCCACTCATAGAAAAGAAATGGTCAGCTCTCCTTAAATATAAATGTGTCCCTAGCCACTCCAATTTACAGGTGCTTTGAGAGACCTAGCAAAAGGTCAAATGTACAGTGAGATGATGTGCATACAATTCTCCTCTGCAACTGTGTGAAAGTATCCAAAATGCTGCTGACTAAGGCAACTTGCTAGCAATGTATAGGGGCATCAAGAAAGCTCTAGGGCCTGTTTTGAGGAAGACTGTCCCTTTAAAATCCTCCACAGGTAAAGTCATCAATGACCACAATAAGCAGATGGATCAATGGGTTGAACTTTACTCAGAACTCTTGTGAAAATGTGGTCCATGGCTTCACCCTCAATGCATTTGAAGACCTCTCAATGCTGACAGCAGGAAAAGACAGTAGGAAAAGCTATTGATCAGCTTGCTTGTGGTAGAGCCCTAGATGCAGATTGCATACTGGCTGAAGTTGTTATGTGTGGGAAATCAGTCCTCCTCTTTCACCTAATAATGTATGTGTTGGAGAGAAGGTGAAGTTCCTTAAGAAAAGAAGGATGCATGCATAGTCACTCTGTACAAAAGCAAAGGTGATATGAGTGACTGCAATAACAAACGTTGTATATCCTTACTTTGCATCATTGGGAAGCTGTTTGCCAAAGTTGTTCTGTTAACACTTGAGACCCTTGCAGACAGTCTACCCTGAATCTCAATGAGGTTTCAGATCAGGTAGATTCATGATGGATATGATATTCTTCTTGAAACAGCTATAAGAAGAGTGCCTTGAACAAAGGAAATCTCTGTACATAGCATTTGTCGACCTCACCAAAGCTTTTCAGCAGAAATGATTTGCTCTGAATCCTGAAGATTGACTGCCCTCCTAAGCTCCTGAGCATCATCAAGTTCTTCTACATTGGCATGCATGAAATCAAGAGTGGTGTCAAACAAAACTATGTCCTAGCTCTGACACTTTGGGGGATTTTCTTTGTTGTCCTATTCAAATATGCATTCAGTGGATGTTCAGAAGGAGTATACCTTCTGACCAGATCTGATGTGGTTCAAGCACCTACACTGAACACCTTCAAACGTAAATTGGATGCTTATCTTGCTGGGATCCTATGACCCCAGCTGACGTCCTGCCCTTCGGGTGGGGGGCTGGACTCGATGATCTTCCAAGGTCCCTTCCATCCCTAATGTCTATGAAGTCTATGAAATCTATAAAATCTATGAAATCTATGATGAGAAATTCTTTAATCTTGCTCATCTCAAAAATGAAAACAAAAACCTGAGAAGTTCTTGTCCATTAAATGCTCTTTGCTGATAATGTACCAATTGTTAGCCATTCAGAAGCAGGACTGCAAAGTCTCACGGGCTTCCTTTCTCATGCTTGTGATGATTTCAGCCTGACCATTAGCCTGAAGAAAATAGTAGTCATAGGTCAACAAGTTAGCGACCCTCCTGAAGTTGGAATAAATGATGAAAGCCCGGAAATGGCTGAAAAATTCTCTTTCTTGGTCTCCACTGTCTCATAACATCTTGGTTTGGAAGTCAAAATTAATGCTTACTTTCGAAAGGCAAGCAACATCATAGCTAAACTTCAAAAGAGAGTTTGGAAAAACAGACTGCTCACTCTGCCCACGAAGAAGTCCATCTACAGAATTTGTGTAGTTAGGTCTGTATTGTATGTCAGTGAAATATGGATTCCTTATGCCAAGGAAGAAGGAAAACTGAACAGTTTCTATCTTCAATGTCTCTGCCATATACTGGGCATAACATAGCATGACAAAATCTCCAAGTCTGCTGTTCTGGAATGGGCCAGGATACACAGTATGTTTGTGCTCCTGAGACAGAGATGCCTTTGTTGATTAGGACATGTGAATCGTATGAGCCATGGCTTAATCCCCAAGAACATACTCTATGGTGGGCTGACCGCTGGCAAAAATCAACTTGGATGGCCCAAACTCTGTTTTGTTAAAGTCTGCAAGAAAATCCTGTGTGAGCTGGGCATCAATGCTGGGAATCAATTGCTTCAGACCACTGCAAGTGGAAAACCACCATGAAGCAAGGCCTATATCAGTATGAGATGGAGAGAGTCAGTGATGAGCTAGAGAAGAAGAGTCAGAGGCAGGCAAAACAAAATGGTACTCAGCAGGCCAGTGCAAACTCAACCAAGTTTGTATGTCAACTTGCCAGAGGGTCTGCCAGTTGTGCATCAGACTCCTCAGCCACTCAAGAACCTGTGGTAGTACCTGGTAAGCTACCAAGCGTGCAATCCTCATGGTCTCCCGAGACCGATAGGTGCCAATGAATGAACAGTAAGGGCTTGAACTTACTGTTTGCGGGGGTTGAGTTTGAGTTAAATGGGTGGCTCAAGGGAATTCGTTAAATGACCCTGTTTGATTAATACAAGAGAAAAGTAAACAACCAGATAAATTGGCTTCACTTATGCAGTTGTTATGATAGTATCCACACACTCTTGAATTCAGGGATTATTGACTTCGAGCATCATGGGACTAAACAGGGACAATGAAAAGCTATAATATGACCCCTTCCACCCATTGACAAATAGACATCTTTGGGAACAAAGTATGGGGTTTGCTATACCCTTCTATTGGTCATCACCCTGTACTTCATATGCAAATCCCCCCTCCCCCATTTGTTCTTGGAGGAAATATGATTAGAGAAACAATTTCTTGTATAGGTAGCTCCCTCTGAGATAGCTTCCTACAGTGTTTCTCAATGTGTTTCCATTCAAGTTAGGTACAACTAGTGTGTACCATGTAAACTGCACTTCTCTGGTGAGCCTGCAGTATTGAAGAATTAAACTGAGATATTGCAACCTGAATTTATGTAGGTTGTCATAGCTCAACTGAAGACAGTAGAGCTGGCCTTTCATGTTTAAGAGTGTCATAACATACATAATTTCATTTTAACAATATGAGATGTTTGATGGTTTACTTTGAGGTTTTCTTTGAATTACTTTATTCAAAGTGCTCTTACAGAGCTGGAGAGAAAGTTCTAGGATAGGTAGACATGACTAATAAAGTTTTTTACTTAACACAGATGAAATTTCACAGACATTTATCATCACTTTTGAACTAGATAGAATTATATCTCCCATAGCCCATGCTGTACTTGGCTTCTTTTCTAAAATCTCTAAGGAGTGTGATCTTTGTGCTGGTAATTTTTGTGATATAACAGCTTCCTTTTCACATAATCTGCACAATAACCACCGAGTGGCAAAAAGCTTTTAATTAATACTGACATAGAAGTGAAACACATAACCTCAAGTTACAGGCTTCTTTCTGCTACATCAGTTTCTAAAGGTCCAGTCCCTTTACATGTGGTGTCTTGTGTGCGGGCCGGGAGCAGTCCAAGGCCCTCGGGGGCGTGCAGCGGGCTGTGGCCAGCAGCCCTGGCACGCGGGTCGGGGAATGCAGGCCGGCGGACTAGAATTAGGCACGGACGCTTAGCGGTTGATTAAAGATTATTTTACTTACACCATAGATGGTTGCGGTGCAGGCAGGAAAACTTGCTTGAGTTGCAGTTACAGACAGGAAAGAAGAAAAGCGGACAAGAGTTCCTTCCACGCGAACCTCTAGCCCAATCCGGTTGAAGGCTCTATACACACGAGCCCGTCGTGTCAACCGAAGAAAACAACTCGGAGAAGAGCTCTGGATACACTCACATGAAGTTTGCTAGGCTCCGTGGAACTTGAGCGCAGGGAAGGGGTTTGTCGAGGGATCGTTCGGCGACGGGGAGAGGCCAGAGGTTGATCAGACCCCTATAGCCTTCTTAAGGTACGTGCTGGGTTCGATAGGCTCCGCAGCGCTTAGAGTGCTTCACAAGATGTGAAGCCCTCCTTCTCCTTCAGATGGTGGTGGAGTTCTCCCTTGCGGGGTTCTCCTTGGAGTTCTCCAACTTGGGCGGAAACCGCTCAAGCCTCTTATACGGCTAGCAAGCCAATCACTAGCCGCCACGTGGAAATAATTTAGAACTGGCCAATAGTGGGACACAAATTTGCATGCGGGTGGTGGGAACTCCTTTGCACCCTGAATTTCTCTTTGCAACTGAGAAATGCACCCTGCAAAGAAAGCTCCGAGTGGCGGGAAATAATTTAGCAGTGCCGAAGCGCACACACACAAACTCACACCCTTGGGTTGTGACATCTTGCAGGTTACCTAAAGACAAATTATAATTGAGAATTGTCTGCACAACCATTACACTACACTAAAAGTACACTACTAAAACTCATTTCAGAGAGATTATAGCATAGTCCCTTTCTTGTTAGGGTAGGTTTTTAGCTATTTTTCTTTCAATGTAATCACACTACAAAGAGAAAAAATATGAAGTGTATGTCCTGTAATCAGGTCCTTTACTGGATCCTTTATGAGTAGCCCAATGGTGTGCTTTATTGTTTTAATCAGTAAATCAAACTGAGGAGACACAAGCATCATGTAGCATTTGCATCAGTCTGTCAAACTGCACATGTATGTCTGTAATAGACTGGAGGAGATCAAATTCAGTGTACATTCAGACTTTGCAGGTAAAACTGTAAGAAAACTCCAATAATGAAAAAAATCCAATTATAATCTAACCAACTTCATTTCCTGCCCAATTTCTAAATTAATGTTGTCACATAAAGTAAAGAAGCACTCAAATGCACGGTGAAATTAGGTCACTGAAATAATGTGATTGACCACAATCTGTTTTGGATGGTCTATTGATTTTGTTGTTACAGTCCTGGCAAAATGGAGAAAGTAAATTGTGTACATAGTCCTGTTCCTAACCTGTGCTGGATATATCTACAGAATGCATTTAATGTAAGTTATTTGCAAGCATACATACATGGTGATATAAGGCAGTAATTACAGTCTTCCTACATGCAGCCTAATCATGTGACCTTTATTCTACTGTTAATCAGTCCTCTCTGATATGGACAGGTTACCAGGGTGAAAAAAGAAGGCCATACTATGATCCTCCCACACTTACTAGCACCTTATCAAGTTGCCTCACTGAAATCACTGGGGTGATGGGTGCCAAGATTTTGATCTCATAATGCTGAGATGTAACCTAATTTCCAGGCATACATATTTAAAAGAAACTCAGGAAGAAACTGATTTTCTAATAGGAAAAAGTATCACTACATTATTTAAAACATTTTCTATAAGGGAATTAAATAGGATCTTTTAGTTTCTTGCTTTGTCTTCTGTATCAGTTCACAAGACATTCTTTTATTGTTCTCTGTACATCTGTATAATATGCTAATTCATTGATTACATAGATCTTGTTAATCAAATTACATTTTTAATCCATTTAAATTTTCCTCATCACTGTAATAAATCCCTGCAAACATTTACATCAATAGAAAAATACATCCTAGAAAGCTTATTTATTTAAATTCTAAATTATGTGCCCTGTCTAATAATTTCTCTGTAAAACCTATTTAGAAAAGAACAAGTAAAAGTCATTATTCTTTAAAAAAAATAAGTGTAACTGTTCCTCATACCATTTTTCCCCTCTGATTTATAAAATTCTAAGAGAGACCTTACAGAAACCACAGCAGGACTCAGAAATGCCAAATATCTTTCCTTTCTTGAGCATGCTTAGAATAATATGAATTAGGACACTTGGGACACCTATACACATGTCAGACATCTGCTCTGATGTACTAATTAGCATGTATTGGCGAAGACTTGATTAATCTCAATTAATTAATTGATTAATCTCAATTAATCAAGTCTGATGGAGCATCCAGCAGCCTCCACGTCATGTGTATTCAGTGTCCCCATACTTCAAAATGGCGGTGGGGATGTTTTAACTAAAGCTCATTGCGTGAGCTTTAATTAGCACCCCATCACCATTTTGAAGTGTGGAACACTGAATACACATGACGCTGCCAGCTGCTTTAATTAGAGCAACTGCTGGAGCCACTCTAATTAAAGTGCCACCCCCCACCCTATAACATGTGTAGAGATGCCCCTAGGTGCCTAAGTTAAGCATTAAATACACGGTGCAGTGGTATAACTAGCAATTTTGGCATCCTGGGTGGAGATGCTGTCAAGCAGCCCCCTTCCATCATTAAAAAATTATACTCATGCTTCAACATATATGCTTGACCATAGAACACAAAAAGCAACAAGTTTACCTCTTGCAAAATGTTAAACAGAGCAAATAGTCTCACAAGCTCCTTAATAAAGGGCTAATGGAGACTGGATCTGAGAATTCCTAGTTTGTTATGCAGCAACTGTAATTTATGAAAGAAGGGAGCTAATTACACAATTACAAGGACTATGATAGAAGGCAGGATAGAAATGCATCTTACAGATTAACTAAGAAAGATACATATACAGTATAAGCTTTCACGAACTTGATCTCACTTCATCAAGTGCTGTGAAAGGACAGCGTACGGCAGGGTATAAAGTGGAGTGAGTGATTTGAATATGAAAGGTGGTATGGGAGGAAGGAGAAAAAGCCAGGGAAGAGGGTGAGGACAGTGCAGGGAGAGGCATACAAGCATGGAACCCATAGGGACAAAGGGGACAGAAAAACGAATCCAGATAATGGGATAAGAATGTGTAGCCCCTGTTTAAACTACATGTGACAGAGGACCCAGACCCTATTACTTGGGAGTACGGGAAGGGGAGGAGAGGGAATGGTGGCAGGGAGCCAGGAAGCTCCTGACCCTTTAAGAAGATGCAGCAGGCTCAGCCGTCTTTTTGGGGCCATGACTATACTCCTACTCCAGCCTGGCACTGGATTAACAGGGAAAATCCTGTGCAGATCTGAAGAAGGCATGTGACCAAAAGGGGACATGGGTTCCAGGCATATAAACCTAGAGCCTGAGCCAGAGCAGGTAGTTGGACCCTGAATGCTGAAGGGTGAGGAGCTCTAGAGAGAGATGCCTGCAGCAAACAGATCAGCAGGCACCTAAGTTATTACCTGGAGTGGTCCAGAGGGAACTAAAGGGAGCTGATGGCCCATAATGAGGTAATGACCCAGAGTTGGGCAGATTCTTTTGTTGTGAATTAGGCTTTAGACCAGAGGATCAGCTTGTTGCTACGGGGGAGAGCTGGAGGCCACAGAGGGGTTCCTGGTAGGGTACTTAGCATTAGGAAGCCTAGTAGGAGTCAAGGACCAGATGGCTGAGGGCTGGAGAGGGAAGCAGCTTGGCCTGGGGTCAAGGACCAGAGGGCCCAGAGTGAAGGACACAGGGGCTAGGAGCCCAGGGTGAAGGGCACAGGCCCAGACACAGAGAACCAACAGGCTGAGCCTGAGAGAGCTGGGCAGTGGAACAAGCGGGCCAAGACTGGAGGTCTGTAGCCAAAGGAAAGGGAGGATAAAGCCAAGAAGGCTGAGGCCTCTACAAAGGACAGAACAGTGTACAGAGTAACATCTACAAGGCACGGGCATGGCTGTAGGAGTGGAAGGAGGTCATGAATTTAGCACTGAAGGCATGTAGGAACTAAAAGAGTGAGGACTGAGAGACTGAGAGAGAACACCCCAGTCTCATCAGCCTCTGAGGGCAGCCTCCCCTCATCAAGTTTTACAGCAAGATGTGGCAGGTAAAGATCCAGGGTGAGGGCAAGGGCCAGGCAGGGTCAAGGTGACAACTAAGGGGTATCACAGGCAGACGTGACCCAAGCAGGGTGTGGGGCTCAGGCCCCATCCCTGCTCTGAATCCAGACCCAAAGAAGCTGCCACCATCATTGGCAGTGGCCGCGTTGGCGGGGGGATGAGGAGAAGTAGTGAGCAGCTGGACACAGAGTCACCACTCTGCCTGGCTCTGCAGGGCCCCCCAAAGCACAGGGCCCAGGGCGGTCACCCCAATTTGCCCTCTCCCCAGGGATGGCCCTGATCACAGCTACCCCTGGTGCCTCAATTGTTGCAGTATACTTACCACAATTAAGTTTGTGGACAACTTTGTGTTCCAAAATTTCCCTTTCAAACTTTTTAAAAATGTTGCTGCCTGAGAACAGCTATGCTGACAGCATTGGACAATGACATAATATCCAGGAAGTGACCTCATCATCACTGGACAGAATACCAAGGAGTACAACATCTGAGGTTCATTCATCTGCAACCCCACCGATGTCATGCACACCAGTCACCTGCTTAAAATGAACTTCTGCTGTCTACCTTGTCCAGACAAGACAATCCCTACAGATAAGAATGAATGAACACCGATCTGACAACAACTGTAGAAAGACATGAAGGCCTGTGGCAGAATACTTTAACTTCCCTGGATATTCCATCAAGGCAGCCCAGGGCAGTTGTCCTCAGGCAGAAACACTTTAAAAACCAGTCTGAACCGGAAATTGAGGAGCAAGAAATCATCTAGAAATGGATTGTGTTAAGTATGGTTTAAATGTGGACCATGAGTTCTTATTCCATTACCTGGGTTAGTTTTTGTGACTCCTTTGTTCCTCTGTGTTCTTTGCTTGTACACCTCTCCCAGCACTGCTCCCCCATTCCCATGTCTATTCATTTTCTATTCAAATGACTCGCTCGGTTCTATGCACTGCTCTATGTTTTCCTTTCACAGAATCTGATGAAGTAAATTCATGGAAGCTTATATTCTCTATGTAGTTAGTCTATAAGATGCAAATCTACCCTGCTTTCTGCCAGACTTCAAACTAACAAAGATAACTACCTCTCTCTACTCAAGGACTACAATGTTCATGAACCTTTGATGGCAAAACAACTAATCTCTTCCAAGAACTGTTGTTGGTGCTATCTCCCTGGAGCTGCTGCCTCAGGGCTAGTTCTCTACACAGAGGCTGTTAATACAGTGAGGCCAGCTCCCTGCCCTTGCCATCTGGTGCTGTGCAACTGCTGGGGTGTGGCCATAGCTCCCTGCCTTGTACAATCTGGAGTTGTGGGGTTGCAGCTCCCTGCCCCTGTGTGACTGGTGCTGAGTTAGGGTGGGGCTGGGACAGCTACCAGCATGCCATCTGCCTCACAGAAAGTTCCTGGTTCTCCAGAGGCAACCTCCTGCTGCAATAGCGGGGGGGGGCAGGTAGGGGGAACTCTGCACATGCTCCCTGATACAAGGATTGCTTCTGGCTCCCCATACATAGCCTGCTTTTGCTACAGTTGCCATAAATGGAGGGGCGCTGGCTGCTCCACAGATGGCTCCCAGGTCTCCATAGCCTGCTGTGATATTTAAAGTGGGCAGCTCTTGGCACACAAATGGCTGCTACACAAAGGGCTCCAGTAGCCCCCATTCAATCTCGTGCTGTGCCATATAGGAGTGGCCAGGTCCTTGCATACTGCCTTGCTGTGGCTGCTGCAGGGATGGCTCCTCAGACATGCTGCATGGGGTCCCAGGGAGATATCGTTTCACTGCCCCTCTAATTTGACATCCAGAGTGGGTGCTTCTCTTGCCCCATCCTAGTTGCACTACTGACATGGTGTCAAATTTTGACGTAAGGTTTTATTTAAAAGAGATTTAAAAACATTCATTTTTTAAAAAATGAATTCCCAAACACATTCATTTCAAAAACAAAAATAAAAAAACCCCTTGGACTGAGACAATAAGGCTAGGGACAGACATTCAAAAAGCTGGAGCCTGAATTGATTCAATGTTTGCAGGTTAATCTAGCCTGCATAGATTGAACCAATTTGCAAGTGCATAGAAATTCATTTTTTGCTTATGAAATGTAGGCATATGCCTGCAGTGGCTCAGGCCAGGAGCTGTGGGGCGCTAGAGCATGCCATCAGCGGCAGGGAAGCTATGCTGGGGGGTTGTGGCCAGCCACAGCAATAGCCTCAAGTGAACTGGCCAGGGAGAGGGTTTAATTCCTGCCTCGCCATCACACCAGTACAGACAAGCCGGGGTCTGCCTGGCACTGCCCCCTCACTGCTGCAGCAGCAGGGGTGGAAGCATGGCCAGATACCAGCTGGCATGGCCCCCTGAGGCAAAGGGGGAAGGAAGGGCATTTATTCCCCCTTCCACCCACTCTGTCCCTGGGGGACCACAGCTGGGGTCTGCTAGCTCCAACTGCCACCACTGCTGATCACTCCCTATGTGGGGCGAGCGACAGAATAAGCCCCCTCCCTGCCCTCTTCCCCAGATGCAGAGGGAGGGGAGAATAAACCACCTCCTTGTCCCCTTTGCCTAAGGGGGCCATACCAGCCAGCCTCTGGCCACACCCCAATGCCTGCCACTGGAGCAGTGAGGGGGAGAGACCCTAACTGTGCAGCAGCCCCTTCCATGGTGTCCTGGGAGTGCAAGCCTCTTTCTGGTGGCAGGGGGGGAGGGGGGTGGACAGAGCCACTGCAGCCTGTGCAAGACAAGCTGAAGCACCAGGGCTTGGAGGAGTGCCCATAGCCCCCAAAACCCCTGCTAGTGCACTGCTGCTGCTTGCTCTGCACAGGCTGTGGCATCTCTGCCTGCTCTGCTCCCACTTGAAGTGCAGCACCCCTGCCAGGAAGAGACTTGTGCTCCTGGGACACCATGACAGGGGCTGCTGCCCTGTCAGAGTCGCTCCACCCTTGCCACTCCAGCGGCAGGGGTAGGGGCATGGCCAGAGGCTGGCCAGCATGGCCCCCTTAAGAGAAGGGGCTTATTCCATTGCTCACCCCATGCAGAGAGTGATTGGCAGAGACAGTGGTAAGGGCTAGTAGAACCCGGATGCAGTGTCCCAGGGGCAGGGGGAGTGGTGGAGGGAATAAACCCCCTCCCTGCCCTCTTTGCTTCAGGGGGCCATGCCAGCCAGCATCTGGCCATGCCCCAACCCTTGCAGCAGTGAGGGGAGTAGGACCCTGACACAGGCTGCTGTGCTCTGACCAGGCAGACCCTGGCTGGGGTCTGTGCCACTGGGACAGGGGGCAGAGTGGGGAATTAAACCCCCATGTCTGTTTACTGCTGCTAGGGTTGGCCACACCCCACCACTGGAGCAGTGAATGGAGAAATGTCTGGCAGGGGCTGCTGCATCCCTGCCTAGCAGACCCCAGCTGGGGTCTGTGCTGGTGGGAAAGGGGAGGGAGGAGGGAAATAAACGTCTTCCCTGCCCCCTTTGCCATAGGAGGCCTGGTGTCTGGTCATGCTCCTGCCTCTGCTCTGCCTAGGGAGTAGAAGGGTGAGGCCAGCCCTGCTCCACTAGAGCAGAGACCACAGCCCACCCCAGGGCTGCACAGCATTCTGGGATGCTGGGGGACTCTGGTTTAACTTAAACCAGGAAAGGGTCTGGGACAGAAGTTCCATAAACTGGTTTGATGCAAATCAGTTAAGTCTGATACCACATTCAATCAAGTTTATCTCAAACCAGTTTAGCCATTTTGAAACTGGCTCGTGTGCACTAAACTTGTGTTCTGTTATCGGTTTAAACCAGTGTCTGTTCACTTAAACCAATTTATGTGTAACTTCTGTCCCCAGCCTAACAGTTGGAAATTATTTCACATTTTCTTCTCCATTATTCATTTTTTCCATCTCAGTACTGGAAGATTTTCGTAACAATAGTTTACTAGTTTGTTGATTGCCATATTTCTGAATATTCATTAGTTGTATTTTAATAATTCATAAAATGTGCAATTAGCATCAGTTTTCATACTTGTTCTGTTAGATTTAGCTGTAAATTAGGCCTCATGGAGTTGTTTGCCTTTGAATCGCTTATTAGTCTTTCAAAACCTCTCTGTTCTGAAATAGTGATGAAAGATACCTCTATAGCAAACAGCTATACTTCCAGTTGGGATTTTTGAAGCACTATGAACTATTCCATCATAGTTCTGGTTTAGATGTCCCTAAGCAGTAACATAAAAAGTGAAGAGACAAATTTCTACACAGTAATCAAAATCTGGGCTCATACTGAGGGAGAAATAACAAGAGAGGCAATTCCCCTTCTTACAGTTAATTAATTTATTTAAATATATGCAGTAAATGGGATGAATAGATACACTTAAGTGTTTTTTTAATTCAAACCCTGATCAAAACTTACATGAACTGTAGACATTATAAAAGAAAACATCTTCCCAAAATCATATTACAGTCATATTAATTAAACCTATACTATGCACGTGGACAGGAAAGTAGGAATATAGCACTTGCTATAACTAACTCAAGTATATTTCTTCAGTAGTTTGCTACCTCCCACTAGCCTAGATACAGATACTAGATGCTTCAGCAGATTAAAAAAGCCCACATTATGCACCAAGCTTGTGTGTAGTACTGTGTGTATCAGAGGAAAAAAACGTTCATTTCTGACCCCTATAACCAACATCCTTATGCCTTGAAACATGATACTTTGTTCCCCTTTTATATTATTTTTCCTGGATTTAGGGAAATGTTTCCTATTTCAAACCTCCCTAAATTTTCAGCTGGAAAATCTGTCTGGAAAATTTCAGCTGGAAAATAAGTCTGTATGTGGTTCTAGATTTTTACAATTACTTATTTTCTACCTCTTGTATGCTTCCATTTTCTACAGATGCTGTACATTATTGCTGGATTTGTTTCCTTCAGTGTAATTGCTGAAGATAGCTATCGGACACACACTAAAATGCTGTAGAGCTTTCATTTTCCCTCATCAGCTAAGGTTTTCTTCTTGAAAAGGTTCCAGAATTTTAAGAAGCTAGGGTCATTTTGTTGCTTGCTATATGTATGTCATTATGGGTATGTACAATCATTACATTTCCACTGGTGGAATTGCTGGTTGAAATAGTCTGTATGCAAGCATTCACGGGGCTTCAAACGCTTAAAAAATGGCTGATGCAGTGGAAATCTCTCATCAGACTAGTTTGAAGTCTAGATTGACTGAGGATCAAACATTTAAATTAATACTTGTACAGATCCCATGTGCACCTTTCCTTCATTACACCATAAAGACTCAGTAGGAGTCTTGTAGATGGGAAGGAGACAAAGATAGTACTCTTCATGGCAGTACTCTTTATGGCCAACTAGCCATAAAGACTAAGCTAATGAATGAAGTAATACTTTCCCTGTCATAATAATTTATCAGCAGAGACTCTGCTATATGTATCAGAGTAGTGGCTGATTGGGGAGTTTCTAGCCTGGTTTTATAGGACCTGTGCTGCCAAAAGATCAAAAGTGAACAAGGGAAACTGAGAGCTGATGTAATACATAGGGGTTTCTGCATTAAGAGTTTAGGTTCCCCCTAGATGCCAAGACCTGTACAGATACCATGATATATAGTCAAACAGATGTTGGTAGTCCTTCCTTTCTTATCATGTTCTTGTTGTCACAAAGTATTTAGCAGAGATCACAGATTTGTTCGAAGCTGACAGGGCCATGCCATGAGTGCTTCTGCTATGACCTCAAACTTGTGGTCTCTGGGCTGTCAACTGTGCATCTTAGCATCCACATCACCCCAGGTGGGATAAACCATGCACCTTAGTGTACAAATGCAGAAAGAATTCAACAAATGTAAATACAAATTCCCATTCCGCATCTTTCCTCCTTTCAAAAAAATGATGGGAGCCTTAAAATGTCCAAATTCCTTACTCATAAACTAGTAATTTTATCTTATAGATGTTGAATGGATGTTGAACATAATTTTGCACTGGTGCTTTTAATATACTTGCAACTCAGTGCAGCAAAACACACCTTGTTTTAGTAAACTTAGAATAAAAAAACTGTTGCAGGAATCTTGATAAAGCTGATTTACCCTGAGCATGCCTCTGGAAAGTTAACTATCCAATATTCTGATTTTTATTAAGTGACAAGAACACATGTAGCTGGCTATCAGAATTGAAAAAGTACTTGATGGAACACACTCCAGCCTTAGACAGACTGCTATATATTTTGCACACTGTTATTCACTCCTTCACTTAGCAGTCTCCAGAAAAACTTGAGAGCATTCTGTATGTTCTCATATTTTATTCAGTGGTATCTTACCTGGATACTAAGCAGTAACATGAAATACTTGGATAACACAGCTAAGCAAGCCAAGTGCCTCCTAGTCCATCATTTGAACTGAAACATGGCCAAGGAAAAATACCTGAAGAACAAAATTAAAAGCAAGTATTGAACAAATTAGAACCAGCAGCTTATTTGTATAGCTAGCCTTATCTTTTTTTCCTTTTGTAAAATATTTACCATTTGAATGCTTTTGTTAAACTGTGATGGCTGAAATAAGTCATATGATACTGTTTCTGTTTTTGATTTCTGATTGTGGGTCAAATCTCACTACCTATGCTCACAGCAACTACTACAACTCCCTGAGACAACATGTTGCAAGTTCTCCTGAGGAATGCTGCCGTGGGGACCTGAGGAAGGTGTGAAGATTTCAGCTGAAAGTGGTGGTTGTTGAAAAACAGTGATGCTGAGGCTACCACAAAGAGTTTGGAAAATGTGGGTTAACATTTTCTTAGTGATCAAAGTCTGTGCACCTCGAGATGAGATTATTGTTTATAAAACAGGGAAGACATTCAGGAGGTCATCTACTGGATAATTAACAATTACATGGATTTAATATCAATTAGACTAGCTGCTATGTCACAGAAAACAGACAGCTTCTCCCACATCTCATTGTCAAATGGCTTTACCCTTTCCCTGGACAGTATATTCCTAAGTACAGTTAGCCCACGTTCATTCTCGCTTAGTTTCTCTCTGATGAGAATACCGGTTCCAATCAGTGTAAAGTTCAGTGTCCACAAACATTTAACTGAAGTTTATACTTTATGCATATGGCTACATGTAGTGATTATGTGGCTGCGACTCAGTTTAATAAATGTAATAATAACTCAGTATTCTACCCATTTAAGAATGAAATTAATGTAAAGGGTTCATAGGGGGCTTATGTACACCTAAGACTTTAATGCAACACATAGGAAGTAGGAAGGATCTCATGCATTCACTCAGCAGTGACTTCACTCTAACTCCCTAAAAGACATGCTTATTGGTACTAACATTTTAAAGCTACTAGAATAATGAACAGGATTCCTGGTTTTGTCTGATTTTTTTAAAAATCCCCAAATTTTGGTTAAAAAATCCCAACCCAAATCTACATTTTTCCATTATTAAAATTAAACACCACTAATATAGAGATATATTTTTTCAACTGAAAATTGGGGATTTTTTTAAATCAGTGAAAACCAGGATCCTGGATAATGAAACATATCATACCTTGCACTACAGTGGCCTGGAATGCTTTGAAGCATATTGGTTCAACAGTGACATTGAAATACATATCAGAAGAGGGTTTTTTATCAATAGCATTTAACATGTTTTTGTCAGCTACATGATATATCTGAATGAAGGATTAATAAGGAAATGGAATGGTAGGACAAGCTGAAGTACAAAGGAAAGTCACAATTAAAAATAACAGACAGTTTTGGCCATCCAGGAGATCTGCATAGTTCTGGGAAAGACCAAGAGAGAGGGTTCTGTATGGTCACTAATTTCCTTTTTCTGACACTAAATGACTAATTTGGATAAATTAAAGAGAAAGGTGAGAGATTGATTATGAAATGTTTAATCTGGGAAAAAATCATGTATCTTCTAACCTTGCCATTCATGATCACTGAATCTTCCATACCACAATAGCCACAAATTACTGGCACTGTATTAATAACATGCTGTCATTGCAGTTTCCAAGATGCAGTTCTGACTAATCTACAGTAAGAGACAGCTTTTCTTAAGAGCCAGCCATTTAACAAGGCTGTGGTATGAGCTGGAGCAGTTTTGCTTAAGCAGCCTGTCACTGACATCTATTGGCTGAATTCAGTTAGGAGTTTTGTGTCAGGTTTTAGGTTGAAATGAATGAAACTGGAATTAACCTGTAAAGTCTGGATCTTTAGGTGGTGTAAATCAGCATATCTTCATTGAAGTTATTTTATATCAAATGAGCACGTGACCTAAAAAGTTAATGCACAATTCTGCAACCATTTACAATCATATGTAGTCTATTGATTTAATACAACTCCTAAGCAGTTACAAATAGATATAAATAGTCAAAGGGTTATGCCTATTTTTCCAAGCTTTTCAGTTGAAAAACTGTTTAAAAAACCCCCAAAGCCAGGCCCAAATCTAAAAGGCTGAAACCTCTTCTTTCATTCAGCTATTAATCTATTTAGTTCCCTAGATTCAATATTTTTTCTTGATGAATGTGCTGATAAAATATTTGTTAAAATTGTCCAGTAAGAATTAAAACTTCTTTGAAAGGATGCCCCAATATTTCTAGGGCCAAAACTCATTTTTCTCTATAGAAAGCAAACATTTTTACCCAAAACCCTTTTTTCCCCCAAAATTTCCAATTAACCTACTCTAAACAAGTGCCTCATTTAATCCCTTTCTAAATGAAAAACTCTCAGAATCCAAAACATTTGAAAATGAATCTGCTGATATTCATAACTCAAAAGTTCAGTCTGTACACCCCTTATATTTGTCTGTTATGAATAAACCTGAAAGGCAAATAAATGAATCAAATTAAATATGGCATTGCATGAAATACTGTAAGGGGTCAAATGAGTTTGACCCCCCCACTTTCTCACAGATGGATCCACATCACAGAGATCCTCATGGGTAGTATTTGGGTCCACCCCTAGCAGCATGATGAGCAGTAGTGGCAATGAATCAAGTGGCTTCAGCGAGCTGCAAGGGTTATTGCAGCTGTCACTCACCCACCACTGCCATAATGAGGGCCCAAGAGGGCTCCATACTGTGGAATTCAGCAGTGAACTCTGCCTCTGCTTACCTTGCCCCTAAATTCCCAGCTCTTCCAGGCTACATGACAGCCAGATATTTGCTTACCCCACAGACAACATGACAGAGCCAGATATTTGCCACCCTTGACATATTGCTTAGTTTTACTTGTAGAAAGAGAGATTTATATTATGTAATGTATACATGCATATACACTTGCAAACATACACTATCTTAATACTTGGGAGCTAAGAAAACTAAATGTGTTTCAATAAAAAGCCCCAGGGTATAGATTTACCTGAGGCATGGACTTTTTCATAGGATCATCTAAGCCAGGGGTTTTCAACCTTTTTTAATCTAAGTACCTCCCCCCTCCCCCCCCCCCGAGGCTGGATGTCGAGCAGGGAGCAGGGGGCAGCTCATGACTGGACACCAAGTGGGGGCGGGGGGGGGGGGCAGCACATAGCTGGATGCTGAGCTGAGAGGTGGGAACAGCACTCAGGTGGGTGGGGAATGGAGCCCCACCACCTCCCAGGAGCAGGGCTGGGTTGGGGTGAGGACAGCAGCACCCCTCTGTGGGGCAGGGAAGCTTACCAGGCTGGTGTGTGGCAGTGATGGCTGCTGCATGCAAGCTTCCCTACCCTGCAGAGGGGCGTTGCTGCCCTCGCCCCATCCCAGCCCTGCTCCTGGGAGGCGGCAGCACTCTTTCCCTGCTTGTCTGTGCGTGCATACCCCCTAGGACTGGTTCAAGTACCCCCAGGGGTACAACCCCTGATCTAAGCATATATTAACTGAGCAACTTCTTCGCCATTGCAAGAACATTGGTAGTGGCTTTCCCTTTCTCTCTTTTATTTTTAAACTTGTGGCATATTGTATGATGTTCTTATTTTTTCATACAGGGCACTGGTGCTCTTCTATGACTAAGGGGCCAGCATGGATGATTTGAAAGCCTCTTCAGACAAACAGTTGCCCACAAATGCAGGAGACATGACTTGCTGGCCAAAGAGGCCATACTGAGGCCTGTTCCAGTCCTGTGTTCTGCTCATAATGAATAATTCAGTTAGTTTATTAATCAAAAGTAAGGAATGCTTGAGAATGAATGAGATCTTATCCTTTGATTCCCAAGAATAAGAGAGATCTTCATCATCCATAGGTAATCAAGAGGTAAATAATTTAGTACTTCACAAAACATAACTGGCTACATACTGGTTACATATGCCAGTGTGTAGCCAGTAAAGATTTTTACAAATGCATGGAACTTTCTCCAAATGCATGCATCACTCCCTCGTGTTCGACAGAACCCACAGAATGAGGGAATTGTATGGATCCCCTTGTATGGATTATTCCAGATACATCAGGGGTGAAGTGCCACTCTCCCCTGATGGAGTAGCCCATGGAAACAGTTTGCAGCCCTGCAAATTTGGAAGTTAAAAGTAAAAGCTGTATTTATTACATCAACACTACTGCATTTGATATATATGAACACAAGCTATATGAAGACAAGCAGTAGGAAGGAAGACCTCAGCCTTGGTTCTTTCCCCATCAAGAAGTTCATTGTGGAGGCCTCTGAAGCATAAAAGAGTACAAAGCTGAATGCATAGAGTGCCTTCATTGCTCTGGTCTGAGGGAAGAATGGAAAGGGTAGCTAATAGGGCTGTGTGAAGCTTCGGTCTCTGGTTTGATTCGGCAGAGATTCTGTCCAATTCAGGAGACCCTTTAATCTCTCCAAATTGAATCAGAGAGATTTGATGATTTGGACATAGACTCAACTTTAAATGTTTTTTCTACATACCTCAAGGTACCAGGAGGTTCACCAACACTGAGATGCTGGGGCAGATGTAGTGCCCCACAGGAGTGTGTGTGTGTGGGGGGGGGGGGTCCCCAGCATGCTCAGCAGCAGACCCAGAAGTAGACCAGAAGCATGTCCAGTCCACTTCCAGGTCCACCATGGGGCATGTGGGGGACCCTTCCCTCTCCCCCGAGTTTGGCAACTGGTGCCTCCTGAGTCTGGTGGGGCACCAGGAGTCCCCCCCTGGCTGATCACCAAGCCAGGAGGTTGCAGGGGGGTCCCCCGCATGCTTGGCAGTGGACCCAGATGGGGACCAGAAGTACTTCTGGTCCACTTCCGGGTCTGCCGCTGAGCATGCGGGGGCTAGCCCTGTGCTCCTGTGGGACACTCCATCCATCCCACCATTGCAGCATTCATGAGCTGCACCTGGTACCTCGAAGTACGTAGAAAAAACATTTAAAGCTGTTTCAATGCTGTGTTAAAGCTGTGTTAATCACTGATTCTTCAACTCTTCAGATTCAAATTTGGCCAAATTGAATTGGGGACAGTGATCCAAATCAGCAAATCAAATCACTGTCCCCAATTAGGGCTAAATCCAAATCTGAATTGAATATGGCCCGTTTTGCACACCCCTAGTAGCTAACCTGCAAAGGGAAGCTGCTACTATAAGAAGCATGTGGAGGATGGAGTAGTTACTTGCACTCCCTAATATGTTTGCATATCTACGTTCTCTTTTGCAAAGCCAACTTTGTGAGGAAAGCAAATGTTGTTAGGAAGAGCTGGAGAACAGCCTTGCTAACTGATATCTTACTGCCCTCAAAATTACAGCCAGGGAGCAAGCAAAGTCTAGTGGAAATGTATAGCAAGCAAAGTCTAGCAAGCAAAGTCTAGTGGAACTTGAGGCCCTTTGCTTCCAAGTTCCAGACTCCATTAGAACCTCAAAGCTATTGCATTATCTTATTTAATTCTTCTTGGCTCTATACCATAGGCCTATGCTTTATTTCTCTAGTATTTCTAATTTTCTTTTTTTGAGTAATTAAGTATGGCAGCTGTGTGCCAAAACTATACAATAACGGAAAATACATTTCCAGTTCATGTGCAGTGTAACTGTAAAACAGAAACTCTACAGATGAATTTGGGGCAGTGCTAAAAGCAGATGTAAAACAATTAAATTGCTGAAGCTAATCCTCAGCCCCCTTTTCTCCTCACCTCTTCCCCTGGTCTTACACCATCATTATTGTGTTGAAAGTTTTTAACCTAACTAGTAGTTTTTACTGCTGCATTCAACAACTTCCATTTTCAGTCTCAAGTTCTTCTTATCCAGTCAGGTTTACTAGTCACCCTACAATTTCTCTCATTCCATGCTACTTGCTAAAGTCTGATCTTTGCTTCTATTACAGTTATTTCTAGATCCCTTGCCTCTCATATCTCTAAACTGTCCAAACACCCAAACAAAAATAAAGATATAAAAAAGGAATTATTCTCCTCTTCTTATAGTCCATTCCCCATTTCACACACACTGTACTCAGATACCTTTCCTGGCTTCCATTCCTTTTTTTGCATTTTAATCAAATGCTTTACCTTGAGGCAAATGCAGTTCCATTTCCATTGCATAAATATCTGTATCTATTTCCTCTAAACCCCATCCATCTGCCCTGTGACAAGGTCCTCACTTATTTTTAATCACTTTATTGCAATTTTTTTGTCTTGACTTCAGATCTCTATACTTTTAGCATATTGCGTCCTGTGCTTCAAAAAGATCCTTTATACAAAGGATTTTTTCCTTCCTTTTGCAAGTTTCAATTATTTGCATAATCTCCTGATAAAAAAATTGAAAATTCTGTTTCACCCAGAGGTGGCAAAGATACAGCCCACAGGCCAGGTTTGGCCCAGGGAACCATATCATCTGGCCCCTGGTGCTGCCCATGAGTCTCAGAATGACCTACAGATAGCATTCAGAGTGAATCCGATGACCCGGCACACTGCACACAGCACTTGCTCCAGAGTCTGTCCTCTCCAGGACATGTGCTGAAATGTAGAGCCAGTCTGTGGGCTCAGTCTGTAGCCCCCAGATCGGCTCTATACCACTCATCTGATGAGACCTGGCTGGTGTCATCTGACCTCAGTCCTCTTTCCTGCTAGGGGCAGGGGGTCAGACATGATGATCCATTGTGGTCCCTTCCAACTCTACAATCTATGAATCTGGAATGCAGGGCAGGATGAGTTTGACACCCCTTGTTTAACCCATCCTTATGATTTGGCCTCATCTTCATTATGAAGGTATTGATAACAACATTTAATATGAATGAAGAGGAGGCAGTTCATAGTTTTCATGCAACTTGGTGGATCTTTATAAGTCTTGGGAACCCCATGATCTTACATAAACCCGTCATCTAAATAAAAATTTGATGGGGTTTTTTTTTTCCCCATAAGTGCTATTACCTCCTGTTAGCTTACTTGTTAGCACTTGAATGAAATCCTAATGAAAATAAGGCTTTAAGGGTTACATTCTTAAGTAGACAACATGTCTGTCAAAGGCCATAAGACAAAATAAGAAAATGCCCCAACACAAATATGCATGCCTAAGCTACTTGAACCTAACAGGTAGATAGAAGTGGGATCTGTACACTCACTGAGTCCTTTTACAAGGATGAGACACAGAAGTGGAGAAATTATGACTTTTGCCCTCCCATTCATAAACCAGCATACCTCAGTTCAGTGGCCCACCTGCAAGGTCCGACCCTTGAAGCAAGACAGAAGGAAGGAGAAAATTGTGGTTCACCTAGTATTTTAGACACAATATCTCTGCTGGGTACCCCTGGAAGGTACAGGTCACATCTTGCTCAAAGCTGCAGCTGAATGCACAATCTACCTATTTTAGTCTACCTATTTTTATTGCATTATGGTTCCTGTGGAAATATTTTCTGAAGCACTCTTCTATATAAATAATATCTTATCCATGCTAGACCTGAGTTGGGTTGACATTTTGATAGTTGGAACTAAATGAGAATTCTTAGTGACATACACTTTCCTCTGGAAATTTTCAAATGCTCTTTTGATATGTGGATTTGAAGAATAGCATTTGGAACATGTGTGTCTTTATATTTTATAGGATATATTTTATAGCCTATTAAATATTTTGACATATTTTACTTGAACTCAGAGTTCTTTTCATTTGTGATCCAAAACATTTTATCTGAAGGACATACCACTTGGGTGGAAAATAAGTGCTAATTTTCCTATGCAAAACTACTTTGTGACATACTGAAGACATGGAAATTAGGCATATGGAAAAATATATTTTATCTAAGTTGGCCTGACTTTTCTCAATCTGTGCAGTATGACTGTGGGGTGGAGATTTGCATAGTGTTCTGAAAAAAATGTATTTGCATGCCACATGGCAGGTGGTTCCAGGTTACTAAGATGCCAATACTGTCCTGATCATTTTTGCTTTTCTCTGGCATTAAGATAGTGAAAGTCCTATGTTCACTTGGTAGCCTGGGCAAATAGAACATTCCTTCCCTTTCATAAGTATTAACAAACCCCCAACAAAACAAAATTATAAAAGAAAAAATATCTAAAGAAATCTGCATGTAGAATGGATTCAGTAATGGCCAACTATTCAACTTGCACTGGATGGTGATAGGAAGTTGAAACTGATATCTGTAACAAGAGCAGGTTTGGATCGAACCAACAAAAGGAAGCACACAGCAGTTGCACAACCAAGGAAAGAATTCAAACAGGGAGTGAAGTGTGAGTCCACATCTCAGTCGGGTAAGTACAAAGAAATAATACTACGCACATGATACAAATGTACTACTTAGCTTGAAATGAAGACAAATTTAAAACAAAAAGCCAAATAATATCCAGGAGTTTCAAGTCCATTTGGTCTAGAAGAGCTAAATATTTAGTAAAGTATAAGCTACCCCTGTTCCTCTTCTGACAATGCTTACAGAAAATAATGATTAACAATGGGTACATTAATATCATTCTCACTTCTCTAAGACAGTAATGTCTGTGCTTGGAATAAAGAAAATATATAATATGGGTTGTTATGTCATTCTTAGCAATTTTCTTATTTTAAAACTAAATAATTTAATATTATTGATTGCTTTTTCATAGAAGAACTAATTATGATAAACTGATTATATGAAATGTTTGATTTATCCTAGTATAATATAACCAAAATAAATACTGATATTTGTTGCATGTTCACTGATGTTCCATTGAAATTGCCAGGAAAGTAACTTGAAATAGTTTATGCCTGTTCAGTCTAGCATGCAGATTATTCCTTCTTTGTGGATTTCTAAAAAGTAAGCATACACTGTACAGCACATTATAAAATAATGGGAAATGTCTGAGAGCTACTCAGCAGCCTACATGAATTGAAGGCAAGTACCCATGTAAGTTCCTCATGGACCGGAATTTAGTTAATTTAACTGACACCACAGCAATGGCACTGCTGGGACAAGGATTTAATGGGCCACTGAGTTTAAACCGTATTCTGCAAACACACAATGTCTCTCTGAATCATGTATGAAGCACAACGTATACAGTCAAGTCAGGTGGAAAAGCTTTCACTATACAATACCTGTTCCAGAAACAGCCAGGAGAATTTTACTCGCTAGAGCCAGTGATCAGAGAACAGTCACCGGCAATTAACACGCTATAACTTGCAATAGTAATCTGACTACATACAACTAGTTATCCTAAAATTGTGCACTATACAGAGTGTCCATGGTGTGCTATATAGCACACCATGGTCCATTGTGTGCTATACAGCGTGTCCGTGGTTATTAGCATCGTGCCTTGGTTGCTATTATAGAATTTGCTATGCAGTTAATTTAATTCATAATGGAACAGCATAAGTGATGCTCATGATCAGTAAGTTTAAAACTAAGGACTACCATGTGATGAAGAGAAATTAAAATGCATTTAGAAGCATAAATTAATCCCAGGATATCTAAAAATTGTCTTCTAGGCATGTAGAATAGTAGAACCAATTAAGACAGTTGGTTAAGGGCATTTTAAATCTACTACAACCCCAGGAATTATTTAGACTGATTCTAAAAAATAATACCTTTATAATTTAACAATCAGGCATTGGGTAATTAGCTCTCTTAAAAAAAGACAGCTATTGTACTACTTGGTTTTTAAAATTCACCTAGTCACATTGGTGTTGACATTTCTTCTAAAAGTTAGAAAGAAATCCTGCAAAGACTTCTTTACAGTAAGAGTATTACTGGAGTCAATGGAACTATTCTCATGAAAAAGGGCTTTTCACATAAGCAGCAGTGGGCAGTATTAGACCTTAGCACAATCCATATGAAAATTAATCTAACACTGAGCGCGAGAAGTGCATACCCTGGGAGCTAATGACTAAAAGTATTGGGCATTTATAGATGGGATCTGGGAGACAGCAGGGCGGGGGGGGGGGGGTGGAGTTTTAATTAACAGGCCAGGCTAATTAAAAGTGCCCAAGCATCCTGTGCACCAGCATCCCCACGCTAAAAAATGGTGGCAGGCCCTTTGAGCTAAAGCTTAGTTTAAAGTGCCCCCGCCACCATTTTTCAGACTGGGGACACTTGAGGTTGCTGCAGCATGTTAATTTCCACGTATCAGCAGACTTGATTAATCCGGCAGATGTGCTGGATTTACAGCACATCGGAGCAGCCTCTCTGCACATCTATAGGAGCCTATTGTGTTCCTCAACACACACTGGGAGAAGTAAATTGAAAGCTCTCTCTGGCTGAAACTGAACAACAGTTGCAATCCTTACTTTCCCCACTGCAGCCAGTTAGTGTGATGCTGAGTCGTGCCCCCACTCAGAAATGTCCATGTTATTTGATCATTCACGCTTCTAGGTGTATGCCTATACCTTTCACTGGCATATCTTGGATCACTGACTATCAAATGCACTAAACGGCTTTAACAACACCGTTGAATAAAGATCAATATTATTACAGATATTGAATGAATTCCAGCATGTTTTTGACCCTCAAATGTTAAATTCAAAAAACTATATTAAATCTGCTGTATTGTTCTTTAAGATGATTTCATACCAAAATCAGAAATCATGTTCACAATCCATCAGCTGCTCTACTCCAGGTGAAAGAACATCACCTAGTCTCAAAATATTCAAATACTTTATTTATAATAGGTCTAATTAAAACAGATGAAGAATAAATACATAAGGACTTAACAGTGAGAGAATTTTCATCCCTATACATGGAAATGTTTAAGAAGTTGGCCTTTAGGCAGATCTTTCTGTCATGCAACTCTCCATATAACACCACAGACTTCATATTGGAATGATTCTTACAGAAAAAAAAGTCAGAGCTTTTGTCTGTAATTCTGTGTACTTGGCTGAAAACACAGCACTTACTTTAAACTGATCCTAAACTTTTACCACTGTTTAATAACGCCCTCCCCCTTAGATTTGAAAAAAAATCATTGTTGGAACTTCATGACACATCATATCCTTATTACCACTTTTACTGCTTTTACTATTATTGTTTTACTATAATGTTTGCTATAATTGGTTAGTTCTGTAGTTTTTGCAAGTAATATAAACATTGGTAAATGATAATATTTAACTATACAAAAATTTCATTAGTATTTGTCTATTTGCACACAAGTTCTGTAAGAAAAAAGTCTTCATAAGTGTTTCCAGGTAACTAAGTTTTAATATATATTTTTTAATTCCTCCCCCACACACTTTTTTTTACCCTGGTGTCATTAACATAGCAACAACTCTCCAAATGATTAACCCCCTAAAAGGAGTGTTTAATATTATTAAATATTCTTATAACTGCTATTGATCACATGTAAAAATGTATTGTATATTTTCCTAAATAAAACCACTAGCTAAGATTTTGCCAAGGACCCTGCCACACTTTCAAATTAACTGGATAGAAACCAGTTGTAGAGTTATTACACATTTTTAAGCATAGAGGCTGCTTACACACATAAAAAAAAAGTTCCCCCCCACCCCTACAAATGGTGCTTTACTTGCATACCCCCGCACTAAGCCTAGTGCATCCCTAAAAGAGGCATTATGTTAGCTGAACCCAACCTGCCCAACGTCTGTATAGATCAGGTACTTTAGTGAGGCTCTTTTGGTGCTTTTATCTAATAGCTAATTGAATCAGCTATTAGATAAAAGTGCCACAAAGCCCTGCTGAAGCACCTAATCCATATAGACGCCGCAAAGCCAGGTCTAACTAATGCTCTTATGCTTCTGGTAAAGCACTCTTTTTTTTTTGCCAGCAGCCTACATTTGTATCTGGTTGACTCTTTAGCTAGATAGACATTCTTATGATGTGATCATTACTTTGCACATGTGCTAAGTCTAAATTTGTTGCACAATTAACCAATTAATTATGGAATATATGTAATGTGTGGCAGTGGCCTAAGAGATTAATGATTTGTGGGGGGATGTCTGTTTCCTGCTGCTCAACTTGGGAGGATTGGTTGCTATAGGGTATAGAGTCCCTGTCTTCTGGAAATCAAGCCCTTTAAGCTAGGCATCCAAAAGTTGAGCAAGCAAAGATCACTCACTTTTATGAAAAGTGGCCCCTGAGTATGATTTTCTACTATACATGATAGGTTATGGTATTCATTATTTTTATGCATTTGGCTAACTGCTTGTGTACATGTAAAAATGTCACAAATTTAAGTACAATCTTATCTGACTGAAAAACTCATTCTAAAAAGGTGTTATTTGTTATCTGCTTTTTGTTATCCTCCTGTTTAAAATCTTTCATGTATCTGACCAGGGAGTAGGGTAATGTACTACATAAGACCAATAGCAAACTATCAAAGTAAACTGCTTGTGGGTGACTCAAAATCAAAAAAAGGAATTGTTCCAGTTATGCAGCAGTAATATGACTGTAGAAAAATCAGGATCCGTTCATAAATGAATCACTAACCCCAACAAAGGCAGAACATCCTAAGAGATTATTTTAGAAAATACCTAACAAAAAGTAATAACAACTACTACAGCATTTAGGCCACTTCAGGAAAATACGAAACAATGGAAAAAAATATATATTATGGTAAGAGATCTAACCATTGTCTATACCCTTCACTAAATACTGTCTACATCAATGACCATGCTTGATGCTTTATGCACAATATGCTCCAAAGTATGAAAGTATTTAAAGTTCCCTGCAATAGTATAATTTTAGGGAAATCGTGGATGGAACTTAACCTTTTTAGCTAAGACAAGGAGTAGAACAAGTACCTTTCCATAGTGGAAATTCAGTTGCACATCGCTGGTGTTTAAACATCTAAATACAGTGGACCATATCCTTAGCTGGTATAAAGTGGCATAGTTTCATTGAAGTTGTATCAGTTTATACTAGCTGATGATTTGGTACCATGCATTGGCTTAGAAAATCCATTTCTTCATGTCCTTCTATTTTCCATTCCCAGTTCTAGAATGGATACACATGGACACAATAAGTCATATTCTAAAGACACATCAATACATATTGGCACTTTTAAAGCTTTAACTCTGAAGAAAGTGATTAAAGACATGAGTGCTGCAAGCATTTTTGTTCTGCTGTAGAGAGCTTGACAACCTAGGTTACAAACTACGGGAATTCTGATTTGATTAATATTATTTAAAGTGACCTAATTTGGTTCAAACTGTTTTTCTGTTTACAATATTAATCTTAATATCAATATTAATAGTTCACTTTTAAAAGTATATATTCAATTGGTATTGGTGATTAAGAATTAGTCACCCTCAACAAATATAGGACATATAGCAATTCATAATTAGGTACACATATACCACTCGTTTGGAACAACATTATGGAAAATCATCAGACTTTCATAAAGTGATGAAAAATACTTATCCAATCACATGGGGGGGTTTCCTTTACCATGATGAGATACTAAAATTGAGGTGTAAGAGCAGTTTCAGGGGGCATGGCTACACAAGACATTTATTGTGGAGCTGACTAATCTCTGGGCTCCTATAGACATGTGCAGTGCCTACTCCAACCTGCTGGAAATCCAGCACACTGGACTCAATCAAGTCTGCTGGACCACGGATATTGACACGCTCCAGCAGCCTTCTGTGTCACATGTATCAGCGTCCCCATATGTCTCCATGCTGAAAAAATGGCAGTGTGGCACTTTGAAACAAAACACTTCCTATGAGCTTTGAAACAAAACACTTTCAAAGCGCTCCGCTGCCATTTTTTCAGTGGAGGGACACATGGGGATGCTGATGTATGTGTTGTGTGGGTGCTTTTTATTAGCACAGCTCACTAATTATAGCACCTAGTGCTGCATCCCAAAGCACATTTTAAAATGCCCTCAGTGTCTACACATGTGCCCCTATTAGGGTGCAGGAAACTAATAAACTCTGCTGCAGCGTAGTACTTGTAACTACAAGTACTACCCTGCTGCATAGTTTTTTTGTGTGCAGCAGCGCACATGAAAACACTGAGCCAGCTGGCTGAGATACAAGGGTGCATCAGTGAAGGTGCTGCCTGCCAGCTAGCCCTACACTGAAGCATGCTCGTACCCTAGCCAACCCCTCTGCAGCACACTGAGCCCAGCTGGAGCAGCCCCAGGCTGTGAGGTTGAAACCGTAGGCTCCCTGCCATCAGGGTGGGCTCTGACCCAGCTCAATGTGCTGCAGTCCAGATGCACATGCAAACAACACACCCAGGAGCAATAAAACATTATATTATTATTATTATTACTACTACTATTATTAGAATGATTAAGTATAGCTTGCTCAGATATAAAATGTTATTCTCTAGGATATATCACTGCACTGCAGAGAGAATACCCAAGCCCTACCCACCATTTAAGACCTTAACATTTTTTTGTAGTATAGAGACCATGGGCAGGTCCTTTGTGTCAAGGTGAATTGCACCTCATCTGAGTTACCTATCAGTTACTTTTCCTATTCTACCTCTATTATTTTTATAGATAACAATTCTTGTGAGTGATGTCAAGTGAAAAATGCCTCTCTCCTTTTTCTGAGGGGAAAAATATATCTGGAAGGTTCCTTAGACTGTAGTTTCACTGTTACATCAAATCTAAAAAATATCACTATTCATTGATACATAATTTTGGTCAAACTTCTTCAGTTCATTGCTAGTGTGAAGGCATTCTTCTGGTGCTATTATCCACCTTGTAAATGCATTGAAAAAGGACGTATTTAATGCTTGAGCAATTTTGTCATCCTGTGCAACTTCATTTCACATCTTTTATTGTGTAATGTTCTAACTTCTTCCTTTTTCTCTTGCCTTAAAGACTTAGAAATATAGTGTACTTGTCTGTTTTGTGCTATGCCTTTCAAAGTTATGGAGGGAAAGTTTCATTTATATAAAAGGAATGTAGATGCACAACACTCATTGGAAATCAGTAGGAAACTCCTTTTCTACCTTTGAAAATGTCCCCTATGGTTCATATGTATTGCAAACATGTATACACTGTATATTGTTCAAGCTGTTTAACATTACAACAGTGTACCATGCCTTTTCTAAATTTAGTGGATTAACACTCATCCATAACAATCTAACCATTATCTTTTTATGAAAAATATATTGATTGTCTGAAAGTTAATTGGCCAAAAATAAATAAATGTTCAACTTTAGCAGATTTTCCTGTTTGCAGTCTGAAAAAGGACAGCATAGGAATTACAAATCATCTTTATAACGTTAAAAAGTGAGCTATTCCAGCAGTAATTGACAAATTAAGAGAAACTAATTTTCACTGTGTCAGGAAATCAGATTTGTGACAATTTACACTTTGCTGGGCCAGATATTTTATTAATAAATGTTGCTAAGGGTTTTTTCTCCTCTTACCAGTGCTCAAGCCTGGGCCAGAGTTGCACAGGACTTAAGTAAATTCATATCTTTCCCTACCCAATGGGTGAATCTCTGAAGCTGTTAGGACTGAAAGCACACTGCATGCATTTTGAAGGGAAAAGAAAGGAAACGTTTTGGTCCTCTTTGCTTCAAAGTTATAACCCATAGTATAGTTGCTGTATGAAGTGATACAGATCATACAATCATAGGAAAGTAGGGCTGGGGGCCTCTTAAAGCCATCTAGTCCAGACCGCTGCTCAAGAAAGAAGCATTCCTGACTGAACCATCTCAATCTGTGTAACATGCTATTGAAAATTTTCAGGGATGGAGATTCCACAGCTTCACCAGGTACCCTGTTCCAATACTTTGCCAGTCTTAGAGCACATCTACATGCGACATTTACTATGGCGTTGCCTAATTAGCTCCACAGTAAATGTCTCAGTATCTACACACACTACCATTAGGATGGAGTAAACTAATTAACTCCACCCTAGGTTAGTATTTGTAAACACAAGTACTATCCTACAGTGGAGTCTTTACTCCACAGCAATGCACGTGTAGACACTGACAGGGCTGGCTGGGGCACAAAGGTGCTTTAGTGTGGGGGCTGCCTGCTGGGTAGTCCCTCACTGAAGCACCCTCATACTCCAGCCAGCCCCTTCGTAATGTGCTGAACCAATGGGAGCAGCCCTGGGCTGGCAGGCTAATCCCCCAGACCCCATGACAGCCAGGGCTCCTCCAACCAAGCTCAGTGTGCTGTGGTCCTAGACACACATTCAAATGTGGCATCTGGGAGAAATAAAACTCCAGCACAATATGCACCCGTGTTTATTGCTGCACATTAGTTGCATGTGTAGATGCACCCTTATAGTTAGAAAGTTCTTGCTAATATCCAGCCTAAATTTCCTCTACTGCAGTTTGAGGCCACTACTCTTAACTCTGTCCCACACAGCCACAGAGAAAAGTATCTCTCTAAATAGTGCGGGGGGGGGGGGGGGAGAGAGAGAGAGAGAGAGAGAGAGAGAGAGAGAGAGAGAGAGAGAGAGAGAGAGAGAGAGAGAGAGGAAGAAAACTTAGAGAAAGAAACACTACAAAACAAAAAATCAGTATTTCAGCCAGATTCTTTCTCCTCCTAGTTGGAGTTTCTAAGGTAAAAGATATGTTTTCCATACGGCACTGTGAGTCATAAAACCATCAGTAACATTGGGAAATGGCCTAGTCAGACTTAAAATCAAACCCTCTTATCTGGAAAAGATGCTCTGAGTTTTAAAAATGAGACTTTATTTAGCTGTACATTTTTTTTGGAGGTCTCCCATTTCCTAAACATTTTCATTATTGTAAACCTAATGGTTGTGCCAACTAATGTGAAAAGGAAGCTTTAAATCAAACCAAGCAATTTTACGGAGTGCATTTTTCTTTGAAAAACAGCTTTCTATATCAGTACCTAATTAACTATGTGCTTTTTTGAAGATCCCACATACAGGATACTTGCTGGATTTCATTGAAGATTCATGTTACAATTCCAAAACTGCATTTCCTTCTTTAATATAATAATTTTGTCCTTTTAGAACAGAAAATGTTTGAAGCTAGATTAATCTGAGAATTTATTTACAAGGTAAAACAGAAATCAGAAAACCATAAATATAATATTACTTGTGACAATTGTGAAACTGTCACTGTCATATTGAGTATTACTTACTTACATGATTATTCCCACTGACCTTTACTGAATTCTGACATGCATACAAAATAGAGGTTCAAGATTTGCCCCATATGTCAATATCTCCTTTGTTGTCAACCAAATTGATCTGCTTATTTGCATAAGTGTTATTCAATTTAAGAATTTTATAATTAGTATTTTGCCATTCAGGTGTGGTTCTTATTTTATATATATATATATATATATATATATATATATATATATATATTTTATATATAAACATATGTTATACACACACATGAACACTGTACCTTTCCCATACTAAGTTAAAAAAAAATTGGAAAGGAATATTATACAGGAGTAAAGAAGAATATTAATGTATATTTAGTTATCTACTAAATGAGTGAAATTTCCTGTGCCACAGACTCAACAAGTATATATTAAATAGCTACTTGACCTCCAACTTCACACAGAGACCTTGTGTTATCCCTGAGGTAATGGGGCAAGTTTCATCGTTATGAATGAGAAAACATAAATTTAAAAAATACCAGTCATCAAACAAAGAAAAAAGAAAAGTACATAAGGAACTCATCTGAGAGCCTCTCCATTTATACAACATATCTGTGAAACAGAAGTCCCTGTACATAATGTAAGTATCGTTGTAATTTAAGATGGACACAGATATAGTCTTTGTCCCTACATAAAAATAAGAGGTTGGCACATAGGCTAAGTAAATACACACCCATAAAACACAAATGCCCCACATTTTTTGGCCACAATAAAAGTGATATCAATTTGTGCTTCTATTTAGTAGCGGGTGTATGTTTACTTTGTCATGTGACAGAGCTAGCAGCCTGGAGCTGCCCACACTCTCCAGCTGCCATAGGCAGGTGCTCCCAGGCTGAGGGGCCCAATCCTGTGCAATCCAGGAATTCCCATTCAGGATTGAGCCCCTCAAATCCTGTGAGTATCTGCCCATCTTTCATCAGGAACAGGTGCCCCTAGGATCTGCAGGGTATGTCTTGGTAAGCAGTAAAAGTCAGGGTTCCCCACTTACTGGGAAGCACCCTCATGTCTCAGTAAATGGAGAAAGCCCAATTTTCCCTGCTACCAAATGTGCTCCTAAGATCCTGGGAGTGCTTCTCAGTAAGTGAAGAAGTCCTAACGTCCCCTGCTTACTGAGTCATTGTAAGAGGGGAAAGTTGGGTAGTCATTTCCAGGGCTTAAGGGGCCTGATCCTCCATGGCAATTCCTTGTGTGAGCAGGGCCAGGGTCTCAAGCCCTGGGAAAACATGTTGCCAATTTTAAATATGCTGTCAAATGCATTGTTCTGTAGCATCAACAGGCAGGACAATGGCCAACATGTATTTTGCCTAGTTGAGTGGTGCAATTGTGCTGGGAGATATCCTGGAGCAGTTGATCCACTTCATTTGGTGACATCTATTTCTAGCTTTAGTGGCTGCATCTAGATGAGTGTGGCCATGCGGTGCCACACACCACACCACACGCTATTATTAGATAGTGACTACTACTGTAAGCATTTGTTTTATGCTAGGTGTATTGTACCACTTTAATAAGCATTTATTTTTATATTTATATTATTGTATTTATATATTTTTATTTAGAGCTGTATTGCTTTAAGTATGATGGTCCTTAGCATCATGATAAATAAGGGTTCTACCCTACCTAAAAATGATAAATAGGATTTTACAATGAGGAGATTAAACTGACATGTCATAAAAGCTTTATTCAGGTGTTTCCCACACTGCTACCTTGCAGCATGGGTGATGGAGAAGAGTTGGCTCTGAGAGATCCTAGCATAAAAATAATCCATGCAGAAAATAAGCAGGGCACCACATGTGGAAGATCCCAGCTGAAGGAACAATGTGGCTGCAGCTATCCTGGGCCCCCAGGACCCCAAGTAAGGCCCCAGCCTCCCCTACCTTTACCCAGGGTAACCTGTCATGGACTAGATGGCACATGGCATGGGTGTTCCCTAGGGACAGCTAGCAGTGGCACATGTTGTGCCACTGCTAGTTGTCCTCAGGGAACCAACTGACCATGCTCAAGTTTGCTTGATTCTTTATAAAAGTGTTACAGAACACAGCGGCCTGAGTGGCAGCTAGGTAGCTTGCAGCTGCCTGCAATGCCAATTAGGTAGAGTGGTCTGATTAGGAGCAGGGCCCAACTGTGCTCTATAAGAGCTGAACCCAGAACTGCAGAGGGGCAGCAGTTTGCTGCTGCAGCTGAAGGATCAACATTCAGCTGAGCTGGTAGCCATGGAACATTCTTGGAAATAAGGGCTGGGGCTATGGGGAAGGAGGAGACCCCATAGCCCTGGGCATGACCAGAAACTGCACCCTGCAGGGGGATGGGTGGCCTTGTGAGACTGTCTGTGGTGGAACAGTCCCCCAGAAATGCCAGGCCAGTTACCACCCCAGTGAAAGGTGAGTATGGGGGGCCTTCTAATCCCACCCCCAGGCTCACAGAGTCCTAAAGATGCATATAGGAAGCCAGAGAGAAGCTCCAGAGGGGTAGGGCCCTGAGCCTTGGGGAGCTATTAAGGAAGCTCCAGGACTAGGGATAAGGGGATTGCCCAGGGAGGGCTTGGGGACAGGACTCGGAGCCCTGATCCCAGTGGTGGACTTGGAGGCCCAATGTGAGTGGGCTTCGAGCCCATAAGGGGCTGGAGCCCCAAGAGTGTGTGTGGGCTTGGAGCCCAGTGTGTGCGGCCTGGTGCCCAGTGTGTGTGTGTGTGTGTGTGTGTGTGTGTGTGTGTGTGTGTGTGTGTGTGTGTGTGTGTGTGTGTGTAAAGAGAGAAGCCAGTGCTAGCTAGTTGGAGGAAACTTCTGTGAGGCATGGGATATGATAAGGGGAGGTTGAAATCATATACATAGGACCTTGACATCAGGGCAGATAAATGGGCAGCTTCTTGCCTGATTAACATCCAATAATTAGTAACATCAAGGCTTAGCAGGAGAGGCGGAGGGCAGCTGGCCCTAATGGGTGGGCCTGCGTTTAGACCAGCTCTGGGATGCCCACTTGTTAGAATAAGCAAAAAGGAAAATGCAGCCTGTTCACTGATGAGTTTTCAGTCCATATTAAGGATTACAGTGTGCATATTTATATCAAAGTCCTAAAACAGATTCATGTCATGCTGCCCTTCACTCATAAGAGATCAAAAAATGAGAAGAGGAAAGAAAATATTTGAAGTCTTGTAATTAAACAATTTAAACTAATTTTCACTAACATTTTATTAATCTAACACTAACAAAAAATTCATTCGAATATACAATGACACTCTGTAGCCTGTGTTCATTCACCTGCTGGGCACTATTTCCCTTCTTGCAAAATATTCAAAAGAGTTGTTTTTTCTGATTTTTCATGGTTTTGATATTCTGCCACAGGATGTTGCAGATATCTGCTTCATTATTGATCCATGCTTTCATTTTTGGTAGCAATTTAAACAGAAAATGTTAAGTGTGTGTACATTTTTCAATATGAACACAATTATTTTTTTTAAAAGACTTCTATTTATTTTAAGGGTGGTTGTTTTTTGTGTATATAAAAAATACAGTTAGCCTCTCAGTTTACTTTCGTGGGAAGTTTCAGTTACTGAACATAAACTTTTGTTGTCCTTAAACTCTCGGTAAGGTCAATTGGGAGTCATGTTCCCTTGATGTTCCTGCAGTCATGGAACATTGGACAACAAATAATGCTACGGTTTAATAAGAAATCAATGAGCTAAATCCAGGTTCTCAACTTCAGTAGACATGCATGAATGTAAACAACAATAACATTTAAAAATGAGTTTTTATTACCATGCAACACTTCTGGTTGGTACCAAAACCAACCATCTTTTTTGTCCAACAATTAAATCCAGAATATATCCAGACTTGTATATCCATCTCTACGGATTTTGTCAGGTTTTTTTTTTCTCATTTAAAAGACTTTGATGTCATCAGCTGGTCTGGCATCAGCTAGCTCTTGATTCAGGAGAAAATGTGGATGCTTGGATAAAATACCATATTTATCTCACATTTGATTACACACATTTTCCAAAAAAATAACACTCCAAAATTGGAGTGCATATCTTAAGTGAAGAAGCTAATTTTTCTAATTCCATGGAGGAATGGAAGCATAGACATTGCTGCAAGGCGGCTTCCAGTTTCTCAGGTAATAAGCAAAAGAGATGGAGTCCAGTGTTTACCCTACCAAAGCTTCTCTCAAATTGGCAGTACTTTTTAGATGAGCAATGAAAGGAGCAATCAAAGTTCTATAAGGGTATGGGAATGGTAAAAAAAATCCAAATATATCAGCCCTGATGAAAAACAATGTAAAGAAGAAGAGTAGAAAATATTTTCAGTGGGAAGGAACATCTGTTTAACATAAAATGTAGAAAATATAGCAAAACTAAATCTACTATCCTACTACACATGGGTGAATAGTAAATGAAGGAGTATTTGGGAGAAAAGCTCATCTCTGTGATGACTCCGAACAGGTCTTGTGAATATGCATCTGCGATGGTTTTTACCAATGTGTTTCTTAGGGGTATTTTTTTTTTTTCGTTAAAATCCTGGTACAACACTAAGCATGATTGTCCTTATACTGTTATAAATTAGATTATACATGAATAGTTTATTCCCCTTTCTGTACAAAAATAAACTATACTAGATATTATTAGATAGTGACTACTACTGTAAGCATTTGTTTTATGCTAGGTGTATTGTACCACTTTAATAAGCATTTATTTTTATATTTATATTATTATATTTATATATATATATTTTTAGAGCTGTATTGCTTTAAGTATGATGGTCCTTAGCATCATGATAAATAAGGGTTCTACCCTACCTAAAAATGATAAATAGGATTTTACAATGAGGAGAATAAATTGACAGGTCATAAAAGCTTTATTGTTTTGGTTAAGAACAGACATAGTTATTATCATTAGTATGAGAAAAAAATAACTATGAGAAGAAATAGATATGGTGATAAAACAGATTTAAACTAAGGTTTTTAAAATAGGGGCCCACCCTTCTCTTTTCTTAGACCAGTTTTTTTTTTCATAGTTTGTATACTTTGTCACCATTTAGATACTCAAATGAAACTTATGTCTGTATTCTCAATTTAGAACAGCAGTTAGAAATGTGGCACAGATGCAAAAGCTTAATAATAATCCTCAGAGAGGAAATTAATAATTACATAGATCTAGTGATGTTAGTAACATTATTTTAGAATTACTAGGTATAAACTCACTGTTGCCAGCTCTCATGATTTTCACACTTACTAGTGATTTTTTAAAGCTCTAGTTCCTGGAATTAATGAACACATGGAACTAATGAACACATGGGAATCTTAGCTTTCATCTTAAAAAATGGTTAGAGAGAAAGTTAAATAATCTGATCTCAATGCACCCTCAAAATTCAAAACCCAGAAGGCAGACCAAAACAACCTGTGTTTCAGGTTCTTTTTAAATATCAAAATGTTAACTCAGTCACATGATTTTTTTAATGATTGAAGTTGGTGGCACACATAACTTTAATCTAAATGTGGGTCCCTGTCTTCCCAAACACCTTGAAAAATAAAAACAACGTTCTTATAAACTAAAACATCTGTAAAGGCATCCTGTACTATAATTGGAATATGTTAATTGTGTTTAAGGTTGTTTTTTTAATTGCCATTGCTGTGTTTTTAACAATTGCATGGTGTAGTATGGTGTAGTATATAGAACGTATGTAATACCTTAGTTTTACTCCCACTTAAGCTAGGTGACCCAGAGCAAAACATTTTCCCTCTTCATTCTTTAATTTGTTCATTTGTAAAATGCAGACAATGGTATCAATTTCCTTTGCAAAGTGCTATATAAAAGTTAGCTACCTTTAATAGTAGTATTTGAGGTAAACTGAATGATCAATTCAACTTTTAATTTAAATTACTTTGTTAGAAAAAATATTTAAAATGAAAAGCTGTTCCAAAATACTGTTTCACTACTTTATTACTTTCCCCCAACTTCTTTCACTAAATCTTACAATACTGTATTTACTCACATACTATACATGCCCCTTTCCCAAAAATCAGCCCTCCAAAATTGGGCTGTATATCTTAAACTGCGGTACCTATCACACCACAAAACTAGCCAAAACTGGTGCCAATTTGAGAATATCTGGGTGAAGATTAACACTTGATTGCACTTCTTGCTGCTTCCTGGAAGGGACAGAGAAGCTCAGAGACATCTTGTAGCACAATGTTTTCATGAAAAAAACAGTTCTAAGCTTTGACTCTAGAATTTTTTTTCTATGTTCTGCCTTCCAAAAACAAGGTGTATATCTTATTTGGGAAGATGTGATATGTGAGAAAATATGCTATTTATTTAATAGCAATGCTATATTACAATGTTCTATTACACCAACAGCCTAAGTAAATCTAACTATTTTCCATTAAAAGATTTCAGAATGTGATTGAAGCTCACTAGGTCATTACTATTTATATGGTCTTAAATGGATAAAATTACAAAGTATTCCTAGTCAATTGGGGCACTGTATTTATGTTTTACAATTTCTTTAGATAAGATTTACCTTATTTACACAAGTGTAAGATGACTCTGAATTTAAGACAGCACCTCCATAATTCCACACAAGGAAAAAAATAATTTGGTATTTTTATAAATAGACCTACTGACAAAACTATAGACATGCCAGTAAGTTATAAATTCAACATTAGCTTCAATTCAGTTCAAACTTTAACTTAATTTAATCTATATTAGGTTCTGTTCCAAAACCTGGTGAGTGCTGCTCCTTTCTTAGATCTTATAATTTAGGACTGGACACTTTCACATGCATCCTCACTCTTCACCATTCTCATCTTCTCATTCAGCTTCCTACAAAACACTGTCTTCAGCTCCATCCATGGCACAAGATATACAGTACTTCTTGAAGTCTTTAATAATTCTGAAGATATCCTTCCACAAGAAGTCAGAATCCATTGTCCAATCAGTGCCATGGTTGGCTTCTTAATCTTCTCACCAAGTGTAAGGGTGCGGTTCCCTGCCAAGAGCCAGTCTGAGTAATGATACCATAAATGGTCCCTAAAGGGCATGTTCATTACAACATCCAGTACTTGGAGTTGAGGTATCATACCAGCAAGTATGACTAAAAGATCAGTTCACTGATTGAACTTTTGCTTTCACATCTGGTCTTAAATGCTCTCTGCACTAGCATTCGTCATTTCTTAGTCAGTGCCCCAGTTCTCCATTTCCACACACTATCTAACCAGTTATTCATCAGTTCACTTGACATCCATCCTTGTTCTTTGCATCTAACTGCCATTTCTGGTGGCAACTTTTATTTTGGCAGAGTTTTGGGTGGCAAACTTCTCCTATGTGCCAAAACTGCTAAGATCACTGTAATTTGCAACTTTTCATTTCCTGTGTTTCTCATAATTATGGATTTCTTACCTTTCTCCTGGATGGCAATATTGCTCAGCACATCAAAATAGACTGGAGTCCCATTAGCATTACCTATCTGGCCAAGCAGGTAATCATGAGCTTTGCATTGCTCAATAATGTACCGCTGGAATTCAACAAGTTTTTTGCTGAAGTCTGATGGTAACTTTTGTGCAAGTGATGTTCATCTTCTTGCTTTGAATTTTTTAGGGGGAATGTTCAGTCTCTTTGCTATTTTTAATGGCTTGAGTCAAAGCACTTTATATGTGACTGGCATTCCCTCCTTTCTCTGTTCTTGAACATACTTGAGAACTTGATCATCAACTTCAGGAAAGTGACCTTTGGACTCCCAAATGTTTAGTATTATTAAGTTTTTCTTTTAATTGTCTCCATTGGCACATGTTTGCTTCAGTAACATTATACTTCCTTCCCACCTGACAATTAATTGTTTTTTTCAGCACAATTTATAACCTTCATTTTTAAGTTTGTATCATAGCTGCACCTCCTTTCTTTTGCTATCTTCACATTTGTACTGCTACTTCCACTCTTTTCTACGTAGTCTGTCATGGGAGTTTTGGGGCCACCACTCACCCCACAGAATTTACCATGGGTTTCTATGGTTTTAAATCTTGGCCAGTAAATGGTAATCAGGCCCTGTAATTTGCTGCTTTGCCCGCTACTCCACCAGATGATCCCCTGCCACCTGCTCCTCTGCTCGGTGCATTGCTGCCATTTGCCTCGCTGCTGTTGGGAGCCTTGTCTTATATTATTTCCCTTGCTTTCTGGAGCCTTATTGTATGCTAGATCTCTCACTAGCATGTTCATTCTGGGTCCTACATCACTACTTCTGGGTCTCTTGTCATGTGCGGGATCTCTGGTCAGCATGTGCATCCTGAGTGCATCTTGCTGCTGCCAGGGCCCTTGTCACCACAAGCTGGGTCCCTTGCCCCATGCTGGGTTGCTTTACACCACTGCTGGGAGCCTTGCCATGAACTGTATCTCTTGCTGCCACTGCTAATAGTCTCACTGCATGCTGGATCCCTCCCTACTGCTGCCTGGAGCCTCACCATGCATTGGGTCCCTCACTGCATGCTTGGCTCCTTGCTGAGTGATGGGTCCCTTGTCACTGCAGTCAGATATTGGGTGCGTGGCTGGCCCCTGAGGATTCCCTCCTCCCTAAGTGCTGGGCAGCCATTGTAGTAACCCTTCCTGCTGTATACCAGGCCAGCATCTCCCCACAGTATTCTGGGTGCCTGGTGGGCAGGTGAACCGGTTGCTCCCAGCTGCTGGCTGCCTGGCAGGTGCTGAGGCAATTCAGCAATTGCCAGCCAGGCTCTTTGCACACAGCTTGACATGAGTTAGTAGATGCCAGCCAGGCACTGGCTCAGCAGCATGCAGGATTTCTGGCCAGCACATGCTGAGTTGTTCTGAGCTGCTGCTCAAGTGGCAGGTACTGAAGCAACTCAGCACACAGAAAGGGACCCACCCAGGCTGCCAGCTTATGATGAGTTGTTCCAGTACCCAGTGCTCAGGCAGCAGCTCAAAGAGATTCAACACGTGCTAGCCAGAAACCCCACACACTGTGGGGACAGTGCATGGCTGGCACCTGTCATGTCATTTTGAGCTGCATGTGGGGTTTCCAACCAGAGAGGCAGGAACTGAAGCAACTCAGCGCATGCTGGCAGACAGCAGCTTGGAGTGACCCTACACTAGCTGACCAGGAACGCTGCAAAGCTGAGGGAATCTCAGGCACCCTCTTCCGGTTGCTCCCATGCACCTCCTGGTTTCAGGTAAGTTGCATGCAATTGAAAGATGAGGCTTGATTTTCCCCATGTTGAATGAGGAAAAAAGCACCTCATCTTATAAGTGAATAAATATGGTAGTTTACAATCTGATATCTTTACATTTAATCTGATATGCCAACAAAACACAGAAGATTCTGCATCTTGTCATCAATCTAACATCTTCCTTTCAAGAACCTGTTTAAATGTTAGAAACATATAAATGGAAGGAACCTCCTGGGTCATAGATTCATAGATGTTAGGGTCGGAAGGGACCTCAATAGATCATCAAGTCCGACCCCCTGCATAAGCAGGAAAGAGTGCTGGGTCTAGATGACCCCAGCTAGATACTCGTCTAACCTCCTCTTGAAGACCCCCAGGGTAGGGGAGAGCACCACCTCCCTTGGGAGCCCGTTCCAGACCTTGGCCACTCGAACTGTGAAGAAGTTCTTCCTTATGTCCAGTCTAAATCTGCTTTCTACTAACTTGTGGCCATTGTTTCTTGTAACCCCCAGGGGCGCCTTGGTGAATAAATCCTCACCAATTCCCTTCTGTGCCCACGTGATGAACTTATAGGCAGCCACAAGGTCGCCTCTCAACCTTCTCTTGCGGAGGCTGAAAAGGTCCAGTTTCTCTAGTCTCTCCTCATAGGGCTTGGTCTGCAGGCCCTTGACCATACGAGTTGCCCTTCGCTGTACCCTCTCCAGGTTATCCGCATCCTTCTTGAAGTGTGGCGCCCAGAATTGCACGCAGTACTCCAACTGCGGTCTGACCAACGCCCTATAGAGGGGAAGTATCACCTCCCTGGACCTATTTGTCATGCATCTGCTGATGCACGATAAAGTGCCATTGGCTTTTCTGATGGCTTCGTCACACTGCCGGCTCATGTTCATCTTGGAGTCCACTAGGACTCCAAGATCCCTTTCCACCTCTGTGCCACCCAGCAGGTCATTCCCTAGGCTGTAGGTGTGCTGGACATTTTTCCTCCCTAGGTGCAGCACTTTGCATTTCTCCTTGTTGAACTGCATCCTGTTGTTTTCTGCCCACTTGTCCAACCTATACAGGTCTGCCTGTAGCTGTTCCCTGCCCTCCGGCGTGTCTACTTCTCCCCATAGCTTTGTGGGTCATCGAAGCCAGTCTCTAGCCTTGGACTGCAATCATCCAAACCCTAGAATCACTCTCATATACTAATCAAAGATCCATCTTAATTGGTGATTTATAACTGTGTCTGTTTTTGCCTAAACTATACCTATTAGGAAACTGTTTCAGAAATTCACTCCTCTGATGATTAGAATTCTTCTTCTAAATTCCAGACTACATTTATTCACAGCCAATTTATACTGATTCAACCTTCTGCTGCTGTAGCTTTTCACTTAAATAATTTTATTCCATCTTTGTTTTTTGTTGTCTATAAATATATCAATGGGGTAATCCCCTTTCAGCCTTTGTTTTCTGAGGTTAAACAAGTCAAAGCTGTCTAATCTCATTCCCCTTATCATTTAGTAGCTCTCGCTACACACATCCCAGACTTGATTAATGTTTCTGGAATATTTTTGACCAGTATTCACTATTCACATCATAGTCACCAAATAAGTTTTGTCCAGAAGGTGCCACCTCCCTTTATATCACAAAGCTTAGCGGTTACAGCTCTCATTAAAGTGGAAAATCCAGGCTCGATTCTATCCTCTTCCTGAGTAGTTAGTTAGGATGTTCAGCCTGAGATATGGGAGATCTGGGGTTTAAATCTCTACCATGAAGTAGGAAGACAATGGACAATAATCATGGGTCTCCCTCCTGCCAAGTGAGGTGGATATCCTGAGGTGGACTCCCACAACACCTCCGTTAGAGCTATTCTGATGGGTACAAATACTAATGAAGAGATCTAATGACTCTACCCAGACAGAAAACTCACATGGGTTCCAATCCCTGCTCCAGTGAATGCTTGCTTATTTATACAAAGTGGAACAGGAGAGATTTGGCAGATAGCAGACTGCCAAACCCCTCTTCCTACAAAACATTAATTTGAATAGTCTTTATATATAGGGGCTAGGGGACAAGGCAAAATGTGCAAAGAGTAAGAAACGAAAAAATATATGGAGAAGTTAGTAGACAACAGGACAGGACAGTGGTCAAAGAGACCAAAGAAAGGACAGGAAAGCATATGTAAAGGAAGAGAAAGGATATGCTAACATGTAAACAAGTGCAGGGGAGTATGAAGTGTGGGAGCAAAGACAATACACAGTGGAGTGCGAGATAACAAAGAGCAAAGGAGGCAACACAATAAGTACTTTTTTCAGGCAGAACACTGCAACAAGAACATAAAGCTTTACATAGAAAATAGTGTTAGGATGTTGCATTATCACATTTATTAGCAAATTGCCCATCCCCACCCTCCATGCTGCTTTGGGTCTGGCCTCATTACCCCCACCAGCCACTCTGTGTCTGGCCCCACTTTACCCCCCGGTACCTCCATCGCTCTGGGTCTGGTCCCAGTCTACCCTCCAGACATCCAGCCCAGCATCTCCCACTCCCCACAGCTCGTAGTCAGGCCCTGCTCCACCCTCCCTCCCCCACCGCTTGGGGTCTGGCCCCGTTCTACCCCCCCCACCCACTGCTGCTTTGGGTCCAGCCCTGCTCTATGCCATCCCACGGCATCTAGCCCCAATCCACCCCCCCACCACCACTCTGGGTCCGGCCACGCTCTCCCCTCCCCAGTGCTCCAGGTCTAGCCCCGCACTACACACCCCACTCCCCCACACCATCCCGCTCCACGTCTGTCTACCTGGCCTGTATCCACCTGCCTCCCCTCCCCTCCTCTCCCCACCCTGCCCACTGCCTCCCCCTCCCTGCCAGCTGTTCTGGGGGGTGGCAGGGCCAGGCAGCAGGGGGGCACCACTACTGTGATCCCCCTTCATCCTCAGGCAGGGAGATGGGGGGAAGCCCCACTGCTTGGGCAATCTGGCCGTGTTTGCCACCACCACAAACTTTGCTGGCAGTGGCACAAACTTGGGTCCCCACAACCCGAGCTGCACAGCCAATCACCACCTGCCCTCTTGGCAGTGCATGCGCAGTTGCCCAAAAACATTACAGACAGATAGACAGACACACAGACCGACAGACTAAGCCTTTTTATATTAGAATCGGCATCAGTAAAAATGGTAATGAATATTCATACTATGAGTATGAATACACACCCAGAAGTCTTTGACCCCAGTGGGCTGCTCAATGGAAAAACACAGAAAAGAGAAACTGTCCTAGAGGGCTTACAATCTAAAAAAAAAAAAAAGAAAGCTAGGGGATGTGGATAATGCATACAGGCAAATTAATATGCAAAAATGGCATAGATTTGGTAGTTATACGAAATGTAGTTTGTTTTCCTTCTTAATTGGAATTAGAATTAGGTAGTAAGACAACTGGGGAAAAAAAATCAAAGAATACACTCTGCTTTCCATCTTTCTAGACACGATGAGCTGGCAGATTACAAAATGGATTCATAATCATCAGGTCAAAGTGTAGTGATACACAAGATGACTTTACTGTGAAAATGATGTCCAAACTACAAATAAAGTCTGAGAAATGATTACATCTAAACTAGGTCTAATTAAACTGATATTGGGGTGGATTAAATTAGGTTGGCCACTGTCAAAAAATAAGCCATGTTTCTGAAATAGCATTTGAAAGAAAGTGTTAAAAGCAAAGTGTCAGTTTGCATCCCACTGTTTGGTTATTTGCATACTAATTGTAATGTTCCTGCTGTCACATTACCTTCAGCCAGAAGATAAGTCAGAAAGAGAAAATCTGCATCACCTGTGACAGTCAGACAGTGGAACGAAAAATGCCAGTGAAGTGAGTTGTTGTTTATGGCTATTTTTATCTAAGAAGATGTATGGAATGGAACAGTTTTAACTTCTGATTAGCCTGGACAGTTTTTATTTCCTTTTTAGTTTATAATGAATATGCTGATTTTGGTTTTTGGAGCTAATTTTGCTCACTATGGTCTTTAGAGTAATTCTGCTGAAGTCAGGTGATCACTGAATGAGGCAAATAATGTGGCTCTCATGAGGAAAGTGAGCAGGATTAGGACCATTCTGTATGATTTGCCCCAGCCTTTCATTTTTCTTTTCTCATGAGGTATCAAAGCTGTTAAGTATTCTCTGAACCTTGTATTCCTTAAATATTTGATGAAAGTGACTAATTTAGTGTACCAAATTTTCTACTGGCATAATTCTGCCATGTGAGACTAGTCCAGAGAAAACCAGATAAATGAAACTCAAGCATCCTGAGTTAACGTAACTTTAATTTTGATTTGTACATTAATAAATACCATATATATATACATGCAAATGGTGCACCCAGGAGCAATATACTCCAGCATGAACTACACCAGAGTTTATTAAGGTGCACTGATTGCACCCTGTGTGCACTTTTGGATATCACATCTGCCCAAAAAACCTTGTCTGCCTATGTCCTTAGACCAACACAGCTACAACCAACAACCCTCAGAAATATTAAATACATTTACAGAAATCAAGATATATTCACATAAAAAGCCCTTTGACACACTTTACAAAATAAAGAGTTTGACCAGTTTAACAGTTCCCAGAACCATTACACTGCTTGAAATGCTGCTTTTAAAGTTGTTACATATAGTAGTATGAGCATCTATGAGGGTCATTGATTGGCATAGAAACTTTCCTTAGATGATTTCAAGAATGGATTGGATGGTCAGACAAGAGCATAACAAACCTCACATCAAAGGTTACTTTAAAATTCTCTCCTGACTGATGGATGTCCAGTCAACCTTGAAAGAACCTCTCCTTACATATCTACTCTGGAAAGGGGAACAGCATAGAATGGCTAATCGAGTGTTAAGCTACTGCACAGGAGTGAGATTTCCCTCCTTAACCTTAAATATCATGAATGCCTTCTATGGCTGATAAATGGTGAAAGCTTACATACTTCGTTGATCCAACGGTCACTGAGTCTATTTTTAGCTGGACTGAGCTCCTATCCTCACTGGAGGGCATAACTTCAAGGTTTAAGTATCGAGTAGGAAAAAAACTACACGTGAAATGGGACATATGAATCAACCTAGACCCTTCATCATATTGAACAAAACCCAATTATATCACACCCAATCTATTGAGTAGAAAACAAGAATTCTGTTGTTTCACCAAAATTAAAAGGTTTAGAAAAGTGTTTTCATTCTGCAGTGATATGAAAGCAAAAACTTTTCAATTTTTTTTCACAAAAGAGCAAAACAAACAAAAAGCAAACCCAAAACACTCTCCATGAAAAAGCCAAAAATAGCTAATAGCTTAGTGGTTTAGTATACTGTCGATCCAGATTCAAGTCCCTTCATTTGTCAGAGCCTCTAAACTAGAGTAAGCTTCTCTGTCTCCTTCTCTGGCCTTTGAATATTTAATTATGTATTCATTGTGGAAGAGCTCTCCAGCAGAAGAGAGTGAGGTACCTTAAAATTTCAACTCCCTCTGCACCCTACATCTCAGGTGAGTGCTCTTATCTCTGCGTCTTTGGATAATCTAAGGTTATTTTCTTTTACCTTTTTTCTTACTGTATTTTTATGAAAAAAAATCACTGTAAAAAAAGAATGGAAACAAAAAAGCTTTCCTCCAGGTCCATCTGTGACCACCAAATTATTCACCACTCTCCTGGGTTTTTTTCCGTCTCTCCCAGACCCAGCAAAACTACCAGACAATATTTTCATTAAAACTGTAAGATTACCATGAAAAGTTTTGGTTTAAAAAGTGTCCTGAAAACATTCCTAACAATTTCTAATCAAAATGTCATTATCAATAGCTATGTAAATGTTTGTCATCTCCTTGATATTTCAACTTTCCTTTTCAGATTAGCACACTGTGCTTTATAGTAAGAACTCAGTGGATAAAAATCCATTTTCTGAGCAGAGAATGATGTAAAAAATTTCTGGAAACTCTGTCCTTTAGCATTTGTTATTAGAGGTTGTGTGGAGCTGATCAAATTTTGGAATTTCTGTTTCACAGAAAATATAAACATTTTGAAAATTGGTTTTGTTCAGATTTGCTATTAAAGCTTTGATGTGTTTTTTTTAATTTTCCACAAAACAAGATATTTATGCATTTTTCATTTTAGAAAATGCTAATATGTGGTGTTTCTAAATAAAATATTCTGAACAAATTTGGCTTAATGAAACTGACATGATTACTGCCTGGTGTCATTAAGTGTGGACACAACTGAACCATTTCAAAAGTCAGTGATTGGGAACTGGTTAACAATTGTCACAGGTCAGAGGTATCCACATGTACAAGTGCCCTGGTATTGCAGGTAGAATGGTCATTTTTTAGTTTTTGCAGTGCTGTGGCTCTGAAGGTGGGAGTAAGTAGCTATCCATCATGCCTTAGTGAGTGGCAAAGATAGTGCTTGTAGTGATGCTTTGGGGGTTCAAAGGGATGACCTGTGGCTGAGGGCATTTTCACTTTTCTGCTTTCCTTTCATTCTTAAACATTAGTTCAATAAAGTAGTAACCTGTATTTTATCAAACTCTGAAGCAGGGGTAAGCAACGTTTTTTGGCTGGAGTGCTGAAAAAACCACAATATCTACCTTGAAAGATGCCAGAGTGCCAGCATATCGAAAAACAAAACGAGGGCAGAGGAGTACATACCAGGACACACTGCATATTAGTGTTATAAGGTCTCCCCCTATATATAATTAAACTATTTTTGTATGTAAAGTAAATAAGGTTTTTAAAATGCTTAAGAAGCTTCATTTAAAATTAAATTAAAATGCAGATCCTACCAGTTTAGTGTGATTCTTACCCTTGCTTTTCCTTGCTGAGTTTTCCAATGTCCGGCTTGTATTTGGATACTTTAAACTGCACACAGGCTTCTGAGTGACTGGTTGTTAACTGGCTCCAAGAGGGACAGAGGACTAGCTTCATATGTGAAAATACTTGTACACACAGGTATGTGGATCCAAATGCTGAAAGCACTGCCAAAACAATTTTCTTCAAACTGTTAAATTTCACTGGCAGGGATGTCCAGCAGGTCAGAATAGAAGCCTCATGATCCCTCTCAGTAGCTTCAAGTGCAGTCCACAGATCTCTAAACTTTGATGCCCACAAGTCTGAGCTTCTTAACTCAATGAGCTGCATTTCAAGATCTTCAACACCCATCCACTGAAATACAGACAAATCCAAGTCACTTTCATTGAAGTTTTCTGGTTTAATTAGAAAAGAAAATATTGGGCCAAATCACTGGAGATCTTGAAATCTGTCAGAAAATTCTGATTCCAAGTCTTGCCTGTACATTCCAATCTCATCAACACAGACAGTGCAACGTGTTGATAGCTGTTTTATATGTTGGAAAGAGTGGAAAGTTGAAGTTCGAATATCTCGAGAAAAAACTGCTAGTTTTGCAAGAAACGCCTTCTAGATTTCATAAAGATTCAAAACCGTTTGCCCTGCACCCTGGAGATGAAGGTTGAGTTCGTTTGGGTGAGCGGTGATGTCAGCTAGGAACATGAGCTTACACACTCATTTGTCATCGTCCAGTTCAGGGTAGCTTTGTCCTTGTTCCGACAAAAAGGCCTTGATTGCATCAAAACAGTTTACAAAGTGGATCAAAACCTTGCCACAACTTAGCTGCAACTTAGCTACCAGACATTGCTGTGAAGTGGAATGTCATTATATGCACTGTCTATCTCTTCTAACAGTGCTTGAAACTGTCTGAGAGTCAAAGCAGATCAAGCAACAAGGAAATTCACAATTCGCACCACAGTATTCATCACATTCCTAAGCTCTGAATTAGAAACTTTAGCACACGGGTTTTCTTGATGGATGATACAGTGAAATTTGACTGTCGGGTGCCAAGTTTGGTCTTCAAGTAACTTTACAAATCCCTTCTGTTTTCCGACCATGGGAGGAGCACCATCTGTTGTCACACAAAATATTTTTCTGATGTCAACTCCTCATTCTTCAAAATGGTTTACAAACATTTTCACGTTATTCTCCCCCTTTGTTGTGCCATGCAGGGGTTTTAGGCAACAAAGTTCCTCTCAGATTTCATCAGAAGCACAATATCTTGCAACAACTGCCAAATGTGGAACACCATTTATATCCACACTCTCATCAAGTGCAACGCTAAACACCACTGTGTCTTTTAATGCAGTTGTCTGCTTTTTGCTTATGTTTTCTGCCATTTCACTCACGTGTCTCTCAACTGTCCTGGCAGAGACAGGCAGTTCTTTTATTCTAGATAGGATCATGTCTTTATTTGGCAAATCATTGAACAAGACCTCCGAACTAATGAGGAAAGCTTCTTTTATATATTCCCCATCTGTAAATGGCTTTCCGTTTTTTGCAATGCACTGTTCAATTTTGTAACGTCCTTCTGTGGCTTGATTTTTACTTACACTTAAGCATTTAAAAACACTGATTTTCTTTGTGTATCCTGTTACTGACTTTTTTGATTGATTCAATTCTGTCTGCTTCATCAAGAAAGGTTTGCTCATGCTTCGTTTGAAAATGTCAGACACTTGATGTGCGACAAACAACACTTTCACAGCATAAAGCACAAACAGCATGATCCCTCTTTTGAATAAATCCAAATTCGTCTGTCCAAGAAGGCTGAAATGTCCAGACATCTAACGTTGCTTTCTTAGGAGCTGACATTTTGTCAAATGTACCCTTCAACTTCAGGGGGAAAAAAAATCATGAATGACAGCAGGACTGGGCTCTTCCTGGGCTGGGGCTGTCAGTGGCATTGGGCTGGGATCAGGAAGGAATTTTATCTCATGGTCAGAATGGTATGGACTGCTGGGGTATTTGCGTTCTTTTGTAGCAGGAGACTTGGCCCTCTTCCTTGAATCTATCTGTGTTTTAAGAATCCTTGTAGTGGCAGGACAGTGGGAGCCACCATCCCCTGGCTAGGGCTGGTGCCCAAGCTGGGCTGGGGCAGTTGACAGTGCCCAGCTGGGCCTGGAGATGGGGGCACCAGGCTGGGACCTGTGCAGGGCTGAGGCCAATAGCAGCACCCGGTTGTGGTTGGGGCTGTTGATGGCATTGGGATGGGGTCGGGCCGAAGCAGGGCTGGGGCTGGGATGGGGCTGGAGCCATGGACAGCACAGGGATGAGGCCAGGTCCACCCAACAGTACATGGCTGGAACTGTGGACAGCATAGGGCTGAGGCAAGGTCTGCCTGGCAGCACATGGCTGGGGCCGTGGGCAGCACAGGGCTGGGGCCAGGGCCCACCGGCAGCACGGAGCTGGGTCCAGAGCCCAAGCCATGGGCAACATGGGGCAGGGGCCAGGGCCCACCGGCAGCATGGGGCTGGGGCTACAGTCCCAGCCATTGGCAGCGTGGGGCTGGGTCCAGGGTCCACCGGCAGTGTGGGGCTGGGGCTGGAGCCCAGGCTGTGGGCAGCGCCAGGCTGGGGCTGGGGCCTACTGGCAGCCTGGGCTGTGGGCAGTGCAGGGCTGAGGCCGGGGCCCACCAGCCACACAGGGCTGGGCTCTGCAGCAGCACAGGGCTGAGGCTACAGCCAGGTCATTGCCAGCGCTGCAATGGGGCCACAGGGCTGGGGCAGGTGGTGGTGGTAGTGCCGGCTGGAACTGGGCCCACACAGGTCTGGGACCTGCTGGCAGCAAGTGGCTGACACAAACTGCGGCCCCATCCCCACACTGCTGATGGCCGGGCTGCCAGACCCAGCCGCACACTGCCAGTAGGCCCTGGCCCCAGCCCCATGCTGCCCACAGCCTGGGCTATGGCCCCAGCACCAGGGCCAGGGCCAGGGCCAGGGCCGGGGCCAGGGCCAGTGGTGGTGCCAGGGTAGGGTTGAGCCCAGGGGCTCTTACCCGCCTGGGGTCAGTGATCAGGTTGTTCCGGGGCTGGGGTCCAGCTGTGGCAAGTCTCTTGTGCTTGGGTCAGTGGCAGCACAAGGCTATTCCCAGGCAGCCACATACTGCTCAATCCGGTCATGGCTCTTCCCATCCCTTGGGGCAGGAAGTAGTGTGCCTGCCAATAAGAACCATGCTGCATGCCACCTTTGGCACGTGTGCCATAGGTTGCTGCCCCTGCTCTGAAGTATGCTTTCCTGACTGTGTATGGGGTAGTATATGGGGTGTTTTGACCCACGTTTTTGAGTTCCCAGGAGCTGACAGAGAACATGATTTCATAGATTTCATAGACATTAGAGCTGCAAGGGACCTCGGAAGATCATCGAGTCCAGCTCCCTGCCCAAAGGGCAGGAAGTCAGCTGGGGTCATAGGACCCCAGCAAGATAAGCATCCAGTTTGCTCTTGAAGGTGTTCAATGTAGGCGCTTGAACCACCTCCGGCAGCAGGCTGTTCCAGACCTTGGGGGCTCGGACAGTAAAGAAATTCTTCCTTATGTCCAGCCTGAAATGGTCTTGTAGTAGTTTATGACCATTCGACCTAGTCGTCATCCCTTGGGGCGCTCTGGTGAACAAACGTTCTCCCAGATTCTGGTGGTCACCCCGATAAACTTATAGGTGGCCATCAGATCATTCCTGAGCCTGCGCTTTTCCAGGCTAAAGAGCCCCAGGGCTCTCAGTGAGTCATAGTAGGGTCTGCTTCCCTGACCTCTGATCATGCACGTGGCTCTTCTCTAGACTCTCTCAAGCTTCTCCACATCCTTTTTGAATTGTGGAGCCCAAAACTGGATGCAGTACTCCAGCTGCAGCCTCACTAAGGCCGAGTACAAGGGGAGAATGACGTCCCCTTGTACTCGGGGAAAGGACAGGGTGGGGAAGAAAGGGGGAGGGTTTGCGCTCTATGTCAGTGAGCAATATACATCAACCCTCATCAAGACAGAATCCAAGGATGAGGAAGTAGAAGGATTATGGGTTAGGCTACATGGGGGGCAAGGAGAAAGGGATTTGGTGGTAGGGGTCTGCTACAGACCCCCACATCAAGGGGAAGAAAGAGATTCGGGGCTCCTGAGGCAACTCTCGGAGACCATAAAAGCTAAAGAGGTGGTAGTCATGGGGGACCTAAACTACCCGGGAGTCACAGACAGCAAAGTCCCACCGCTCACGCAGGTTTCTAACTTGTGTACAGGACCTCCAACTGACACAGGAGGTACACGGTCCCACTAGGGGGAATGCCATACTGGATCTGGTATTGGCAACGGGAGATGACATGGTAGGGGACCTCCAGATCGGTAGCCATCTGGGGGACAGTGATCACCTAATAATAGAATTCAACATAAGACGTCGAGTGGGTAAGGTAACTAGTAGGGTGAAAGTGCTAGACTTTAGGAAAGCTGATCTCAATGAACTCAGGCGATTAGTCAAGGATGCACTGCAGAGTAGGAGTTTTGAAGGGATGGGAGCCCAAGAAAGGTGGCTGTGCCTTAAGGAAACGATCCTTCGGGTACAAAGCAAGACGATCGCCGAGCGAGGCAAAAGAGGGAAAGGGGCCAGGAGGCTTCCCTGGCTGACCAGAGAAATCCAGGACAGCCTAAGGGCCAAAAGGGGAGCACATAAGAAGTGGAAACAGGGAGAGATCACCAAAGACGAATATACCTCCTCTGCTCGTGCTTGTAGGGAGGCAGTTAGACGGGCCAAAGCTACCATGGAGCTGAGGATGGCATCCCAAGTAAAAGACAACAAGGAATTGTTTTTTAGATATATAGGGAGTAAAAGGAAGGCCCAGAGAGGAATAGGACCCCTGCTAAATGGGCAGAAACAATTGATGACGGACAGGGGGGACAAGGCTGAACTCCTCAACGAGTTCTTTGCCTCAGTGTTACTAAGTGAGGGACACAACAAGGCTCTCACTGGGGTTGTAGAGAGGCAGCAGCAAGGCACCAGACTTCCATGCGTAGACCCTGAGATGGTGCAGAGTCACTTGGAAGAACTGGATGCCTTTAAGTTGGCAGGCCTGGATGAGCTCCATCCAAGGGTGCTGAAGGAACTGGCTGACATCATTGCAGAGCCACTGGCGGGAATATTCGAACACTCATGTTGCACGGGCCAGGTCCCGGAGGACTGGAAAAGGGCCAATGTGGTCCCCATTTTCCAAAAGGGGAGGAAGGAGGACCCGGGCAACTATAGACCAGTCAGTCTCACCTCCATCCTTGGCAAAGTCTTTGAAAAAATTATCAAGGCTCACATTTGTGAGAGCCTGGCAGGACAAATTATGCTGAGGGGAAACCAGCATGGGTTTGTGGCAGGCAGATCGTGCCTGACCAATCTAGTCTCTTTCTATGACCAGGTTACGAAACGCCTGGACACAGGAGGAGGGGTGGATGTCGTATACTTAGACTTCAGGAAGGCCTTCGATACGGTATCCCACCCCATACAGGTGAACAAGTTAAGAGGCTGTGACTTGGATGACTACACAGTCCAGTGGGTGGCGAATTGGCTGGAGGGTCGCACCCAGAGAGTCGTGGTGGATGGGTCAGTCTCGACCTGGAAAGGTGTGGGCAGTGGGGTCCCGCAGGGCTCGGTCCTGGGACCGATACTCTTTAATGTCTTCATCAGTGACTTGGACGAGGGAGTGAAATGTACTCTGTCCAAGTTTGCAGATGACACAAAGCTATGGGGAGATGTGGACACGCCGGAGGGCAGGGAACAGCTACAAGCAGACCTGGACAGGTTGGACAAGTGGGCAGAAAACAACAGGATGCAGTTCAACAAGGAGAAATGCAAAGTGCTGCACCTAGGGAGGAAAAATGTCCAGCACACCTACAGCCTAGGGAATGACCTGCTGGGTGGCACAGAGGTGGAAAGGGATCTTGGAGTCCTAGTGGACTCCAAGATGAACATGAGTTGGCAGTGTGATGAAGCCATCAGAAAAGCTAGTGGCACTTTATCGTGCATCAGCAGATACATGACGAATAGGTCCAAGGAGGTGATACTTCCCCTCTATCGGGCGCTGGTCAGACCGCAGTTGGAGTACTGCGTGCAATTCTGGGCGCCGCACTTCAAGAGGGATGCAGATAACCTGGAGAGGGTCCAGAGAAGGGCAACTCGTATGGTTAAGGGCCTGCAGACCAAGCCCTACGAGGAGAGACTAGAGAAACTGGACCTTTTCAGCCTCCGCAAGAGAAGGTTGAGAGGTGACCTTGTGACTGCCTATAAGTTCATCACAGGGGCACAGAAGGGAATTGGTGAGTATTTATTCACCAAGGCACCCCCAGGGGTTACAAGAAACAATGGCCACAAGCTAGCAGAGAGCAGATTTAGATTGGACATTAGGAAGAACTTCTTCACAGTTCGAGTGGCCAAGGTCTGGAACGGGCTCCCAAGGGAGGTGGTGCTCTCCCCTACCCTGGGGGTTTTCAAGAGGAGGTTAGATGAGTATCTAGCTGGGGTCATCTAGACCCAGCACTCTTTCCTGCTTATGCAGGGGGTCGGACTCTATGATCTATTGAGGTCCCTTCCGACCCTAACATCTATGAATCTATGAAATTATGTCCCGGGATTTGCTTGAGAAGCATCTATGGATGCAAGCCAGCGTTTTGGTTGCTTTACTAGCCGCAGCATCGTGCTGCAGGCTCATGTTCATCTTGTGGTCAATGATGACCCCCAAGTCTCTTTCTTGCATAGTGCTAACCAACATAGCACTGCCAAGCCTATAAGGATGCTGCGGATTTTTCTTCCCAAGGTGAAGAACCTTGCATTTATCGGCTTTGAACACCATCAGATTTTCATCCGCCCACTTGCTGAGCCTGTCCAGGTCAGCCTGGATCACCCGCCTGTCTTCTGGTGTGGATGCTTTGCCCCAAAGTTTGGTGTCATCGGCGAACTTGGCCAGTCCTCTTCTGACTCCAGTGTCCACATAATTAATGAAGATGTTGAACAGTATGGGTCCAAGGACAGAGCCTTGGGGGACCCCACTGGTCACAGGACACCATGATGAGTGACTTCCATCAATTACTACCCTCTGGGTCCGACCCTGGAGCCAATTTTCCAGCCAGTGGATTGTGGAGGACCCAAGGCGACAATTGGCCAGTTTCTCCAAGAGGTGATCATGGGACACCAGATCGAAGGCTTTTTTGAAGTCAAGATATATGACATCAATCTCTTCTCCCTTGTCCAGGTGATAGGTCACCTGGTCGTAGAAGGAAATGAGATTGGTCAAGCAAGACCTACCCGCAACAAACCCGTGCTGGCTATCCCTTAAGATGTTGGCGTCGGCCAGTCCATTAAGGATGGCCTCTTTAATAAACTTTTATAAGATCTTCCCCGGGATAGAAGTCAGGCTGATGGGCCTATAGTTAGCCGGATCCACTTTCCTCCCTTTCTTGAAGATAGGCACCACATTGGCCTTCTTCCAGTCTTCGGGCACTACACCAGAGCAGCAAGAGTTTTCAAAGATCCGCGCTAGAGGCTGGGCTATGATGCTTGCCAGCTCCTTGAGTACCCTGGGCTGAAGATTGTCAGGGCCGGCTGACTTGAAGGTATCCAGCTTCTCAAGATGTTCCTTCACGAAGTCAGCATTCATGGAGGGCAGGGGATCACCCTCACCCGGACTTCCCTGTCCCATAGCGGGCATGGGCGTCCCATGGGACTGATGAAAGACCGACGCAAAGTACCTATTTAATAGGTTGGCTTTTTCCTGGGCGTCAGTTGTCAGTTGCCCCATCTGGTTCAGCAGGGGTCCAATGTTGCCCCTGCTTTTCCCCCAGGTCCCCACATATCTGAAAAAGGACTTTTTATTGTCCTTGATGCTCAAAGCTAGCTGGAGTTCAGTTGCAGCCTTGGCTTTCCTGGTATGCTCCCTACAGGACCGGACCAGTTCAGAATAATCCTCCTAGGAGGTGACTCCCATCCTCCACCCTTTGTAGGCCTTTCTTTTTAGCCTCAGGAGGTCTGTTAGGTCCCTGGAGAGCCAGGGGGGCTGCTGTGCCCTCTTGCTGCCTTTCCTCTGAGATGGAATAGACTTAGCTTGTGCGTTGAGGATCGCTCCCTTGAGGAACAACCACACTTCTTGAACTCCCCTCTCCCCATGGTCATGGTCCCTTAGGGCCTCACTGACAAGCCTCCTGAGCTTGTCAAAGTCAGCTTTCCTAAAGTCAAGGACTTCCGTGTTGCTGACTGACTTGCCAGCTTTGATGATGAGGGGCCAGGGTTGAGCTGGGAGTGAGAACATAGGTGGTTGTTAGGAAGACAGCTTGAACTGAATAAGCAGTGCAAGGGAGCTTACTGGTAAAAAGTGCCAACAAACGGCATTTAAACCAGTCAATGTTCATAGTTATAGATGCCTATCACTGAACAGCAGAGGTGAAACTGGACAAACACAGATTCTGGGAGGCTGCCAAGGAACTGGTAGTATAGGCAGAATGTAAAATAGGTAGGCAAATTTTTTAATGATTTGTCAAATATAGCATGTTTCCCCATAATGTTTCACTTTTGTTGAATTGATATTTTCTAATAGAAAGCATTGCACTAGAAAATTTCCAGCTTCTTTATACAACAGGGTTTACTTTCAATCTCCTCTTTTCTTCAGTGGATGCTTTGGTTTAATTACCCATAATGATAATAAAAAGTAAAATCAGAGAAAGTGAAACTAAAAGAAACAATGTTAACATATCTGGAGTTTTACCATTTTCAGAAATTATACTAAATATGACTATCACAGCCAAGCTACAGAGGAAGAAATACATTTCAAATTTAGGCTAAGTACAGACAGTCAAAAGCCTGAGACTGAATCGATGCAATCTTTGCAGGCTAGTCTAAACTTTATAGATTGAAGCAATAAACAAGTGAATAGACATTCACTTCTGATTCCAGAAATGCAGTCAGAATTTTTGCAGTGGCCCAGGCCAGAAGCCAGAGGGCACTACAGTATGTTTTCCTGCTCAGCTGGAGCAGATAACTTGGACTAAAGCTAACCTGTTCAGCCTGTGAGGTGGGATTTGAGGAGGAAATGCAAAGCATCCTGGGATGCTGGGGGAAATGTGAGTTAACTTGAATCTGGAGGGGATCTGGGACAGAAGTTCAATAAACTGATTTAACCTAAATCAGTTAAGTCTGATACTACATCCATCTAGGTTTATCTTAAACCAGTTTTGGCCATTGTGAAAGCAATTTATGTCCACTGAACTTTGAGGCTAGGGACAGAAGTCACACACAAACCAATTTAAGTAATCAGAAACTGGTTTAACCCTGTAACAGAACAGAAGCTCAGTACACATAAACAGTTTCAAAATGGCTGAAACTGGTTTAAGATAAACCTAGTTAAACATAGTATCAGACTTAACTGATTTGAGTCAAACCAGTTTATGAAACTTCTGTCCCAGACCTCTTTCTGGTTTAAATTAAATCAAAGTCCCCCAGAATCCCATCATGCTTTCCAGCCCTGGGCTGGCCTATGCAGTCTGCTCCTGAGAGCAGGGCTGGCCCTTTCCCTCTGCTCCCTAGCTAGAGCAGTGAGGGCTGACTGACAAGGGGCAGGGAGGGGCAAGTCCAGCTGGGGGTGCACCCCAGCCTGCAGGGGAGGAGAGAGTCCCCTCCAGGCAAACCCCAGCTGGGGTCTGAAGCTATGGAGGACAGTTAAACACTCCTTCCCCTGCTCAAACTTACTGCTGGCTGCAACTGTGGACTACAAATCCCAGAGGTACCTGGAAGCAGGAAGAGGAAGTGATGAGCAACCCTGCAGCATCCTGCTGCTGTAATTCTGGACTGCAAATCCCAGAGACCTTTGGGGCAGCAGAAGAGGAAGTGAACACATAGCCAGAGAGACATGCTTTAGTGCCACCTGGTTTCTGGCCTGAGCCACTGCAGGCATGTGGCTACATTTCCTGAATCAAGGGTAAATGTCTATTCACTTCTGTTTCAATTTACTCTGTGCAGCTTAGACTAACCTGCAAAGACTGAATCGATTCAGCCTTGAGCTCTTTGACTGTCTGTAGCCTTGTTGGGTGTGTCCAGATGTGCATGGACATTTGGTTCCCCAGAGACAAGTATCAGTGATACAACTTGCACCACAGCTACTTGTCCTCAGGGAAAACCTATACCACGTGTGCTTTGGCATGTGACAAGTTACCCCGGGGGTGGTAGAGGAGGCTGGGGCCAGTACTATGCTGGTCCCAGAAGCCTTACCTGGGGTCCTAGGGGCCTGCTAGGCCTGCAACAATGGTCATCCTTCTGGGACTAGCCTGGCTGGCAGCACTGCTCCGGGCAGCCTGGTTCCACTTTTTGCAGTGCATGCTGCCTGAGTGTGCACTACTCTGGTTTTTTTTTTGTGTGTGTGTTTTTTTTTTTTTAACCCTGGATATCCAGGGGTCATAAAACCCTGCAGAAAAAAAAATGGAGTAGTGCACACTCAGGGAGTGCACCCTTGCTATGAAGAGAACACCAGACTGTGCGGTCTGTGGTGTTGCAAACATGTTTGCGGCACCACATACCACATGACTGCACACATCTGGACGCGCCTGTCGTGATACAGATTTGAACCAGTTTCCAATCACTTACAGTGGTTTATGTGCAATTTCTGTCCCTAGCCTTAAAGAGAAAGTCCCTACTTATCAGTCAGACCCTCTTCTGTGTACCACCCTTCATCAGCTTGCATATTAAATCCTATGTCAGGATTAACTTGCATGTCCAAATAAGTCCCTCTTTGATCCAAAGCAGCTGCCTTTGCTTTCCACACAAGTAAGGGGATTTTGACTCACTGCTCAACAGGAATCATGGATGATACAAGACCCTTTAACAGCTACTTTCCAAAGACTTAAGAACTTTGCTTATATATTATACATACAACATGAAACTACAGGACTTAGTCAGTTTTTATACTGACCTTTCAAATGGAGAGATTGGCATGTTCCTTAATAAATCTAATCCTTGCCATTCATTTTCAGCTGCTATGAACTATTTATTTGGGACAAAGAACCAGACCCTTTTTCACAATCATTAAAAATGAACATTTAGTTATTCACTGGAGGTTTCAATAAGAGTATCCTAGTTCAGTGACCAATTCCTCTGCCTGGCCCTAGTAAGATTGTGTGTACAGGTGGTATCTCTTTATCTTAGTGCTTGCCTTCACTCTATTTTTTACCTTGATTCTGTTGATTGCCAGTTAATTCAATCTAGTTAATATATTTGTGAAGGATAGTATAAATGCTCCCAGGTATTTGTTCTAGAATACAAGTAATGGTTTATCTCAGTTAATTCCTTAGGTTTACCATAAACATTTGTTATTGGCATTCAGATTCATTTAAGGTAGAAGAGCCTACTGTGCATATGGCTCAGGCTTTGTCTTCCCTAGGAAAATAAAAGGTGAAGTTTTATCATGTTGAAATTTACTGTGGACAATACAAATTATAGCTTTAACATGAATTAGCTGGTCAAGATATATCCTAAACCCAGATTTCATGCTCAGTCAACAACTTGCCCTGTTTACATTAAGCATTTCACATATTAGTAAACAATACACCTTTTTCCTAGTGTAGACATGGACTTAGAAATATATGCAGTTGAGTTGCATAGTCATTTCCCTATGCATATGTAAAGTACTTCATGGTGAAATGCTAAATTATCAGTGATAGGTGGCTTAAAGAGAACCTAAACTAAATACAGTGTACTATAAATATGACTGCCCAGTCAACTCTTCAGCAAACTGCCCATTTTTTAGAAAATATAGCCAGCCTAATAAAACAAAACAAAAAAAAATCACTTGTATGCTTTTCACTAGATATCCTCTAGAGTGGAAGACACATGTAATAATGTGCGTTGTTTGTTGAAAAGAAAATTGATAATACCTTAGATAATGAAAAAGTCTATGTTTTAGATCAGACTGCACGTATATCAGTTCAAAATGTGTGTTTCCTTTGAAGGAATGTGTGCTGAAAATTATAAACTAGTTTGGAAAAGTGCTTATTCTTGCCTGACAGGTGCCTAGATTTAGATAAATCAGCCCAGAAGGGAGAATTGATTGAGCTAATTGGATTCATTCTTGTGCTTTCTAAAGGATGGGGAGGAGAAACCTTCAACACTGAAGGGAAACAAAAAAAGAGAAAGACTATTACAGTTTTAATAAATACTTAATCAAAACCCAGTTGAGAACCAAAAGTATGAACTGATCCAATTCCTCATAACACTAAGAAATCTAGACATAGCCCATTTATCACACTGCTGCTAGCATGATAGCTTTTTAGATAGTTCTAGTCATTCTAAGCAAAAAAATGTCATATAAATTAATGGTTAATCTATTCAAAGTTAAGAAGAAATTCAGTATTCTACTACTCAACAGTAAGTAACATCACTCCTATTCCTTTATTATACTTCAACCAATTGCAAACATTATTGCTACTGTCATCTAGATTAACAATCAAGTTGCCAATGTCAAATTACATTCAGTTTTATGGTGCTATATGGTTATCTGCACACTAAAGAGAGTCATATGTTTTGTTGACCTTTTTCTGTTTGATATAAAGTGCAATGCTCTACCTAACTCATCTTACTTCATTAATGATGTAGCCTTAAACTAGTGTTTCAAGTACTATAAAAACTGCCATAGAATACATAGGCAAAAGATCACAATGCTATTTTCAAGGGTAGATGTTGTTTTCACAGGTCAACCACTAGGGAAACAATGGCATGGTCTGAATCTGTGGATACTGTGCTGGCTAATAAAGGTAAGAAGCACCTATAACTGTTAAAAACAAAATCACCCTGTTTACCTCAACTCACTGAAAGCTTTGACACTGGCTTCAACAGGATCAAAACCAAAGATCTTTTCATCAAATGGCAATTTAACCTGAATGTGCCACCTAGGACACATCCCTACATGCAGGGGTGTGTGCTTACAGTGGCAAAAAAATGTCACGGCACAAATTTGTTTTGCTACTTTCTGCTGCTGCGCACGCCCCTGCATGTAGGTTTTGGTGCAGGGCAGAATGCCTGGCGTTGGGGAAACTGCTGTTTTCCCACTTCTCCCAGCTCCCAGTGTGCTGGAGGAGCCAAGGCAGAACTAGAGATGGGGAAACACTCTAGCCAACAGGCAGAGTGTCTCCCTGGAGGACTGAGCCTCTCTGTCTGCCAGTGCATGTTCCTGTTGTGTGCACTGAGCCACTTTTTTCACTGCATTTTTTTTTGTTACCAGGATTTCCCAGTAGCATATTTTGCCCCCACACTGCAAATTTTCAGTGTGAGGTATGTTTTAGTATTCTGGGCATGCAATTTGTGGTGCCACAAAGAGGTTAAATATACATGAGGCCAAGTTTTGTCTTCAACTACAGCCCCACTGAGGATTTTAGTAGCATTCTGAACTGTAATATAGGATCATTCTCAAGTATTTAGCACTTCAACTTAAGTTGTTCCATCCAAAGAAGTGGGAGTTTTCTGCAGCTACACAGTCAGCCCTAACTAAAAATGAAATTCTCTACAATTTCAAGATTAGAACAATGTATTTGATAAGTAGGCTATCACAGTCCGGTTATATGTGCTTTAAAATGGACCACTAAGACCCTAAATTGTCTGAAGATGTAATATGAGATAATACAGTGATTAATGTAAAAACTATGTCCACAATGAAAACATTGCAGTATCAGGCACTACATTTGTTATCCAACTGGAGTAGTACAGTAGCTAATATAGACTGAAATAAGATTGAGACCTGTGGTATAGCACTGCTTAACCAAGCCAGTGAGAGGAAACAGAGCTTTCCCTCTGATTTAAGTAGAAGAATGAAGCAATATTCATCTCCCTAACAAAACTTACCATCTTAATTGAGTTTCCTGTGCAATTTAAAGGAATTTATATTCTGCCATCTTAGAGACCCCTGACAGATATTAATTTAAACCTGCAATTGGATATGAGGAATTTTATCCTGGATCCCAAAAATAGCATGTCCTGCTAGGCCAGATGTCCAAGGACTCTCATAGATTCATAGATGCTAGGGTTGAAAGGGACCTCAACAGATCATCAAGTCCGACCCCCTGCCTAGGCAGGAAAGAGTGCTGGGGTCAGATGACCCCAGCCGGCTGCCTATCCAGCCTTCTTTTAAAGACCCCCCAAGATAGGGGAGAGCACCACCTCCTTTGGAAGCTCATTCCAAACTTTGGGCACCCTTACCGTGAAGAAGTTCTTCCTGATGTCTAACCTAAATCTGTTCTCTGTCAGTTTGTGACCATTGTTCCTTGTTGCCCCAAGAGATGCCCTGGTGAACAGAGTATCTCAGATTCCTTGCTGCACCCCCACTTATGAATTTGTAGGCAGCCACAAGATTACCTCTCAGCCTTCTCTTGCAGAGGCTGAAGAGGCCCATGTCCCTTAGACTCTCTTCATAGGGCTTGACCTGCAAACCCTTAACCATATGAGTAGCCCTCCTCTGGACCCTCTCAAGTCTATCGCAATCCTTCTTAAAGTACGGCGCCCAAAACTGGATGATGTACTCCTCCTGCGGTCTGACCAATGCCACATAGAGGGGAAGTATCACCTCATTGGTTCTATTTGTCATGCATCTGATGATGCATGATAAAGTGCGATTAACTTTGCTGATGATTTCATTACACTGATGACTCATATTCATCTTGGAGTCCCCTATGGCTCCGAGATCCTTTCCACTTCTGTGCTGCTGAGAGGGTCATTTCCCAGCCAGTAGGTGTGCTGAATATTTTTACGCCCTAGGTAAAAATACTGACCCAACCACTACCACTATCCGGGTGCAACCCCCAAGCCAATTTTCCACGCACCGGACTGTGTAATCATCTAAGTCACAGCCTCTTAATTTATTTATGAGAATGGGATGAGATACTGTATCAAAGGCCTTCCTAAAATCCAAGTATATGACATCCATCTCTACTCTTACATCTAAGCGTTTTGTGGCCTGGTCATAAAAGGAAACCAGATTAGTCAGGCATGATCTACCTGCTACAAATCCATGCTGGTTGCCCTGCTGCATTATTTTTCCTGCTGGACATGCACAAATATGATTCTTAATAATCTTTTCAAAGACCTTTCCAAGGATAGAGGTGAGAGGTGTCATTGCAGGCCATGTTATTTTTGGGATCTGAGATAAAAGTTCCTCAGATCCTATCATGCACCTGGATCTTTAGAGCCAATGCCAGGCTGCACAGCACAACTTTAAACTTGCTGGAACATGCGGATCCTATCAGTTCCTCATGCTCGGGGACCTTTAAAACTCTACTGTGCAGCCTGACATGAGACACAAATTTGAAGCCAGGAAGTTTAAAGCTATGCCATAGACCCTGACATTGGGCTGCACAGTGTGGCTTTATAGTAACATTAAACTAAACTAAACTAAACTAAACTAAACTAAAGCATGATGCAAAACAGTCATAAAGATGCTCCCCATTAAATAATGTGGAACATCTTTATGGCTTCTTTGCCATTTTTATCATATGACACATTGGCTGAATATGTGGCATGTTACAGTTTATCATACAATAAATGTGATACCTTACTGGACCCCTAATTTGTAGTTATGCAGAATACATTAACCTTCCATCAGATGACTAGAGATGAGAAGAGAAATAGTAAATGGAAGTGAAACTGGGGCAAGTCAAGGGGCAAGTCTAAATAGGATGTGTTGCCATTGAATGTGGCACAAAAATGATCAGAAGTGAGGCACCAAAAAAGCAGCCCTCCTTCACTTCTCATATGTTAACTTAGTTATGCATCAGAGATATGACATAATTAAATAATATTCATATGTAATATAAGATAGTGCATGGTCTTGAATTGGGGTTTGTTTAGTTTGTTTGTGTTTTTTTTCTTAATCAAAAAGGTCCAGCATATCTTTACTAAGACTACATCAGCAATAAATCCCCGGTGCTTATGAGAAGGTGCTGCCAAGCATACTCCATCTACCCACTCCCATCTGTACCAAACCCAGAAATGAGGTGATAAAACTGTGCCAGAGGTGCCCCCTGCCACTGGACTCAAAACCTGTCTCTGGTATGCTTGGAAGTGACAGCAGAGGACATGCCTTCAAATGGCTTCATCTCATTTCCAGGTTTGGTAGAGCTGAGTGGGAGCACCAGTGTAGACATTTAGAGCAGTGGTGTAGCAATGTGGCCAGGTGCCCAGGGCAGCTAGCACATGCAGGACAGTGAAAACATCTGGTTACCACTGCTGGCGCAACTACACAGGTACTGCAGCAGTCTTTTTTTCCCACTCTACTCCCCTCAAGTCAGCTCCCAGGATGGCTGCCCCAAGCCCCCCACCCTAGGTATACCACTGACTTAAAGTGAGAATGAAAATCAGACCAGGGGTATGTCTATACTATATTTCCTGAAGTGACAGCAAGGCCTTTCTGAGCTGGCTCAAAGCTAGCTTGCTAGGGTAGCATCAGAGGCACAAAGTACATGGGCTGCAAAGTCTGCTTGAGAAAGTGGGTAAGTACTTGATTATTAACCCTTACTGAGTTCTGTGCTACCACAGTTATATCGCTAGCAGTATCTGAACTAGCTACTTCAGGAAAACTTGAGTATACCTACACATGCTGAACTCTGGCAGTCTCCCACTTTTTCCAGGCAAAAGAGTATGAAGGGGCTTTTGCATAGCTGAGATAAAACCTAAAGGCAGAGAAAAAATGTGAAACTGTCAGCATGACATATTCTGCTTTCTCAAAGATATTTTTAGATATAATCAGCATATTTGTGCTATACCTTTGCATTTTAACCAAAAGTACAGCTTTCCTTAGGTACCACTGAAAACATGACATGGTTGGCAACAAACCTATTTTAGGCCCTAATCTTGAAAACACATATGATTAAATTTACACATTTCATCAGACCTACTCATGCTGAAAGTTAACAACACAAAAAGCATAACAGAAGTGAGGTTTCAAATGAAAATTTCAGCAACCTATATAATACAACTGATTCTTGCTGTATTGTTATATCTACTCTGTACTAAATTAGCCACATATGAACAAAAAATATGTGCTAAGCTGTTTCTTTTACAAAATTAGAAAAAAAAATCTTCATGTGCTCTTTGCATTGGCTCCTTTTCAAATAAATACAAACTCTCTTTTGAATGTTCAAAGCCATCTTCCCAGTAGAGAGAGCTATTTCCAAATCATCTTTCAATCCCCAACCAATTTTGATTATGGACCCATTCAAATTACTGCTTGCAAGTAATTTTCTCTCCCCTATCTTCCATTTTTCCTCTCTCCTCACTCATGCTCAATAGCAATTGAACAGTTTGGACTGAGCAGTTCAGATGATGCATCATTACAAGTTGTGCTTCCTGACCTTGGTTTCCTTACTACAAGACCTATTTATATATTAAATTAGATGCTAAGAGTTGCTGAGCAGCAGCTACTACTACAGGAATAGTTGAATAAGGCTCAACCTTTGTATGCAATGAAGCCAGACTCATAATTTGGATTTGCCTCCTAGAAAGGAGGTTGTAATGTGTTGTTATTTTCTGTGTATTTCAGTAATATGCATTACCAGCACACAGGCCCAGGTCCTATTATGACCCATGCTATGTGCAGAGTATAAGATAGCTCTCAATTCAAAGAGCCACACTTTTTTTCCTTCTTTTCATCCCTCCACTGTTTTTTGCCTGGTGGAAACTCCACCCACTACCATTGACATAGCTGTAAAAGTTTTGAGGACTTCAGTGGGGGCAGGCTCTGCCACAATTCAACTACAGGTAGTCAAAAGTCCCATCATCATCATTCATTCCTATTTCAGTGCCCATTGCATCACAAATTCTAAATGGATTGCTTGAACTTAATGAATATCTCTGCATTTACATTACAGTTGCCAGATGGAGTTTTCAATTGAATGTCTTAAAACCTGAATTTAAATTGCATTCTTAAATGTTCCCTTCTCAAATGCATGGACTTTAAATAAAAATACAGCTTCATTTCCCCAAAATGAGTTCTAAATTTTCACAAACTGTCTCAGGATCAGTTTGAAATGGATTTCCTTGATGTGAGAAATTTGTTTTCAAATGACAAGATTTGTAATGATTATTGAAGCAGTGCAGTACATAGAGGTTCCAATGTAGATCAAGATACTAGCATGGCAGGCTACGTAGAGTGAATGACAGACCTAACCTTAAATAAGTTATAAATGGATAAAGCAAAGGGTAGAAGGAAAGAAAGGCCATTATCCTTGGTTAACTGATGAAGAACTGGGTAACAGAAATAGTAAAGTCCACCCTGGAAATTCGCTAGTCAGGTATTGAATTTGAATGTCCAAAGTGTTGTATCAGTGCTGCAATCCCTAAAGTCCTCCTTACGTGTAGAACTCTTATATAAATTACAGTCATGTAAACAGCAGAACATTAAGGTTTTTCATGCATTGTAGCTAGTAATCAAATTAAAATTTAGTTTCCAAGTACAAAATTCACCAACATTTGTTGGGAAACCTTTCTCAGGAACCCAGCATTTCTTCAGTGGGAGCTCAGCTGAGTGAAGATTATTGGATCAACTTCCAATGCTAAAATTTAATTATGCTGATATTAAATTCAGAGCACAAAAACCAGTCCTCAGTTATACTCGAACACTGTAGGGCAGAGCTGTACTGCTACCCAGCACATTCATAAATGGCAGATAGTGGAATGACGTTCAGGGAAGGTTAGCTGTGAAATAAACAGGGGTAACTGACAAATAAGCAGTCATGGACCAAGCAATGGCAGCACCACTAGGATGTGGTAAGGACAGCAGATGGCAATGATTTTCCTCCTGGAGAGCCACATATATGCTCTGACAGTGCTGTGACATGGCAAATACTGGTTGCCACTATAATAAGCCGGCCCAGCCCCCAGGCATGGATCTACAAATCCTCAAATGAAGAGCAGGCAGAAGAAGATGTCAGAATCAAAATGACTGTGAATACAGATGCAGGCTGCAGTGGAACAAGATCCCCAGTTGTCTTGGTCTTCTTACTATTGGATCAAGGTCCCATTCTGTCAAAAGCTGTGTGAAACCTGATGTGCAACAGTTCCTTCACAAAAAATGAAGTCACGCACAGGTGTATTCCATGAAAACAGCTTTTCCCACACATTCCTCAAGCCCTTTGGCAACCAGCTAATGGTGACAGGAGCAGGATTGTGTGGTCTGAAAGCTCCTAATTATGAACTGGCATGAAAGCAGCAGTTACAAGAAGGTCATCTAGCACTCGGAAAAGACTGGAGAGAAATTCAATGGCTGTAACTGTGACTGAGCAACCCTCTTCAAGATCTGCTCTTCTCACCATACATGAGAAGGAATTATGAAAGGTGTCCTAAACATAGCCTGTCCCATACAGTATTCTGTATTTCTTCCTGACTGGATAACCGCATCTGGTGGGATCACCTTTACTACAGTTGAAAATACCAGTGAAGATACATCATCATTTTTGGGACTTGGAACGTCAGGACCCCCATAGACAACCCTAATAGTGAACTCCCAGAGCACTGCACTGTAATTATGGGCCAAGAACTCAAGCAACACAACATCAATGTAGCTGCACTGTGTGAGACCCAGCAAGCAGGAGATGGACAGTTCAAAGAACATGGAAGTGGCTACCTTCTTCTGGAAGGGTAACCAGGAAGGCAAATGTTGACTTCATGGAGTTGGTTTTGCCATTAAGAAGGAACTCATAAACTAACTCAGTAAATTTCCTATTGGAATTAATAAGCACCTCATGACACTCCATCTTAAACTGGCAGGGAATCAATATGCCTCTGTCATCAGCGTGTATGCCCCAACTCTTGACACTGTCGATGAAACCAAGGAGGACTTCTATGCCAACCTTGACCAAGTCCTCTCTGCCATTCTGGAGGGCAACAGACTTACTCTTCTCAGTGATTTCAAAGCCAGAGTTGGAAGGGACTCTAATCTCTGGAACAGAACCATTGGTAAGGAAGGAGTAGGAAAGCTCAACTCCACTGGCATCCTTTTCTTGACCAAATGCACAGAACATGGGTATCACCAACACCCTGTTCTGCAAGAAAAACAAGCACAAGACATCATGGCAACACCCACAATCTAAGCATTGGCACTTGATTAACTATTATATCATCTGTGCCTAGGATCACAAAGATGCCCACATCACCCAAGCTATGCTAGGAGCTGATGACTGCTGGACTTATCACTGACTCATCCACTCAGTTATGTCATTCAAGATGGCTCCCAAATGATGGATGCAGTAGAAGCAATGCCAAAGGAAGATGAACACTGAAAGACTCAAGGACCTAAGCAAGCAAGACCTCTTCTACCAGTACCTCAACAAAAAACTGGTGAATTCTAATCAACAAGAATGGGATAATTCCAGCAGTGTGTGAGGTGCCCTTAAGGCCACCATCATCAGTGCCTGTGTTGAGACACTTGGATTCTCTACTAGAAAACATCAAGACTGATTCAATGAGAATGATTGGGAGATCCAAGAATTGATTGATTGCAAGTGCAAGACCTTTTTTCTTAGCTAAATGACCACAAATCCAAGCAAAGAAATTGAATTTCCAACAAGCCAAGGTAGGGGTCCAAAGGAGAACCTGTGATATGAAGAAGAAATGGTAGGAAGACAAGGCTAAGGAGATTAAATTTCTTGCTGACGTTCATAATATGCAGTTTTTTCAGTGCCACCAAAACCATCTAAGGTCCAAGCACTCAGCGACCAACCCTCTCGAGACCTAAGGATAGAGGGGACATGATCAAGGAAAGGGGAGCTATCATTGCTTGTTGGAAGGAGCATTTTGAAGACCTTCTACATTGAGATTCTGCTGTGGATAAGAGTGTTCTCAACTCCATCCTACAACACCCAGTCAGAGATGATCTTGGAATCTCTCTAACCCTTGACAAGGTGAGGAAAGCCATCAAGCAGATGAAGGACAGCAAGGCATCTGGAGTGGATGGAATCTCTGCTAAAATCTTCAAACAGGGGGGAGGAGAACTCAGATAACAGTTTCATGCCCTCATCTTAAGAAACTGGAATGATGAGGAAATCCCAGGTGACCTGAGATGCCATGATTCAAGAAAGGAGACAAGTCTGACGGTAGAAACTACAGAAGGATCACCTTGCTATCTACCACAGGAAAGATCATTGTGAGAACCCTCCTGAACCATCTCCTTCCACTGGCTGAAGAGTTCCTCCTGGAATCTCAGTGTGGATATAGGACATCAAGAGATGCAACTGATGTGAACTTCACAGCTCACTAGGTGCAGGAGAAATACTGAGAACAACATAAGTCTCTCTACGGTGCCTTCTTTGACCTCAAGCAAGCTTTTGACTGTCAGTCAAGATTTGTGGAGGATCCTTCTGAAGTATGGATGCCCACTAAAATTTTTCAGTCCTCTGCCTGCTCTATGTATGTAGTATGTGAGCAGTGGTTCTCAGTAATGGTTCTATCACAGATCCCTTTGAGGTTAAAATGGTAATTAAGCAAGGCTGCCTCATCACTCCAGCGCTCTTCTCAACATTACTTGCCACGATGCTACCTCTGACCACCAACAAGCTTCCAGCCAGACTGAAACAAAACTACTGAATGGATGGTAAGCTGCTTAAATTCAGCTGACTCCAAGCCAAAACCAGGACCACCCCAACCTCAAACATTGAGCTCCAGTATGGTTACTTGGAAACAGACCTTCAAGCAATCATCAAAGTCTTTACCAGGCATACAAAAATATGGGACTGATGCTTAACATTAAGAAGACTAAGGTCCTCCATCAACAAACTCCTAATGAACAGTCCCCAGCTCTGGTAATCCAGATCCATGGTGAGACTGGAGAATTTTGAGTATTTTCGGTTCCTTGGAAGCCATCTCATGGAAGACTGACATCAATGAAGAAATACAGCATCATCTCAAATGTACAAGTACAATCTTGGGATGCCTGAAGAAATGGGTGTTCGATTATTGCAACATCGGATCCGAAACCAAGCTCATGGTTTATCAAGCAGTCATGATCCCCACTTTGCTGTACAGAGGTGAGACATAGACAATGTACAGGAGACATCTAAATTTGTTGGAGAAGTACTATCAATGCTGCCTGTATAAGTTCCTCTGAATCCACCAGAAAGACAGATGAACCAACATTAGCATTCTCCTGCAAGCAAACACCATGAATATTCAGGGAATGATCATCCAGTGTCAACTTTGTTGCGCCGGCCATGCCACCTGAATGTCTGACTCCAGAGTCCTGAATCAAGTTTTATTTTCCCAACTCAGCCAAGGCTGGGAGGAGGACAGATAAGGCATTTCAGGGATGTCCTCAAGGCCAACTTAAAAAAATGCAACATTGATTTCAACTTGTGGGTCACTATCACCCAGGACCACCCCAAATGGAGGAAGAGTCTGCTGTAGGGATCCCAGTACTTTGAAACCTCATGACAACAACAGGAAATGGAAAAACTGGAGCAACAGAAACAGCATGCCATGGACCAAATCAAGAATCCAGTGCCATCCTCTCACACAGAAACACATGTTCAAACTGAAGCAGAGTCTGAAGAAGTCTGGAAAAGGATAGCTAATGGCTCTTCAATTACCTCAGCCAAAATTCCTTAAGTACCTTTGACTGCATCCTATCTGTCCCTCCTGATATGAAGCCATCTAGCTTCTCTAAGTAATCCCTAACCTGTTCTGCCATTACTCTAAGCTTTTTGTCTCCTTCCCTGTTCCTGCTGCCAGCTGCACTTGTCATTTGGTACCTGTTCCCTATTTATGATAATGAAAATAAAAAAATCATAAAAACTAAAAAAGCCTTCTCTGCACTTTGTTACTAAACTGCCTTTTGCATTCTGTAAAAGGCCTATGGAATCTCTGGTTTTCCACTGACTTTTGACATAACCTTAGAATCTCTTTTTGTTGCCTGTTACATTCCTTGCTAGCTACATCTTAAATTGTGCCTTGCCCTTTCCTAATTTTCTCCCTGAAAGCCTGTGTGTCATTCTTATACTCTTTCCTGGTGGAAAGTAACTTGGGTGACCAAGTTTTCACTGGTTATTGGATTCCTTTTTGAGTTTCAACTGCTTGAAGAGATCACTGTCTAGCCAGGATTGTCTTCAGTTGCTCTTCCCCTTCTTCTTTCTCATTGAGATAGCTTGCTCATGAACCTTTAAGAAAGCCTTGTTAAAGTATAGCCTGTTCTCCTGGACTTTTTTTACCCTCAGACTTGCCTCTCAAGGGATCCTACCTAGTAGGTCCTTGAATGTGTTAATGTCTGCTTTTCTGAAGTCCAGTGGCCTTATTCTGGTGATCTCCTCCCTCCCTCCCATCATGATATTGGACTCTTATAATTGTGTGGTCATTGTCACCCAAGTTACCTTCTACCTTTCTATTCTCAGCCAAGTCCTCCTTGTTCGTGGGCGTTAAGTCAAGAAGACCTTCCTTCCTCATTGGCCTCTCTACCATCTGAAACAAAGTTATCCTCAAAACACTCCAGAAACTTAATGGACTGCTTTTACACTGCTGTGTTTCCCTTGTCCCGATAATTAAATTAAAGTATTATGTCCCAATAATTAAAGTCCTCCATGAAAACCAAGCCCTGAAATTTGAAAGCTTCTGTCAGTTGTTTCAAGAAGGCCTTGTCTACCCCTCCTCTTGGTTTGGAGACCTGTAACAGATGCCCACCATCACATCCCCCCTGCTGCTCTCAGCAGGCCTACCATCCACTTCATACTGCACCTCTGAACAGGTGTACATTGCCTTTATATATATATATATAGAGAGCAACACATCCTCTTTTTCCACTGCCTATCTTTCCTGAAGAATCTATCCCTATCTATAATTGTACTCTAGTTGATTGAACTATCCCACTGTGTCTCTTCAGTCTGCCTCCCCAAGAAACAAGGTGCATGTCTTATTGGAAGATGTGTAGTATTCAAGAAAATACTGAAAGTTATTATGCTTACAGGGAGACGATTTTAGATCATTTTGTCACTTTTGGGCGCAGGCCTCAGGAGACAGGCCTGACATATTCCCCTGGATGAAACCCTGTGCTCTAGCCACTTTTAAATCTGTTTATCAGTTGCCTTAACCCAAAAAAATCCAGTTTTGCTACTTACATTCCTTTTCTCTGGGTGCTTATGAGAGGGACTGATTAAAGTAACTGAAAAACCCCACCTATTCAAAACAAAGATTTATTTTTTCTTTCTCTCAGGGATGCCTCGCACACAGAGCAGAGTTAAAACAACAAACAGCACATCTACACTGATACCTTAAAGTCAACCCATTATCTGAACCTTTGCTACCTACATCACACTTTGCAGCAGGTAGCAAAGCCATCCTTAATGGGCTGTTTATCTGTTTCGCACTGCACTAGGATGAATCCCGGGCTTGTTTACTGAATACTTAGATTCATAGAAAAGTAGGGTTGAAAGGGACCTCGGGAGGTCATCTAGTTTAACCACTTGCTCAAAGTAGGACCATCCCAAACTAAATAATTCCAGCCAGGGCTTTGTTAAGCTGGGCCTCAAAAACATCCAAGGATGGAGATTCTACCACCTCTCTAGGTAACCCATTCCAGTGCTTCACTGCCCTCCTAGTGAGAAAGTTTGTCCTAATATCCAACCTAAACTTCCCTTGCTGCAACTTGAGGCTGTTGCTCCTTGTTCTGCCATCTGACACCACTGAGAACAGTCCAGCTCTTTAGAACCAACCTTCAGGTAGTTCTAGGTTATCAAAAGCTGCTATTAAATCCCACCCCCACAGTCTTCTCTTCTGCAGACTAAACAAGCTCAGTTCCTTTAGCTGCTTCTCATAAGTCATGTGCCCCAGCCCCCTAACCATTTTTGTTACCCTCCATTGGACTATCTCCAGCTTTTCCACATCCTTCTGTACTGCATGGGGGGGGGGGGGTAGAACAAAACTTTACACAATACTCCAGTGTAGAATAGAGAGGAATAATTAAATAATTACTTCCCTCTATCTCCTGACAATGCACCTCCTAATGAAGCCCAATATGCTGTTAACCTTCCTGGCAACAAGGGCACACTGTTGACTCATATTCAGCTACTTGTCCACTGTAACTCCCATGTCCTTTTCTGCAGAGCTGCTGGTTAGCCAGTTGGTCCCAAGCCTATAGTGGTGCATGGGATTCTTCTCTCCTAAATGCAGGTCTTTGTGCTTCTCAATGTCAAGCCTCATGAGATACTTGTAAGCATCAGTCTGAAGATTATACCTGTTCTCCTTCTGGCTTTTCTCTACTTGGTGACAATAGAAAAAGGAAATAGGGTACAAAGGGGCTGGAAGATGAAAACAGGGAGTTGTGCTTGAGGCTTGCATGCGAAGGTAAGTCCCAATGCTGTGAAGGAAGGGGGAAACTAGGAGGTGAGTGGAGGGACGGACTGCTAGCGTAGAAGGGGGATGAGCTAAAGAACAGACAGTATAGACCAGGAGTAGGCAACGTTTTTTGGCCGGAGTGCCGAAAAAACCACAATGTCTACCTTGGAAGGTGCTGGAGTGCCGGCCTACCAGAAAAACAAAATTGGGGGGGTGGGGGGGGGGGAGAGGGGGTGTACATGGCAGGACACACTGCATATTAGTATATTTAATAATCATAAATGTTGCCTTTGTTATGTATTCCTTTTTTGTTGAGCATGTTGCAATAAGAGAGAAAAAAAGACACGTAAGAGAAAGAGGAGAGAGGAAAAAAAAGGAAAGCATTGAGAGAACCAGACACATGCACACAGAGAACCACATGCACAAACACAGAGAGCCAGAACACACCCAGAACAGACACATGCATGCGCACATCCAGAACCAGACACATGTGTGTGCACACAGGCAGACAGGACCAGACAGAGGCAGACAAACACACAGAACCAGATGCACAGTCACACAGAACTGGGCTCCTGGGCCACTGGACAAAGTCCACTCTGAGGCATGCATGCACCCGCCGGTATGGAGATAATGCCAGAGCAAGGAGCAGATGATTGCAGCCTCCCGGCTGCAGCCAGACCAGGCTCTGGGTACCTGCTGCCAACCACAGCTGGGCTTGCAGCTGCCCAGCTGCCTACTGGGAGCAGCCCAGGCTTCGTGGCTGGCAGCAGCTGCCTAGAGCACAGGCCGGCAGTGGCATGCTGAGCAAAATGGCCTCATGTGCCATGCTCAGCACACATGCCAGGGGTTGCTGACCCCTGGTATAGACAAATGATTTTCAACCAGTGTGCCATGTCACCCTGGGGTGCAGCAAAATCTTTTGAAGGGTCCCAGGAGGTATAAAGAGATAAGCAGGTGTGAAATGATAAAATGCAGGCTCAAGGTTCTCCCTGCTTGTCCACTGCTCCTCCCCCAATGTCTGGTCCCTGTGCAAGGAAGTAAGCACAGTAATAAATAGATTTTTTTTTAATGAGTTGATGCTTAATACACAGGAGTTACAGAGAGCTGCTTTGAATCAAATGAGGGCAGGACTTAAATCTAAAAAGGTTGAGAACTTCTGGTATAGACAAATGTGTGCAGGGGATTGAGGGGGGAAGTATATTCAACCCTACCTATCAGTACAGACAAAGCAAAAAGTCCTTCCTTTCACCTAAACTTCAATCTTTCCTTGAGAGCATTGCAAGTTTCCCTCAGACGAGATAAACCATATCTCTGCCTGAGAGAAGCAGACTGTCATGTCAGAGAATGTTTTTTTCTGTCTCTGTATCTCAATCAATATAGGTATCAGCCTCAGTCTACTGACAGCCCTCTTACTCTTTCATTAAGTTTAGCATCTTTCAAGTATAGGATTTCCTAGGCTATGGTAAAGGAAGACAACTAGGCCACACCCCAGTTAATATAGATAGGTATTTCAAATAGGAGCCTTATCTTTGTCATTGTTCCATATCAGATTCATTCCCTCCTTTGAGGTAACTCTTGGTAATCAGGCACAGTAATATCAAACGGATAATCAGGTGACTATGATGTTTATGAAAATAAATGCACTTATTTATAATATCACTTTCCACCACAGGTGCAACTGGTGAGATTTTGCAAGGGAGGGGTCAGCATGTCCAGCCAAGGTGGTCAGCCAAGGGGTTAATGCAGCAGCTGCTACATGCACAGAGCCTCTCACAGCCCCTACTGCAGACTGCAGTCCTGGCTTCTGCTCATCCCTTTTGCCCTGGCAACAGTCTGTGGCTGCAGGAGGAAAGCTGTAGTAACCCCCCACTACAGCAGCATCTCCTGAGCAATGTGAGGTTGATGAGGGGACCAGGGATATGAGTCCCCAGGTGCACCACTGGCCCTAGTGCTGCTGATTCCAGTTGCCAGCAACAAGGGACAGCCATAGATTTCATGGCATAATATAGTGCCATTCTGGCACATCTTTAGCATTAGTGCCCCAGGCTCATGCCCCAGTCTTCCACAGGTGGCTATGCTACTGTTCTCCATACCTCTTCTTGTTTATTTCTGCAGATGGCTTGGCTGCTTTTAGAGCATTCCTGAAGTCAGAGTTCAGCGAAGAGAACATTGAGTTCTGGTTGGCCTGTGAAGACTTCAAAAAAACAAAGTCCTCCGTTAAAATTGCCTCAAAAGCCCAAAAGATTTATTCAGAATTCATCGGGGCCGATGCTCCAAAGGAGGTAACACAGTTATTCATAAATGTGTTGGGTATCTGCGGGGGGGGCAGGAGTAAAGATCTCCATTAAGCTTAGAGGTATCCACCACTAAAATGTTCTGATGTATAGGAACAGCATCTGTAAAAATTGGTTGTGCTCAACTGTTTCCCTGGCAGGCAAGATGGGCTGTACCCAGTCCATCTGCGGGATGGATCCAGCCAGTGGGCCCAATCCAGGGTCCAGTAAGGTCCAATCCATCCACAGCAGGAGTGGGGGGCATTGTCCAACCCCAATGCAGTCACATGAGGTGGGGCATGATCCAACCCTAATCTGGCCCCGGGGTGGGCAAAATGTGGCCCGCATGTGGTCCGCCAGGCCATTCTATGTGGCCTGTGGGGCCCCTACAAAATTTAGAAAATTAATATTTATCTGCCCTGGCTGCCTTTCATGTGGCCCTCAATAGCTTGCCAAAACTCAGTAAGCAGCACTCCACCTGAAATAATTGCTCGCCCCTGGCCTAACCCCTATCTGGCCATGCAGGGCATTGAGGGGAGGCAGTACTAATTGCTAATTGGCAGTGGGGGAGGGGTGGCAGTACTGATTGCTACTGCCCCCACACTGCCAGTTTCCCAACCAATGGGGAGTCCTGCAGGCTGATGCCATGGCTCTCTGGGTCAGACCTGGGCCAAGGTCCAGAGGTATTTGGACCACCTTTGGTCTAAACCAAGAGGCATTTATGAAAAAAAAACAGCTAGAAATACAGACAAATAAACTTTCATACAATTTAAGTTCTAGCTTGGTTTTACTTCTTCATCAAGAAATATATGTTGTCTGGAGCACACAGATGCATGTATTGATTGAATAATATTTCAAGAAGACATGTTTGAGGTTCAGCTCTATGCCCAATATTTTTAGCAATGAGGAGGTCTATGTTCACTTTGCTTTGCTTTCAATTGACAATATGCTTCTTTATGATACAATAAACAACATTTCCTCTACAGAGGAGGTAGACAAGAATGTGCCAGTGACCATTATGTTTTTCATTTCCTTTAACAGTTATTTTTGATGAGATGAATTTTGAAACAACATTTCAAATATGCCTGTCATAATGTTCAATTTGATTATTATATAAGAAAATGCTTTGTGTGAATGAACAAATCTGCTAATTAATTTTCTCTATGATGTCCTCCCTCATAGGCTTTTACACTGTTATTTCGGCTTTTGATTATGACAGAGCTTTGAATGTTCATATGTCTTATGGCTGATCAAAGCTGTATTAATCATTATTAAAAACAGAAACCTTCACAAATATTGCGAGGCCAAAATCCAGGAAGGTGTTGAGTACTTGCAACTTGGAAAACAATTGGAGTTATTGCTTCCCAGGATTTGGTACATGGGAAATATGAGTGAAACTATGTAACTGTAACTGCAGACAGTAACAAAAAATACGTTATCCTAATTAAATGCTAATAGTGCGGTTTAGGAGTAAGAGAGAATTCAGTTGTCCTCACCAGTCACTTCATTTTATTTCAATTACATGCCCTTCTTCTGTGTGAGATAAAACAATACTTGGAGGGGTTTTCAAATAACAGCAGCCTAACCAATTAGATTAAGGCAGCTGATGCCTGAGTAAATTATAACAGAAGGAAAGAATTATAATAGGAATTATCTAAATTATGTTCAGTTGATATTACTGAATTGCTGAGGAGAGACAGAGCACCATAAGTCTGTGATGTTAACAAAACACATTCAAATTCAGATCTAGATATTTAGATCTAGAAATGAGGATCAAGATGCTGGAGAGGAAGTGGAATGTCCCTCTCAAGACCTTTACACAGTCTTCCTGCCTTGGTTCTCTGTGGGACTTGTGCTAAATTGATATCATTGGGAATTTGGTGCCTAAGTACCTTTCAAAATCTGGCCTTTAGGCACTTTTGAAAGCCCTTTCCTCCATTTATATTATTTGTGGGGTTTAAAAGAGGGATTTTATACTATCTCGCTTCTAGTTACTACACCATAACAGAAGCCTGCTACTATACCACTTGCATCCCAAGTCCAGATTATAGTAGTGGCATTTTTCCTACTATGTTTATACCTTTCTTTAGGCTAACCAAACCCATAAATACTTCAGCCTATGCAATGAATCAAAACTAAAACTAAAACAAAACAAAAATTGTTTCAAGAAAAAGTGGCAAGAAACAGATTAAAATCCAGGACATGATATCTGTATGATTAACAGGAATATTTTAAATATTTTTTTATCTCATTTCCGCAGAATAACTTTTTCATTTATTTTTTCTTTATTTTAGTTTTATTAAAGAACAAAGGCAAAGCCTATTGTAATTTGTCTTCTGAATTGACCAGATATGATATCGTTTATGAATATGAGTCCAAGGCAATTGATTATAATAGCTCATGGGATAATATCCAAAAAATGCTATTAGTTGGAATAGGCCAATATTGTAACAGACTATAGAAATATAGAAGGCTGATTTAATCTTTATTACCTTATTATTGATTGTTACTCTTAAATCACTTGATAACCAGTGCACATCACTTTCACATGAATTTGTTGCTTCTATGTGTAATTTTCTTTGGATAATTTCTGATAATATTTGGAGAAAAGCATATGGCTTACCCAAAAATGAAAAATAATCTTTCACATTGATAAATCCAAAGCATGTATGATATTTTGATAAAACAGCCACTTTCCAGAATAGAAAAATAGTTTACTAGTTCAGATTTAGAAACAGATAACCTGTTCAAGCATTATATATAATTTCTGAGTAGATTGTTTGGACCTTGCATTTAGGAGTAAGTGGGTGCTAAATAATACACCCATTATACCCTTCCCAAAACAGGCAGGTAGAGATTGGGTTCAGCCTTGACTTCATTCCTTCCCATTCACTGCCTAATATGAGTAAGATGAAATGTGAAGTAACACATTTTCTTTCAGGCCTATATGTCTGCAGCAAATTTATGTCCTCTGTCCCACCCCTACAACTGTCAGCTCTCTCCAAAGCATGGATGATTCATGTGAGAAGTTGAAGTTCACAATACATCTTGAAATTACTGCTGGGTTGAGGAAGCTTCTGTATCAATCCTGAGCTCGGGACTCTGCCTAAAGTCACACCCTAGCCCATTTGGGCTAAGTACAGATAGTCAAAAACCCTGAGGCTGAATTGATTCAGTCTTCACAGGCTAGTCTGAGCTGCATAGATTGAACCCATAAACAAGTGAACAGACATTCACTTTTGATTCTGGAAATGCAGCCCACAGTGGCTCAGGCCAGAAGACTAGGTGTGCTGGAGCACGCCTTCCTAGGCCAAGGATAACCCACCCACCCTTCAAACAAGGGTTCTGCAGGGGATGTGCAAAGCATCCTGGGATGCTGGGGGACTGAGTTAATTCAAATCTGGAGGGAATCTGGGACAGAATTTCAATAAACTGATTTAACTTAAATCAGTTAAGTCTGATACTACATCCATCTGGTTTATTTTAAACCAGTTTTAGCCATTTTGAAAGTGATATATATGCACTAAACATCTGTTGTGTTACAGATGTGAACCATTTTCTCATTACTTATACCAGTTTGTGTGTAATTACTGTCCCTAGCCATAGGGCAGCTTCCTCTTCAGAAGTTCCCATCAGGCTTTACAAACTTCAGTCAAGTTTCACAATAGCTGTCACATAGACAAGATAATTATTCTTACTTTATAGATGGGTAAGCTGAATCACATAGCTGGAGAACATGTTGTAGTCTGGGCTACTAGTCCAGGCTCCAGCAACTAGGAATGCAGGAACAGTTAATACTTGGGATTCTAAAATGTTTTACCACTGAGTGGAGAGGAATCATTTTGTGGGCATTTCTTTTCCCATTCCTGGGCCTTCTCTGTTTCACAGTTAATTAAGATCACTGAAACAACCACAGCAATTGTTTATGTAAAGAGCAATATTAGGAAAACATCTAATATTTGAAGCTGGAACAAGGAGGAAAACTAGTACTATGTAATTATCTTATTCTCATGGACCACAGTGTTGTCTTTTTTTATAATTAACCCTCTAAAGATAAAGTACAGAAACTCTATTTGTACTGTGAGCCACACTGATTAATACCTTTACAATTAAGATGTTACACATCTGTGATTGATATGGAGAAGAGTACTCTGCTTCGTTGATATTTATATAGCCATGGGAAGACAGGATAATTAAGATTTCCGAGTCTATGGAATTGTGTATAGTAAGGAATATCTTTTGCAAACGTTAGTTCTCAAAAAAGAAATGCAAATACTTTATTTTGGTAATATAATGCATTATCATTTTCTGCATTTATCTGTCCTTAAATAATAAGATGCAATGTTTTTCTTCTTTCTTAATAGATATCATATCTTTGGGCATCTTTACATGTTCTCTGGGACTAGAGTGGGGAGGGCAGGGTGCTTTAATTAGAGCAGCTCCAAGAGCCACTTTAATTAAAACACTTGCAGTATCTCATGTATTCAGCAACCCCATACTTCAAAATGGTAGAGGGGGGCGCTTTCAACAAGCTTTAGTTAAAGCACTTCTGCCATGATTTTGAAGCTCAAGAAAGCTGAATGCATGAGATGTGGAGGCTGCTGGAGCATCTCAACTCAATTAATCAAGTTTTCTCTGACACACTGTAATTACAGAGCAGCATCCCTGCATGTCTATGGGTACCCTTTAAGACTAGAGAAGCAAATTAAACAAATTCAGTATGCTAGAAAGCAAAGGCATGACCTTCCTCCTGTTTTGCATCAGACTGTGTTTTGAGAAGAAATTCAAATAATTATTGTGTTATATATAGATACAAACTTCAGTTCTCCAATTAAATTTAAACTAATTTCTGTCACCCTCTCTCCACAGATTAATATTGACTTTACTACCAGGGACCACATCTCACAGAATATCTCAGAACCAACCATCAACTGTTTTGATGAGGCTCAGAGATTAATCTATAGTCTCATGGCCAAGGACTCCTTCCCTAGGTTTCTAAAGTCAGAAAGTTATAAGGAACTAGTAAATAAACAGCAACAGAATAGAAACCAGAAAAGATGGCTCCCATTTTTGTGAAGAAGGTAAATGTCAAAAACACAAGGGTTATAAATCTACCTAAATATATTTCACTGCAGTTCAGTACAGAATAATATATTATTTAACTGGTTATACAGAATAGATCTAAAGCTTCCTACTGCCATATGGTTTTGAAATCCAGAATACATCTAACATCATAACTAATAGCTCCCACTGAGAATTTTTCAGTGAAACATTCTTCACTGAAAAATTCTGATGCTAAGTCAAATTTTGGGACAGGAAAAGGATCAATTTAGCTAAATTCCTTAGCATGAAAATATTTAGAAAAATAGCTAAATGATTTTATCCTTTTAAAATTAAAGTTTTCTGATTTTAAAGAGCTTTTTAGCTTGAATTTCTAAACTAAACTATAAAAATGGTTGAAATCATACTCAAAACCCCTTAATTTATTAGAACCATATTTTCCTAGATATTTTACTTGAGAAAGGTTTAACATTTTGACTTTTCGTACTGATTTGTGGAGGAAAATTTTCAAATCTCAGAAATGTGCACAGGATTAGAAAGTTCAGCTTTACTTTCTAATTTTTACTCAAAAATATTAAATATTTTACCACATTTTTCAGTTCATTAAACCATCTGAATTTATCTTCTGTCCAAGATAGGTTCATATCTAAAGAGGAATACTTTTAAAATATGCATAGTGATTGCTTGGGGAGATGTTATAGATTGACCTGTATAAAAAAATCCAAAACACATTATAATTAATGCTCCAGCTCACCAGCCCAGTTCAATCTGCTTTGGGCCATTCAGAAAGTAAAATCAAAGTGTTTTTTGTAGGGAAATCCACACCACCTAGGATACATTGAACTAGGTAGGCAATCCTCTGTTCCTGGAATGGCATCAACAAGAACCCTAAATTTACAGAAGTCCATAGGCTGCTCTAAATCAATTGTTAAAACTGAACCGGTGCCCAGCAAACTAAGATTTTTAAACAGTCTGTATCTGGTCCAATGCTTAGCAGAAGCTGTGTCTAAAGTAATATTGTGTTGTTACTTTTCAGTTCAGTAGCATATTTCAGTTGATTATTCTATGGAATTATATTCTAGAAGTATACTTAGAAGACAAAAAACACACATATTCAAAATTCAGCATGTCAGTTAAGTTTGCATCAGTTCTATATATGACTTAGTATCTAAATACTTTCCAAACCAGAAAATATGGTTGTTTTCTAAAAGAGAAAGCCTAGAAATCATAGAAATGTAGAACTAAGAGGATCTTAAGACTTCATCTAGTCAAAGACTGGTGTTCCAGGTAAGGATCAAATACTCCTTGGGCATATTCAGTACATGGTTTTCTAGCCTGATCATAAAAACCTCTAATAAGCAGGATTGTATAACTAAATAGAATCTATTCTATTTATCCTATCCTCATGCTTATCTATCCTTATAGTTAAAAAGATTTTTCCCAACATTTAACCTAAAGCTCCTTTGTTCGATATTAAGGCAACTGCTTCTTGTCCTACATACAGTGGGCATAGAAAACCATTGATCTCTGTCCCCTTTAACAGCCTATTACAGTTTAGAAAGCTTATCACATTCACCCTTCAGGCTTCACTTTTCTATAGAAAACAAATCTAATCCTTTCAAACTTTCCTCTTAATTAATGTTTGTCAAACTGCTTCTCATTCTTCTTGCTCTCCTCTACAACCTTTCCAATTTCAACCTCCTTTTTAAAAGAGTGATGTCCAAAATTTGACACAACTTTTCGTACTTCTTGAGGCTTATTAAAGGCACTCCTCTTAATACATCTTAGAGTAAGATGTGCATTTTTTTCTTTTTTTGTTGACTGCATTTCTTATCTATTATAACCTCCACATCCCTTTTTGTAGTACCTGCCTATCCAGTTATGCCCCATTTGTATTTGTACATATGATGTTTCCTACCTAAGCAGGGCCTATCACGGGGGGGGGGGGGGGAGGGGAGGGGGGCGGCATTTGGAGGAGGGCCATTTGGCCTGGGCCTCTCATTCATGGAGGGCTTCAAATTTAGACTTGTGACATTATATCCAAATGACGTTATACATACGGACACAGAGATACACTGACAGGATTGAAAGGAGAAGAAGAAAGCTAGAAAAGCACTTGTTAAATAAAAAAGGAACATGTATTACAAATTATTGCATTGTATTTTGAGCCTCAAGAAATGGAAGTGGCCCGGGCCTCTCTCGACCTCTGAGAAGGCCTGTACCTAAGCACAGTTATTTCACTTATCTTGATTGAATTTAGTCTTTTGGATTTCAGACTGTCCCCGTTTTACCAAGATCATTTCAAACTCTAACCCTATCCTCAAAGGAGGACTCTTTCAAAGTTTGCAACCCCTCCCAAGCCTTCACAACAACAAATTATGTAGGTACATCCTTTGTTCCATTATACTGTTAGGAAACAGAAACAGACTGACCCCTACAGGATCACACTTGAAATGTCCTCCTTGTTTAGTGAAGAATTATTAGGCTCTGGGTGTAGTTTTTCAACAATTTCAAATCACCATAAGGTAAATGTACATCTAGAAGATATAATTTTTTTTATTTATGAACTTGTTATATAAGAGATCTTCAAAAGTCTTACAAAAGTCAACATATATCTCATCTACCAATTCTCACTTATTCGGTAGACCCAGCTACCTTGTGAAAAAAAGGAATTAGACTGATCTGATAATGTATGATCCCTATAAGCTGTTTTTATCACCTTATTTTTCCCTGTTTGGCTATAAATTGAATTGATTCTATAATACATTAACATCTTCCCAGGTATCAATGTTAGATTGATTTGTCTAGAATTTCTTTGGATCCCCCTTTACTCTCTTCAAAGTTAAGTACTGTCCCTCCTTCTTCACTTCTCTGAGACCTCTCTCAGCATCCATTAGTTCTTGAAGATGACTTAAAGATTGCTCTGACTAGTTCCTTTAGTACACTAGAATGAATTTCACCAGGCCTTGCTGAATTTAATAGAGTCATCCATGAATGCTGCGTGCTTCCAGAGGCTGTGGGGGGCACGGTGAGCTCCTGCAAGTAGTGGCAGCGAGCAGTGAGCTCCCGCAAGAAGCCGTGGTGCTGTCAGTGGTGGGGTGTGAGGGTGGCAAGCACCGACCAGTGGTCAGTGACCACCCACAGATGCTGTTGGCTGTGGTGGCCAGTGGCAATTGGGGACTGCCCACAGATACCACCGATGGTGTCGGTGGTGAAGAAGGGAGAGGTAGCAAGTGGCGATCACCCACAGGTGCCACTGGCAATGTCAGTGGCTCCTTTTTGCAGGGGTGTACCACCAATCTCAGGGGGTGCACGTGCACCCGGGTGAACCCCCTATGCATTGCCAATGGAGTCATTTTTGTAAAATATTCCATAATCTATTCTTTGCCTATCCTGAACACTTATCCTCATCTTAAAATACTTAGTTATGTATCAGGTCACAGTTCGTTTGTGACAAAAGAGAAAGAAAGGCAATGATTGTTTTGGCCTCTTCCTGTCATCCCAAAATACCTTTCACCTACAGATTCTCAACTTCTATTCACAACTAAATCTAGAGAAGCCACTCACCTAGTAACTTCTGACACTGTAAACATTCCAGTAACTTATTGGATATTTGAACCTGATGCCCATAATGTTTCTCAAAAGATATCTGGGAAAGTTAAGTCACCTGTTATCACAAAGTCTTGTATTTTGAATGGTCATGTGAATTGCTCAGAAAAGTCTTATCTACCTTATCTCCTGTTACATCACACCTGTTCTTTTCTCCTTTTACTAGTGATATGCAAGAGGCTGCCAATATCCTCTTACCACACTTGGGAGAAGATGTATATATTTTTAATTAATAATGCAATATCTCCTTCCTTTGTTCCCTGCTTGCCCTTCCTGAAAAAAACTATACCCTTTTATACCACCTCTGTGACCTTCCCCACCATGTTTTTGTGATGCCAGTTACATCATAGTTTTGGTTGTGTACTTTGCATATTCTTTGAGTTCTTCCTTTTTATTCCTGTAGTCTTGGCTTTGCGCATAGACATTTTAGATGTTTGTCAGGTTGCCCCATTTCTCTTCCTCTTGTCTGTCCCATGAGTTGGCTGCAATCCCACCCCCACTTCCCCACTTTCCCTTAGCATACGGATTCTGGCCTTTTGATCAGGTCACCATTATTTTTAAATTCACCTCTGCACTTTCATCACCACTTCTACTTTAAAATTAAATTAAAGCATTCATATAAGAGTAGAGGAGGACTCTAACAGCCTCTAAGGTGCTCCAATGGCCACAGCAGCCTCGGAACTGACTTGACTTGAACCATTGAAGAAGAACCCATTTCTTCTCAGTTCCCCTTCATGGGATACCATCCTGTGGCTGAAGAAGCTAAAGTCCTCCAGTAAACACTACCAGATTAGGCATCCCTTCACCTCCAGTATTCACCTGTTCTTACTTAGGTCTTTACATTCAAACAGGAAGGTTGATAATATTTTTTGTGTCCCAAGTCCAATCCTTGTAGGCACTTGTGATCTCCTCAGGATCATATCTGGCAGTATCATTAGTACTTATGTGAATCCACTGTAGGGAGAAGTGATGAGTACTAGAAAAGCCTCAGGCAACCTCTTTGTGATATCTTAAATTTTGGATGAAAATAGGCATGGGTTGACAAATCAAATTAAATGAATAACTTACTTGCCATTATCTCCTATGATGTTTCCAAACATGACAAACCTTTGTCATCTTCTCTTAGAGGTAGTGGCTGTGACCTCCTTCTTCAGTCACTGAGGCATGCTCCTCTTAGGTCTCAGAACTGCATAACAGGTCCTCACTTTGATGGATAGAGAACTGGACTGGGAGGGCAGGGTGGGGTGGTGAATAAAGTAGCAAAGAAGCTACAGGGGGGGATACAGAGCTTTCCTCCAGCAGTTACTGCAGCTTAAAAGCTAGTAGAACCACCATGGCCCTACACAAACCCCTTCTTGCTAGGAAGAGGGAGCAGATAAGCTATTTGTGGAACAGTGTTCTCTCAAAATTTGTTTCAATCTACCTATGCATATTTCTGTCTCTCTCAATGTTGTGCACTCTACATGGCCTGAATCCCTCATCTTTGGAACAGAGATCAACAGTTCTATCTAAAGGAAACCTGTGATCTCAGACACAATTTATCCTTAATTGTGCTTTAAGTCTATTAACTGAATAAAGCAATGGCCAGGGCAGATTATATATTGACTGCTATTACACCAATTATAGCTTTATGAAGACAAGAGCATTCCCGTTCAACATGGGCAGTAAATTCAACACTTATATTTCCTTCACACAAAAAGAGGGTAGCAGTAATCAAAAGCCCCACAGCTTCTGACTTCTCCTTTCTTCAGGAGAACTTTTCTGCTGCCAGCAAGAAAATTCTTAATGATGCATGTAGAACAGAAGGTAGAAGTTATTCTACTCTACACATATTCATTTAAGGGTACAGAAGGTCAGTGAGACCATGTAACATATACTACATTATTTAATGGTCATCAGTTATCTTGAAGGTAAAAAGTGTTTAAGTGAGCTACATATACTGCAGAATTGTGTTTGAACTAGAATATATCTGCATTCCCACTGGCATAAAATCTTACCATTTACTGTCCAATAATGATTACTTCAGCATAACCAATCCAGGAGGGATTTCTGTTGCACATTATTGTCATTCATAGTACAAATTTGACAAATCACATAAATAATTGGTATAAGAAATAAGCAAGCATACCTGAATGTTTTCAGACATAGCAGATGGTGAACAATTGTTCTCCAAACAGAACAGACAGAAGATTGTGTCAATTTTGTGTAGGACTATATGCTGTAATGGTTTTTATTTCTTATGTTTTCCAAGAAATAAAAGTGAGATTGAATGTACTCACACTAAACACACCCACTTATAGTTTAGAAAGTTTTTGGTTTTGCATCTGAACATTCATGATCTGCACTGCATCTAGACTAAAGTTAGCTGCTTAAAACATCTAACAAAAAGAATCCTATTGCTACTCCCATTTGGTCTTGAGTGAAGATTTTTAAATTAAATGCACTTGTACTTTTAACATTAACTGGATCTGCTGAATTAACATTGACATCTTGTATTAATTCATTAATCTGTCTATTGTTTTGCACATTCAAAGAATATGTTTATAAATGGTAGAAAATATAGTGAATGCTAATGAATTATGAATAATACTTAAAATAGCTGCTTCCTAATAACTTGGCATTAAGTGCAAATTAATATTTCATATTATGCCTCTCTCTATTTTGTATTTGTGTCATTTAAATTTTTCATTGAAATCTCTACTTATTTACATTTTTTCCCCTACATGCTTTATCAATAAATATTTTTGTGTATGGTTTCCATGAATTATCTTTTCTGCAAACATTTCTTTTGTACTGTGCACTTACAATCTTTCATTCACAAGTCACACTGCTAATTTTAATTACTTTCAGTGCACCTACACAAGACACTTTACTGCAAAGTAGCATAGTTTACCATGCAGTAAGCATGTACGTCTACTCACACACACATGCTTACTGTGCAGTAAACCTCGTTAATCATGAGTAAATTTACTACCTGCAAATGCAAGTAGCAAATTTACTTGCAATTACTAATTGCGCAGTAGCACTAGTATAGATGCCTGACCAAGAGCAGATCTGCTCCCAATCAGCTGGCCACCAGGGGGCAGGGGGACATTGGCCCCACACCAGGAGCAGGAACTTCCCCAGGGGCAGGGAGCAATGTCCCATTCCTGGCCAGGAGACAGCTGTCTCCTGGCCCAGTGCTCCCTGCTAGTCCCTGGGCTAGTACCCAGCAGAAGCCTAGAGCTTCCCCTGGTTGTGGCAGGGGCCCATTGCAGGACCCCAGGAAGTGAGATGTGTAGATGCCTGCCCAGAAGCATTTACTCATGAGTAGTTTACTCACAAGTAAACTGCTCCCAGATCTAATGCATGTGCAGACACACCCTCTTTATAATGAAGAAAGAATGCCTTTTCTTTCTACAGGTTTTAACAAACTAACCATTTAAATATATGGATTTAGCCACAAATGTTTTCATTCCCACATCAAGCCATAGGGAGCTGCACAGAAGCTTTTGGTACAAGACCCAAGTATTTACAAATGCACTCTCTGATAAAATATTGATGTTAGAGTATGCCTCATTCCCTTTTTCTGAGAGAAAATTTCTAATTCATTTTTGCAGGGGAGTTACATTATGCAAAGTATTTTTACACTATGAAAAATAGCTCCTACTAGAAAAAAACTTACAACACACTCACAGGCTGGGGGATGACCTTCTCAAGAGCACAGCAGTGGAAAGGGATCTTGGAATCATAATTGACTTCAAGATGAACATGAGTCATCAATGTGAAGAAATGATCAGTAAAACTAACCACACTTCATCATGCATTAGCAGGTTTATGACGAATAGGTCCAGGAAGGTGATACTTCCCCTGTATGTGGCATTGGTCAGGCCTCAGTTGGAGTACCGCATCCAGTTTTGGGTGCCATACTTCAGAAGGGATGTGGATAACCTCAAGACTGTCCAGAAGAAGGCCACTTGTATGATTAGGGGCCTGCAGGTCAGGCCCTACAGGAAGAGACTGAGGGACCTGGATCTCTTCAGCCTCCACAAAAGAAGGCTGAGAGATGATCTTGTGGCCATCTACAACTTCACTGGGGGGGAGGGGAGAAGGGGGCAGCAAGGAATAGGAGATGCTCTGTTTACCAGGACACCCACTGAGATAACTAGGAATAATGGCCACAAACTGACAGACAGCAGATTTAAATTAGACATCAGGAAGAACTTCTTTATGGTAAGGGTTACTAGAATCTGGAATGGGCTCCCAAGGGAGGTGGTGCTCTCCCCTACCATGGGGGTCTTTAAGAGGAGACTGGACAAGCATCTGGCTGGGGGACAAGCATCTGGCTGATCTCAGTGCTCTTTCCTGCCCAGGGCAGGGGGTTGGACTCGATGATCTACTGACATTTCTTCTGCCCCTAACATCTATGAATCTATGACACAATACAGTAAAACTTTAAAGACTTGTGGTTCTATCTGGTCTGGGACTGCAACACACACAGTGTTTGTGCCAAGCTAGTCCAGGACATGTGCCATATATGGTGCCTACAGTGGCCAGTCTGGGACCCACACTGATTGTAGTGCCTTCCCTAGACTGCCTGCGGGGTAAGGGGAAGGCAACTCATGCAGCATGGGTCCTTGACTGGCCAGAGTGAATATGGCACACGTTGTGGACTGGTTGGGGCAGGGGCTGCATTTGGTGCTGATCCTGGAGTAACTGGGACAGGGTATGACATGAAGCACATGTCCTAGCCCTACTCATGGCATTGATCTGGTGTTCACCATGTGCCATGTGTAGGTCCCTTTCAGAGAAGGGCAGTACCAGGGGCTAGGTAATGGCACCTGATATGGCACTTTGTGGGCCAGAACTAGCCCCTGGGCCATATCTTTGATACCCCTGCTCTCCACCATTTGCCAGCTTCCCCTTCCTCCCCACCCTTTCTTTTCCTTCTCTGTCAGTAAATTTTCACTAAAAGGCAACCCAACTGACTTCAAGGAGGAAGTGGTGATTTCCTTTTGAAGTTCAACAGCTAGTGCTCCTTTCCATAATAATACTAAGGGAAATTGTAACTTCCTCTGAAATTTAGCAGTTATGCTGAGCATTGACCCATTCCTACAGTCTGCCCTTCATCAAATTATAGTCATGAGGAGCCACTAACTAATATAATGGCATTGCCATCATTTCCACTAGTATGATTTACCCAAGGTTCAGACAAAGGTTCAGTGATTTTTCTCATCTATCCCTGTTTCTGAGATAGTCATTACTCAGCAGGCACAACTTCTAATGATATGGGTAGGACTTGTGTACCCTAGTGTAGAACTGCAGGATCAAGTCAACTTTAGTAGAGAAAAAGTGGGACACTGAAAACATTCTGCTGCCAGTCATGGTCTAAGCTTATACAGAAGTTCCTGCAGGAACAAACTTTTATTTACAAATCTCCTAACCTTAATTTGTGCTCCTTTAAACATATAGGGTCCTTACTTTCAGCACATCCATCCCATATTTGAAATTAGCAGGCAGGAGTAGCCCCAGTTAACTAATCTGCAATGGTTTGAAAAACACAAGACAGGAAAGGATATACAAAACTGAGGTCTGAAAGTAGGGCCAATACAGAGCCAGCAGCAACCAGTTCTGAGACTGAATTGATAGATAAAATGCAGTTCTGATACTAGATAAAGAAGACAAAAGACATAAAATAAACATAAAATAAAAACAAAACTTGTGAAAATTTTTCAACTGAAATACCTAGGGTCAACAACAAAAATATCTTTAAACGAACAGATCATTCTTAAGTTTCCATTTTAACTTTTAAATTAACATAGTAAATGCATTAGTAATGAGTTTTGCTGAACTTGAGTTCATTCATAACGCTGTAACAGAAATGCAAAATTATACTTTTAATGGTTATTACGGGACTCGTGTGCAGCATAACAATACCAATTCCTCAATAATCCCTTAATTAAAAATATATTACTCTACAGGCCTGTGCTACAACTATGTTTTTGATTGGGACTTGTGACCATTATATAAAATTAATCTGTTTCTAGTGTTTAACATGAGATTGAACCTTGAAAGGTTAAATAAATTAATCATTAAAAACTCATGTGTATCCAATAAAAACTGGCTATATAGTCATAATTAATTCATTTTAAAAATCCTCAGTGCACTATCTGAATATCATTTGTAATTCAACAGAAGTATCCAGCACATATTAAAATGATTCCAACTTGAGCAATAGCAATTCTGAAATTTCATGGGCACATGTAGGCACACACACATATACATATTATATCTATAGAATCATATTATACACAAGAGCCAAATTCTAACATCACTTCACAGAATCTGACCAAATTCATAATGATGCAATATCTAATTATTTCATCTAGTGTTTTCTTTAACTCCCAGTACACATCAGCAACACAGTACATGAAAATCTCTCTTTTCATTAAAAATAAAAAGTTAAATTCTATCCCTGATGACAGTTGGGATAAAACTGGGTGCATTGTAACCTGAGGCTCAGAAGTCAGAGGGGGAAAAAAAAATCAAGAAGAACCACACATGTATTGTTTTAAAAAATTCATGACTTCAGCCAATTTTATGATTTTGCAGGTCCTGACTCATGACACTCATAGTTTTTGAATGCTTTGGATTAGCATTACTATATTCTCCTATACATTGGTAGCAAAATCCATATGACTTCAGGAAAAAAAAATACATCCTAATGGTAGACTAGAAGGTAGCTTTAAAAAATCATTTAGTCCAGGCCCCTGCACTAAGTCAGGATGAAATATACCAGAGGAGCTGTATGATGAATTGCATTTGTTGTGCACTTGACTGCACTCTGCTTACTGCTCCTTCAGAATCTGGACTACTCATCATTTTACAAGTATTGGAGCTGCCTCAAATAGCTTCCATTAAAAATAACATAAATAAGTAAAATGGCCTGCTGGAAAAATCTTTCATTTTTACTCCCAAATGGGAATTGCCCAACTGAGCTGCAAGGTGGACAAAGTTAAGTCTCAGACCATAGCTACGTTTAAGATCCTTTACCTTATAAGTATTGTTTGTATTCTACACACAGACCTCTATAACACTAGAGTGGATAAATGCCTAGGATCCCATTTGGACATGGAGAATTTTCCTCTATCCTGAAAAATACCAGTACCTTAAAATTCCGTAAGTATGCAAAATTCCATAAGTATAAAACAGAGATTGCCAACCAGGGGTACGCATACCCCCAGGGGTACTTGGAAAGGAGCTAGGGGGTACGCACAGGCAGGGTCAGAGCACCACCACCTGCCCCCCAGGAGACGGGTTGGGGGGGCAAGGGCAGCGGCTCCCCTCTGAGCCACACAGGTGCTGCCTGGCCAGCCAGACTTGGGGGGAGACCACCACCCACTGCCAGGTGCAACGCCCCTCCCCCCCCGCTATGTGTCTGGCTGCCACCACCCCGCACTGCTCTACCAGAAGTGTAGCCAGAAGGGGTACACTCCTTTAAAAAGGTTGAAAACCCCTGGCATAAAACAATATAGGCCCCTTAGAAAGGGTGATTACATATCTCATTTCCCTCTCTAAGGCCTAAATTTAGAATGTTGGTACAAAGAGTCCCTAGCTTCCCAGGTAAAAGATATGAAAAACAATGCTATTAAAAGTTTTAAAATTCTAAAATATCCTTTTATTTGTTTGTTTATTTTGCAAAATGTATGTTATATACAGATTAGACAAGGTTGTGGACAGTGGAGTCCTGGTGTGATTATGCATGCGTAGGATGACTATAGTTTGGAACTCTCTGGAACATCTAAACTTCTAACCTTAATGATGTCATGGCCTACTTTTAAAGGCTGAGCATGTGCAGTGAGTGTTTGTTTGAGACCAAGTTGTTTGTTTTGGTAACCAAGGGAATAGATCAGTTAGGATCATTATGCTAATGAGAAGGTGTGATAGTTTGATTTGTATGGTGCTTATTATGATTGACTTTGATTGATGGGAGTAAGTGAAAAATGATTGGAATTCCACATGATGGACAAGTGGCGTGTTTTAAACCTTATAAAACCTGTCCAGGATCAGGGAGATTGGCTCTCTGGGGGTCAGCCTGAGGGGGCAGTGCAGCACCTAGCAGAGTGTGCTCACTCTCTGATCTAGCAGAGCAGTGCAGAACAGAGCAGAGTAGCTTCAGGGCTGGACTGAGTTAAAGCTTACAGTCTGAAAGAGCTGTGTGGCTGAGTGTATAAGTATAGCTAGTATATAACTGATCTAGTGTTTAGTTGTTTGAAACCATCTGGAACCCAGAGTTAGGATTTGTGGAGTGAGTGAGAACTGGGTGTGTTGCGACAGTGATCAGGAGCAACTATGGGAAAGAGTTCGAATCACCTAGGCACTTGCCAGCCACTCACCTGCTTCATTGCATCACATTGGTTGGGTAAAGTATCACCCGCTCTTTGTGAGGTGCTCAGTACCCACCTAGAGTGAGGGAACAACATAGAAATCCTCAGGGGTGTGAGATGCTGCATAGCAGGCCTTCCCTGCATGTCAGCTCTCTGGGGTGATAGTCTGCCACCTAGGGTGACAGATCGGCATTGGGTATATTGTTTATAGTGTTATAAATTGTTGTGTTTGTTGTTTTAGTGTTCTGTTGTGATTACTTGTCACGATATACATACTTTGTTAACTTTACATACATGTGGAGTTTTTATTGGTAACTTGCACCTCTGATCGGGGCCGGGCAGTAGGTCAATTTCCAGAGGGATTTAACCTTTTGAGTGCTCGAATCTGAGAGGGAGGTTGGTAGGGTATAGAGGCTTAATAATCCTGTGTGCATGTTTGGGACATAGGTGGATATCTGAAGGAGTCCACAGGGTTCTCTATCTTGTGGTTGTGCACTTACCAGTCCCTCCTGCTCTTCAAAGTGACATGCCGCAGAAGTTACACAGGTTGGAAGTTCTGTGGAGAATTCACCCAGATTAAATAGCCTGTGTACCTCAGTTACAGTTGCATTCCTCCTACCTATTGGGACTCTCAGTCTCACATGGATTAACTTTTCATATCACACCCCTATCAACAACACTCTACAGAACATATAGAACACAAACTATTTTCTTTACTCTGCAGTTCTTCTCCATAATAATCACCTATAACAAGAGAAGCATGGAGAAAACTGGAGCATAAGGGAAAAACAAACATTTTTAAAAGACTTTTGCGTCACATTTTATGAAGTGGTAAGTATTTTGTATTAATTTCAATGGAATAAATGTCCCCAGAAAGTCAAAGGCAGACAAGGTTATTTGGGTAAATCTTATATCTTGCATTAGACCAACTCAAATAGTTGGAAAAATTCTTCTTTGCAAGCTTTTGGGTACTAATAGCTTTCATCAGGCTGAGGAAACATCTGCAGTTGGTGTGTTGATGCGTCCTCAGCCTGGCGAAGGGTATTTGTACCCAAAAGCTTGCAAAGAAGAATTTTTCCAACTGTTTGAGTTGGTCTAATAAAAAATAACAGATTTACCCAAGAACCTTGCCTGCCTATGTCCTGAGACCAACACAGCTACAACCTGTACCTCAGAAAATCAAAGGTATTCACAGGACCCTGTAACTGAACACCATAAAACTGTTAAAACAACAATAAGGAACAAAATAAAGCCACCACACACAAAACCCTTTTTCTTTTTGTCTTTATCTTCAAAAAACAGGTAAAGCAATTGAAACATAAATCATTAATTAAGGCTTTCATTTTAACAACATCTCTTATTCAGCTGTAGACAGATTTATAAGGTAAGGAAAAGAATCCCCATTTGACAGGGCCTGAAGACTGTAATATTGTCCTTTTTATGAAAAAGAACAAAAGTTAGTTTGGTGAAGCTGGAGTTTGTTTTATCTCTCTTGTTGGCAGAACTCAATTTGGCTCTGTGGAAGGCAAGACAAAACAAATACATGGGAAAAAGGAGAGAAAAGAACAACATAGACCAATTTTTGTTTGTTGTACTGATTCTTAATGGCAACCTTCCTTCTAAAAACTGGCAGGCATGGCATGCAATTTTATTAGCCACTCCAAGATCTAGCAAATGAGTACCAGAGCCCGGCCTAAGACACTGCTGTTAACTGACTATCTGGCCACAACATCACAGTAGTGTTGCAAGAGATGCAGTATTAGCTTACATCAGAATCTTTTAAACAGAATCAAGATGATAGGCAAAAAGAAGTGGTAAGATGGGAAAGGAAAAAGGTACAGGGGAGTGGGAGACTGCAAGGACCCAAGTCTCAAGTTCCAAGCAGCATTCAGGGTTCATCTAAAGTCAGTGGAGTTAATAATGTAATGTAGAACCCAACCTGGTCACAGTGTTTTCACTGTGTCACAGAACTATTAGAAAGTATTAAAGCAGCACTTTCAAATATGCTTTGCTTCTGCTTGCATGTGCCAAGCCACAAAATGTAGCAAAGTTGCCTCTTGGAACCAGTCAAACCTACTGGAGACCAAGATCTCAGGAGCTTCTCCACGGCCACATTTCCAGTTTTGGTGTATGTGAGGGCAGGGCACCTGACTGTAGAAGTTTGTGATGATAAACTTTTCTCTGTGTCTGTAGAGGACAGGACTAGGAGCAATGGCCTAAAACGGCAACGAAGAAATTTATGTTGTAGTTTACAAAGACCTTTCTGACCATGAGGATGGTCTAGCATTAGAACAGGCTACCTGGATAAGTTGTGGAATCTCCACCTTCAGAAATTTTCAAAAGCAAATTAGACAGACAGTTGATGGGAATGGTTATTTCTGCTCTGAGCATGGGGCTACACTAGATGATCTTGTAAGCTCCCTTCCAGCCCTACTTTCTGATCACCCTATAACTAACACAGCATCTAAGAATATACCAAGTGTTTCAAAGACAAAACAAAACAAAATTTAAAGTTCTGGTAGCTGCAAAATTAACCACACTCAACGTGAACATCTCCTACTGTCTACTAAAGATTTCTTTCCCCTCTGCTTCATTCAAATTATACCATTATTTTAATAAATTAGTAATAGCTATTTTAATAATAGATGGTGCCATTCCACTATTGGTTATGGGCACAATCCAGACATGGAAGTTCAGAAGCCAAGGGTCAATATCACTGGAAAGCCAAAGCTGAAGGTCACAATATCAGCTGTAACACTGAGTCTGAAGTATCATGTGGGCAGTTGACTCAGATCCATGATCAAGGACAGGCCAGAAGTCAGGAGTTGTAATGTTCATAACACACAATAGGATAAGAAAGAACAAGGTACTGGGGTCCAAGGTAGAAGGCAAGGCAGAAATAAGAGTCAAAGGCTGGGGGAAGGTAGGAAGAAGGCTGAAGAAAGGCAAGGACCAAAGCAGGAGGCTCCCAAATAGTAAAGCTACAAACACTGTTGTCAGGACAAGGTCTAGGGGAAGTGGGAGGAATTTTATAAGCCTCCTGACAAGGATTTGTGGATTCCAAGAGTTGCTACGGGAGATGGGGTAGTACCAGGACTCCTGGCTTGCATGTTCCACCTCCCCCCACATTGGGCACCTATGAGGGGACACAGGCTAGGTTGAGTCCAACACTCAGCAGGCTGCTTGGTGGTACTGTAGCCCAGGCATCCATGCACAAGGCTGGAAGACCTGTGTTTGACCCCCACAGGTCCTGACATTATCCCGTCTCCTATGGCAACCATTAGATGCCCCAGGGCTTGGTTTATCTGGGTGGCCATGGTAAAAGGCTCAGATCTCTGGACATCTTCTGCAGGTTCCCAGGATCTCTCTTCTGGACCAAATTATTTCCAGACTATGAAGTAGACTCCTCTATCTCCTGACTTTTTTGAATCTAAGACTTAGTAAAGATATTCAAGAAGCCCAAGGTGGAAGGACTCTAAGTATCATGCTTTACTCAAAGCACCCTAGATTAATGTGGGAATGAACAGAACTGACATTTGCCCTTGGGGAGAGAGGGGGAGGCATGGAAACAGCCTGAACTGGATAACTAGCCAAGGCCAGAAATCTGGGAGGACTCCTGCATGCCTCCTAGGAGGCTGCCAGAGCCGCCCCTCTCCCCAGCCCCAGCCCCCAACCAGTTGATGGCTGTCAGCAGCATCTGGGCAGGGGGAAGAGGATAGGTGAGAAAAATACAGCCCTGTTGCCACACAGACTCCCCCCAGCTTGCTGGCTAAGGTTTTTGGGGGAGGAACCAGAATGGATCATGTGGCAGGGGGGTTCCCCCAGCTGCAGGCAGCAGCTACAGCTCAGGGCTGCATCACTTTTCACTGTGCCAAGAGTTAAGGGCAGGGGGAAATGGAGGCACCCTGCCATGCGGACCCAACCAGTCTCTCCCCCAAAACCTGAGCCGGCAAGCTAAGGGAGGGGCCTGCATGGTGGGGGGCCTCCATTCCCCTCCACCTGGCCATGCAGGGAGAAGACCAACCTGGTGGCCTTCTATGACCAGATCACAAAATCCTTAGACACAGGTGTAGCAGTCAACATAGTATTTCTGGACTTTAGGAAGGCCTTTGACACTGTCTCTCACCCCATTCTCAGTAAAAAACTAGGGGACTGTGGCGTTGACACCTACACAGTCTATTGGGTCACTAATTGGCTGGAGGGGCACACCCAGAGAGTGGTGGTGGATAGGTCCTATTCAACCTGGAGGGATGTGGGCAGTGGGGTTCCACGGGGCTTGGTCCTCGGGCCTGCGCTGTTCAACATCTTCATCAGTGACTTGGACAAGAGGATAAAAAGCACCCTGTTCAAATTCGCATATGATACTAAGATGTGGGGGGAAGTGGGCATGCTAGAAGGGAGGAATAAGCTGCAATCAGACCTAGACAGGTTACAGAGGTGGGCAGATGAGAACAGGATGGGTTTCAACACTGACAAGTACAAGGTACTGCACCTGGGGGGGGGAAGAACCAGCAGCATACCTACAGGCTGGGGAGCTCCCTTCTCATCAGTGCAGAGGCAGAAAAGGATCTTGGAGTCATTATTAATGCCAAAATGAACATGGGCCAACAGTGTGGGGATGCGGTCAGGAAGGCCAACCATTCCTTGTCATGCATCCACAGATGCATCTCAAGCAGGTCCAAGGAGATGATATTCCCCCTCTATGCAACACTGGTCAGGTTGCAGTTGGAGTACTGCATCCAGTTCTGGGCGCCACACTTCAGGAGGGATGTGGACAACATGGAGAGGGTCCAGAGGAGGGCCACTCGCATGATCAGGGGGCAGCAGGACAGGTCCTATGAGGAGAGGCTAAGGGACCTGAACTTGTTCAGCCTCCACAAGAGAAGGCTGAGGGGGGATCTAGTGGCCCGTTACAAACTAGTTGGAGGGGACCAGCAGGCATTGGGGGAGTCCCTGTTCCCCCGAGCACTACCAGGAGTGACTAGAAATAACGGTCACAAGCTGGCAGAGGATAGATTCAGACTAGACATCAGGGAGCGTTACTTCACTGTCAGGGCGGCTAGGATCTGGAACCAACTTCCAAGAGAAGTGGTGCTGGCTCCTACCCTGGGTGTCTTTAAGAGGAGGCTAGATGAACACCTTGCCAGGGTTATTTGACCCCAGTACTTTTTCCTGCCATGGCAGGGGGTCAGACTTGATGATCTGCTCAGGTCCCTTCCGACCCTACCAACTATGAAACTATGAAGACAGAGTCTTTTCTGTCTCCCCTCTGTGACAGCCCGGGGTAGGGCTGGGCCAGTGCTCACCCGAAGACAGTGAGAACTGGCCAAAGCCTGCCTGTTACCCTGTGAGGGTCCCCCTGGGATATCAGTGGAATGCAACCTACCCTGACTTGCAATAGGATGTCATGGAAATGGTCAGTAAAGTACTCTAAAGCACTTTAGTCTGATACCACATCCACCCAGGGTTAACTTAAAGTGGAATATACCATTTTTAAAGTGTTCTATGCACCTTGAATGTCTGTTTGGTTACAGCTGTAGAGCACTTTCTGCATGCTTAACAAGTAATAAGTATAACACCTGTACCTACCCTGAGACCTCCCATACAAGTTACTCCTCACATGGAACTCCTCTGTATTTGTATGGGGGATGGAGCTGGATATAGATGTCCTGGAAAGACATTGTCCACATAGGGTTTTAATAGAAATACATTAAATACTGTGTGTATCTTCCATATACACAGGAGAACAAGCTCAAATGCTACAGGGCTAACTTGGTGTGTTATTGTATACAGTTCAGAATATTGGTGATCCAGTTTCTGTATGGGACAGATGATGTGGAGGGTTTTTTTAGAAAACCAGACCTTTTGACTTACTACAAATGGGGGAGCTCCTTGATGTTACCTCTCTGCCTGTTTTTTGTAGCCCACTTTAGCAGCCACAAAGTGTACCTTCAGGTACTCTTGCCCCACAGGAAATAACACAAATATAAATAATCAAATCAGTAAACAAACATAAACCTGATCCATACAGGATTAATTGAAAGTCCTCAGGCTTCTCCCAGACCCTGACACAGTCACTCTTGCTCTCTGCTGCTCTCTTAGCACCTCAGTCTTCCATCTGTTCCTCTGGAGTGAGTTCCCTGGTGTTGAGCTGCTGGTCTAGTGTTACAGCTGCTAGTCTGGCATCCATCCATCCATCCATCCCTCTCTCTCCCCTACACCGGCCCCCACAACCCCTCTCCTCTACCAGTACCTTTCCCTGGGAGCCTTTTAACTTCCTTTGTGCCAGCTAAGTATTCTTATCAGCTGGCCCAGTCCTCCTAGGCATGCCTGTGATCAGGTTTAACTTTCTGAAGTTGAGATGTAGCTTCTGCAAGTCTGCAGACTGCTACAGCCTGGTGTGTACAGCCTGCTACAAGCCATGCAAGCCAGCAGCCTGCTACACTCCCTTTTTAGAGACAAAGGATCTGCTTTTTCATTTTTTCTCCCTGACTGATAGGTTACCATGAATATAAAGTGGGAGACAAAATGGAACCAATACCATTGACAAGGATTCAGGACTTTGGTTGGCTTCAGACTTTCAAGGTTTTTGTGGTCTGTGTAGATACATACAGGGCACTGGGCTCCTAGTACTGCTGCCAGGTCTCAAACCCAGACTTGATGGCCAGGAGTGCCCCATCTGCTACACCATAGTTTTGCTCAGTTGGGATAAGTTTCATGGAAAAGAAGGCACATCTCTTGTTTGGGCTCTTAGTCAGTGAGACAGCATACCTCCAATGGTCACATCAGGAACATCCAATTCTACGATCTGTTTTTAGGATGAAGGGTTTTCTGTGTCTGGGTTGCAAGTATGGGGACAGATGTGAAAGTTCTGTTTAGTGCTCAGAAGGCTGTCTGAGCTTCCAGCGGCCCATGAATTTTACTGCTTTGTGCAGGATGGCTGTGTCTGGGGCAACTAATTTAGAAATGCTGGAGATAAAGTGACAATAGAAATTGGTAAATCCTAGGTTCCTCTGGATGTCACAGATGCCTCAGGGCTCATCCCAGTTGAATACAGCTGCTACTTCTGGGAATCCATCTGAATCTCATCAACTGACAAGATGGATGCCTTGTCAAATTCACATTTTTCAAGTTTTGCATACAGTTCCCTTGTGGTATCAGATGGCAGAAAGGTGTAGAAATATCTCTTTGTTGTTCAGCAATGAAGTTTAATTTCAAAATTGGCTAAAATTCAACATCTTCCATGTTTCAGGGATGTATTTGGTAGCCATGTAAGTCTGAGACAAAAAAAAATGCAAAACTCTAGAATTCTTGGTTCAGAGATGATACCTTTTATTAGGCCAACTAAGACATCACAAAAAAATGTTCTTTCTTTTCAAACTTTCAAGCGCACACATCCTTCCTCTGGCTCAGGGAAAATTAAAGTTGGTAAAAAGCCCCCATATGTAGAAAACACAGTTCATTTTGCACAGAGGAAACTAAAGGTAAAAGCTTGTTCCTCTGGGACCATGAGAGTGTAAGAGCAAATCACAAAGACGCTCTTGCTTATTCGAGTTCAGGGATGAGAGATAGAGCTTACCTGTTCTGGACAACTACTGGTTTAGGGCTTGATACTTGATGCAGAGTCAAATGCAGAGTTCATCCTTTAAAAAAAACCCAAGTAGGAATGGAGCCGAGTAGGGGAGGTATATGACCCTTTGGTGAGATTTTCTTCAATGTATTACTTCAATGCCTTCAGTTCATGGGCAGACAGAGTACAAACATCCCCACAGGACTTAGGAACCTTGATGTAGCTTTATGGGACAATCAGTCTGGGTATGGGGGCAACTGGTCTTCATTCTTCTTCTCAAAGACATCACAGAGGTCAAAATACTTCATTTGTAGGCAAGACTCCTGACTGGACATGAGAGATCTTGAAATAGCAAAGAAGGCGGCTGAGTCTACTGGCCACAAAGGTTGTCTGGTGCTCTTCTTTGGTTAAAGGAATCCTGGGAGAGAGTTTTCCCAACAATATCTGATCCAAAGGGCAATACATGGCAGGACCATGAAACATGAGGGTTGTGTTGTGCAAGCCAAGGTAGTCCCAGAACTAACAGAAACTAGGGAATCTGTATCAAGTTAAAACAAAGAACACACGGTGTTCCCCTATGATGGGAATACTGCACAATTTTGTCATTTGCTGAGATGGTTCCTATGTTACTGCCGGACTTGAGGGCCCCAACAGGGCCTGGATATTTGATTCTGGTGCAGGTTTTACAGCAATTTTGTTTGGAAAGGTGGATTCCTCATGGCCAGTGAGGCCACAATAAAAACAGAGGCTCTCTTTGCAGCAGCATTGTCACTCAGTAGGGTTTGTGTGGGGTTGATCTATACCCTGCTATACTGGCTCCTTAGAGGACAATGGGATGGATTCTGTATGAGCCATGCAGGAGCTTGAAACGACTTGCACTCCCTGTCTGCCTTGTGGAAATGAGTATCAATACCAATGCAAAGGCATATGAGGTCCTGAGGATGGATCCACCCTGCTTGGTAGCAGTAGTCCCAGTGGTGGCTCTGGCCAGACCTCAGAGCTGAGGTGAGAGCTGCTATGCTGTTACCAGGCTGGGCTGGGGCCGGAGCAAGCATGTACTCCATGCTCAGGGCTGGAGTGGAGTCTGAGCTTGAGGCACTGGAGCAAGGGTAAAGGGGCAGGAATTGGGGAGGGCAGGCAGGGGAGCAGAAGTTGCAGAAGGGAACAGGGGGACAGCAGCTGTGGCTCCAGCCCCAACCCTGGGTCCAGGTCAGAGCCAGAGCCGGAGCTGCAGTACCTACCTGTCTCCCCCACTACCTTCCAAGATGAAAAGGGAATAGGGAAAAAAACCTCTGCTTTGAATCAAGTAAATATGGTAATTTAAAATCATTAAACACATTGTGATGAGTGGATGAGATCATCTTTAAGTAATGGTTAGAGCTAATATACAGAAAATTTAACTTTTAACTTTGACTAAACAATTATTATTAAAAAAACAATCTGCTTTCCCTGGGAGTTTCTGACTGAAAACCTTTTTTAGTTATTCATTGTTTATTATTTTGTTTAATTTGTATTTTCCCCAAAGAAGAAAGAAAGAAAAAAGTTTTCCAAGAAGTTTATCTTGAAGTTATAATATGCCACAAAATAAACCGTGGTCTCAAGAAACTGTAGTCTCATTCCTTATGAAATGCATCTAGCTAAGTTATTTAGAAAGGCTGAGCTAATTTGTCATTTAAAACATTATATTCAGTTAAAATGTATAATCAAATGCAGAAACAACTAGGCTGGTATCAACCTCTGAAATGCTTTTGACAGTGTATGGTGATGCTAGCTGTTTCTGTCATTCTCTAGTTCAGACATTGATTGACAGTAAGATTTTAATTCTTGCATTGCTAAGATTTTCATACATTCTATAATCTATATATTTGTATACCCAGGCATTTCTACTGCACTCATTGCCATAATGGAACGTTGCTTCCCACAAGTCCGTTCAAAATCTGTATAGCATTATCACTTGGCTTAAAATACAATCAGGCACTGCACTTTCTATGCTGTTAAAATTTGCTTGAACTTAATTTCTAGAACAGATGGCCAGGACTTTTATTTAACCATAATTATTTTGCCTGCTAGAATGAGAGAAAATGGCAATTGTGAAAAGCCTTTGTGTTTATTATTTGTTTGGGTTTTTTTTAATGCAAAAAAACCCCAAACAGTACATATTGCTGTTAAACAAAATAAAGGGGTTCTTGATAAACATAATATTTTAGACAAGGCAGATGCATTCATCCTAGGACCTCTTAAATTTCCATGTGTATTTTACTGTTAATAGTGAATGAATATCACGCATATTGTGTTCTGAGAGGAACTATTAGAATGAACTCCATTTGGCTCTAAGTGCGTATTTCTGCTACTTGTGTTGCTTTTCAATTAGCTCTTACAATAGGGCTTAAGTACTCCTCTTTCATTCTGTGCAGTTACATTGTACATAATGCAGTAATGTTGACACCTCAAATCAGAAAAGGATAATTAGATTTCTAATTTAAACTGAATTTTGACCAAAATTATGGAACTAAGCATTCAGGGGGGGAAAAAAAACAGTTGTTTTCTGGTTGCTTTATTTAGATGACAACTCTCCTATATAATTCTGTCATTTCAAAATACTAGATCATTCAAAGCCAACAGAAACACCACAACATGCAACTTTTAACCACACATAATTATGAAATCAGTACACATCTGAAAGTGAGAAGAGATTCAAGCAGGCTTCATAGATGGAATTTTCAAATACCTCTATTCCCTCTGGAATCTCATATATGTCTACTGGGGAACCAATAGAAGACCTAGGCAAATACTTTATTCATCAAAAACTACTCTTTTAGGCCAGCCAAATCTGTTCACAAACTCTAGTCAAGTTTTGAAAATGCTTCCAGATACAAAATAAAGGAAAAGAATAAGTCAAAACATTTCCTTTTAATATGTTAAACATGAAAAATCAACATTTTGTTTTGAAAAAAAAGTTTCAAAACAAAAAGGACCCTATTTTATTTCTGGAAGACACTAAAAACAACTTTAATATTTTATCTATAGCAAGTTTTGGAGGTTTTTGTTTCAGCCAGAGAACGACTTTTAATTTTAGGTCAATCCAAACAATATTTTTCCTAATATTTTGCTTCAGTTATTCTTACAACTCTGCAAAGCAGTCATCCAAACTAAAGGACATATTTTCAGCAAAATTCAACAGCCAACCAAATGGAAATAATTGGATTTTTAGTATTTTTGAAAATCTGGGCAACTCCTTAAAATGCTAAAATACGTGCTGTACTTGATATGAAAATATGGCCCCAATTATGGTTCCTAAATGGTTTTGAAATTCTGCCTGTCAGACTCCACTAGTCATTTCACTGTTTTCATAGATAAGGTGCAGCTCTACATGTGGAGTTTGTAAAACCTACACTGGTTGCTTCCTTCATGTCATCATACCTGCTGTAGGGGTGTGCGAAGCAGGACGTATTCGATTTGGATTCAGCCTGAATCAGGGACAGTGATTGGATTTGTTGATTCAGATCACTGTCCCAATTCGATTCAGCCAAATCTGAATCTGATGATTCGATGCTGATTCGGACAATCAGCGATTCGGCCATAGACACAGCTTTAAATGTTTATTCTACATACCTCAAGGTACTAGCGCAACTCATGAATGCTGTGATGTTGGGGCAGATGGAGCATCCCACAGGAGCATGGGGTGCAGAAGTGGACCAGAAGTATTTCTGGTCCACTTCTGGGTCTTCCAGGGAGCGTGCCAAGGAGCCCCCCGTACCCCATGAGCTCAGCAATTGGCCATGGGGGGACCCCAGGTGCCCCCCCAGACCCAGGAGGCACTAGTCACTGAGCTAAGGGGCATGGGGAGGGAGCCCAGTGTGCTCCCCAGTGGACCCAGAAGTAAACCGGAAGTGTTTCTGGTCCACTTCTGGGTCTGCTGCCAAGCACGCTGGAGATCCCCCTGTGCCCCTGTGAGACACTCCATCTGCCCCAGCATCACAGCATTGATGAACCACCTGGTACCTTGAGGTATGTAGAAAAAACATTTAAAGCTGCATCTATGTCGAAATCTTTCCAAATCTCTCTGAATCAATTTGGAGGGCTCTGATTTGATTCAGAGAGATTAAAGTGTCTCCTGATTCGATTTGGATTTGGAGATTCAGCCACTGAATCAGGCCAAATCTCAGCTGAATCAAATCAGAGACCAAAGCTTTGCACAGCCCTAACCTACTGTTCATGGTCTATGAATATGTTGAGATCATTTCTAAAAGAATGATTTATATTATAATAGAAGGATATATTCCATTCCTAGGCTGCCTAAGAAAAGATTTCTTAACTGACAATATAATTAAATATAATTGAAATATAATTGAAATAATTTGTATCATGTTATTGATAAAAGCTATTAGGAAATAGAATCAACTCTTCTTCTTTTAAAATATATTATTAATTTGCTTTCAAATATATGCAGAGACATATACACACATATTTCACAGTGAAATTTAATGGATGCCAACACAAGTTTAAAAAAGGTACCAAACATTCCTTTCTCCCCCAGCTGTTGCCTAATTTAAAAGGAAGTCTTTTTAGTTTGACAGTTTCTCCCACATTCATATTCCAGTCATTTAAAGCTAAATGCAACTTTTTTCAGTTACAAAAATTGCAAACAAGAAAAATATATCTGTGATTCTCACACATGAGAAAAATATACCAATTTCTATCTTTTTTGCAATAAGTGTGTGACTCCCAACTTGTTCACAAAAGTCTCAACTTTACAAGCCAGGCTCCAATCACCAGATGTGTGATGTTACAAAAGGATAACACTCCAGTCCATGCCAAAGATCAGCATCCAGTAACTTAAAGGGCTATTATTACACCTGTTGTTGATGTGGTGCTGATGGTGTCTATTTAATCTCAGAACTAGAAAGCATAGTAAAAATAGAGGATCTGTCTGTGTCTGGCAATCTCATTCAAGTCCTTCCTTTGAATTCACCTTAACCAATGCTATTTCTCCTTTTCCGTGAGACATTATTCTTTCTTCAAATACTGTCTAGTACAGGGGTGCTCAGCCTCTCACCCACAGGCCAAATGCATGCCATGGAGCCCAGCAATCTGGCCCACAGGTTGGGAAATTTGATGGCAGGGGAGTAGTGACATGCCTCCCTGGTGCCAAAATCCCAAGTCCTGCAGGGTGGAGTGAAACTGGGCCATGACCCTCCCCCTTCATGGCCATACCCCCTTCCTTCTCCACAGCTGGGTTGGTGCTGGGCTGCAACCCCTTGTCCCTGAAGGGCTGGGCATGACAAAAGGCACGATTGTAGGATTGCACATTAGTTCCCATCACACCTTATTGTCAGTGCAGAGGGAGCTGGATCCCAATTTGCCCCTGCAATCACAAGACACAAGCTCCCATAGTTGGGAGCCCCCTCAGCTGAGGGGCTCCCAGCTCTGAGGGTACCCTATGCACCCTTGGGGCTGCAGGATCATGGTTACTGTGATCCCCCAGCCTGGGGGGTGCATTAAAACCCTGGAGCTGGGGAATTGCAGCAGCCACAATCTCCCAGCCTGAGGGGTGCGTGAAACCCCTGGGGCTGGAGGATAACAGCAGCCACAATTCGCCAGCCCTGAGAATATATGGGATACTCCTGTAGCTGGAAGCCCCTAATCTGACGGCAGTCGTAGGCATGGCAGCTTTCTTCTTTCCCCAGAACGAAGGCAAACTTTCCACGTTTAGACCCTTAAACTCTCTCTTTCTTAATGAAAGCAGAAATTCTCATACAATCTACTGATTTGGGGGATCAGGGGATTTCCAGAAAAAAACAAATACTGTGAGATACTGGGTTCTTTTGGTTTCAACATTCACATATAAATGCACCAGAAAAAATATTAAACCTGGCTACTTAGAGGATGTTATCTTCTCAGACTTCTGCTAGGCAGTTATATTCTACATATCCTCCCTGTTTTAAAAGAATTTATTTTTTCTCTCCCTATACAACCTACTTTCCTGCCTGTATCACATTATTCCTGCTTTTCAGTCTTCAGTCTGCCTCTGCCACCAAACTTTATTTTGTGCTACTATTTTCTGCCACTTTCTTCTCAGTCTCCTTCTCTCACCATATATTCAGCCATATTCACCAAGAAAAACTTGATTTCTCATTCCTCAGAAATGGGAGATGGTTACTTTAACATCATGCCCATGTGCAAAGAAAAAAATAGTTGCCATATTAACTGAAATCAGACTTGTCTCAATGTTAAAGGAAATAATAGGAGATGGTGGCCATTTTGAATGAAGGCAAAATTTCAAAAATTTTATATAGGATATTACATGAAACAGTAAAGCAGCGTCGAAGGAGGAACAAAAGAAAACACAAAAGTCCATTACAATTTAATGCAAAGGGTGTAAGATCACAATGAAAAACATTTACCTTTCATGCTGATGTGTGAGAAAGCATAGGCTTAACCCCCAGGTGTACACAGGAACATTCTTCCTCATCAGATGCTTTTTTTCCTCCTCTTAGTATTTTCTGTGTTGTACATGAAACAGAAGCATTCACAAAGTCCTTTTCCTTTTTTTATGTGGTTACACATTGATGTGAAGAGTACTGGGGAAAAGAAGCCTCGCATAATTTGAAGATTTAACTATGGCTGCGGCAACATGAATACAATGAATGTATCCTTAGTTCTGGGATTAGCAGTGTTTCAGAATGTACTAGACGAGTGGTTCTCAACCTTTTTGGTACCTTGTATATGCCAGATCCAGTGGGGCCTCATTTGGCCACACAGGTGTGGGTGCAGGGGGCAGCAGCCACGTCCTGATCCAGCCATGTGGTGGAAGGGGTCTTGGGCAAGCCCCAATTTGGCCTTTTGAGGGAGAGGGCTGTGACCGGGTGAGGGATTCCAGGCCTCAGTTTCATGCACCCCCAGAGCAGCCATGCCCCTCTGCAGCTGCTGAAGCTGATAGTCTCAGCTGTGGGACTCCCAGCCCTGGCTGGGCATAATGCACCCCTGGGGCTGGGAGCTCAGTCAGTTGATAGGGCTCCCAGCTACAGGAGAGACCTGGCTACACATGCAAATTAAAACTCAATAGGAACCACCTATAAAGTTAGTACACAATTTCAAGGTCTAAATTTGTAGCTGGTTGGACCTTTTTATGCAGTAATATCTACTTTGCACTTGTAACTGGTCTCAAAGTAACTGTGCAATTAACTAGTTAATTGCATGATGCCTGTAGCCTGTAAAGGGGGCTTTACAAATTGGGAAAGTTCTAACAATATAAGATATAGCACCATACATGTCACTTGCATGCAGCCTATCTAGGAACCTGTTCACTCAAAACAGATGAATACTGACTCCAACACCTCCTAGTGGCAAGATTCTGTAGTAGTCTTCTATCACAGAAGCCACCTTGAGATAGTTATTGTGGCTGCTTTTAGATGTTAAAAACAAAACAAAACAGTGCTTTATTTTAAACTCAGGGTGTTCCCACGCTGAGCCCTGTGCATGCCAAGGGGCAGTGCATAACTTCAACCTAGCTTGCCCAACGTCTGTAAAGATCAAGTGCTTTACTGGGGCTTTTTTTAGTGCTTTTATCTAATAACTGATTGAATCAGCTTTAGCTAAAAGCACCAAAAAAGCCTGCTGAAGCACCTGATCTTTACAGATGTTGCAGAGCCAGGTTATCACTTTACAGGCCTTTTAAGATGCATTAGTTTCACACTTCAAACATTTCTTCTCAGCTGTTGGGGCTAGAAACTTAGGGCTTGAACATGTGAGAAGTTGGCACTGGTATAATTTATATTTGGTCTATATGTTACTATAAATACCACTGAGATCCAATGTGGACAGACAGGCTGCTTGAAGAAGTTTTAAAAAAATGCTTTACTGGAAGAAGCAGCATGTTACTTCAATGACCCTATTTATTTATTTTTTTTAATAAATCAGTCTTAAAATTAACCTTCTGATTTTTATGTCCAATTTCTGGTTTTTGAGCAATCCTAATGACACAAATTTAGGGTTTATAGTTCCTGGTTACAGGCTTAATATCAGAAGACAAGTGAAAAATAATAGGAAAAATAATATTTTTAGTCAGTCATCAAATTTGTTTAAAATCTAATGATTTTTAATAAAGCAGGCTTGGGATGAAGTGCATAAGGCAGGAACATCACAGAAAATATTATCCTAATACCTATCATGTACTATACATTCATATTAATCCTGCATCAGAAAGGACATGAGCCTCATCAGGAATTCACAAAGGCCTGTGAGCTTATCTGAGTGGTTTCCTTTACTATTGCATCAAGATGGAGTGAATTAGACAGAGATGAAGCAAATACTTTATAGACAATATATTCTGAGGTCTGTCCTGTTCCAGGGTACAAGTATGTTAGGCAATTGGTATGTTAGGCAGTCACTGTGCAAAAGGTTATGACCTGATATTTGCCATCGAGCAAGAAAGAGTACTGTAAGTATAATGATACTTGTACTTTTGAAGCACTTTCAAAAAGGGAACATTTCATAAAGGCAGCAGCTGTTACTTTCTAATTAGTATGCATAGACAAGCTGGAAACAATGTAAATATAGCCCAGGGCTGCCCAACTAGCAGCCTGTGGGCCATATACAAGGGTTAGCATGACACTATCCAGCTGCATGCTCTATCCAGCTGCTACTCCTCCACATCCCCAGTAGCTTCTGCTCTGGAAGCTCTGAGGAGTCTGGAGTGCCTGAGCTGCACGTATGGCAAAGAAGGGAACTGGGCTGCCCTTACTGCACGTGCGGGATGCGTGCAGCCTGGAAAGAAGGACCAGGTGCTGATATATGATGTGCAAGGGTAGAGTCAGGCTGGCTGTGCTGTGCTGTGGGAGGTGGAGGGACACTTTCTGCATGGCATACACAGCCAAGAAGAGCAGAGTGTGATGCATGTGCAGTGTGGATGGCTGGAAGAGGAGCGGAGAGCCAGGCATCCCATGCAGCCCATGCAGCTGAGAAACAGGGGAAGTCAGGCTACCCACTCTGCACATGTGATGGGGTGATGCTGGGCAGCCCACATGGCATGTGTGCCTGGGAGACCAGGAAGTTGAGCTGCCTGCTGTGCATGCAGGAGAGGGGGTACCAGGAAGCCCACACAGCTGGAACAGGGCAGGGGAATGGGCTCAGCATGCTGTGCACACAGTGAAGGGGGAGAGGGCATTGGTCACTCCACGTGGTGAGGGAAGGGCCCTGAGAAGCAACTCTACAACCCATGTGGCATGAGGCCCCAGCTATCTGGAAGGTGTACAGCCCTGATGCTGCAAATCACTCCAGCTTTAACCCTGGATAAATGTTGGGGGTTAAAACTGCAGTGTGTTATAGTGTTTTCCTTGTACTGTACTTTTAAGGCCAAAGCCCTCATGTTCAGCACTGCAGGGTTCACTTTGCTTTCCAGAAGTTTTGCAGCACTGGGACTGCATGGTCTCTGCCATGTGGAGCCAGAGGCTTTCTTGGTTCCTCTCTCTCCACAGGACTGCACTGGGTCAGGTCAGAGGCAGAGCAGGCATAAGATCTGTATACCTCTACTGATGCAACTGTTAAGATCCACCTTGGATATGATTCCAGAGAATTGTAATAATAAATGACTGTTAGCTCAACACAGGAGTGTCCAGAGTCTTGTTGCTGAACTCGCAGCATTTCTAATAAAGCAACATTAAAGTTTTGCAGGTAAGGTTTCATAGTTGTATAGTTGTTAGAGGCTGGAAGGGACCTTACAGACCATCATCAGGTCCAACCCACTCCCCCCCCCCACACACACACTTGGAGGTTTGGGCAATATCTTCTTGTTAATCTCCATTCTGCAGAGTGGCTGATAAAAAGCAAACAAACCCTAGAACAAAATGTGGCAACTTCTTTCCTTGGTCAGGCCACAGCTCTGCACAGCTCACCACCGCTGCAACTGTGAGCTTCTAAGCACTGTGGGAGCTCAGCCCTTGTTCAGCTTAGGTTGTTTGGGTAGATGTGATATCTTTTATTAGACCAGCTGAATAGTTGGAAAAAAGTTCTTAGCAAGCTTTCTGGTGCAGTCACCCTTCATCAGGCATAGGGAGTCTCTGTTGACCTGAGACTCCAAGAAATGAGAGAAGCAAAAAGTGGAGGGTGTCACTGATAATGTAAATAGGTAGAGATAAGCAAGACAAAGGTCTTCTTCTTGTATGGGTTGCAATTGTTTGAGGATTTCCGTGTAGGCCCCAGGGAAGGTGACATGTCATTTGTGGGGATTTTCTTTTTGTACTGCAGCAAATCTTCATGTGGTATCTGGGTGGCTCTTTCAAGAGTGTGATCTATCTCTCTGACGGAGTGTCCTTGTTGGGTGAAAGCCCTTTTGAGATTTGTGAGGTGGCAATCACGGGTATTCTCGCTGCAAATTCAGTGATATCAGAGAGCTTGGCTGTAAATTACGGCTTTCTTGTTGTGTTTAAGGTGATTGCTGGTTCTATGTAGATATGTATGTTGGTCCATGGGTTTCTTGTATATGGTGGTACCTGCATGGAAACCTGCATGGAAAATCCTCAAACAATTGCAACCCATACTAGAAGAAGACTCCATTCTTAAAGAGATCTTTTCAGAACCACCCATCCTAGCCATTAAACAAGCACCGAACCCTGCTAACCGCATCACCAGAAGCAAACTCCCGATGACCCAAACCAATGGATCCAGACCATGCCAGCACAAGAAATGCAAAACCTGCCAACATATCTCCACCACCCCCACAATAATTACACCCCACAATAGAACCATCACCATTCCTGGATCCTATACCAGCACCTGCAGAAATGTAATACATCTGATCCAGTGCACGAAATGCCATGATGGAAAATATGTAGGAGAAACCAAACAACAAATGAAATGAAATGAACACACACTGGAAATCTATCAAAGACAAAAATACCCAACTACCGGCGGGGGCACACTTCTCACAGGACAAGCACTCCCACTCCAACCTCTCAGTTCTAACACAACTTTTGTAGACGAGCCTATGACCTTCATTTCATCAACCTACTGAATACTAAAAATCACGGACTCAATATAGACATTGGATTTATGGCACATTGCAACCTGCCTGACATCTGATTCACATGGTACTTGCTTGACCTGAACTCTTACATTTCTTTCCCCCCCACACACACACCTTTTTTCTCCTTCCCTCCCACACTTCTCTGCCCTTTTTCTTCCTGGTTCCCTACCATTTCCTTTTTGTTGTTAGCCTCTTTTTTACTGTATATTATTACCTCTGTAGTGTTCTCCCTTTGGCCTTTTTGTCCCGTTTTCTTCCCGTCCCTCCCCTGCTTTACCTTTTGTTTTCCTACTTCTCCCCTTTTATATTTTCACTGACATCCTGTTCACACTTGTAGCTTCTCCCATTCCTGCTTTCCTGATCTCCAACTATTCCCTTTTTTACAGATTGCCTCTTTCACCATGTATTTTATCTCTGTTGTCTTTCTCTGACTTTTTTTTCCTCTGCTCTCTTCCCTGTCCCTGCTTTTCCTTTTGTCTTGCTTATCTCTACCTATTTACATTTTCACTGACATCCCTCCACACTTTTAGCTTCTCTCATTCCTTGGAGTCTCAGACCAACGGAGACTCCATATGCCTGATGAAGGGTGACTGCCCCCAAAAGCTTGCTAAGAACTTTTTTCCAACCAGTCACTTTGTCTAATAAAAGATATCACATCTACCTAAAGAACCTCGCATGCCTATGTCCTTAGACCAACTCAGCTACAACCAAAAACCCAGCAACTTTAATGTTTTGCTACATTTGAATTGCCCCCAGCTGGTCCACACATAATTAAAATGTAAGAGCTGCTGCCCTTTTGAAATATTCCCCTTCTGAAACAATTCCAATTGTACCTGTGAACATACACTAAGGCAGGCACCCCACAGAAGCTGGCAATCTGATATTATGAGTATATTTTAATGCTGGCTTTGCTCCAGTTTGGGTTTGGAGAATCTTTGCGAGAGCCATTATTTCTGATGTCAAGGTACAGAAGTAAAAGTAATTAATTAGTGTAGCCTACATTCTGTTCATTCAAACACATCTGCTTTACAATATGCACTGTATACGGAAAGCATTTCAACCAGTACAAAGAAAGCTTAACCATTCTGAGTGATAATACTAAACATTGGGGTTGTGTCTACATGAGCATCGACATTTGTTTCCCCAGGGACAAGAAGTGGTAGCACACCTTGTGCTGCTGCTACTTGTACCTGGGGAACACCTGTGCCATGCATCCTCTGGTTCATAGCAGGTTACCCCGGGTGGGGTAGGGGAGGCTGAGGCCAGCACTGGGCTGGCCCAGCAGCCTTATGTGAGCTCCTGGGGCTGCAGCAGTGGCGATCCTGCCTTTCAGAGCCTGGCCAGCAGCCAGAGCATGGCTCTGGTTGGACATGTTCTGGTTTTGGCCAGTATGTGCTGCCCCCATGTGCGCCACTCCACTTTTGTCTGTGTGGTTATTTTGACCCCAGAAGATCCACCCCCAGCTCCTATTTTGCAGCACAGGGAAGAGCTGAATGTGTGGTATGTAGTGCCGCAGACATGCCTGCGATGCCACATACCGTACAGCTGCAGTAGTCTGGATGCAGCCTAGCAATGCATTTGACTGTCACATCATCATCATCGTCATAGGTGTTCATCATAGGTGTTCAGCTCCCTAACTAACATTAGGGAGCAACTGCTCAAAAAAACTATCTATTTCTGAAGTTATCCTACAGTTAAGATTCCTTCACTGCATTTAAATCAACACATTTACATGCAAAAAATAGTTCTCTTTATGAGCTCTCATTTAAAAATATATGTATTTTCTCTGAATGTCATGTTTCTGTGCAAATTTGCAGGCACATCAAGAGAACATGACCATTGTGAAGGAGACCAACATAAACAAGAAACTTGGCAGTTAATACTGAAATGTGAAGCCTAGGCACAAAAGGGGTTCATTAGTGTAACATATAAAAATCTGCTCCATTGTGTCTAGATAATGAAAGTGGTCAGATGAGAATTTCCTTTTTGTTAGCTTTATTCACAGACTAGGCTGTCTGTGTTCTTTCTTTGTGTTACGCATTAGTGAATTTCTACTGCAGTTTCAATGGGTTCCCCACATGTCGGAGGCCTGTGAGTTGGAATGAGTCACTGCCTGTTTACTTCTATTTCAGGTTGCTCTGCTGAAGCTCCTGGAGAGGAGGATTTGTACTCCAAGTGTTCTCACCTTAAATACTAGTACACTTCTTGTTTTATTTGTAGTTTTGTAATTACATATCTGTACCTATGTTATCAGATATAAAATTTGGTATTTAAAAAAAATATATGTATTACTGTAAATAAATTAAGAAAATTCAGGTTCTTGCTGAAAAAAAAAAAGATAAATGTGATGAAGTGGAAAAGACCAGAAGGGAATATACAAAATAGGTAATTGGACAGCCAGTATTTGTAGGGCGGGGTTTGGCAAGCTACAGCCTGCCATCTGGATATGACCCACAAAAAGGATTGATCCAGGCCTCAGAGGTCTAATCCAAGTCAGGGAGATCAGTACCATGGAGATGCACTGCACTGTACATCCCAACCTGCTGCTCCACAGCATCTGAGCTTTCCCTAGCTGCAGAGGGTAAAGACTTTCAGCCATCAGTAACAACTAAGCCACAAGCTCTAGCCCATGGCAGCAAAAGGCTATGGTCTTTGTTCTTGGATAATAGTGCTCACAATTCCAAATGGGGTCCAAAACAGGAAGAAAGTGTGTAAATTGAAGAATCCCACCCCTTCACTCCGTATTAAACATGACAAACATCAGCACAAAATTGAAATCTACTAAGATAGGCCCTTTTGCAATCAAGTATTTTAGATTGTATTATTTATAACATTTTCTTTTTAAATGTCAAAATGTTAAGGCCTAAAATGCACTCTGAACTTAATGCAACATATGTCAAGACCTAAACATATTATAATACTATAATTATTGTGATTTTAATACAATTAGTGTAATGTAATGATTGTAATGTAATTATTGTCTTGTAATACAATAATTATTGTAATACTATAAACATTTTCACAAAACAAATATGCTGCATCTCTAAAACCTGATCAAAAGGTAATTTACAAGTTGCATGCCTAATTTACAAGGTCCATCTGTAAGATCCATGTATGGTGATGGTTCTGCTGTGAAGTGTAGTAATTGGGGTGGGGGGATATGTTAGCAGGTTTTGCATTTCTTGTCATGGCATGGTCTGGATCCCTTCAGTGTGTTCTGGGCTGTAGGAAGTTTGCTTCTGGTGATGAGGTTAGCAAGGTTCGGTGCTTGTTTGAAAGCTAGAATGGGTAGTTCTGGGTAGATCTCTTTAAGAATAGGGTCTCCTTCTAGTATGGGTTGCAATTTTTTGAGGATTTTCCACATGGATTCAAGGGAGGGGTGATATGTCAGAACCAGCACTGTGTGACTCATGGGGTTTTTTCTTCTGTGCTGCAACAATTCTGCATGTGGTATCCAGGTAGCTCTTTCAAATGTGCAATCTCTCTCTCTGGAGGAGTATCCTTGTTGAGTGAAAGCCATTTTTAAGATTAGTGAGGTGGCAATCCTTGGTGTTCTTATCAGTGCAAAGTTGGTTGGTATCTAAGGGCTTGGCTGTATATCACAGGTTGCAGGGCAGGGGGAGAAAAACATGGTTTTCTCTTCCAGTCTATAACTAAAACGTTAAAAGAAGGAAATGAGAACAACTAGTTTCATAACTATAAAGTAGAAGTCAAATAACCTAGAGAACTGCCTCACTTGTAAGAGATGTAGGTAACAGCTTAAGTACTAATCAGTATCACTGAAATTTTTCCCAGGCTAATCAAAAATAATATTTAATCACAGGGATCTGGGCTTTCTGTTCACCACAGAAAAACATGGAAAAACACAGATTTTTCCCTTAAAGAAAAACCTGGGAAGCAGCAAGTTTCCCTTTGCAGGCAGGCAGAGTTCCAGCTTTCAAGGGGCTGCTTGGGGTTGGGGGAGCAGGATAAAGGCAATCAGGCAGGGGGTGCCAATGCACGTGTGTTCATGCACATGGCAGCCAGGCAGCATGGAAAGCAGCTCCCACAGCTCCCTCCAGGTAAGTCTGGGAAGGGGATGGGAAAGGGGGAGAGCAAATTGAGGCCTCCATGGTAAGAGAGGGAAGTAGTGGGACAGGACTGGGGCTGGGCAGGTAACACTGCCCAGTAAGGGCAGTATGTGAGGCCTGGGGTCCAGGGCAGGCGTTGGCAGACACAGCTACAGGGCCTGGCTGGGGGAGCAGGATGGAGCCACGGGTGGCTCATCTGAAGGGTAGCAAGAAGGCTAGTTCCCTGCCACTGTGGGCACTCCCAGGAGGGGAATGGGGGTATGAGCCATCATCTACAGATGATCCATCATCTACAGATATGTGCATGGGGTGGGGGGTGGATGCAGGCTGGCCACAGCAGGCTTAGGACTCCCCACCCTGCTTCCCTCCCTCTGTAGCCTCCACAGCCCCAGCATGGGACCTGGCATGGGAGGGCAGAGTGGGGTGAGCTGGGTGCCATCACCAGGAGCCCCATGCTGGCTGTGCTGTCATGGTGAGGTGCCCCCTGCCAACCCAGCAGCAGTGGGGGACAACTCCACACCACCACTCCCACTGCTGCCAGGTGGGCAGGGGTTGCCTCACCATGCTGGCACAGCCAGTGCGGGGCTTCCAACAGCAGCACTGAGTCTCTCCACCTTTCCGCAATGGGTCCCACCTGCTGGGCCATGAAGGCCCCAGGGGAAAGGGCAGCAGGGTGGGGAGCTCCAAGCCCGCAGCAGGCAGCCCACAATTTCCACCCACACCTCACAGGACTGAGGGACTGTGGGTCAAGAGTGAGTGAGGGGCACCAGCAGTGCTGGGGGGGGGGGGCTGTGGCTTGGAAATGAGGGGCAACAGCATGGGCAGGAGCAGAACACTGGCATATCAGGGCTGCTCAGCACCACAAAATAGCAGGGGGACAGCCACAGTTGGACCCACATCCTGGTGAACCAAGGGGGCAGAGGGAGCTCTGATTTTTCTATGATAAAAACCCAAAATCAAAAGCCAAAATATATAGGTATTTAGAATTTATTTTATTATAATGATTGAGGCACTTGTAGGCTTCCAAAATTGTTTTAAACTTATAAATATATCAACATAATATTGTGTGAACTGACACCTATATATATAAAATGGCATTTCATTTTAATTACAGAAAAATGCAGAGTTGGGGGCTTTAAATCAGAGAATCTGCAATTTTTATCAGAGGAGTTGTGATTTTTAAAACAGAGAAGCAGGATTAGCGACTACTGTTAATAGCTCTGTTCAATAAAACATTTAGATGTAGAATGTGAGATATGTTTGATAAGAGAAAGTTTTATTCAAACACCGAAGGCTGTTTTGCTTAATAAAACTAAATTTTCTATGGAGTTGTGTGTTTAATTAAATTGTAGTTACTATCCTGATGCATCTGCTTGACACAAACCAAAATCAAGCTGTTAATTATCTAGTAAATAAGCAATATATCAATAACCATTCTCTAAAATACTAAAAATGTAAAATTAATAATCTGAAAATACTAGGCTATATAACCGATTACATTATTGTTAAATTTTCCTCTTTATTAGCAAAAAGATGTACCACATGCAGTATAAAAACTCCATTTACTTGCAGTTCTATATACTTTAACGGTTATATTAGCCGATGAGAAAGATCTTTAGAAAAAAAATATGTACAAATAGAAAAGTTGATTAAAACTGATAATTAAAGTCCAGCATTTCACTTGGAAATTTATATTATCTTGATTTAAATCAGTCCATTCAAAGGACTATGTGAATGTTGTTGGCTCCGGGGTAGGAAGCTACCCAGCCAGAAGACAACTGTTCTATCTTAGCAAGACAGTACAAAGGAAAGATGGAAAAGTGCAGGAAGGGTAGACACAGGACACAAGAAAGCTCATCACACAGAGTGACAAAACACGTGGTTACCCACATTCACTAAAGAAACTAAACATACAATTGCGATCTCATTCATACTATCAATAAGGGAACATTTTTCATGTTAAGGAGGTCACTCTGTATCTGAATGCCACTCCCATTATGCAAAGAATTAATGGTATAAATAGTTCTGGCAAAGGTTTGCCCTCTGGTATAGTACTGAGTTTCAGTATTTTTTTTTTAGGAGCATTAGCTCATGAAACATTAGGTACTCTGCATAATTACCTGTATGTGCCATTTTTTGTTCCATTAATTAGCATGCTGTTAGCCAAGAGAATCTTGCAAAGGTTGACATAACCTTGTGATATTCACTACTCAAAGCTTTAGTTCATTTTTCAATTCTAAATTGGTTGCCACTGACTATATTTTTCCATCACCCTAAGATACAGTAAACTTTGACAATTATCATGCTTAGATTGGTAGTAAAATCTGCTAATTAAATAAGATATAAGGGAAATATCCAAAAACCTTTGCCTGAGTTTTGCACCATAAGATTGCTTTATGTTTAGTCAAATTATGCAGGCTATTTACCAGAAGGCTTAGCTATAATCCCCATATTTTCTCTGATTCTGGCTGGGTGAATCTACACAAGACACTTGCTGTGCAGTTGACTGAACAACTGCACAGTAAACATTTCAGCATCTACATGTGAGCCCCTATTAGGGAGCACAAAACTAATAAACTCTGCAGCAGCGCAGTACTTGTAAATACTAATACTACCCTGATGCAGAGGATTTTCATGTGCAGCAGCACGTGTGTAGACGCTGACCTGGCTGGCTGGAGCATGAGGGTGCTTCAGTGCAGGAACTGAATTCTCATGCCCCAGCCAGGCCCTCCACAGTTTGAGCCCAGTCATAGCAGCCCCGGGCTGGTAGGCTGACCCCCCACCCCACCTCTTGCCAGCTGGGGCTGCTGTGACCTGGCCCAATTTGCTGTGGTCCAAGTACACATGTAAACCACACACCTGGGAGATTCCCAGGAGCAATAAACTGCAGAGCTATAAGCTCTGCAATTTATTTCTGAGCATAAATGGCATGTGTAGATGCACCCGTTACCACCAATTTTAATCTAAGATCAATCAGTGACACAAAGTGTTCCAAATGCTGTGTAAGAATCCACAAACTGATGAAATGCAAATAATGTTACTGAAAATCTCAGGTGCAATTAGTGGATAAGAAATGTATCATTTTTACTCGGCTCCAAGTGATGCAAATGTTACATCTAAAACAATAGCTTTCTACAAACAAATTATATAAAAAAAATATATATATGGATGATTTGAAAATATGTCCTTGCTTAGGGAATATGAAATAATCAAGTCAAACTTTAACCCCTTTTTAAAAGGAATTAAATGTGTTCTCTTGCGTGCTGAACAGATTCATCATAAATGATTTTTTTTTTTAAATATCCAGTTTATCAGAAATGGCAGACAAACATATAATCACCAGCTTTCTTCCTTCCCTGTTTGTTGATCTGTTTTTAAGGAGGGCAAGGATGTTGCTGAGCAACAGAGCCTTCTCTGGCCAACTGCTCATATTGCTGAACACACAAGTATGTATGCATAAGCCAAGGAGACATGACTTCCCTTTCATTTCTCAGAAAGAAGCATTTCCTCTTCTCAAAAGATTTCTTGGAGGCAACAGAGCACAAGTAGGGACCCAATAAACAAAAGCTTCTATACCCATATCAAAGGAGAATTTTTTTTTAGTAGGTCAAAGGAATCTTAACTGTGATAGCATGTGCAAAGGGACAGCATCTCTGACACCACTAGACAACTTAAAAAAGAGACAATGGATCTGATTTTGAGTAGTCCGTCTTGAGGATGTGCCATTTTCTCTGGCATTGGCACCATCATAGAGGGAGTTTCTGGCTGTTTCCTCATGCTATAGAAGCTTCCAGCTATTTGAAAAATACCACAAATTTCCTAAAGCAACTAGGTTCCATTGACAGACATCCAGCAACTACCATATATAGCTATTACAGATGTTACAGCTTTGTACGCCAACATCCCCCATGAGGACAGATTGCAAGCCATAAAGAACATTATCCCCGATGACTCGAGGACACTTTTTCTGTTTCCATTGCACTCTCCTGTTTTATCCTTGTAAGCCCTTTTGTACTGTCGAATGAAACTTTTCTAAATGCATCCATCTTGGGAAGGCCAGTGAGACTTCCTGAACATGGTCACTGCCAAAATGGTGACAGCTGGGCCCATGGGGAAGTGTTTTAAGAGAACTCTCTGTGAACAGGAGCGGGGGGTGGGGGAGTGTTTTGGGCAACAGGCTGCCCAGACACAGAGTGGGAGGGGATGGGCAGATCCCAGGATGGCTGCAGTCCTTCTCAGGATGCTGGAAAAGTTGCTTTAGTTTTCCCTACAGCCACACTGCCCATGTTGTTGCAGTCCTTACAGTGGGTGGGGATGGAGGCCCCTGATGGTGCAGGTGGTGAAAAGGTCGGTGCCCTACCCTGGCTCTGGGTGCCTGTGTGAACCCAGGACAAGCCCTGGGTGCCAGGCATGCTAAGCAGCAGACAGCTGCAAGACCTGCTGTGTTTTTGATTGCTCCAGCATGCCACACACTGTGCTGGAGCAGCAAGGGCACAAATGGAGCATAGAGATGCTCCAGCTGGCAGCCAGAATGTCTCCCTGGGGGACCATGCTTCAGTTTGCTCTGGCACATGCCACCGTAGCATGCTTTGCCACATTGTTTTTTGCGTCATTTTTTTCTGCTACCAGGAAATCCAAGTAGTAAATTTTGCCACCACACTGAAAAATGTCAGCGTGGCACATGTTTTAATGTTCACTGCATGTGGTTTGTGGCACCGCAAACTGCATGTGCTTGCAAGTCTGGATGGGCCCATTGGGTTCATCCAGAGGTTCTACAGAAAGTGGATTTAATACATTGTTAACTGGACTCAACAGCCCTCATCCTAAGCATACCACTAGATCCATCATCTACAGTGAAGCTCTACAACCCCAACTAACTGGAATACACACCTTAAGGATCTGGAGCACGGTTTTACAGTTACAAGTCCTAAAACTGTAGCCACTCAAATCAACAGAGCCACACTGATCACACTCTAAACTCAACTCCCCAATACCAACCCCAAGACAAGGACAATGGAAACCCTTTTCTTGTCACCTACAGCCCGCAGGTTGGAAATTTTAGATGCATCATTAATAACCTCCAACCCCTCCTGAAAAATGATAACCATCTCAAGGTATCCATGGGGAACAAACCTGTTCTGGTTTACAGGCAGCCCCTAACCTCAAACAGCATCTCTGCAGCAGTAAACTACCTTTTATTCTCAGCAAGGCACCAGACCTTGCTCTGGACCCAGATGCCAGCTGTGCCTCCTCATCAATGCAGACCACATCATCACTGGACTAAATAACATGAATTATGCTATACAAGGTTCATTTACCTGAACCTCTACCAATGTCATATATGCTGTTACCTACTTGCCATGCCCTCCTGCTGTCTACATTAGACAGATAGGGCAATACTTATATGTAAAAATGAATTAACATGGATCTGAGAGCTGCAGAAAAACACACAGGCCTGTGGCAAAACACTGTAACCTCCATGGATGTTCTGCTGCTGACCTAGCGTAGCTGTTCTTAGGCAGCAAAACTTTAGAAAAACAGCTTGAATGGGAAACTGCAGGGAACGAAATAATCCACACACTGAATTGTGTTAAGAATAGTCTCTAAACCAAGACTATGGATTCTTATTCCTTTACCTGGATTAGCTTTTTTAACCATATGCCCCTTAATGGTTTTACTGTTTCTTTCTCTCTCCTACCCACCTTGCCTCTCTCAGCACTACCCTCTTCTTTCTCCTCCCCTCTTTCCTACCCTTTGTACTCTACTCACTGCTTTCTATTTATAAATTCTGCTTTGTGCAGTCCTTTCATAGCATCTTATTAAGCAAGCCCTCTGTTTACAAAAGTTACTGATATACATCTCTGATTTAGCTGGTCAATAAGGTTCAATCTACCTTCCTTCTGAAAAATATAGTTGTCAAATTGTCATGACCCAAAGGTCTGATTTTTTTTGTGTGTGCTTCGGCACTAAGAATTATCCCCGTGGGTTTGCAACTTCATTGCACAGAGGAGTTCTGCTGCGCAGAGAACCCGCGTGCAGGGGAGTGTTCCCGCCACTTTGCAGCGATCTTTGCAGGGTGCATTTCCTTTGCAACACAGAAATGCACGGTGCAAAGATTTCCTGCTCGTCGTATACAAATTCGTGCCCCGCAATTGGCTAGTTCTAGATTATTCACACATGGCGGCTAGCGATTGGCCTGCTAGCCGTATAAGAGGCTTGAGCAGTTCCGCCCAAGCTGAAGAGGACTCCGCATCCATCTCATGGGGACTCTGGGTGTGCGCGGCAGGGTAATAGAAACCCTGTGTGTCGCTCAGAGGAGTTTGGCGGCCTGATCCACCGCCCACCTCTTCCCGTCTTCGAACGGAGCCTACTATAAGACGTAACGACGAGTTTAATGCGCGCTTGTCCTGGACATCCAGAGTTTGTCTGCGTGGAGCCTAGCAACCTCCACGTGATTGTTCATGTTCTGTCTGCGTGGAGCCTTGCAACCTCCACGTGTGTTCGTGTTTTTTGTTGTAACCGCAACTCAAGCAAGTTCTCAGCCTACACCACGACCATCTCGGTGTAAGTAAAATAATCTTAAAATCAACTGTTACGTGTCTGTGCCTAATTCTAGCTCGGCGCCCGCCCTCTCCAACCCGGCCTGCCCGGGCTGCTGGCCACAGCCCGCGTGCAGAGCGACAAAAGCGACCCGGGGTCAGACCCGGTGCGCACACAAATAAGAAAGTTGACCTGTAGGAAATAATGTCCTGACAAGCCTCCACAAAACCATAGGCCATATCTGCATGAGCTAGCATGCATCTGCTGCAGCATCTCAAAACAGTTTGAGATACCAGAGAATCCCAGTATCAAAAGAAAGCAGGCCAGAAAAAAGCAGTGCAGGGTGCATTCCTGATGCATCCCTGGAAGCAACTGGAGGCGGGTCCTCCAAGAAGATGCTAGTACCTGGCCAGTGTCTCTATGCATGCTGCATATGTACTGGAAGAAATAGAAGAGGGTATGGCTGGCAGTAGTAGCTCGGAGCTGGCTGGGACTCAGGCTCTGTCTTGGGTTACTCCAGAGCCTGGACCAAGCAAGCTGTTTGCAGCCATGTCCTATGCCTATGACCCAGAGGTAGAAGCACCAGCACCCTGTTCTCAGCTCCAGGCCAGCAGCAGAGTCAGGAGGACCTGGAGGCTGTGCCACAAACCACAGGTGACCCTGGTAAGCAGGGTCATGGGGGTAGGGGGACTGTGTCAGGGTGGGGGAACCATGTGGGTGTAAGGCCAGTGTGGGTATCGAGGGACTGTGTGCTGAGTGGATGTGGGGGACTGTGTGGGAGGGGGGGACTGTGTGGGAGGGGTGAGGGGGGCTTGGTACAGAGTGGCCCTGACACACACACACCATCCCCACCACAGCATACAACGCCCACCGCCAGTGGCAGCAGACAGCAGCAGGCCCTCAGGGTGCCCATGGCCCACTGCAGGCAGAGTCCCCTTGAGGCATGAAGCACTTCCTGAGTCTCAAGGGCTACACATGGTGCATACAGCTGGCCTGGCCCATTAGCATGCACCTTCAGCCAGGACCAGGCCAGCTCCTGTCACCACCCAGGACACCTGGCATTGCAGGTAGGAATCGTGCACCATCGGGCTGGGCCAGCTCTTGCCTCCATGTGTTTGCCACATAGAGGCAGGAGCCAACCCAGCCTGATGGTGCACAGCTCCTGCCTGCAGTGCTGGGAGCCCCAGGCAGCAGCTGGAGCCAGCCCAGTCCTAGGGCAAAGGTGCATGCTAGTGGACCAGGCCAGATGCATGAGCCAAGTGTAGCCTCCGGGACTCAGGCAGCACCATATGCCTCTCAGGGACTCTGCCTGCAGCAGGCCATGAGCACCCTGAGGGCCCATTGCTGGCTGCTGGCACCAGTGGTGGGGGCTGTATGCTGTGGCGGGGGGTAGATGGGCAGGTGTGTGTCAGGCCCCTCCTCCACAACCCCTCCACAATCTCCCCACAATCCATCCAAAAACTCCACACCCCCAACCAAGGACCCCACCCCCACATCCATCCACAAACCCCACCCCCACAATCTCCCCATGAACCCTCCACAATCCCCACACACACCCCCACAAACCTCACACCCACAAACCCCACACTGACCCACAACCCACCCAACCCCTCCACAAACCCCACATCCTCCCACAAATCTCAACCTGCATGCTCAGCTGCCAGATGGGATGGGACCTGCTGGTGGAAGCCATGGCTGCATGCACAATTGTCACTCTGCAGCCCTGCCCTGTGCCCACACAAGGCCTGGGGGAGCTCTTGGTTGCAGGAACAGATTGGGGAGTGTGATGAGCTGGGGGGATGGGTGGAGGTGGCAGCAGGTGTGGGTGATGTGAAGTGGGGGATTAAGGTGGCAGTGAAGTCTATGGATGTATGTGATGGCCTAGGTGTGGCAGCAGGGGTGTGAGAGAGAGATTTGGGGTGAGGGAAACACTCTGGGTAAGAGCAGCCGCCGGAGCTGACTTAGAGCCCTCCTGCCCCCCTAGAGCAGCTTGTGCAGAGAGAGGCCACCTTGTAAGGGAAAGGGCTTGTCCAGCCCAGGCCCTGACCCTCAGTCAAGGGCTTCCCAGGAATGGCATGGGGATTGCTGGGGTCTGGGCACAGAAGCAGGGAGCAGAACAGCAAGGGCTGGCACTGCTCAGAGCTACAAAGAAGCAGATGGGACAGCTGGACTTATGTCAGTCATGTCTGGTGAACTCAGACTAGTGAGGGGGTAGAGCATCCCACAGGAGCAGGGAGGTGGGGTTTGCAGGGGGCTGGGAGCGGAGGTGGGGAGTTGCAGCCTCCCCACTACTGGCCAGAGTGCAGTGCCAGCTGCAACCCCTCCCCCCCACAACCCCCGGTCACCTGCAAACCCCACCCCACTCCATGCCAACTATGCAGCCACAGTCCACTGATGCAGCTGGTTCTGCTGCTGTGCCCATATCATAGCTCAGGTAGACATGTGGTCCCATCTGGGTCTGGTAGGCACATTGCCATGGGGCTGCAGGGCAAGGGGGCAGATGCTGTCACAGGTGGCAGCAGATCAAAGCCAGGCATCAGCCCTCATTGCCAGACTGTTGCAGTGGGTAGAGGGTGCAGGGACCACTCTACATTAGGTCTGCTTCAGCAGGTCAACTGGCATAAGAGGTAGTGTCCCCAGATATCAACTGACCGGACTTCAGAAACTCCAGGGGGCAAGTAGCCCTGAGCTGCTAACTAGGGCAGCTTTTTATACTGCTGGGGCCAGCACAGCTGCTGGCCCTAGACCCTAGCTCCCCCTGGCTGAAGATCCATGAGGAGCTGGGCAGTCAGTTTGCCTCAAGTGGCACAGTTTGCCACACACCAAAGTGCATGTTTAGACATGTGTGCTGAAGCACAAATCTCTGGCACAAATTTGTCTGTTGCTACTTGAGCTGCTGCAAGCATGTGTCCCTGTATGCGTGGACATGCCTATAGGCTATGTCCACACAGTATGAACATTTGGTTCCCCAGGGACAACTAGTGGTAGCATCACTGCTAGCTGTCCCCAGGAATGTCCGTGCCATGCACACTTCGGCAAATGGCGACTTACCCTAGGGGTAGTATCGGAGGCTGGGGCCAGCACTGGGCTGGCCTGAGAAGCCTTACCTTGGGTCCTGAGGGCATCCCAGGGCTGCAGCAGTGGCAATTCTGACATGCAGAGCCTGGCTGGCAGCCAAAGCATGGCTTCAGTTGGCCTGGCTTCAGTTTTGAATGGCGTGCACTGCCCCCATGTGCACCACTCTGCTTTTTTTCCTCCATGGGTTTTTTTGACCCCTGGATAACCATGTGTAGCCTCCAAGACTCAGGGGCCTTTGCCTTGCAGTACAGAGAACAACAGTGTAGTTTGTAGAGCCATGTGTTTGCAGTGCGACATATCACATAGCCACACTCATCAGGATGCAGCCATACAGTTGGATTTGCAAATTAATGGTAAATCAAGTCAAACAATTGTTCAGAGAGTACAGAGAAGAGTCTAAGTAGTCTCCTTACTGGAAGCATCTTTTCTCTATAAAAGAGATGTAGAAAACCTAATTAATGAAACAAAACGTTTAAAAAAAATCTTAAGTTTTAATCAAAGTAAATCTCCAGGTCTAGAGCTTAATGAACAGGTTGATAAAAACACTAGAATTCTGTACAGAACATAAATTAGGCACCAAGCCTCTAATGAGTTTCAGTACTTTAAAATGATCTGTCCTTTGTGACTCTATCTCTCCCAACTGAGTGTTTACGTAATCAATGCCTCTTTTATTTAACTAAAGAAAACCACTCATTTGAAGAGGTTTGACCAGATTCTAAAATGGAAAGTGCGTATGAACACCGAAGTTAGAGAGTCTGCCACCTTTATTCTAAGAGTAGGAAATGTACTGGTAAATGCTAGCTGGTGTGTGTGGGGAAGGGGGTGGAGGGTGGATTTTGTTTGTTTGGCTGGTTGGTTTTGTTTTTTTTAAACCTAAATTATATTTCTTAAATATTAAATGTTAGTCGAGTTAAGCCAGATCCCGTCTTATTTCCCACCTTCTCAAAACAAATTGTATGATTAGGATGATCACCATTAACCTACTAGTCACCTTATCGGTTTATAACTGTATAAAGTCCAAAATGATAGAGCTGTAGACCCTACAGGCACTCCTACAAAAAATTATAGTTTTTCAACATTGAACTCCACCTGTCTCTCTCATGTCTAAAGAGTATTCAAATTATAAAAATATAAATAACATGTCTCTTTTAAGATATAAAAATGAAGGGGTGGGGGGGCTCAGCCTAGTATAGTTCTATCTGATTTTGCTTGCTCTTTGAAATACAGTACATTGTGTAAAATAATATTTTTAAATGTTTTTAAAATTCAAATGAAAAGGCCTTCAAAATAGTCTCCCTGCTCCTCACTTCCTTCATCAGTTTATGAAGAGAGGAAATAGCTCTTAGGTTAAATTTTTCAGAGCATCTATATGATGTAGAACTGAAAACTCATAACAATTGCGAACTATTCATCTATACATTGTATATCCATTCAGTTGGGGTGGAGGGGAATCTCACAATACCAGTGTAACCAGCCCTGTAGCTATGCACATCTGTAGGATATTTTTCCTACTTGTAGTCATGAAGGGTTCTCTGAGCAAACGAGTGGCTCTCCATGTAGAAAAAAATGTTCTTTCTGAATTACTACCTGAGTTATTGTTATGTCTCTGTCAGAGCTCTAATTAATTTCTGATCAGTGTGATCATTATTGTACTAAATTCACAATTCCCACTTCACCGGAGCCTTTAGCTAAAGGCTTTGTCCTGCTGCTGGGTTCCCTGTTACATAATGATAGCTGTTTAGCTGTTTGTCATTTTACAACACTACATTATTTTCTAGTGCTGGGACCATCATGAATACAGATTCTCAGCAAAATTACAATAGTTTGCAAAACACTATTTTAGCTCCTGTTGGGAGAGAAAAACCCCAACAAATGAACAGTTTACCATGGTGATTACTTGTCTCATATTGAGAGATTCGGTCTGATGTATTAGGGCAATTTCAGATATCATCACTCTCTCAACACTCATTCTGAAGAAGAGTAAGAGCACTGAAGAAGAGTGAAAGATGCTGTATGGCATCTTGTAGTCCCAGACCTCTGTTGCAGAGAATGGAAAAAGGAGAGCTTGGTGGCATGAAATCTATGCCCTGTACTTCACTGTGACTACAAATGAATATGCTGTCCATAAAAAGATACAACTTGGCTGTTTGGATGTTCATTTGTATCCATCAGTAGCAATGGAAATACCAAACATCTCTGAAAAGGACTATTCTTTTGGTTCTTCTAATTTAACTGCAAAAAGCACCAGAAAATTTATATTTTTTTTCAAATTTTCAAACACTGTTTCTCTATCTAATTAGACTTGGATTAATCTGTTGAGGTTTTAGTAAACTGGATGCATATCTGAGCTAAGGTGAACTTCCAGAATTTATGAAGTTCAGTAGATACTAATGTAAATTTTTCCATTCTGCTGGATCAGAAAGGGATTCTAATCCATCAGAATGGAGACTATTTTGACCAGACCCTCTACTGTTGTAAATGTATGTGGCTCCATTTAAAATCAACAGCATAATAGAAAAAGGAGGGAAGGAGAGAGGAGGAACTTCAGGCAGTGATCTATTCCAAACTCCTGCTTAAGACAGGATGATACCTGGACAAACTATCCTAGTCAACTGTTTGTCTAAATTGCTCCTAAAAACTTGCAAGAACTTTAATTCCACAGTCTCCCTGGGTAGCCTGTTCTTATACTTAATCATCCTTATAGGTAATAGGTTCTTCTTAAGATCAAACCTAAATTTCCTTTGCTACAATTTAAGGCCATCACTTCTTGACCTGTTCCTGTAGCCACAGAGAATAGTCCATCACTAACCTCCTTATAATTACCCTTCAGGTATTTCAAGACTGTTATCAAAATTCCTCCTTCAGCCTTCACATCTCTAAATTAAGTAAGCCTAGTACTTTCAGCCTTTCCTCATATGTCATGTCTCCCAGACCCCTAAACATTTTTGTTGCTGGACATGGTATTCCAAATAAGGCCTCACCAGTGCTAAAGAGCCAAAGGATCAATTCCTTAACTTGCAAGTGATGTGTCTGTTAATACAACCTAGTATGCTGTCGGTTTCTTGGGTTTTTTTAACTGCAGGAGTGCACTACTAATTCATACTCAGCTTATGATCCACTGTCCCCTCCAGGTCCTTCTCTGCAGTACCATATCCAAGCCAACCATTCTCCAGTCTATACTATGCATGCAATTCCAAATGCAGGACTTGGCACTTATCCTTATTGAATTTCATTTGATTAATGCAGAGTCATTTTTTTGGTTCATCAAGGTCATTCTGAATCCTACTCCTATCTCCAACTGCATACAACTTAGTGTCATCTGCAAATTTGTTATGTATATACTCAAACCATTCCTCCAAATCATTAATTAACAATACCAGACCCAAGAAAGACTCCGGGAGAATCCTGCTGGATACCTCCTCCCAACTACACATAAAACCTTTAATAATAGTGATGAACAGAATGATTCAACCAGTTATGTATATACCTTAGAGTACTTTCATCTAGACCATATTTCATTAGTTTACTGTTTAGAATGCCATGGGAGACAGTGTCAAAAGATTTGCTAAAAAGTGAGGTATATCATATCCATTTCTCTTCCCAATTTATACCAGCTGAAGATTTGATCCATGAAGTCTTGAAATTCCAATTACCATCTGAGGTGGCAAAGTGCTTGAATAAAAATGATTTTTGCTTTGTTTCCGGGAATTCAGTATATTCATTATAATTTGCCTGCTGGGCAAAGTAGTCCCCTACATAGCAAGGGGATTAATATTTTAAGATTTCCAGACCAGAGTACATGGTGATATATGGTTTAACCAGATATGGTGATCTATCTATAATGGATAAAATAGTACATTGTGATTCAGAGGACCTGCATTCTACTTTAGCTCTGCTATTGATCTGGTGAGTAATTCTGAGCAAGTTACTGCATTACTCTGTGCCTCAGTTTACTGGATATAAACACAGATAATGATGCTGACCTCATTTTTAAAGTGCTTTGAGATCTAATGATGAAAACTGATGAAAAACTATTAAAAAACAAATTATTAATATTATATCCCAATTTCATAAAAGCAGAATACATATCAACTCTCTTTTTGGATTGCTTACCTGTAACACTGGCATGGAAACGACGTCATTCTTTACTTAATAAGGGTGCTATTTAGGTGCAGACAGGATATAAAATTAGTTATTTTCTTTTACTTAATCACCCAAATAACTTTCCTATTTTATTATTTCAGGCTGTAGCTCTTGGTTACAACAACAACTATAAAAAAAATATAATTAAAGTTCTGTTTGGAAAGTTATCAGCTTCCTTAATGCCTTCCAAGTACCTGTTTAAAAATTCACTAATACCTTAGGACATCTGTTTTGTTTTTAACATAAAGCATATAATAAAAAATGTTAAACATAACAATGTTTTCCCCTCTGGCCTAGCTCTTCACTCAGATCTCAAGTGTGTAATGCTCAGGAGGCAGAATGTCATTATAACCTTTACTCTCTAATTATTTTAATGCCTATCATTTCTGTTTTCTGCACTGAATGTATGAAATATAAATACAGTAGTAGAATTACAAATTATAATGCTTTTTTAATTTAAAATCATGGGATACTTTGGTATGAACCCCAATTAAGGATCAAAGAACATGTGCATTATTTATGAGTGAATTTCAGTAGTACTCTGATGACCTTTCTGCCTTCTTAAGTCAGTCCATAGGTATTAATAAAAAGCTAAATCCAAAGGTACATCTCATCCAGAACTTTCTGAAATATGGATTTAGTATATGGTCCCTACAATGCTATGATAATGGAAAAGGTAAAAAATTAATAGCCTTAGTCCCATATTTAAAAATGGAAGGGTAGGTCTTCACTCTTCAGCAAGTGTAAATGGGACAGCACAACAGGTATTAATGAAGTTGCACACTTTTATACCAATTGAGGATCCATACCAGATACTTCAGAATGTATGGATGAATTAATTTAAGGGTTAATGAGTCCCTTCTACACACAGATAAACCCTTTAATGCCTTTCAGACGCATGTGAATCTACTTCAGTAGTGACAGAGGTTACAGGGATTTTAATTTTAAATGACTGCCATTCTTTTGAATGATTCACTCATTCTCTTTCAAAAAAGGAAAAGATACATTTTCTCTACTTCTGGTAGTAATCACTAGGCAAGGCTAAATTGTGGAAGAAAAATTATGTTAGGGAAAACAGATTTATGGTTTTCCTAATGTGAAACCATATATGTTCCTAAACCCAATATACAGGCTTTGGTGTTGCAGATCTGACTGCCTCCCTTGCAAAAAAGCCAGAAATCAAGTCTTGATTTGCTTGGCTGATGACAATCCTCCCTCCTCTGCTTAGTGATAGAGATGGAGACCATTATGACTATTAGGGCAATGAGATAGTAGAACAGTCTTACTACTAGAATAGAGAAGAGACAAAAGTTTCTTGTGATGTGGATACTCACTGTTTAGGAACTGGTCCAACTGGAGCATGAAGTGAATTCATGTTCATTTATGCCAGTTATCTGATGAACACTACTTTGTACTGTGTGTTTCTACATTAAAGTTTCTGCCTCCCATTGCCAACTCCTTCAGCCACCCAGTTTTCAGAAGCAGCACACAGTATTGAACAATACATTTTAAAAATATTTTGTCATGAACAAGCCTATAGGAACTGAAAAACTTAAATGCCAAGCCAGGATGCTTTCAGAGGGAAAAGATATGTTTCTTAAAATTATGGGATAGGCCACCTTAGATGTGAAATGTTTATTTTCACATAATGTTTTCTTCATGCTGCATAAGAAAAGCTAGAGAGATAAAGCACCTCATTTATTGGAGAATTCGGTAAACAACAGCAGCAGTTACATAGCCATTCATATGAGTAAAACAAACAGAACACATAGCCAAATTACCCATCTAAACTTTATGATACACATAATTCACAATTGTTACTAGCCTGAGGTACAGCAAGATTCTTAAATTATGTTCTTGATCTTATTTTTAAGCCTAGAGAATAAATTTACAGAAGAACATATATTTCTGTATGAAATGCATTTCTATGACTAAACCATTTATAATTTGATGAAATTGCCTAAAACATTGGTCTTAGCGTGATTTTCCCTTTCCCACTGAAATATACGCATGGTGAACTGCTAAACCCATTTATAAGAACTGACTTATATTATTTGGAAAGAAACATGAAATTACTTCTTCATAGGAAAATGAAAACGGATCTGAAGGGGAAAATAACCCATAAACTTTTTACAAGTATGTTTTAGTGTAATTCCTAATGTTTATAGTACAATAGCTATAAAGCACACCACCAGTTAAGGTAGCACAGGAAACTGGTTTACAGATGCTGTATATAAAGCCAAGATTTTGGTTTCATTAGTTTAAACAGTATAAGCAAGATGGTACACCAAACACCTCTCCTGAGACAAATATCCTTTCTTAGTATCCCATGAAATTACAGAAGCCTTTAATTCCTTGCTACTCTCTGGTTAAGTTAATAGGTCAAATTCTGCACTTGTAAGCCATGGTTTTAATGAGAACCTCAGCTAAGTATTAAGCAGAGAAATTTGTCCCAAAATTAATATAGAAATATACACTCATCCCATCAAGGCTAATACAATTATGTAAATTTAAACACCCACAATAGGATTCAGTGAAGGCATAAGGGTCTGTGTGCATTGAGCTCATTGTGAAATTGGGATCTACTGTAGCATTCATCATCATATTGCCGTACTACTACACTGCAAATATCACAGGATTAGAGGAGAAGGAAATTCTTGAGCATTAGCTAAGTACACTATGCAAAACATTGATAAAATGCTAACTTTTTTACTGTACTGTTACAATTAATTGGGGGGCGGGGGACACGCAAATATTTCTTAGTGCTTCTTACAACTGCCTTGTCAAATAATTCTCATCCTACCTATAAATGTTAGGATGAAATAATAATTGAGCAGACAATAAAGGTAAATCCCACAAGTCACAAATTTAATGAATTTTAGGAGAAGTATTAATAATATATATATTATTATATATATTATTTTATTTTATTTTAGGAGAAGTATTAATAATATATATTCCAAGAGGTCTTTCTACAAAATAGAAGTATCTGTATACATATTTTGTATGAACAACTGGGAACACTAGCTAAGGAAGGAGGGTCAGAAATACAGACTGAGAGCTCAGTTTTCAAAATGGGTCATCAATAGGTTATCCTATTGACCAAAAGAGGTGCTTGGAAACTGTCTGACAGAACAGCTTTCCATTGGAGAATGTAAATTTCTCAAAACTGAAACATTTCACGGAGATGGTGTAAGTGTAATAACTGCTCAATGGAGCACCTGTCTAAACAAGCCTATTAGGCTGACAGGAAGCCAAGACACGAGAATAACTGGGATCACAGGCCCCCAAACTTTGAGGGTCTGAATTAGCCAGTGCTCCTGGGTCTTCTGTGCTTCCTGGGAGAATTTAGGTTGTTTTTTTTTTGTAATGTACAGATGGGGGGTGGGGGTAAATGAAAGTTTGAGAACTCTGTTTCATGAAATATTTCAAATTTGCTATTTGTTGTTTCACTGATATGAAACAAAATTTCAAAACTCCAAACTCATCCTTAATTACCCTTCTTCACACAGCTGTGCTTTAACTTTTATTCAAGCTTGAGTTCATTTTTGAATCCATGGGGCCAGTCATGTGAGTCAGTGCTTGCCACACTAATTGAAGTAGCTCCATCTCCCCCAAAGATAAATGACATATTTTACTTTATGAAAGCATTTGATGCTGTCTCTCATATTCATAACTTCAAGATTAAAATAATTTCACACAGACTGAAAACTGACATATGGCCATTTTAAAAAAGGAACAATAAAAAGGACAACATCTTCTTGAGAGGAGACATCCAGTAGATACTGTACTACTAAGTATCGTCTTACATCTTTTTAAAAATGTAAAAAGAAGTAAAAAGTATGCAAATGAAATCAGTGGATATTATATTGGGAGGTGTTGTGCACCTAGAGGGAGAGAGAGATAATTCAAAGGCATCTGGAAAAAAAAAATTGAAAATGACTATGAGATTGAGAATGGAAAATTCAGGATTGTATATCTGGGGAAAATAATTTCAGATACACAAATTAACTGGACAGGAGACAACCCAAATCCTGAAAAACAGTTTCTGTATTGAGAAGCAGATATAGCTGTATATCCTTAAGCCTCTCCCTGTGCCCTTACATAATTTTTAAAATATCACACCACTAAAAAATACCATCTTTTCAATTAGGAAGCCACCAACAACCCCTCACCCCCCGCCATCTCATCAATAAAGACATCCAGTGCAAAAATCTGTTGAGTTTAAACAAATAGATTTTACACAATGCCCTGAAATCCATTACACTTTGGATTGGCTGGAAAATACTAGGATCTAAATTCCCAAGGCATGGGCCCTTCACTTATTTTCAGCCACAGTGATTTTAGCCCCAACAGATTAAAAGCATGATCAACATGGATCTAAACTCATATGCCCAAACATAAGGCATTTGTATATCTGAACCCTAGACTATTTAAAACTTCATAAAGACTTTGAATTACTCTATAAGTGAACAGGTGGCCAAGCAAAGAGTAGAGCCCTGTTAAGTAATCATAGCATTGCACAGCCATCAGAAGGTAAGCTACTTAGTTGAACCATCTGGCTATGTTTCAGGTGTAGAATATAAAATGAAGAGAAAAGGGAATACATGTTTTGCTGTTGATGTAAAATACCAATAGAAATGGACAATGAAACTTTGGATCCCAGTACATACGACATCATAGTGCAAAGTAGTAGCAGTTCCTTCTTGTAAGACTTTTATCAAATGAGCAATATTTGAATATGGGAGACCTCATATTCCAAGATATTAACAAATGGTCAGGAACACCTGAAAACTATTTTCTCAATGGAGGGATTGGTTTACAAAGAGAAATTAAAGGGTTACATGCAAACACAGTGGCTTAGCTAGGACAAAAGGAGATATGTAACAAACTATAGAAATAACTGAGGCATGTAAACACCAAAGATAAAGAGGAATTATCAAGTATGATGCAAGGAGTAAAAACATTGAAACAAAGTAAAATATTAAATTTTTAAAATCAGGAAAAATTTTATTATTGGGAGATCTATCCATCCTTGGATTTCTCCCTTCCTCTCCCCCTACAAATAACTCCCAAAGGAAAATAACTGAATCCCTATCACTGGGTAGTTTTAAGTTAATGAGGGTCAACCTTAATGTCATCCTCAAACATATTCCCAGCAATAATCTATACTGTAAAATCCTGCACTCAATTCCTGATGGCAATAATCCCCAACCCTGGAAGCTATTCTGAACTTCCATGTATGAAGCTACGCCCTACCTACACTTGCCATCTCTGCAGCATTTGGAATTTATGCACATGCTGCAGGTCTGAAATACATAAGTCTACCAGCAGCAGTCCCAGCAGTCCCTAGCCCTGTCTTCTGGATCTTCTGAACCCAATTTCTTTCTTCACAACCTAGAGACAGAGAGAGACCAAGAAGGAGAGGCAAGCAGTCTGTAGATAGATTTTTAGAAGGACTTCACTTTGCACGGATGCATTTTAGTACTATACTCAAGAAATAACAAGTACTATCTGGATTGCCTTGGCTTGGCCTATAACATATAATGTATTAGGAGAAGCACAGCTCAGGGCTTACAGAAGACAATTGCAAGGTTGACCCTTAAAAAAAAAATAGTGCTATACATACCCTTTCTGCAACCAACAGTGGAAAATATACTGTTGGTAATACTTCTTCACAGCAATCTGGGATAGGTTGTATCACTCAATAAGTGTCTTCCATCATTAATTTCTCTTGCCTGATCCTAAGCCTGTTAGTGCAGGAAGTACTAAAGCTAGATAAGAAGTTTGCAGTTTAATCATATGTAAGAGAAAGTTGCAGGTTTCATGTTCTGCAGACTTCCGAATATCTCATCAATAACGAAGAGTGCATAGTTCAGACCAGAGTTGTCTTTAGACAATAGCCATTAACAATTACAAGGAGAACAACATAGGAGTGAGGAAGGGTGATAAAACAAGGCAGAAACTAAGTGAATTCTCATTACTTAGGCTTCGAAGCAGGAACACACCAAAACACTTGCTTCAGTTAGGCACCTGAGTAATGTCATATCTATTCATTTCTTAAGCCAAATATGACTGAAATTTATAAACAGTCTTGAATTTAGCTGGAATTACCTTTGTCATTGATTTTTTTTAAAATCACTGGTCAATTGTACTTAATATTTTAAATGTTTTGTTGAAAAAAAAAATTTAATGTTTCTTGTATTTTAGCAATGGACAGTATAAATCATTAGTTTCTACAGGAGCTTTACCTTGTAAGAAAACTTACACACTCAGACATTCCATATTATTCTAATTTTCAGAGCCTGATTGTTGTACAATTTGGTAACCTCAATATCTTTCAAAATACTGTGGTACCACCTTGTGGTAGCTTTCAAGATTATATTAGCAGTGATGCATAAGACTGGTTGAAGTGAATTTAAAAAAATAATTCTAGGACAATTAAACCAGGACTGTCCAACTAGCAGCCCATGGGCCACATGCAGCCTGTGAAGGTTAATGTGCAGCCCCTTGGTGGTCTTAATCAGCTTATCACCCATCTACTGCTGCAGCCAGGGTTTCTAGGCTCCTCCTTTCCCACCCACCCAGATATTTTTTCCTGCTCCCCTGGCCACTCTCTCTGCCCTGAAGGAAGCAGGGCTGTGTAGCCCATTGCACCAGGGAAGCCTGTGGGATACAGCAGCAATGGAGCCAAGGTGGGAACCACCTTCATGTGTGGTGCAGGGGTCAGGAGGTACCACCTGCATCTGCACTGGAACAGCTATCTGCTCACATCAGATGGGGTTGTGGTGGGGGAACCAGCCACAGGAGCAGTACAATAGTGGTCGATGTACATGGTGGAGTGGGGTGGGATCTAAGCAGCTCTGCTTTGCACTAGTGAGGTCTCTGGGGTGCATGACCCCAGCTGGCACAACACACTCAATGTGCTGCTGCCCAGCTACTTAGAAGTTGAACAGCCCAGCCCTGAATTAAAGGGTTTTGCAATCAGAATTTCTTCCTAGAAAAAAGAATGTGTGTTAATGGAACAGTTTTCTTTACAGGGGAAATGACATTTTTTGAATTTGCAAAAATATTTGAGAGAGGCCTCAGTGATATTTCAATGAGAGAGAAGCATATTACTACTTAAGGTTTCTTTGAAAAAAAAATATCATACCCATGTGCCTATTATGCATGTGAAATCCAACTGAGCTTAAACGGGTCAACAGGGAGTTAATATGCAAATATTAACAGGATTAGAACCTTACTGAGCAGAACAAGAGGTAAAAAGATGATAAAAAAAATTCATGTCATGTCAGACTGGGGATGGACATCAGTATGCTTCCTTGAAGATTAATCCTTCTTGCATTAAATGAAGAGATAAGAAACATTCAAAAAGATAAAAAGAAAATGGATGAATGGATCCCCATTCCAATGGGATTCTAGAAAACAATAACATTAATAGGTATTCATCGGGTCCAGTACAGATGTTCTCACAGGCCTCTGACACATGTGCATGCCAGAAGGTGCAATTGTGGGATCAGAGATTAGATTCCAATTGTGCCATATTGCCAATGCAGGGGTAGCCTTGGAACATGATCCTGGGCTCCCTCTGAACCAGCAAGTAATAAGCTAGGTGCCCAGTCTCCAGTGTGCTCCAAATGCTAGGAGCACCAATCAGCTGATTGGGACGCCCAGCCCCAGGAATGCCCTAGTCACACATTGCATTTAAAGTGCAAGAGGAACCAGGCACAAAACTGTTACACATATTATATTTTGTGTAATAATGGTGTGGCTTATTCCTTGTTTTATCACACCATTAATTGCATGACTGTGTGGCTGAGTTACTACTTAACACATGATGTCTGCAGGGGGGAAGAGAGAATCTTTCAGTAGCAATTTAAGAGAGCTAACTCAATTGCAATATTTAAATGTTTCAACTTCTCAATTATTTTCATATTGCTTCAATCCCCACACTTCCAGTATACTTCCATCTAGAGGAAGCCATTTGTTTTCCAATTCAAAACTTTATTGCATTTGTTCTAGTACCACAGGAATCAAAGAAAAAATGTGAATTATTGTTCTTATGAGAAACTCTTATTCTTATGAGAATAAGAATTATTGAGTTCTGTGCTGCATTTTGACAGATAATCATGTTATAAAATCCCTTTCAGAAAAAGTTCTATCCTAATTAGTTTAAATGGAACTTTTCCTATTAGGATTCTGTTCCTAGATCTCACTGTACTGATGGTTAGAAATCTTCTTCTCATTTACAGATTTATATTTATTCATGACTAGTTTATGCCCATTAGTTCTTGTGTCAATATTATCCCTTAGCTTAACATTTTCTCTCCTTCATTCCTGTTTACTCTGTATTTTTTAGTTTTTAGTCTGCAATCATATTCCATTTTCAGGCTCTGTTTTGCTAGGCTAAACATGACAAGGTCTTCTAATCTTCTCTCTCATAAGAGAAGCTCTCCATTCACCTGACCATCCTTACAGACATTTTCTGCACTTGTTCCATAATCAATAAAGATTAATTCAAACAGAGAGACTAAAAATGTTTGGGAAAGACCACCTATCTAGCTAGACAGTCACACAGGCAGGTAGCTGAATGAAATGGTGCATTTCTCAGGTTTCATTGAGGAATCCACATTCAAACTGGAATACTGTACCATGAAATGTATGGCTGCCTATATACATGCTCAGATGTGGAGGGGGAGGGAAAAGGACGGGGATGGGCATTTTAATTTGAGCAGTTACTGGGCAGCTGATTTAATTAAAACACTTCACCGTCACATGTATTAACCCCACATATGTTTAAAAATGGCCAGAAGATGCTTTATCTAAATCTCATTCAATGAGGTTTAATTAAAGCACCCTGCAGCCATTTTAAAACATTCAGGGGTTTTAAATTACACTGAGGTGATGCTGCAGCATTCCAATTAGAACGTGGAATGTTCTAACATGTTCTAACTAGAACACCAAGAAACATGTGTATAGGCAGTCTATTAGTCCATTATAAACTTTCTAATTCTTTGGTTTTGTAAAGGGAAAGTATATGGCTGGTCAGAGTGGTTCATGTAAAATACATGAATTGCAAACATATAGACATTTTACCTCAGAAAGTTTTAAAACAGAATTCAAAAAAAGATATTTCACCCATACAGTAACCAGAAGGCCTATAATTAATGCACCATATATAGTCATAAAATAGGGTTTAATTGGGGCTTATCAGGTACTGGGGCTTTGTGCTAGTCATTGTCACAAGGGCACAATTTGTAAAATGAGAAAAAAACAAAATCAAATGATTTCCTAAAACAGAAGTAATACAATGCATGCTTTGCAGATAGAGAACGTTTATCTGGAAATGTTAATGGGATGAAATGTCCATAGGGATGCAATACCAATTATTCTATGTTGTAATCATTCAATTGTGAGATGAGCGATATCCCTATTCAACAATTTTTCCTTTGTGAAATTATTTAATTAATTATGACCTCTAAATAATTGAATATAATGGAAGAGAAGGGCAGTGAGAATTCAATGAAACACAAAAAGATTGTATCCCATTTTCCCCAAGACAAAGGATAATACAGCATTTATTCAAGAAATGCACTGAATAGATATTGAAGTCAATGAGGTTACTAACATTTTGAGTTAAACATGTGTTCAGGCAATTGCAGAACTGGATCCCAATAGACCGACAAACAAACAAGCCAAAACACTCATTTTCCTAAAGTATAACACTATGGCTAGGGACAAACATTAAACATAAACCAGTTTAAGTGATCAGAAACTGGTTTAAACCTGTAACAGAACAGACATTCAGTGCACATAAACCAGTTTGAAAATAAATAGATTTGAGATAAACCTGGTTGAATGTAGTATCAGACTTAACTGATTTGGGTCAAACTGGTTTATACAATGTCTGTCCCAGACCCCTTGCTGGTTTAAGATAAACCAGACTCCCTCCAGCATCCCAGCATGTTCTCAGGGCTGGGCGGGGCTCTCAGCTCCACATCAGGACTGGGCCCTCCCCTCTACTCCCTGGCTGCAGCTCTGGCAGAAGCTTGAAGGTACAGAGTGTCTGCCTGGCTTCTTGCTGCTAAGCAAGGATTATTCCCCCTGCCCCTCTAACTTACACAGACACTTCAGCATTAGCTAGCAGACCACATGCTGGCTCTGGTCTGTGCTGTGGGAGACCACAAAGGCAGACAGGCTTTTTGGAGCTAATCAACAGGTAGTTTAATGTCCTTCCTTAGAAGAGATATTTAAGAAGAGCTCCATTAGTTAAGTGGAGAGAGGCTTTGTTTTCTTAATGGGTTGCTAAACACCAAGTTATGTGTGATAAACATTCCCTGCTGGGCAGCTCAGGAGCTGGAGGGTATGGTGGGGGGGGAATAATAAGAGCATCCTGCCAGGGCCTGGCCATTCCCCCTTCAGCTCAGCTCTGTGGAAGGGAAGGGAGGGCTGTTCTAGTGCTCCCTGGCTTCTAGCCTGAGCCACTACAGGCATGTGCCTGCATTTATGGAATGAAAAGGGAATGTCTATCTACCTCCAAATCAGTTCAAGCTTTACAGTTTAGACTAACCTGCAGAGATTGAATCAGTTCAGACTCAGGCTTTTTTAATGTCTTTTCCTTAGCCTATGAATATAATGTTCTTGTGAGTGCCAGATAAATTCTGGGGAGAACAGGAAAAAAAGCATAACTTCTCTAATTGCTCTCTAAATTCACATATTTATACCAAACATCCTTTGCAGCCAATTGATTAGGAAACAAGGTACAACAGAATTCATAACTGAATAAAAGAGATACTGCATTATAGACAACACTTTCAGAGGCATTAAAGTGATTTAAGAAGGTAAGTTCTATTATAAGAAGTCATTTTGAGTGACTTAAGGCCACAAAGGCCACTGTAGATTGGCTCTGGGTATGTGCCAATGAGCTCGATGTCTCTGGGAGCCTTTGGTGTACACTCAGGGCAGCGTAGCAAGGTTTACTGTGGCACTTCGTACCTGTTGCAGAGCACCTAGGTGCCCAGCTCCTAAGAAGAAAAACACTGCTAGGGAAGGAGCCCTAGCAGTGGGTAAGGAGCCCACCTGTTGCTCACCAGGGTGACCAAAGTAGTTAGTGCCCACACCTGCCAGTGGTCAGCTGACTGAAAGGGGCAGGGCCTGGCTCCCTTATAAACTCTAGGGGCTGAGGCCAGAGGGCAGTTCCCTGCCAGCAGCCAAGGAGGAAGGAGCTCTCTCTCATGGAAGAGAGGAGAAGCCTGAATGCAGGAGCAGCCTCTAACACTGCTTCGGGGTGAAATATCCCCGGTAGGCTTGAATGTGGTTATGGCCGTGTGGCTTCCATTTATGTTACAGCCCAGGGGCTTGTGTTGTTACTGTTTAATACCTGTGGTTTGGGTGAGGCTACTAGAGGTTGGAGAAGGCCTCATAGGGGACCCACAGCAGTGTGGGGACCCCAGCACCAGTGAGGGTGCAGCATTCGGGGTGTACTGACCCCAGCCCCAGAAAGGGGGCAGTGGAGAATTCCCAGAGAGAGGGCAGCATTGTGGGGAATCCCCAGAGAGAGGGCAGCATTGTGGAGAAGCCCTAGAGAAGAGGGGCACCATTGTGGAGAAGCCCCAGGGGAAGGGGGCAGCCAGGGAGAAGATCCAGACAGAGGGCAGCATAGACGAGCACCAAAGAGGGTGCCAAGTGAGACCAGGGCCACGGAGAGCCCGAGTGCCAGAGAGGGCACAGAGCTAGACAGGGCCACGCAGGGCCCAGAGAGGACAAGGGGGACAAATTATAACAGGGCCCTGACAGAACAATGTCTGTTCTATCTGCGAGGCTTGGGGCATGGTAAAGGGGTGGCTGGAGCCATGCATAGCCCATAAGGCTAGGGTGTCTCTACAGCACCCATTGTAGAACGGGACCCACAAGGGGCCTGGGAGTCTACGGGGTCAGATATTACAACAAACCATGTCCAAGAGGACATAAGGCAGCCTCCCTAATATATTGGAACACCAAAGACGTGGCGGGCGAGAATTTGAGGGTGCCCTTGGGCCAGCTTAGCACGGGAAGGGGGCCTTGAGGAGATCACAGCCCTCCTGCAGGACCCCACGCTGTGACGGTACCATAATCCTCAGATGGAGTTTCCATGCCCTACATTTCATGGATGACCATTACTAAGATGTTAAGGTCAATAAGAAATATTAAACAAAAGGAAAAGAATATAATGTATAAATTCTCCTGTGAATATTTATATCCTCACAGAAGCTAAAGTTGTTCATAGTTGTTCCTCTTTTCAGCAATTTTCTTTCCAGTGAAGAAGAAGAAGAGTAGAGCCAGAATTCTTGAATTCTAATCCCAGCTCTGCTACTGGCTTTCTAAAGTAACATTTTTAACGAGAAGTTATTACATTCTCTCTGTTCTCACCAGGATTCATCAGGATCTACTTTAGGCCTTGCCATACAAGCTTGACTAAGTAAATTAACTGGGTTATGATTCAGTCTAAATACCTATAGCAGTAAACCAAAGGGATCTGCCCATGTCCTTAACTGATTTTAGAATTTTTTTTAATTTATGTGCCAAAGCAATCTTGAATATTCCATGAGACATGTAATCTGCATCTTTAGGCCCTAAATAACTTCAAAAATTCTTTAGAGATCTAGGGGATAAAAATGCCTGTATTTTTACTCCCTGGATATTAGACCTACATTTTGACTCTCAGCTATGTAAATGAAAAGGCTGAGATCTATGAACAGGTCCCAAAATAGCATAACAAATATTATTTTAAAATATGCTAACGTATTAATTGACAATGAGAATTCTTAAATGTAAATGTTTTATTTCAGAAAAGGCTATTATCTTAGTTGTGAAAATCTTATGTCAATCAGTTCCTGAGACCGCTGGCAGACATTCATTTTAAGACACAATGGGATCTAACCCTCAGTCCGAACAATTGCATGTCTTGGCATGCCACATTTGCACAGCCAAATGCAAAATTCTGGGATCAGATCCCAATTGTGCTTTACTTGCTGGTGCAGGGGGGGGGCCTACATTTGTAGATCTCTGTGCACCAGAATCAAAAAAGAAAAAAAAAGCCTAACCAAACAAACACGTATGCTACCCAAATGAGCAGCACATGTGGTTTTGACAGATCCCAGCCACATGTTCAGTTTAAAGTGCAAACAAACAAGCCAGAAAGTTATTATACATTATATATGTGCAATAAACTTCTGGATCATTTACTGTACTATGATACCGTAAATTGAGTTTCACATGTGGCCTGGTTACTATTTAAGGCATAATTAACCTGTTAATCGCATCTTAAATATAATGTGTATTGGGGGCCTGAAAGAAAGTTTTCTAAACTTTTAACAACACCTTTTGAAAATACACACATTTCTGTTACAGAAACCAGATGAAGCATCTCATGCTGGCCAAAGAATGTGTGATCATATGATGATTCTGGATCTGAAAAAGAAAACTATATTGGAATAAAAGAAGAGAGGGCAAGAGAGGCAAGAACTGCTCCAGAAATAAGTAAATCTTCTAAGTAAAAGATTCTTTAGATGATTGTGCTAGCTTTCAATGCAGCTATGAAGCATGTAGAACACAGAAAAATAAGATGATTTGCAGTGCTGTAAAAATCATTCCTTTATTTTTTTTTTATTTTTTTTTTTACACGTGCTCTGCAAAATGTTTTACCTCTTCACATTGGGCAAAGTATGAAGAATCACAGAATCATAGAAAATTAGGGTTGGAAGGGAACTTAAGAAGCCCTCCTGCTCAAAGCAGGACCATCCCCAACTACAGCATCCCAGCCAAGGCTTTATCTAGACAGGTCTTCAAAACCTCCAAGGATGGAAATCCTACAACCTCACTGAGTAACCTGATCCAGTGTTTTACTACCCTCCTAATGAGAAAGTTTAATATCTAGCCTAAACTTCCCAATATCTAATCTAAACTTGCCTTTTCCTAATATCTAACCTAAACTTGCTACAACTAGAGACTATTGTTCCTTCTTCTATCATCTGCCACCACTGAAAACAGCCTAGCTCCATCCTCTTTGGAACCAGCCTTCAGGTAGTTGAAGGCTGCTATTAAATCTCCTTTTGGTCTTCTCCAAACTAAATAAGCCCAGTTCCCTATGCCTCTCCTCATAAGTCACATGGCCCAGCCCCCTAACCATTTCCATTGCCCTCCACTGGTCTCTCTCCAATTTGTCCACCTCCTTTCTGTAGTGGCAGGCCCAAAACTGGACACAGTACTTCAGATGTAGCCTTACCAGTGCTAAATAGAGGGGAATAATCACTTCCCTGGATCTACTGGCAACACTCCTACCAATGCAGTCTCATATGCTGTTAGCCTTCTGGGTGCCAAGGGCTCATATTCAGCTTATTGTCCACTGTAATCCCCAGGTCCTTTTCTGCAGACCTGCTGTCCAGCCAATCAGCCCCCCCCCCCCCCCCCCCCAGCCTGTACTGGTGCATTGGATTGTTCCATCCTAAGTGCAGGACTTTGCACTTGTCCTTATTGAACCTCATGAGATTTCTTTTTGTCCAATCTTCTGATTTGTCTTGGTCTCTCTGAATCCTAACCCTACCCTCCAGAATATCTACTATTACGACCCACAGCTTGCTGCCATCTGCAAATATGCTGAGAGTGCACTGTATGCCATCTTCCAGGTCATTGATGAAGATAATGAAAAAAACTAGCCCAAGGATCAACCCCCAGGTCATTCCACTTGATACCAATTGCCAGATATTGGATGTAGAAAATTTCATAGATTTCATAGACATTAGGGCTGGAAGGGACCGTGGAAGATCATCGAGTCCAGCCCCCTGCCCAAAGGGCAGGAATTCAGCTGGGGTCATAGGATCCCAGCAAGATAAGCATCCAGTTTCCTCTTGAAGGTGTTCAATGAAGGCACTTGAACCACCTCCGGTGGCAGGCTGTTCCAGACCTTGGGGGCTCGAACAGTAAAGAAATTCTTCCTTATGTCCAGCCTGAAACGGTCTTGTAGTAGTTTATGACCATTCAACCTAGTCATCATCCCTTGGGGTGCTCTGGTGAACAAACGTTCCCCCAGATTCTGGTGGTCACCCCTGATAAACTTATAGGTGGCCATCAGATCACCCCTGAGCCTGCGCTTTTCCAGGCTAAACAGCCCCGTGGCTCTCAGCCTGTCATCGTAGGGTCTGCTTCCCTGACCTCTGATCATGCACGTGGCTCTTCTCTGGACAAATACTGGCCTAGACAATCAAAGTTTGGTAAAATAGTAACAAATTGAATACAGAGTCTTATAACGGAAAGTACACTGAAATACACATTATCCATTTTAACTACAAGAAATTTTTTGGTTTGGGTCTTGAATGATGGGTTAACCTTGCCTGCATTTTCACTTCAGCACCCAAACTGTTCTTCCTACATTAATGCTGAGACTAAATACAGGGTCAGTCGACAGCATTTGTGTTACAGCATATATTTTCTCTCAGCAGCTATATTCTACAAGGGGGGATTAAGTTTAGTGGCCCACATATTATATGACAGACCCCCTTATTGTATACTGTAACAAGTGGCAACTCTCGGGGCTGGGTCTCAAGTTGGCCCACCCACCTGTCTCTACAGGGCAATCTGCCCAAACTCTCCTGCCATGACTTTGTTGTTCCCATATATGGATAGTACATGTGGGAGACTACCCATTACTGCCCCAATGCCAGGGGGCACTATCTGCGGCTCCAACCTACCCTACAGATGGCATCCAGATTAATATTACTCCCAGTCTGAGACCAGAGCAAACCAAGTCTAAAGTTCCCCACACACACCCATTCACACCACCTCCCCTCTCACAGGAGGCCTCTTCCACTCCACCCTTCTCTCAGCGTGGCCTCTGGCATACTGCCCATTACCAGGCCACACTCCACTGCCCTGCTTCTCCTTGAGCAGACCCCCTTAGGCCATCAGGCTTCCCTACTCTCATACTGGCCTTGCCACGCAGAACCTTCAGTTCTCGCAAATTCCTCTACTCTACGTAGGTCAGCCCTATGCCAAATCCTGGGCTAATTCTGCCCCAAGCCTCTCACTGGGCACAGCTTCTCATGACACTGGCCCTTGTGCTGTCCTTCAAGTTTACTCTCATTCAACCCTAGTAAGCATGCCCTGTGGGCTGTCCTTCAGGCCTACTCCAACCTCAGCCCTACTTAGCCCCCTCACATGCACAGCCCTTCAGGCCTACTCGCACTTCAGCCCTACTCTGTGTGGGGCCTCCCAATGCTCTCCATACTACCCGCTATGGGGTCTCCGGGACCTCATATCCCTGCTTGGCTCAGGCACCTACTCATAGGCATACCTAGCCCCCACTACTCCCACACACTACCTTCTCTGGGTTCTCCAGGATCTGCATCCCTGCTGGGCTCAGGCACCTATACGTGGACATACTTGGCCCCCACTACTTTTCCAACTGCCTCCAAAACCCACCCAAAGATGGGGGCTGGGGTTAAGGCACCCCTCCTTGCCTTTCACCAGGGAGGTTACTGGCCTGGCATTTCCTCGGGATTCCCACTCCACCAAAAGCCCCACCAGGCCACCCTTCCCTGGCAGGGTGTAATTTTAGGTCATGCCCAGGACGAGGAGCCTCCAAACCATCCCCATAAGCTCCTGCCCTTACCTCCAAGGTTGGTCCTGCTGCAACCCAGCTAGGCAATGTTTCTGCCTCCCCTGGCTGCAGCAAACTACAGCCTTTATATGCCTTGCTCAAAATGGCTGCACTCATCAGGCATCTGGTAGCTGCCTGCCTGTGCCCTGCCACATATACCCTTCATGTTCTTTTCTGCTCCTTCCTTCCTTCCTTCCTTCCGCTTTGGACACTTCGGACCAGGCTCGCTTGGAGCTGCGTGGGGCGATCCCAAGCGTAAGACTCCCCGGCTTCCTATCTCTTTTCTTCCTTCACTCCCACCTGTCTAAAGGTCTCTAGCCTCTGTTTATTTCGCTTTCTGACTCTTTTCTTGCTTTTTTGCAGCTTTTTCCCCCACTTTTCTCTCCTCTCTCTTCCCTCCCCCTCTGCTTCCGGTTTCTTTGTCTGTGAGAGGCTTCTTGCAGCCTTCTCTTTCACTGTCTCTTTCCCTTTCTTTCTCTTCTTTCTGTCTGCTTGTTACGGGGAGTTACCTTTTCCATTAGCCTGCCTTCCAGAGGTGCTCTTAATTAACCCTCCATCCCCCCTTCACCCCTTAGTTTTCCTTTTCTTTTTTCTTTTCACTGTTTTAACCCCCCCGCTCCTTCCCCTGCCACTTTTTTTCCCCTCCACCCTCCTCCACCTTTGAGGGGATGTCTCTTATCATTGCCCGCTTGAGGGGTGCATATTTCTTCCCCTTCCCTCTTATTTTGCTCTATCCATGCTTTTTTTTCACTCCCCAAATCCCTCCCTCCATTTCAGTGGCTTATCTTCACTTTCTGTTTTGGCCGCATTCCCAGGAGCTTGGCCTTGAGCTCCTGTGTTTAAGTTTTCTTTTCGTTCCCTTAGTTTTTTTGATTTGTAGTTAAACCTGTCCTAGTGAGGAATGGCTGCTCCTACACCTGGCAGCTGGCATGAGGATGTCTCTCGGGACCTCCCACTGACTCATGGCTTGAGGCTTCATACCCCTCTCCATGTGGGACTCGAGGTGTGCATGGAGGCTCTAGCTGCGCTCCTGGGATGGCGTACCATCCGCTATGCGGGTCGTGTGAACACGGTCCCGATGATTTATTTGAGCACGCCTGCCTTGGTTGACAGGGTGTGTGTGGACGGCCTAGACATTGCGGGCATCCACTACCCTGTCACTCCCCTAGAGACTCAGGCAGTGAGGGTGGTGATCTCTAACATCCCACCACACGTTTCTGATCGGGAGCTGGCCAGGGGACTCAAGGCCTATGGAGTTCCTACGAGTCCTTTTCGCCGGCTGCCAATGGGAAGCAAGGACCCTCAGAGGAAGCACGTCCTGTCTTTTCGGAGGCAGGTCTTTATGCTCCTCAAGGAGGGCCCCCAGTCTCTACCTCGCTCCCTGAGCCTTACGCTCGAGGGTCGGAGGTATATTATCTATTTGTCTGTGGGAGAGACTACGTGTTTCAAGAGCGGTGGCTCCTCCCACCTGCCTGCTCACTGCCCTCAGGGCAAGGCGGCCGGACCATCGCCACCTGCAGCAGCGCCAAGAGACGGCGCGTCGACTTCTGGGGCACGCAGCAGGCCCAGGGAGGCAGGGAGCTCTTCCTCCCAGCCTCCTTCTACCCCTATTCCATCTCAGGGGACTGGGGGCTCTGGTGTAAAACCATCGTCCAGTGGAGAGGCTGGTGCTACTACCCAGGCCCCACCGCCACCTCCCCCATCTGTGGCGCCCCCTGCCCTCAGTGCAGGGGCCCCACCAGCTGGGGGGGTGGGGCGGTCTGGCCCATCCCCAGCACAGGGGCAGCTGCCCACTACAACCAAGAAAAAGAGGGAGGACAAAGAGAGGAAGATAAAGGGGGCCTCTCAGGATGCCCCATCCCTGTCAGGACCCTCCTCGGCCAGTGCCAAGGGACCCCCCGCTAGAGAGCCTGACCCCACTCTGGCTGCCATACCACCCACCCAGTTGGATGTAGCCATCAGCGGGGCAGACTTGGCGGGGGGGAGGGGGCTACAGGGGTCCCTCTCCCCTCGCCTGTCCCCCAGCCTCCAGAGTCGGGCGGCGGCGGGGATGGTGGCGAATGCCTCTCTTCTAGTGGCCTGGCCTCAGGGGTAGCAGGAGAGTCTGCTACCCCCTTGGTCATGCCCCAGCCTGGCGGATCAGATGGAGAAGTTGGCGAGATGGAGGTCCAGCTCACTGAGTCTAGCAAGAGGCGTCGTGAGCGGGATGGCCTCTCCTCCCCCAGGAAGACAGGGAATGCCCTCGTGGAGCCAGTCCTTGACTCGGACAACGAGAGGCGGCTGATGTGCCTAGACATCGAGGGTGTCGATGCTGCAGTTGCGGGCGAGCTCCCTCCGGGGGTGCGGACTCGCTGCTCTTCCTTAGGCAACATCCACTCCAAGCTGGCGGAGCCCCCTGGGTCCCTCCTTACTATGGGGGACTCCTGTCCTTGTTGAAGTTAACTAAGGGGCAGAAGAATGTAGTGGGATGCATCACTCAGTGGTGCGCAGACCCCAAAGTGTTTATTAAGGCTGCCAGGGCAGCTGCCAAGCTCATGCAGTAGGATCTGGGCACACGCCAGATGGCCTACCGTTTGGAGAAGCTTGCCCAGAGGGTGAGAGTTGAGTGGGGCCTAGGAGGGTCCCTCGACTAGAGTAGGGCACAGTAGGCCTTCCTTGACCTGTCTGTACTGCCTTGCTCTGCTCTTGGGTGCTTGCTCTTCCACCCATACTTTGCTTTCCTCTTCCTCTCCCACATCCATGGTAGCCACAACCATTGGCACCTTCAACATCAACGGCTGTCGAGACTCGGTGAAGCGTTAAGCCGTCCTGGAGCTCCTGCGACAGAAGAGGCTGGCCGTCGCCTTCCTTCAAGAGACACACTCTGACAGATTCAACCAGGCAGCCTGGCGGGCTGCCTGGCGAGGACAGATGTTCCTGAGCCATGGCACCAACCTCAGCGCTGGGGTCGCGACTCTCTTATCACCGCAGCTGCAGCTTGACGCGGCGGTGCCGCAGGAGGTCGTCCCCGGCCGCCTCCTGACCGTCCGTGTCACCTGTGCACAAAACCGACTGCTGCTCGTCAAGGTTTATGCGCCCTCCGATGGCCAGGAGAGTGTCGTTTTCTTTGAGACCTTGACTGCCCTCCTGCGCGATGCTAGTGAGGATGATGACCTGCTCCTCCTCGGTGGGGATTTCAACTGCACCACTGCCCCGCGCCTCGACTGCACGGGGCCTGAGCCCCATCTGCCCTCCGCTCGCAAGCTGCAATCTGCCCTGGAGGGGGAAGACCTCGTGGACGTCTGGCGAGCCCTGCATCCTGATGCGCGCCAGTACACCTGGGCCAGGATGGGTGCCAGTGGTCTCATCATGGCTCACCTCGACCGCCTTTATGTCACCAGGCACCACCTGCCACTCCTGCGCAGCAGCCGCATCTCTCCCTCGGGTCTGTCAAATCATGGCCTAGCCTTCAGTGAACTGATCCTGCCGGGAAGAGCCTGTGCACGGGCACCTTACTGGTGTTTCAATGTCAGCCTGCTTCAGGAGTCCTATTTCCGGGACTGCTTTGCCCACGTTTGGCAGAGGTGGGAGGCTGCAAGACCGAGCCACTCCTCCTGGAAGCTGTGGTGGGACGTGGGCAAGGTACAGATCCGAGCCTTTTGCCAGCAGTACACCCAGCTGGCCGCAAACGAGACATGTCGACGTATCCGGGAGTTGGAGGAGGACGTGGTGGAGCTCGAGGCTGCTCTGCTGGCCCCTGGCAGCAACGCGGCACTCAGCGAGAGCCTCCGGTTCCGCAGGAAATGTCTGTGTGAAATGGCGGAGAGCGTGGCCTGCGGTACGAGGATCCGCACCCGCTGCCGGGAGCTGGTGGAAACTGACGCCCCGTCCCACTTCCTTTTCAATCTGGAGCGGCGGAGGGCAGCGAGCAAAGTTTTGGATCATCTCAAGACTCCTGAGGGCCGGGTAATTACAGAGCCCGGCGAAATACGCGAACATGCCGTCGCCTTCTATCGTGACCTGTTTGTGGCCGAGCCGTTGTGCCCTGAGGCCACACGGAAACTCCATGAGGGCCTACGACGTCTCGATGCCCTGGAGGCTGAAGAGCTTGACCGGGACTTGTCCCTGGAAGAGCTGGCGGCCGCTACGGCCGGCCTTGCCTCCAGCAAAGCCCCGGGCCTCGATGGGTTGCCTGCCGAGTTTTACAAGACCTTATGGCCTCTCCTCGGCCCCAGCCTCCTGCACGTTTTCCAGGAGAGACTCGCCGACAAGGTCTTGCCGATCAGCTGCCGCCGAGCGGTGGTGACCCTGCTGCCCAAGAAGGGAGACCTCGGCTACATTAAGAACTGGCGGCCAGTCTCCCTGCTGTGCGCGGACTATAAGATTCTGGCCAAAGCGCTGGCCACCCGCCTCCGCGCGGTCATGGCCTCTCTCACCGGGCCCGAGCAGAGCTACTGCGTGCCGGGCAGAACCATTCAAAACAACCTGTTCCTGCTGCGTGACCTACTCATGGCTAGCGAGCTCTTTGGCCTCGACATCGGCCTCATCTCTCTAGACCAGGAGAAGGCCTTTGACCGGGAGGGCCACGCCTATTTCTTCCGGACTCTGGAGGTCTTTGGTTTTGGGCCCCTCTTCACCGGGGCCCTCCGCGTCTTGTACCAAGACATTTCCAGCCTGCTCAAGGTGAACGGGGTGCTTTGCGCTCCGTTCCCCACACGCAGGGGCATTCGTCAGGGGTGTCTGCCTTTCGGGCATGCTCTACGCCCTGGCCATCAAGCTGCTGCTACACGTGCTGCGACGCAGCCTGAGTGGTGTGGCCCTGCCATTGGCCATGGGCCCGTCCACTGGCCCTCCTCTCTGGCTGTCGGCATACGCGGATGATGTCACCGTCTTCCTCAACACTCAGGAAGACGTGCAGGCCCTGGGAGATTGCCAGCGGGCCTATGAGCACGCCTCCTCCGCCCGCATCAACTGGGCCAAGAGTGATACTTTGCTGCTTGGTGCATGGACTGGCACGCCCCCCCCGGACTTGCCGGGGGGACTCACATGGCGCTGCGAGGGCCTCAAGGTCTTGGGCGTGTTCCTGGGGCCATCGACCTTCATGGTGCGCAACTGGGACGACCTCGAGGAGGGGGTGGAGGCCCGCCTGCAGCAGTGGCGCTGGCGCCTGCCCAGCCTTTCCTACCGGGGGCGCATCCTTGTCATCAACAACCTCGCGGCTGCGACCTTGTGGCACCTGTGCGCCGTGCTCGACCCCCCACCGGATATACTCGAGAGACTCCAGTGCATCCTGGTATACTTCTTCTGGGATAGGCGCCGCTGGCTCCCGCGAGCCGTCCTTCACCTGCCTGTCGCCGAGGGGGGCCAGGGTCTGGTTGACCTGGCAAGCAGGGTGGCGGCCTTCCGCCTGCAGGCCCTTCAGCAACTGCTTTACAGCGAGGAGCAGCTGCCATGGCAACAACTGGCGTCCCGGTTCCTGCAGAGGGTCGGCACCCTTGGCTTTGACCAGGAGCTCTTTTTGTTGACACCCACGCTCCTGAACTGGGCGGTGCTTCTGGCCTTTTATCGCAGCGTGGTACGAGCCTGGCAGGCCGCCTTCTGCCTCCAGCCTCAAGCCCAGACACTGTGTTTCCCGCAGCTGCTGAGGGAGCCTCTGGTGCACAACTCAGCTCTGTCGTGCTCCGTGCCGAGCCTGGCCTCTGCCAGCCTCACAGCCACCCTCATCCAGGCGCGTGTCCTCCGCCTGCACCATCTCCTGGACCCCGCTCGGTCAGCCTGGCTCTTGCCCGAGGCGCTGGCCGAACGAATGGGCGTGCGCTACGTCCGCACCATGGGTCATCTCCTGCTTGACATTCGCGCCGCCCTCCCGCTGGTGGCGGCGGCCGCCTTGGACGAACATCTCCGGGCGCGCCAGATCCCGCGGGCCACGGATGCCGCGAGCAAGGCTTTCCCTTCGCTGCCGGTCACCCCGGCTGTGGCTGCAGAGTTGGCCGGTGGGCCGGGCACTCTGTTGCGGCTCCCCATGCCTCCCGATAGTGACACGGGTTGTCCCTTTGCTTCTCTATCGCGTAGAAGCTTGTATGCCTGGGTGGTTTGTGTCCGCCATGCTCAGGTGCTGGCGGGCCGCCCCGATACACCGTGGCAACGGCGCCTGGGGCCACCGGCTTCCCCAACGGCCCACCCGGCATGGCGCACATTGTATAAGCCGCCGACCGCCAAGAAGACTGGCGACCTGCAGTGGCGGTTGCTGCACGGCATCCTAGCCACTGGCACGTTTGTGTCCCACTTTGACCCAGCTGCTTCGACGGCCTGCCCCTTCTGCCCTGGGGGTGTGGAGGAGGATCTCTTTCATGCCTTCCTGGACTGTCCCCGCCTGCGGCCGCTCTTTGCCACCCTCGAGCCGCCGCTGTGGGCGCTGGGCAGGAGCCTCTCAGAGACCACCTACGTATGCTCCTACCCATACCGGGAGGCCAAGCAGGGCACCATCTGCCTGGCCAACTTCTTGCTTGGCCAGGCCAAGATGGCCATCCTCAAGAGCCGCCGTAACCGGCTTGCCGGCACCGGCTCAGACGATGCCCTGCGGCTCTTCGGCCTCCTATTGCGGGCGCGCCTCTCACTGGAGTTTGAGCATGCTGTGCTCCGGCGGGGGGTGCCCGCCTTCGAGGCACTCTGGGCCCTTGAGGGAGCACTGTGCCACGTGGAGGACGGCCATCTCAAATACGCGCTCTGATGTCATGACCGGTCTGGGCGACCGGGCGGGCGCGGTGGCGGACTGTGGCTTCCGGTTTGTGCCGTGCCCTGGGCCCTCACCAGGCTGCTTTTGTTTATTTTCTCGGGGTGAGAAGTTGAAGGTTTTTGTACATGTACTATGGGACAGGGAAGGGTGGAATTGTTCGTTTCTCGAGGGCTATATATATAAATAGCATGTTAGACATGATGTGTATTACTGCGAAGGTGTTTGTCACGGTGTGATGTTCTGAATGTCCTGGAATGGTTTCTCTTTGGTGTGGTTTGATGGTTTTTTGCTTTGTGTACCTGATCTTTTGTGAAATAAAGTTGTTAAAAAGTCAAAGTCCTTCCTTCCTTCCTTCCGCTTTGGACGCTTCGGACCAGGCTCGCTTGGAGCTGCGTGGGGCGATCCCGAGCGTAAGACTCCCCGGCTTCCTATCTCTTTTCTATCTTCACTCCCACCTGTCTAAAGGTTTCTATACTCTGTTTATTTCGCTTTCTGACTCTTTTCTTGTTTTTTTTGTAGCTTTTTCCCCCACTTTTCTCTCCTCTCTCTTCTCCCCCTCTGCTTCTGGTTTCTTTGTCTGTGAGACGCTTCTTGCAGCCTTCTCTTTTACTATCTCTTTCCCTTTCTTTCTCTCTTTTTTGTCTGCTTGTTGCGGGGAGTTACCTTTTCCATTAGCCTGCCTTCCGGAAGTGCTCTTAATTACCCCTCCATCCCCCCCTCACCATTTCGTTTTTGTTTTCCTTTTCTTTTTTCTTTTCGCTGTTATAACCGCCCCCCCCCTCCTTTCCCTGCCGCTTTTTTTTCCCCTTCACCCTCCTGTCCCTTTGCGGGGAGGTCTCTATTATCATTTGCCGCTTGAGGGGTGCATTTTTCCCCCCCCTCTTATTTTGCTCTATCCACGCTTTTTTTTCACTCCCCAAATCCCTCCGTCCCTTTCAGTGGCTTATCTTCACTTTCTGTTTTGGCCATATTCCCGGGAGCTTGGCCTTGAGCTCCTGTGTTTAAGTTTACTTTTCATTCCCTTAGTTTTTTTGCTTTGTAGTTAACCCTGTCCTAGTGAGGAATGACTGCTCCTACACCTGGCAGCTGGCATGAGGATATCTCTCAGGACCTCCCGCTGACTCATGGCCTGAGGGTTCATACCCCTCTCCATGTGGGGCTCGAGGTTTGCATGGAGGCTCTAGCTGCGCTCCTGGGATGGCGTACCACCCGCTATGCGGGTCATGTGAACACGGTCCCGATGATTTATTTGAGCACGCCTGCCTTGGTTGACAGGGTGCATGCAGACAGCCTAGACATTGCGGGCATCCACTACCCTGTCACTCCCCTAGAGACTCAGGCAGTGAGGGTGGTGATCTCTAACATCCCACCACACGTTTCTGATTGGGAGCTAGCCAGGGGACTCGAGGGCTATGGAGTTCCTACGAGTCCTTTTCGCTGGCTGCCGATGGGAAGCAAGGACCCTCAGAGGAAGCACGTCCTGTCTTTTCGAAGGCAGGTCTTTATGCTCCTCAAGGAGGGCCCCCAGTCTCTACCTCGCTCCCTGAGCCTCACGCTCGAGGGTCGGAGGTATATTATCTATTTGTCTGTGGGAGAGACTACGTGTTTCAAGTGCGGTGGCTCCTCCCACCTGGCTGCTCAGTGCCCTCAGGGCAAAGCGGCCGGACCATCGCCTCCTGCGGCAGCGCCGAGAGACGGCGCGTCGACTTCTGGGGCATGCGGCAGGCCCAGGGAGGCTGGGAGCTCTTCCTCCCAGCCTCCTTCTACCCCTATTCCATCTCAGGGGACTGGCGGTTCTGGTGTGAAACCATCATCCAGTGGAGAGGCTGGTGCTACTACCCAGGCCCCACCGCCACCTCCCCCATCTGTGGCGCCCCCTGCCCTCAGTGCGGGAGTCCCACTGGCTGGGGGGGCAGGGCGGTCTGGCCCATCCCAAGCACAGGGGCAGCTGCCCACTACCACCAAGAAGAAGAAGGAGGACAAAGAGAGGAAGATAAAGGGGGCCTCTCAGGACGCCCCATCCCTGTCAGGACCCTCCTCGGCCAGTGCCGAGGGACCCCCCACTAGAGAGCCTGACCCCACTCTGGCTGCCATACCACCCACCCCATTGGATGTAGCCATCAGCGGGGCAGACTTGGTGGGGGGGGAGGGGGCTTCAGGGGCCCCTCTCCCCTCGCCTGTCCCCCAGCCTCCAGAGTCGGGCGGCAGTGCGGATGGTGGCGAATGCCTCTCTTCTAGTGGCCTGGCCTCGGGGGTGGCAGGAGAGTCTGCTACACCCATGGTCACGCCCCAGCCTGACTGATCAAATGGAAAAGTTGGTGAGATGGAGGTTCAGCTCACTGAGTCTCGCAGGAGGCGTCGTGAGTGGGATGGCCTCTTCCCCCCCCAAGAAGACAGGGAATGCCCTCATGGAGCCGGTCCTTGACTCGGACCACAAGAGGTGGCTGATGTGCCTAGACATCGAGGGTGTCGACGCTGCAGTTGCGGGCGAGCTCCCTCCGGGGGTGCGTACTCACTGCTCTTCCATAGGCAACATCCACCCCAAGCTGGCGGAGCCCCCTTGGGTCCCTCCTGACTATGGGGGACTCCTGTCCTTGCTGAAGTTGACTAAGGGGCAGAAGAACGTAGTGGGACGCATCACTCAGTGGTGCGGAGACCCCAAAGTGTTTGTTAAGGCTGCCAGGGCAGCTGCCAAGCTCATGCAGTAGGATCTGGGCACACGCCAGATGGCCTACCGTTTGGAGAAGCTTGCCCAGAGGTTGAGAGTTGAGTGGGGCCTGGGCGGGTCCCTCGACTAGAGTAGGGCACAGTAGGCCTTCCTTCACCTGTCTGTACTGCCTTGCTCTGCTCTTGGGTGCTCGCTCTTCCACCCGTACTTTGCTTTGCTCTTCCTCTCCCACACCCACATCCATGGCAGCCACAACCATTGGCACCTTCAACATCAACGGCTGTCGAGACTCGGTAAAGCGCGAAGCCGTCCTGGAGCTCCTGCGACAGAAGAGGCTGGCCGTCACCTTCCTTCAAGAGACACACTCTGACAGATTCAACCAGGCAGCCTGGCAGGCTGCATGGCGAGGACAGGTGTTCCTGAGCCATGGCACCAACCTCAGCGCTGGGGTCGCGACTCTCTTACCACTGCAGCTGAAGCTTGACACGGCAGTGCCACGGGAGGTTGTCATCGGCCGCCTGCTGACCGTCCGTGTCACCCTCACACAACACCTCCTGCTGCTCGTCAACGTCTACGCGCCCTCTGATGGTCAGGAGAGGGTCGTTTTCTTTGAGACCTTGGCTGCCCTCCTGCGTGATGCTAGTGAGGATGATGACCTGCTCCTCCTCGGTGGGGATTTCAACTGCACCACTGCCCCACGCCTCGACCGCACAGGGCCTGAGCCCCATCTGCCCTCCGCTCGCAAGCTGCAATCTGCCCTGGAGGGGGCAGACCTCATGGACGTCTGGCGAGCCCTGCATCCTGATGCGCGCCAGTACACCTGGGCCAGGATGGGTGCCGTGGTCTCACCATGGCTCACCTCGACTGCCTTTATGTCACCAGGCACCACCTGCCACTCCTGCGCAGCAGCCGCATCGCTCCCTCGGGTCTGTCAGATCATGGCCTAGCCTTCAGTGAACTGAGCCTGCCAGGAAGAGCCTGCGCACGGTCACCTTACTGGTGTTTCAATGTCACCCTGCTTCAGGACTCCTATTTCCGGGACTGCTTTGCCCACCATTGGCGGAGGTGGGAGGCTGCGAGACCGAGCCACTCCTCCTGGAACCTGTGGTGGGACGTGGGCAAGGTACAGATCCGAGCCTTTTGCCAGCAGTACACCCAGCTGGCCACGAACGACACACGCCAACATATCCGGGAGTTGGAGGAGGACGTGGTGGAGCTCAAGGCTGCTCTGCTGGCCGCTGGCAGCGACGCAGCACTGAGCGAGAGCCTCCGGTTCCGCAGGAAATGTCTGCACGACTTGGCGGAGAGCGCGGCCCATGGTGCGAGGATCCACGCCCGCTGCCACGAGCTGGTGGAAACTGACGCCCCGAACCGCTTCTTTTTCAATCTGGAGCAGCAGAGGGCAGCGAGCAAAGTCTTGGATCATCTCAAGACTCCTGACGGCAGGGTAATTACAGAACCCGGCGAAATATGCGAACATGCCGTCGCCTTCTATCGTGACCTGTTTGTGGCCAAGCCGTTGTGCCCTGAGGCCACACGGGAACTCCATGAGGGCCTACCACATCTCGATGCCCTGGAGGCTGAAGAGCTTGAGCGGGACTTGTCCCTGGAAGAGCTGGCGGCCACCACGGCCAGCCTCGCCTCCGGCAAAGCCCCGGGCCTCGTTGGGTTGCCTGCCGAGTTCTACAAGACCTTATGGCCTCTCCTTGGCCCCAGCCTCCTGCACGTTTTCCAGGAGAGCCTCGCCGACAAGGTCTTGCCGATCAGCTGCCGCCGAGCGGTGCTGACCCTGCTGCCCAAGAAGGGAGACCTCGGCTACATTAAGAACTGGCGGCTGGTCTCCCTGCTGTGCGTGGACTATAAGATTCTGGCCAAAGCACTGGCCACCCACCTCCGCGCAGTCATGGCCTCTCTCACCGGGCCCAAGCAGAGCTACTGCGTGCCGGGCAGGACCATTCAAGACAGCCTGTTCCTGCTGCGTGACCTACTCACGGCTAGTGAGCTCTTTGGCCTCGACATCGGCCTCATCTCTCTAGACCAGGAGAAGGCCTTTGACTGGGTGGGCCATGCCTATCTCTTCTGGACTCTGGAGGCCTTTGGTTTTGGGCCCCTCTTCACCGGGGCCCTCCGCGTCTTGTACCAAGACATTTCCAGCCTGCTCAAGGTGAACGGGGTGCTTTGCGCTCCGTTCCCCACACGCAGGGGCATTCATCAGGGGTGTCCGCTGTCGGGCATGCTCTACGCCCTGGCCATCGAGCCACTGCTACACACGCTGCGACGCCGCCTGAGTGGTGTGGCCCTGCCATTGGCCCGTCCACTGGCCCTCCTCTCTGGCTGTCGGCATACGCGGATGATGTCACCGTCTTCCTCAACACTCAGGAAGACGTGCAGGCCCTGGGAGATTGCCAGCGGGCCTATGAGCGCACCTCCTCCGTCCGCATCAACTGGGCCAAGAGTGATACTTTGCTGTTTGGTGCATGGACTGGCACGCCTCCCCCCGGACTTGCCGGGGGGACTCACATGGTGCCGCGAGGGCCTCAAGTTCTTGGGCGTGTTCCTGGGGCCACCAACCTTCATGGCGTGCAACTGGGACGACCTCGAGGAGGAGGTAGAGGCCCGCCTGCATCGGTGGCGCTGGCGCCTGCCCAGCCTTTCCTACTGGGGGCGCGTCCTTGTCATCAACAACCTGGCGGCAGTGACCTTGTGGCACCAGTGCACCGTGCTCGACCCCCCACCGGATCTACTCGAGAGACTCCAGCGCAACCTGGTAGACTTCTTCTGGGATGGGCGCCGCTGGCTCCCGCGAGCCGTCCTTCACCTGCCTGTCACCGAGGGGGGCCAGGGTCTGGTTGACCTGGCAAGCAGGGTGGCGGCCTTCCGCCTGCAGGCCCTTCAGCAACTGCTTTACAGCGAGGAGCAGCTGCCATGGCAACAACTGGCGTCCCGGTTCCTGCAGAGGGTCGGCGCCCTTGGCTTTGACCAGGAGCTCTTTTTGTTGACACCCACGCTCCTGAACTGGGCGGTGCTTCTGGCCTTTTATCGCAGCGTGGTACGAGCCTGGCAGGCCGCCTTCTGCCTCCAGCCTCAAGCCCAGACACTGTGTTTCCCGCAGCTGCTGAGGGAGCCTCTGGTGCACAACTCAGCTCTGTCGTGCTCCGTGCCGAGCCTGGCCTCTGCCAGCCTCACAGCCACCCTCATCCAGGCGCGTGTCCTCCGCCTGCACCATCTCCTGGACCCCGCTCGGTCAGCCTGGCTCTTGCCCGAGGCGCTGGCCGAACGAATGGGCGTGCGCTCTGTCCGCACCATGAGTCATCTCCTGCGTGACATCCGCGCCGCTCTCCCACCGGTGGCGGCGGCCGCCTTGGACGAATATCTCCGGGTGCGCCAGATCCCGCGGGCCATGGATGCCGCAAGCGAGGCTTTCCCTTCGCTGCCGGTCACCCCGGCTGTGGCCGCAGAGTTGGCCGGTGGGCCGGGCACTCTGTTGTGGCTCCCCATGCCTCCCGATAGTGACAAGGGTTGTCCCTTTGCTTCTCTATCGCGTAGAAGCTTGTATGCCTGGGTGGTTTGCGTCTGCCACGCTCAGGTGTTGGCGGGCCGCCCCGATACACCGTGGCGACGGCGCCTCGGGCCACTGGCTTCCCCACCGGCCCACCCGGTGTGGTACACATTGTATAAGCTGCTGACTGCCAAGAAGACTGGAGACCTGCAGTGGCAGCTGCTGCACAGCATCCTAGGCACTGGCACGTTTGCATCCCACTTTGACCCAGCCACTTCGACGGCCTGCCCCTTCTGCCCTGGGGGCGTGGAGGAGGATCTCTTTCATGCCTTCCTGGACTGTCCCCGCCTGCGGCCGCTCTTTACCACCCTTGAGCCGCTGCTGAGGGCGCTGGGCAGGAGCCTCTCAGAGACCACCTACGTATGCTTCTACCCGTACCGGGCGGCCGAGCGGGGCACCATCTGCCTGGCCAACTTCTTGCTTGGCCAGGCCAAGATGGCCATCCTCAAGAGCCGCCGTAACCGGCTTGCCGGCACCGGCTCAAATGATGCCCCGCGGCTCTTCGGCCTCCTAGTGCGGGCGTGCCTCTCGCTGGAGTTTGAGCACACTGTGCTCCGGCGGGGGGTGCCCGCCTTCGAGGCACTCTGGGCCCTTGAGGGAGCGCTGTGCCACGTGGAGGACGGCCATCTCAAATACGCGCTCTGATGTCATGACCGGTCTGGGCGACCGGGCGGGCACGGTGGCGGACTGTGGCTTCCGGCTTGTGCCGTGCCCTGGGCCCTCACCAGGCTGTTTTTGTTTATTTTCTCAGGGTTTGAAGTTGAAGTTTTTTGTACGTGTACTATGGGACAGGGAAGGGTGGAATTGTTCGTTTCTCGAGGGCTATATATATAAATAGCATGTTAGACATGATGTGTATTACTGCGAAGGTGTTTGTCACGGTGTGATGTTCTGAATGTCCTGGAATGGTTTCTCTTTGGTGTGGTTTGATGGTTTTTTGCTTTCTGTACTTGATCTTTTGTGAAATAAAGTTGTTAAAAGTCAAAGTCCTTCCTTCCTTCCTTCTGCTTTGGACGCTTCAGACCAGGATCGCTTGGAGCTGCATGGGGCGATCCCGAGCGTAAGACTCCTCGGCTTCCTATCTCTTCTCTTTCCTCACTCCCACCTGTCTAAAGGTCTCTAGCTTCTGTCTATCTTGTTTTCTGATTTTTTTCCCATATTTTTGTAGCTTTTTCCCCCCCTTTATCTCTCATCTCTCTCCCTTCCCCCCCTTCCTTCCCATTTCTTTGTCTGTGACTTGCATCTTGCAGCCTTCTTTCTTACTGTCTCTTTCCCTTTTTTTCTCTCTTTTCTGTTTGCTTGCTGCGGGTAGTTACCTTTTTCATTAGCCCGCCTTCTAGAGGTGTTCTTAATTGCCCCTTCTTCCGCCCCTCACCCCTTTGTTTTCCTTTTTCTTTTCTTTTCACTGTTCTACCCCGCCTCCCCTCCTCCCCCTGCCACTTTTTTTCCCCTTCACCTGTCTCCCACTCTGCGGGGAGGTCTCTTATCATTTGCCGCTCGAGGGGTGCATTTTTCCTTCCCCCCCCCTCTTACTTTGCTCTATCCATGCTTTTCTTTCACCCCCCGATTTCCTCCCCCCCTTCGGCTGCTTATCTTCACTTTCTGTTTTGGTCGCATTCCCGGGAGCTTGGCCTTGAGCTCCTGTGTATACATTTTTTTTCGTTCCCTTAGTTTTTTTGCTTTGTAGTTAAACCTGTCCTAGTGAGGAATGGCTGCTCCTACACCTGGCAGCTGGCATGAGGATGTCTCTCGGGACCTCCCACTGACTCATGGCCTGAGGGTTCATGCCCCTCTCCATGTGGGGCTCGAGGTTTGTGTAGAGGCTCTGGCTGTGCTCCTGGGACAGCGTACCATCTGGTATGCGGGTCATGTGAATACGGTCCCGATGATTTACTTGAGCATGCCCGCCTTGGTTGACAGGGTGTGTGCGGAGGGCCTAGACATTGTGGGCATCCACTACCCTGTCACGCCCCTAGAGACTCAGGCAGTGAGGGTAGTGAACTCCAATGTCCCACCACACGTTTCTGCCAGGGGACTTGAGGCCTATGGAGTTCCTATGAGTCCTTTTCACCGACTGCAGCTGGGAAGCAGGGACCCTCAGCTGAAGCACGTCCTGTCCTTTCGGAGGCAGGTCTTCATGCTCCTCAAGGAGGGCCCCCAGTCTCTACCTCGCTCCCTGAGCCTCACGCTCAAGGGTCAGAGGTTTATCATCTATTTGTCTGTGGGAGAGACCACGTGTTTCAAGTGCAGTGGCTCTTCCCACCTGGCTGCTCAGTGCCCTCAGGAGAAGGCGGCTGCACCATCACCACCCGTGGCAGTGCCGAGGGATTGTGCATCAACTTCTGGGGCACACGGCTGGCCCAGTGAGGCCGGGAGCTCTTCCTCCCAACCTCCTCCCACCCCTATTCCATCTCAGGGAACTGGGGTCTCCAGTGTGAAACCACCGTCCAGTGGAGGGGCTCGCGCTACTACCTAGGCCCCACCGCCACCTCCCCCATCTGTGGCGCCCCCTGCCCTCAGTGCTAGAGCCCCACTGGGTGGAGGGACAGATGCCTCCCTTTGCCCCCTGCCTACCCCGTCTTCCCCGGCTGAGGTGGCTGGGGTGGCCAGGAACTGTGGCGCTGGAGCCTCATCGGATGATGGGGCTCGGGCCTCATTCCAGCCACCCATGAATGTGATGCTGCCTGAGGCGGCTGGCCCTGCTGGGGCAGGCCAGGAGTGGTCTGGCCCATCCCCAGCACAAAGATAGCTGTCCACCACCACCAAGAAGAAGAATAAAGAGAGGAGGATGAAGGGGGCCTCTCAGGACACCCCATCCCTGTCAGGACCCTCCTCGGCCAGTGCCAAGGGACCCCCCACTAGAGAGCCTGACCCCACTCTGGCTGCCATACCACCCGCCCCGTTGGATGTAGCCATCAACGGGGCAGACTTGGCGGGGGGGAGGGGACTGTGGGCCCCCCCCCGCCTGTCCCCCAGCCTCCTGAGTAGGGCGGTAGCAGGGATAGTGGTGAATGCCTCTCTTTTGATGGCCTGGCCCCGAGGGTGGCAGGAGAGTCTGCTACCCCCTTGGTCACACCCCAGCCTAGCGGATCGGATGGGGAAGTTAGCAAGATGGAGATCCAGCTGTCTGAGTCTTGCAAGAGACATCGTGAGCGGGATGGCCTCTCCCCCCCCAAGAAGACAGGGAATGCCCTCGTGAAGCCGGTCCTTGACTCGGATGACGAGAGGTGGCTGATGTGCCTAGACATCGAGGGTGTCGACATTGCAGTTGCGGGCGAGCTCCTGCTGGGGGTGCGGCCTCACCGCTTTTCTATTGGCAACATCCATCCCAAGTTGGCGGAGCCCCCCTGGGTCCCTCCTGACTATGGGGGCCTCCTGTCCTTGTTGAAGCTGACTAAGGGGCAGAAGAACGTAGTGGGATGCATCACTCAATGGTGCACAGACCCCAAGGTGTTTGTCAAGGCTGCCAGGGCAGCCGGATCAGGGCTGCCAGCAGCAGGATCTGGGCACCCGGCAGATGGCTTACTGTTTGGAGAAGCTTGCCCAGAGGGTGAGAGTTGAGTGGGGCCTGGGCAGGTCCCTCGAGTAAAGTAGGGCACGGTAGGCATTCCCTGACCTGTCTGTACTGCCTTGCTCTGCTCTTGGGTGCTCGCTCTTCCACCCATACCTTGCTTCGCTCTTCCTCTCCCACACCCATATCCATGGCAGCCACAACCATTGGCACCTTTAATATCAATGGCTGTCGAGACTCGGTGAAGCGCGAGGCCGTCCTGGAGCTCCTGCGACAGAAGAGGCTGGCCATCGCCTTCCTTCAAGAGACACACTCTGATAGATTCAACCAGGCGGCCTGTGGGACAGGGAAGGGTGGAACTGTTCATTTCTCAAGGGCTATAATGGCATGTTAGGCACAGCATGTACTACTGCGAAGGTGTTTGTCACGGTGTGATGTTCTGAATGTCCTGGAATGGTTTCTCTTTGGTGTGGTTTGATGGTTTTTTTGCTTTCTGTACCTGACCTTCCCTGAAATAAAGTAGTTAAAAAGTCTAAAAAGTCCTTCCTTCCTTCCTTCTTCCCCGTTGACAATCGAAAAAAAATGGACCAGAAGAGGTTGCCAGGCTTTCAAATGGCTTTCTCCATTGTAGAGGCTTGTGTTACCACATTCACCCCCTGACCTGGCGCTGCCTAAGGTGGCGGGGGTACCAGAATGAAGCAAGGGATGTTGCACCTTCCCACGCTTCTCTGTCCTTTGGCTCCTGCTCTGGAGACAAAAAGGCACAGTGTGCCAATAAAGAGAATTCTGGAAAATGTAGTTTTGACTGTAAAGAAAAAGCTGTTGCATCATTTTTTTTATTGATGAAAACCATTGCTTTTTAGCTGCTGGACACACGTGCCCACAGTATTATTATTATTATTATTATTATCATCACTCATCAACAACAGTAAACTTCCAGCTGCTGCTCCTCAGTTGCCATCTCTGCTTTTCCCCTTTCCCTGCCAGTTTCCAGACCCAGAACCACAGCCAGAGGCTCTGCAAGAAAGGAGCAAGGGGAGGGGAGAAAAAGTGGAACTACCCAAGGCACAGACTTCACCAACTGGCTAGGAAAGTCTTTTTATTCATGGCCAACAATGTTTTCTTCCTTTCCTCCTGAATTGATGAAATTTGAGAGACTTGTATTTCTGACAAGTGAGGAAAACTCAGGGACATGACCCATCTGCTAAGTTTTCCCCTAAAACAATTATAAAAGTTGCCGTAGGGCACTGGGATGTGCACACTCCTCTAAGAGAACAAGCAGCTTGAAAGGCTGCTTGCAGGTGTCAGGTGGGAGCTAACGAGTGACTCACCTGACTGGAACAGGGCTCAGGCTGGAGATATATAAGCCCAGAGCCTGTATGAGTCAGGTAGTCTTTTCCCAGCAACCATGAAGCAAAGAGTTCCTGGCTGCAGGGCTCCTAAAAGTACCTGGATATTGCTAGATAACTCTGCAGGCCTGCGAACAATAGCAAGTTCCTTGAGCAGAGAAAGACTGGGTTTTACAGGCAAGTGGCCTTTGTTTTATGTTTACCCCCAGAGGGTTTGAGGTGCCTATCAGAGGGTCCTCATGCCCTGGGAAGAGTGTGAAGGACCAGAGGATGCAAGAGCCCAAGGAGGCTGAGTGTATAGGCTAGGGTACAGCCCTAGGCTGAAAGGTAGGCCAATTGGAGATGATGAAAGCTTGCCCTCTTCAAGGAGCAGAGGGCTGCTTCTGCTGTTGTTTGTGTTTCTGTTATAGCCCAGGGTCTCATGGCTTATGTTACTGTTTAATCCAGTGGTTTGGGTTGGGACTGTAAAGGGCAGTTACAAAGGTCACATTAGTGCCCAAGAGGCACACGATTTCTTTGAGCCATGCCAGGGCAGGTTCAAGACCTGAGCTGTTGTTGAGCCCAGAGAGGGGCAGAGTGCAGGAGCACAATGAGATAGGAGCCAGGGGCCCGGTGCTCAAGAGATGTGCAAGTACACAGAGGCTAAGGGCCCAGCACCAGAGAGGTGCAGCCACACTCAGGCCAGGGGCCTGACAGACAGGGGCCAGGATCCTGGTGACTGAAGGTGATAAATCAAAGCTAGTGCCTCAATGCCAGGTCTGACACGGTGGTCTAAGCTAGAAGGCCTAGCAAGACTAAAGAAATGCAGACCAAAGAAGCCGAGCCCTCAAAAGAGAGAAAAATGTTACCATAACACCTGCGAGTCATGGGGCATGGGGTAGGATTTGGAGCCACACAATTAGCCCTTAAGGTTTGAGGTGCCCCAAGCAGCACAGTTATGGAGCGAGGCCCAGCGAGGGGGCCTGAGGACTAGCAAGGCCCAACAAGGGGCCTGAGGACCAAAAATGACAAGTAGGGTACTAGGGTACCCTAACAGGGGGTCAGCAGAATCGGGGCCATGCAAAGGCTTGTGGGCAACCTCCTTGTTTACTATTATATCATCAAGGCATGGCAGACAAGACAGGAAGGTGCACTAGAGCGGAGCGGGCACAGTCGTGGAACTACTTCATAGCCACCCTTGGAACCCCGATCTGTGACAAAAGGCAATGAAGTCATTTCCTTTTCTGTGCCTGATTCTTTGAAGGAAATAGTGAATGCAGCGGGGATTCAGAAAAATTATGCACTGTAAGGCTTTATCCATATAAAGCTTTACCCTGGCTACATCTCCATGAGACGCTGACTGTGCAGTCATTACTGCACAGTCATTTATAACATGTATAAGTAAGTACTAAATGACTGCACAGTAACCTGAGTTACTTTGCAGTAGCACCGATAAACATCTTTTTTGTGATGCTACTGCACAGTAGCCCCATACAACTGCATTAGTAACATCACATCACAGTTGTTGCCATGCAACACTACTGTGCACAGTCACAGTAGTATCAATGGATGTGGTCCTGATATGGAAATAAATGTGGCTCTATATTTCTAAATGGGCACTTACGTAGCTACCTACCAGATAAGAAGGCCACTTCATTGTTGTGCGTGTTATTGCCCATACGTATCCAGTGGAGAAAAGTTAGATCCTTTCATTTAAGCCACCTGAGTTCTATCACACGCTCTTCTGTCCTGTGACTCCACATTTAGAGTCTCTCTCTTCCAATTTAATTTCTTTAAAAAAGAGAAAGAAAATAAAAAATGCCCAGGCTTTTATGTCATGGTCTTTAATCTTGAACATTCTGTAAGGGTAGATCTAACAACCTTTATGATCAAGTCTAACCTTCAACTAAACTCCTTGCAAGGAAGGAAGACATCCTTTTAAATTCAGGCAAAATCATGCTTATATCTCTTACTGCTTATACACTTTGTCTGGAACATTGCAATCATTCAGTTGTGAGACGAGTAACATTCAACCTATTTTCCTTATTAGTTATGACTTCCAAATGACAGAATAATGGAAAAAGATGGGACTAAGAATTCAGTTGAGCACATTTTCACTCAAAAAGAATATACAGTTCTCTTTCAACAAATACACTGGGAAAAGATTCAGTAAAATGCCAACTGGTATTATAAGTGGGTAAAGAATATGGGCTCAGGTGAGATGCCCTACATTTCTTACAGTTTCATTATGAAGTAATATACATTTACCAGATCCCTTGATGCTAGCTGGAGATTCTCATCAAGTTTTTGCAGACACTTGTTGAGTTCTGGCCTTTGCAAAATGACTAAATCACCTTTTAATGAAGTAATATAAATTCCCTTCAAGGATTCCTACCTCTTCATCACTTGGCTGATTTCAGTGTGGACAGAAACGTCTCTTTTCCCATTTTCATTCTATGGCTTTCGTATCTCCTTACTTCTGGAAGTAAAATAAGGGAAGTAACAGAGGCTAATTTCAGCAAAACACTAACATAGTATCTGGCTGTGGTTTATAGGCAAATTACACATGTCATTCCACCAATGCTGCCTGAAAAAGATCCTTCAAATCCAGTGGGAAGATAGATGCATCAACATAAGCATCCTCTCCCAAGCAAACACCATGAACATCGAGGCAATGCTCATCCAACATCGACTTTGCTGGGCTGGCCATATCATCCAGATGTCCAACTCCAGACTCCTGAAGCAAGTCTTATTCTCCCAGTTCAGTCAAAGTGCATGCTCAAGAGGAGGGCAGAGAAAGCGTTTTGAAGGCATCCTCAAGGCAAATGAATCAGCATCAACTCATGGGGAAACTATTGCCTAGGACCAACCCAAATGAAGGAAGAGTCTGCTGCAATACTTTGAAAACTTATGATGACAACAGGAAATAGAAAAGTGACAGCAGCAGAAAGCATGTTGCAGACCGAATCAAGAATCTGGAACCACCCACCCCTCATGGAAATGTGCTTGAGTGGCAGCACAGTCTGTTGATCCCAGATTGGCCATGTTGGCTACAAAGGACCAACTCACAGGATCATAATAAATTCTAGTTTATTGGACAGGATGTGAAGTTACTAATAAAATCATAAATGCAAACTTTGAGTTATGGGTGGTACTGGTCACCTTAGTGTGTGCACGCATGCGCGCGCGCACGCGCGCGCACACACACACACACACACACACACACACACTCACACTTATTTAAACCCATGAGGTATAGTGTATAGTAGCTGCTGTAATGATTGTGGGAACACTGGTGTCAGTATATCTACCTGTCCAAGGCCCTAGAGTCTGCTATTGATAGTCAGCTTTCTTCAAAGCGATGTCTTCTCCAGAAGGGGGTCACCTGCTTCTCCTTCTGTCTCGGTTGGTCAGGTGCTGGATGAGAGGGTGCCACTGCGGGTCATGCTTCACTGCCTTTTATCCCCTTCTGGCAGACTTGTATGATTCCCTAGCATCATCTTGGCTAATCAATCCAGAAGTTGCTGTTCCACGTGGGTCTTGAGTAGTACCTGACAGCTGTTAGTCACAGGGGTCTCTGCCTGCCAGTACCTGAAGTTTCAGGAGTCCACCCTTGACTTATTGACTTAATGGCTGTATTGTCATGGGTTACAGGACTAGTCCATAGGGTGAGTGCTCAGTTTCAGGAATCAGTTCTTTAGCTTGATTAGCTTAAAATGGAGTTCCTTTGGCTAGGGTATTGATGATCGTCATTCACTCTTATTCACTCAAGAGATCTTATCATTTTACAATTACAATTTCAATTCAGTTTTAACAATGGTCCAGGGTGTAACTTCATTCTACAGGGAGTACATTCCTTAAGAGTTTTAAAAGTATAAAATATAAAATTCAAAATGTCATGGTAAAGATGAGACAGATGAAATATGAAAATGCACTGTGAGAAATATATAAAAATGCAATGCGAGGTAGTGAGGATCAAAGGCTACTGGGTAAATGAGTTAGGTTAGCACAGGATACATTTACAGTCTTTGCAGTGGATATTTTAGTTCTCTTGTTTTCTTTAGTGACACTGAGCTTAATTGAGATGTAGATGTAGTTTCTAGGTTTCCCCTACAGAAAGCCACTTCAGCTTTCTGACTTGCTCTGAGTCTTGCCACACCCATGCAATGAGTGTGCTAGGTGTCTGCCAATACTGAGAAGGAAAAGAAATGCCCAGAATTGGAGGGGGAGGGGGTTGCAGGCAAGAAGGGGCTTCTGCTATATCCATGTGCAGAAGGGAAATGTACAAAGGGGGCTTTCTGCTAGAGCCTTATCAGCCATCTTTGGACCCACAGATAAGACAGTCATCCTTTACTGCATGGGATTGCCAAAGAAGACTTCAGGTACACTGACTGAAAGAAGAAGTGTAATGGGCCACCTAAGTATGCATGTGTAAAATAAAAAAGAATTGCTCAAGTGTCTACCCTGGTTGAGTGGGTACCACTCATAGCCTACAAATGGACTTTCATATGTTCCTTTACTGAAAACAGAATCATTAAAGTAGCAAAGCTAAAGGTATTTGGGAAACTAAAATGAGAGTGTTTAGGGTTGCTTAAAGGATGTGGAGGACTTAAAGATAAAACACAATATGCTGCCAGCTATGCTGAGATGGAATCATTTATTTGGTTTACTCATCCCTATTGAAATAATTTTATGCAAGCACTGGAATCCAGGATACTTTTTTTCAGTTTCAGCATAACCAGAAGATGCAAGAGTGGGCATGTCCCTATATCCAGAAACAATACTAAGGACATAAAGAATGTCATTTATGAAATGGGATTTGGAGCAACTTAGCCACTTCTACAAGAAACAAAAGGTACCAACCTATTTTTGGACCTAGGTGACATCAGACTGTATTTGTTTTATCAAAGGGAGAAGTGAGTGTTTGATGTCAAGGAAAGGGCAGCACAGACATTAGGAGGCCAGATACAAGATACTTACTCAAAGTCACCACTCAGAAGCATCACATTCCACAAATCACTGGCAAATACCAACAGAAAAGAGAAAAGAGTTATGCTGCAATAACTCAAGCTGAAACTGATTAAAAAAGATCAATAAACAGCAAACAGTATGTACCTCACCTGGTATGAAATCTGCAATACATCTTACACCACTAAGACCTGGCTGGATGACGTAATTTTGATGGATATTTTTCTATAACAACAAGCAAACAAAACCCCCATTTTCTCCCTTGGGAATTTGACAGGAAATCTACATTATGGATTCCAGTCACAAATTAGTCTAGTTGTCTGAATTTATTTCAATATAGAAATCATCACAGTACAGTGACTGTCTTGGACAGAATATCACCTCATAGATAATAGGTAATAGGTAGGAATTTCCCAGCCTTTAGAAAGTTCAGAAGCCACAGTCATAGTCCTTCCACACAGATGCATTCATCCAATAAATTCTAGACCATAATAAAGAACAACGGTGCTTCACACAATGATTGAAGGAATTGAAGACCTAGTAAATCACTAGCATCACAGTCTTGCAATAAGCCCTGACATGCTGACATCAAGCAGTCTTTCCTCTTCATTGACCACGCATCAGCTTGGTCGCTTAGACCCCATACGTCTATTGAAAAAAAGGAAGGTGCAAAGGAAAGAACTGTTGCAAAAGGCTAAAGCAGAAGCAGGATGTAACCAAGACTGCGTAACAAAGACTGTTTCCCAGGACTATGCAGAACCTATATCAACAGAAAAGAACTTGCTTCTATATCTCCTTATAAACTGCCAAATCACTCTAACAAGCCATACCAGATGGTGAAACCCAGCACTAAGCACTGTGAGGAATTATCCTCCTACTGCACTGAGAAAAAGCTGAGAATTCTAAGCTACATAGAGTTGATTTCCCTGTGCTAGGAGTGTCAAACATATGGTCCCAGGCTGGATCCAGCACACAGAGCCACTCTAACCAGCCTGCCAATATGGCTGGGAAAAGCAGCCCTGATGGACATGGTGGCTGGTGGAAAGCAGTCAAGCAAGGGCTGACAAAGCCCCAGCATTGCCACGGTCCTGTCTCCCCAGCTGTTGGCCACTGCCACATGCCCCATGCTGGAGACAAAGCTGGAGCTGTCACTGTGGCAGCTTCAGCCCCAGCTATAGCATGAGACATGTGTTGGGGCCAGTACCACCATAGCCTCCTTGTTTCATTGTCCAGATCCAACCTGCAAGGATCTTTTACTGGACCAACTGTATATCCCAACTATATTGGACCTGCAGTTGGTTCAATAAAAGATCTCACCCTAAGAAATCCTTGCCTGACATATATAATGACATTTGCATGTATGACATTTATTTGCATGTAGGTAAAGCTTATTTGCTTTAGCACTCCTATTATTGATGTAACTTCAGTGGCAACAGATTTCCTAAGAAAAGGCTATTGTAGACAAACTGCAGCAATAAATGAGGAAGAACAGAAAGCAAATAAGAAAAGGTGGCAGTAAAGGAAGTGGGAGATTAAATGCCTTTGCACTTGGAAAAGTGACTGGATAACCATACCCTGATATGTATCCCCTTAGAGGCACACAAATAGATTGTAACCAATATGTTTAGAGTAGCTGTAGCAGATTATGTGTCACCGGGTGGCTACAGTTTGGAGACTGTACTATTCTTGCTCTGCCCCATCTCACCCAGTCTCTCCAAGATAACTTCACCTGCCCCATCTTGATTAAATATTATTATTAAGTTAGGGAGACCACCCTGCGGGGCCAGGAAAGCCCTCAATGCTATTTGCACAGGGTTGCAGCCCTGGGGATAGGAAGGTAACAGGCCCAGGGGCAGGAGCAGGAATTGGCTTGGTGCCACAACCATGCCCTGGGCAGTAGAGTTCAGGGGGTAGAAGGTCTGTCTGCACAGAACAGGAGGATGCTGGAGGACTGCAACTTGGGTGGTTCATCTGTGGGGAGCAGCCATACATTAACAGAAATGAGCTGAGTAACATAGGTCAGAGATAAACTTGCTCTAGAGTGGCATAACGTAAAGCTACCTAAAGTGTGATAAATACTAGTTTCAAGTGTAAATGTGTAGATAATCCAGCAGTTAAGAGTTTCAGAAACCACATAAAATTTGTGTATAACAAGGCCCTTTGTCTTCCTTTGAACCACCAGTAGAGGTCATACTTATACTTCTGATCATAGTGTTAGTTCCACAAGGAAAATAAGCATCGTACTGATTTTCATAACCTACCTGCTAATTCCATTATTCAGAACAGTGGGAGCAGCTTAGCCACCTACTGTAATGGGATGGACTTAATTTGGATATAAAGGTGCACAACCAACTCCCAACCAGGTCCAATGAAACATGGACATGGCTTGCAGCGCTGGTCTTTCACAGTGTGTACTCTAGACTGCAGCTGGCAAATATGGAAAGAAAAAGGATGAAGTGGAATTATTCCCTAAATCAAATTGGATTCAGTTCTGAATCTTTAGACAAAGAGCCTGAGCACTCTCTGAATAGATATTGACAACAGGAAAATTGGCAGAAGTTTTCATTATCTGGAACTGAACAAATACTTTTCTGTACTCTCACCACTAGAGGGTATATTTGTAACAGTGAAATTCAGAAATCAGCATAAAACACCTTGCTGAATAGTGGAGTCCCAGTCAATATTGGATGAAAATTGTCTTTAAACACAAGCAAAATTCTCACTAAAATAAGTAGAAAGTTTGCCTGTGTAAAAACTTTTGAAAGGGTTAGGGTTAGGGTTCTATGATGCCGCACAGTGCAAACATAAGAGCTAAATAGAAAGTAGTCAGTTTGAATAGCTCTTTGGGAAATATAAAACTATAGACAGTTCTGATGAAGCAGAAGTAGCTTTTGTGCCATGTCTTTCCTACAGAAGATATCACAAAATACTTTATAACAGCAAAGAGCAAGGTTTTTTGAGAGTGGTATCTTTCATTGGATCAACTGCATGGTTGAAGTTTTGAATGCAATGGATTGTTGTTACAGTCTATCTCAACAATGCAATTGGTTCAATAAAATATAACACCTACAAGAATCCTTGCCTCTTGTATATTTCCTGAACCAACACAGTCACTACATCATGTCAATGCTGCCTTACAAAAGTAAAGGTGTCATATGCTGTTTTCATAGTAGTAGGAGTGAAATATTAGATGCAACAAGGAGAAAAAAAAAAGGTGTTTCTAACTGATATCTCAAAAGAAAGGGAAAGCACTGAAATAGATGTATATTGAACGGTTATTGCAGAATATTGATTCTGTGGAAGAGGCGGCTTCTACACTGACAATGTCAGAGGTAAAGCATGGAAAGAGTAGAAAGCTGGCCCATGACAGTTATGTCCCATCCTAAAGTTGACTTATAGGAAGAGAAAAGACTAAAAAAAAATGCAGTGGAATGAGCTGGAAAGATAGAACTGTTTATCTTAAACTTTCTTAGTGCTTACTGGTTCAGGTCAGTCCTTTTATATTACTCCTTCACTATTTACCTGGTTTTAATTCTTTTCAGAGTGGCCAGTTCTAACTATTCCACAAATAATGTTATGCTCACCTCATCAAGGTCTACTTTTCCCAGAAGCATCCTTATCCCTTCTTTTGCATCATACACATGGATGTGTGATCATCTTTGAACTGGTTGGAAAGACTGTTTGCATTTTGATTTTTAGCTATATGGCTCAGTAAAAAATAAAACATGCTTCTCAGCAGTAATAATTATGAATGAATGAGTCAATTTTGATAATTAAGAAACCAATTTAACATCTTTGTCTAATTTCATGAAACACTGTATGGTTTCACCATCACTCTTACTTCTGGTTTCAAGCTGAGCCTGGAAACCAAAATGCCATGGTTATTCCCTTGTATTTCTGACAAAAGAAACAGAAATACCATATTCAGTGAGTGGGTAAATTGAGTTAGGGAGCAGGGAAGCAACAGAGAAATATAGATAGATAGGTATTAAGGGTGTGCAAGCAGGCTGTATTCGAGTCGAATTTGGCCCAATTTGGGAGACAGTGATTCAATTTGTTGATTTGGATCCCTGTCCCGATTCGATTTGGATGAATCTGAATCTAAAGATTCGATTCTGATTCAGAGAATCGGCACTTTGGCCATAGACACAGCTTTATGTTTTTTTCTACATACCTCAAGGTAACAGGCATGGCTCATGAATGCTGAGATGGAGGGGCAGATGAAATGTCCCACAGGAGCATAGGGAGCCCCCCACATGGTTGGCAGTGGACCTGGAAGTGGACTGGAAGTATTCCACCCCACCATCTCCGTGTTCACAAGCCATGCCCAGAATTGCATTCTGATGTACCCTTTTTACTCAATGCAAATCAGTTCCTCCACCACCTAATACCCAGGCATTGTAACAGCATCTGTTGCAGGCAGTCAGATCAGAAAAGTTAGTTGTGTACCCACTACTTACTGAGTGCATTTACACGTTCAATAATGTGCATTAGTTACTGCACATTTAATGCAGTACTTACTTAATGATGTACTAACTAAATGCACAGTAACTAGAGTTACTGCACAGTAGTACTGGAAAAAGCCTTTTTAGTGACACTGCTGCACAGTAGCCTAATAATACTGTGCAGTAGCCTATTAGCACTGTTTGTGCTATGATGTCCTACTGTGCAGTGTTATTAGCAGGGATCCTGGTTTTGTCTGATTTTTAAAAATCCCTAATTTTTTTATTTTAAAAAAGTAACCCCAAATCCATATATTTCCATGATTAAAATGAAATGCCACTAAAATATAAATACATGTATAGTGGTGTTTCATTTTAATCATGGAAAAACATGGATCTGGGGTTACTTTTTTTAATCTGAAAATTGGGGATTTTTTAAAATCAGACAAAACCAGGATGCCTGGTTATTAGGCTACTGCACATTAAGCATCTCATGTAGACACACTACTGTGGAGTAAATTTATTACTGAGTAGAATCAGGGGTTAACAATTCCACAGAAATTGTGTAAATGTGTGTTCACACAGTCTTGAGAGGAAAAAAATGAATGTGACCATTAATGGGTGCCTAGATGACATTGAAGAGCTACTCCTTTTTTTCTGTGCAATGGTGGGGTGTAAGAAAGCTTTTAACTATTTTCTTCATTTTTAAATGCTACCATTTTAAAGCCCAGCATCACCAGGTTACCAGAAAGAGTCTGTTACTGAGAGCCTGTTACTATAGCAAACCTAACTTTCCAGTAAGCAGGAACTGTTACCCTTTGTTCTGCAGCATTCACTTCCCGGATTATCTCCTGCATACTCTATAAGGCAATGTTGACAATAGGCTCTGAAATAACATTTGCAAATATCCATCATTCATGATATCAATACATCTGAGGATTGATGTACTATTAAATAAGTCATAACTTCTATATATACAAGAGGAGTTGTGGAAAGAGAAAATATATTGGACTGTTTAAAGTAACTCTTCATAAACAGTTTCTTCACTCTTAATATACTATGCTCTTATTTATCATTTTGATCTGTGTACCTGTAGTATAATATAATATATGCCACGGCCTTGGGAAAATGACCTCAGGAATAGCTTAGCTTTAAACAGGTGAACTGTAAGTTAACGCACTTTACTGGGGGGAGAAGGGGAATAAGTAAAAAAAAAAAAAAATGGAAGGAAAGAGCTTGATTATGAGAGAGCCCTTCCAAGCCTACCCCAGGAAACTGAAATACAAATGTCTTCTAAACCTTTATTATGATATACACATCAACAGGACTGGCATGCCCACCAGTGGACTCAACAACACTTTCCCCACTTTCTTGCCTTCATCCCTATCTTCTTTCCTCTCCCCACCCCAGCTTTATTTGCCCTAAAAGACAGAGATTTCAGTTAAAAGGTGTATGGAAACTCCCTTTTCCTTTATTTACTTTCTAAGGGGTATTAAGGAAACAAGTGAATAGATTTCCTGCCCCAAATGCTTTCTTTAGTATGTTACATACAATAAAAATATGTAGTGAAAGATCATTAAAATTGCAAAGTGAGGTGCTCACAAGCTAGAAAATGTCAGAATTAATATTGCTTATACAATCTTAATTTAGTTGTGCTGTACATCTGTATTGTAATACAAACTTTGACATGATAGGTACTGCTTTTTGCACAGGATTCTGGCTTCATTCTGTGCATAAGATAAGGATTTCAGTTAGGATGTTTTTGTCCTCCTTGCACCACTAGAGACTACAGTAGAATTCAGCTCCTTGACTCCCTTTCTTCCCAAATGAAGCCTTTCTGTTTTTCTCTGTCATTAACCCAGTTGATGATCTTTGGTATAAGAGCCTGAGCCTCCACCCTGTGAAATAATTCCATTAGCATCTTATCAATGTCCACATTAGGCAGAGGTGGGGAGGTCTTTGCAATATCTATTAGAAGTCAGTATTCATCAGGGCAGGAAAAGTGTTACATATTCTGCAGACTGGGCATGTACACAAAGAGTGTCTGATAGTCCACTCTTAGGAGGTGTGTATCCCATCTATATTCCATAGGAACCATAGCGAAGGAGATCATCATATGGTCTAGGAACCTTTAACGTAAGTCACCCCACTTGGCACTGACACTAGAATCCTTCTTCTGTTGCCAACAGTGTGGACTCTGTAGGTGTGTGTAGATGAAACAGAGGCCCTAAGTTGAAATGGTGGGTTTTTAAAAACACCACTTCAATTTAGGGTCCAGTAAACCCCCGTGTTGTGCACAAATCTGTGCACTTACCTGTCTCTCTGGTGGTGGGGAGGGGAGGGCGAGCTGCCAGCAGGCAGAGCGGTCCCTGGGCTGTGGGTGGGGGCTGGTGCTTCCCTCCACAGCAGCGGTGCCTCCCTCTTCCACCCAGGTGGCACCTGTCTGCAGGCACCCAGCTCAGGCAGTCCTGGGGGGCACTGCAACTGCAAAGGGAAGCACCAGACCCCCAGGCAACTCAGGCAGACAGGCAGGCTCCAGGAAAAAGTCAGGCAGGATCCACTGCCAGGCAGGCAGGCTTCGGGTTACTGCCAGGCTGCATGCACAGGATTCCTGCAGAACCTCTGAGCTGCACAGAGCCCAGTGCTTCACTCCATGCCTGTAGGGCAGCAAACTAAAACCTTAGTTTGCTGTCCTACAGTCATTTAAGGTGCCCCAAGTCATTTAAGGTGGATTATGCCACCAAATCTGCTACAGTGGCTGGAATTATTGCACTATACACCACCGACGCATGCAAACACCAACATCATTAAAGCGGTGCAAAAGCATTTAACTCACTTTAAAATGTCATCCACACTTGCCCCTCATTTAGTATACACACAGCCTCAGGCACAGAATTCACTGGGGGCACAAAGAGGTCTTCATCTCTGTGGCCAGGTTGGGATGATTAACGAATTCTCTTTTCATGGGGCTCATCTGCCATGCCTTAATGTGATGGAAGAATGTAAAATGAATTCCCCAACAAGAGTTAGTACAGAAAATCACCCAACTAGGAAGGTAAAAGTGATCTGTGTACCTGTAGTACCTGTTGGTTTTATTCTTGTGCTCTTCATGAAGTACAGAGAAAAGCTGGCTTTTACAGGTGCCCACTCCTTCAACTCCCCATTCCCAGTAGCATGGCAATCCCTGTTTACTATGTCTTAACCATGTTTTCTCTTCTTTTACAGGTGGAGTCAGCTTCCTTTTCCCCAAATCGGCTTCTCCACCCAAGGACAACCAAGGTAAGTGTTTCACATCTTTCACAGCTCTGCTTTCAGTCCTGCCATGGTTATACCTACACCCATCTGATTCATCTCTTCCGCAGTTTGCTTTGAGGCTTGCTCTGGCTACTGCATCTTCCTTCTTGGAGTCTCTTCTTATGTAGTGCCCCCAGGGGGGCAATGAATAGCCCGATGAGTTTTTATTGCTGCCAGTCGTTGTTCAGCCCTAACCCCTGTCTGATGTGTGGATCTCCCCAGCTGTGCCTGGTGAGTAATTAGAAACCCCAGAAATGATCACAGTTGCTTTAAGGTTCTGGGAAGCCTGTATTGCTGGATCACTTCTACCTTGTCTGCAACTGGCCTGCTTTTGCCTTGGCTGATAATAAACCCCAGGTACTGGGTCTCCCTTTTCCCGAGACAGCACTTTTTCAGGTTAGTCCTGCCTTGCATAGCTCTTCCAGGAGTTCCCTTTGGTGTTGGCAATGTTGCCCCAATCTTCCAAGAAAACGATGATGTCATCTTTGTAGGCTGATTCATATCCTTGATTGGGTGCCAAGACTTTCTCCATTAACCATTGGAATGAAGCAGCAGCTCCATGTAGCCCAAAAGGAATTCATTTGAAGTTAAATAGCATGGGGTACCAAACACTGTTTTTCCTCAATCCCTGACCACCATTGGTATCTGCCAATACCCCTTGGTGAGGTCTATTATCGATATATACTTAGCAGTGCCAATCTTTTCCAACATATTGTCTATCCGTGGCATGGGGAATACATGAAGTACGGCTACTTTATTTACTTTTCGGAAGTCCACACAGAATCTAAGCATCCCATCCAGCTTTGTGACTATCACCAGTGGACTCCTCCAGGGACTTCAAGATTCTTTAATAATCCCTAGCTGTTGCATTTGCTCTAGCTCCTTCTAAACCGTGTCCCACTGGTGTTAGGGCAGGCTTCTCCACTGGTTGCAGATGACACAGCCCTCCGTTACCTTGATCCTGTGTTCGATACCTCATGCTTCCCCTGGTGTTTCCTTGAATACATCTTGAAACTCCTCTTGTTGCTCCCTTCCCAGCATCATCTCTACCTTCAACTGTTCACTCATCTCCCAAGATACCTCAGTACCCAAGTACCTCATAATTAATTGGTTCTATCCTCCTTGTTACCTGGAAGGGACCTTGCCATTGTGCCAGTAATCTGTGTGTGTCATCAGGTAACATTACAAGCACCTGATCACCCTCCTGGAGTTCCCTCTCTTAGGCATGCTGGTCGTAGAAGAGTTTCTGTCTGTCCTGGCTCCTGCCCAGATTCTCTTGGGTGATGCTTCTGGCTCTCTCTAGTCTTTCTCTGAAGTCAGTGACCATCTTCAGAGTTACTGATCTCCCCAGCTCTGGTTCTGTCTAGCCTTTGCATATTAGGTTGCTCAGTCCACAGGGTTTGTGTCTGTAAATCAACTCAAATGTCATGTAGTGTGTTGATGCCTGAAGTGCTTCCCTTATGGAAAACAACAGAGGGGGAAAGCATCTCTTCCCACTTACTGGGGTCTCCTTGGATACACACTCAGATCATGGTATGGTTAAATCATTTGACCAGGCCGTCTGTTTGGGTGTGATATACAGACATCCTGAGTTGTTTCATTTGGAGAATCTTATAGACCCCCTCAGGACTGCTGATATAACATTTTCCCCTTGATTGGCTAGGATCTCTTGTAGAATCCCCACCCAGGCCACTCATTTCATAAGGGCTTCTGCTATCTTAGGCACTGTCAGGGAGTGTAATGGGACCATCTTGGGGAGCCAAGTCACACAGTCCACTATGATGAGGACAAATTGATAGCCCACTCGGCTGCAGGGAAATGGCCCTCCTATATCCAGGGCCATCCAATCAAAAAGCCATCCAGCCAATAGGAGAGGCATCAGGGGAGCCATTGATGGTTTCTCCCCTCCCATCTTTTGACATGCCGGACACTCCTGGTAGTATTTCTCAATCATCTTATAAATCCCAGGCCGGAACAGCCACCTCATGAGTCTGACTTCTGTTTTATCTCTCCCCATGTGTCCCCCCATAGAGAGTGTGTGCGCCACTCAGAGAAGCCCTATCCAGTAGGATCACGGCACCAATACCTGGGCACACTCTTTCCCATCCCTTCCACCTTCCATGTGGTATAACACACTTTCCCTTACCTCCAAACAGGGGCTCTGCTCCATCTGGCATGGGTCCAGTACTTCATCTTCCTGCTTTGCCAGCTGACCCCACATGTTTTGGAAGAGGGGTTCCTGGTACTGTTCTTATCATAGAATCATAGATTCATAGAAGTAGGGTCAGAAGGGACCTTGTAGATCTTCAAGTCCGACCCCCTGCCTGGGCAGGAGGGAAACTGGGCTCAAGTGACCCCAGCCAGGTAGGCATCGAGCCGCTTCTTAAAGACCCCCAGGGTAGGAGCCAGCACCACTTCCCTTGGAAGTTGGTTCCAGATCCTAGCCACCCTAACTGTGAAGTGGTTCCTACGGATGTCTAATCTGAACCTACTCTCCAACATCTTGTGGCCGTTATTCCTTGATATCCTGGGGGGCGCTAGGGGAAACAAGGTCTCCCCCAAACCCTTCTGGTCCCCCCTAGTGAGTTTATAGACGGTCACCAGGCCCCCCCTCAGCCTTCTCTTGTGAAGGCTGAACAGGTTCAGGTCCCGAAGCCTCTCATTGTAGGGTCTGCCCTGCTGTCCCCGGATCATGTGGGTGGCCCTCCTCTGGACCCTCTCAATGTTGTTCACATCCCTCTTGAAGTGGGGTGCCCAGAACTGGACACAGTACTCCAGCTGTGGCCTGACCAGTGTCGCGTAGAGGGTGAGGATCACCTCCTTGGCCCTACTTGAGATGCACCTGTGGATGCATGATAGGGTCCGGTTAGCCCTGCCGACCGTGACCTCGCATTGTCGGCCCATGTTCATCTTGGAGTCAATGATGACTCCAAGATCCCTTTCTGCCTCCGTGCTCTCAAGAAGGGAGTTTCCCATCTTATAAGTGTGCTGCCAGTTGCTACTGCCCAAGTGCAGCACCCTGCACTTGTCAGTATTGAAACGCATCCTGTTTTTGTTAGCCCACCCTTGCAACCTATCCAGGTCTTTCTGCAGTCTTTCCCTCCCTACTAGCATACCCACCTCACCCCAAATGTTGGTATCATCAGCAAATTTGAACAGGTTGCTTTTCACCCCGTTGTCCAAATCTTCTTGGAAGTTGTTTTCCCCAATCATCTGATCCAGGTCCAGCTCCTCTGCCCCCTGGTTGGTCAGCTCCCCAAAATAAACTTTACAGTTAAGGTGCTCCTCCCCTTCAGGTTTTCTCATTGCCCAGGTGACCACTTCTCTTGGATGTGGCCAGTCAATGCCCAGTAGCATGGGGCATGGCAGGGTTTCAGCTAATCCCACAGCCAGCTCTTCTATTCACTCTGTGATGGTTAGTCAGAGTTTCTTTTTCTCATACATGTAAGATGCCCCATGAATGCAGATCAGGCTTACTGCACTCTCTGGGGTGTCTAATTGGGGTGGGACTATATCTGCTCTAACCATCATTTGGGAGCAGCTGGTATCAAGCACTGTAGGAATTATGGTACCACCTATCTGGATATCTACAAGGGGCTTGTTCTTTTTCTATGGCCCCTTATACCTCCCAAAGCTACAGTCCATTTTCTCCTTGTGGGGATAATCAGGAGTAGCTTCAGAATGCTGCCTCTGGTGACAAAACAGGGCCAGATGTCCCCTCCCCCTGCAATGGTAACAGAATTTCCTGGGGTTCTCTATTGTGGAATTCTCGGCTCAGGAGTTTAGTTACCTCCATTCTTTTCCCTTTGTATCCTCCTTCTGCCCATCCAGGAAAGGTGGTGACACCACTTTTCTCCTGTTTAGGGAGTTCAGTTTCAGCTACCATATAATCTTTGGCCAGCCGCAGGGCATCCTCAACTGATTTTGGCTGATGCCTCTTAACCCACTGCTGGGTGCTTCCCCCCTGGTCTGCCAGGAATTGCTCCAATATTATCATGTCTATAACTTCTCCCAATATTTTTTTCTTCCGGGTGGAGCCAATGCTCCACCAGATCCCTCAGCCTCTGGGTGAGTAAGCGGGGCCAAAGTTCCTCCCCTTTCTTTTTCGCCCCAAACTTTTGCCTATATGACTTGGGTGATAGCTCTAAGTGGTACAAAATTGCAGCCTTCATCTTATTATAGTCCTTTCCCTCAGACCGGGTCAGGAGGGGTTCTATCCAGGGTGCCCAGGTTATGGTGTCCCACTTTGTGGGAACAGCCAATCATTCAAAGGCCTCCAGGAAGGCTTTGACATCATCTTGGGGGCACATTTTGGGCATCTGGGATCCTCTATTACCCCCAGATTGTCCAATTTGATAAAAAATAAATATATGACATCTTCCTGCATGGTATGCTAAAATAAGCAATAGGAAGGAAGCAGAACAATTTAGCTCCAAAAGCACATGGTGGGGGTAGGTACAGCGGAGCTCACTCAATCCTGCAAACTTTAGTGCTGAAGGTTTTAGATTTTATTGTACTCTCCAGGACTAATGTGCAGTGCATTGAAGAGGGCTTTCACCAGCAATGTTGTAAGATATAGATTTTACAACAATAAGGAGGTCTTTACCCTGGGCAGTCAAAACAGATCTGGTTGGGGAAATCATTTTCTAAGTCCTGAAGCTATCCTGGTAAAAGACCAGAGGTCTCAGCAAAGAGCTCTTGAATAGAGATGTGTGGGGTTTTAATTTAGGTGGAAAGCTCTTTTTTGATCATGGAACCTATTTCTACCTTTCAATCAATCATTCACATCTCTGGAAACATTCCCCTTGTCAAGGCCCGCAGACAGTTGAAAAGCAAGGGGCACTGTCTGCATTTCTCTGCTCATTTTCTAAATCCTGAGAATATTCTAATAAAAGACCAGAGGTCTCAGCAAAGAGCTCTTGAATGGAGATGTGTATATGTGTATCTCCATCCAAGAGCTCTTTGCTGAGACCTCTGGTCTTTTAATCAGAATATCCTCAGGACTTAGAAAATGATCTCCTCAACCAGATTTATTTTGACTGTTCAGGATAAAGATATCCTTATTGCTGTAAAATCTATATCTTACAACATACTGGTGGAAGCCCTCTTCAATGCATTGCACATTACTCCTGGAGAGTGACAAAAGTCTAAACTGTCAGCACTAAAGTTTGCAGGACTGGGTAAGCTGCGCTGTACCTGCCCCCACCACATATCTTCTTTCCATGTACTTTTGGAGATAAACTGTCCTGCTTCCTTCCTATTGCTTATTTTAGCATACCCTGCAGGAAGATGTCATCTATATTCCTAGGCTCTTCAAAGTTTGGTGTTGGATCCCAGGCCATCCACCCATTACAGCCACCTCCAACAAATAACACAAGAATATAACACAATGAGATCCAGCTGATCCATCTCCAAGATGTGCCACAAGAACGGCTATATATGCTCATGCTCCATTCACTGACTGTTTCTAATGTTGGCTAAGATGACAATTTACTACTTAAGTAATGGGATTTATATTTAGATGGAAAGCTTTTTTTTAATCATGGCACCTATTAATCAATCATTCACATCTCTGGAAAGCATTTCCCTTGTCAAGGCCCACAGACTGTTGAAAAGCAGGGGCACTGTCTGCGTTTCTCTGCTCAGTGTCTCATTCAGGTACCCTCATGTCAAACCCTACCCTTGCTCACATGACAGCCTTTTTAGTATTTGTCTTCCAGCTTCTACTGTAGTCTGGACTGGTGAACCCTCCATTGGAATGAAGGTCAGTCCTTTAGATATGAATCATTCTTGAATACAACTGGACTATGCAGTGAATAAGCCAGGGATTTGGTGGGAAAAATGTACATGAATGTGGTCATTGAAGAGAATATCAGTCATATGTACAAAGGAACTAATTAAAGTCACATAGGTCTTTCCTAACTTTTGAATGCTTGACTATAGTATCTTAATAATATCTTCTGTCTGTGTGTGCAGAGGAGAGGCAGGAGGTATGAGAAGCAAACTGAAAAGCATTAGAAATCCCATCATCTGATATTATATTGATCCACACATGATTTAACTGCAGTCCTAGAATTTCTAAATCCACATCACAGATCACTGTCACATAAGGTTAGCTTATAAATCATGAGACTTTTTTTTAATGTCAAAATTTGAGTTGATTTAGTTTGTCTTCTAGTTTCTCAACCTTAGGAATGAATAAGCCAGTTGCTTTCAAACAGTTTCAAACTTTTCTACAAAATGAGAACCAGCAGAGAATTTCAGATGGTTTTATTAGTTTCCTTTGCAAAAGGTGCTGGATGAGATTTTCTCTGACATAGCCCTTGTATACTTCCACCAATATCATTAAATGCTAAGTCTGGCTTGAGAAGAATCCCCCAGCATAGACAGATTATAACAGAAAAGTTATAGACTGCCCTACGCAGACCCCTTGGCAAAACTCAGCCTAGTGAGGGTAGGAAAAGGCTGAGGATGGGATGCAACATAGGCATTGTGGGTCTGCATAACTGGAGAAGCCTAACATTGGGAGACACAAAACAAATGTCCCAATTTAGAACAGAAACAAAGTTTTGAAATTTGAGAATTTTTCACAAAATGCAACTGTTGTTTTCTGGCCAAACATACTCCTAACAATTGCTACTGCCTGTCCTTTTCTCACCCCTTCCTCTCCCTTTCCCCAGCCCGTCTTGTTTCTGTTCCGTTGGTGATTTTTTTTTAGCTCTAATCATGTCTTCCCCTAAATATTCTCCCACCCACAGATGGGTGGATGCTACTTAGTGTGGGGTGATTTTTGCGCCTTTAGGCTACATATGCTTTGTGGTTAGTCTTAGTGTCATGGGAGCAGGAAAGAGACAGCAGCACTATGGCATACACTTATGAGTGTCTACGCCTCTACATGTGACATTAGTTCCTCAGCTGCTGGGAGGCATAGTGGAACCTTTCAGAAAAACTGTCTCCTGCTTCACCCATCTGCAGTTGTGTGTCTGAGAAGAAAAATTTGTGGTCTTACAGCTTTTGCCTGTATTTGCTGTGCCTTCCTCCTCCTCAGACCCCAAATAAGCCCAGCACATCCTCCCTTCCCCCACTCAAAACAATCGTCTCCTCTGATTTAGAGCATATTGAGCTAAATATGAAGTTTACTACTACATCTTCATAATAGCAGCTTGCTATTTATCCCTAATACTATAATTTTAATGCAATCCTTTGTTATTAGTGAAGCATGGGTGAACTGAACATGCTTTCTGAAAATGTATCTTATTCCAACATATTTGTAGAATAATTTTGACAAATAATTTCCAGTCTGCTAGTTATTTGTGAACTACCCTATGAAAGTTCAGGTTTGATAGTACAGTGCTGTATGATGTTAGATAGTGTTGTTCCTGCTTCCTTCTTGGATGACTGAGTTGTTTTTAAAGTTTTTTTTAAAGGGAATGTGAAAAATTTGGAACTCACCTGTAGTATTTTATTAATATTATATGCTGATTGTGTCACTGAGATAGTCAGCATAAGATAAACTCAGTAGAGAGTTGTCTGGAATACAGGCAGAATGCATCTATTAAGTGACACTTCAGAGTTTTTAATGGTAAATGCTAGAGCCATTCATCTAGGGAAGTCTAGCTTGATCTACTGCTGAGCCTACAAGACTGACCTAATTGTTCAGTGGTAAATGTCCATCCAAACACAGGCAAACAGGAGTCTCTGGCAAGGTTTAGAGACCTTCCTCAAGCAGCAGTGGGCATACTTTGGTTATAAAAAAAGCAGTTTGGTCACTAAATATCCCAAAAGAAAGAACGATATATTCCCAAATGTGGTCAGTCCTGCAGGGTATTGTAAAGTATTGTAGCCCAAGGCACAACCTAAGAGTGGAATAGTTGGGAAATTCCCAGGCAAAGGCATGAGGTTTATCACATGGAAGAGTGCGTACTGACAAATCCAAAAATGGGAGAGAGATGTAGCTTGCCTTGTAATTAGAAGTAGCAGTATAAGGAATGATAGAGAAAATTGTGCCAAAACTGGAAACATTTTCAGGATTCACTAATATTTTCTCAACCCTTTTGCAAAGTTATTAATATTTTATAATATTCTAAATAGTCCAAGCAAGGCCTAACATGGAACAAAAATTTAACCTGGATTTTTATTTTTTTTTATTTTTTTACAAAATATAGTTTCTTGGGGGGGAATGGGAGATGGATGGAGGGGCATAATTCAATGAATTCGGAACATTACTAGCGCATATATATGTGTTGCTACTGTAGGATTTCTTATCCAGTAAGATTTCATGTCAATGCTATTTCCATCCTGGCATGGTTTTTCAGCACCCATGATATTCCCCATTCCAGGGTGACAAGTCTGCAAAGACTAGATTTTTCTAACAATGATAAAACAGAACTAGACTAAGGTATTGATATTTTTAAAGGTCTAAGGAAAACCAAGCAGCCTATCCTGTTTATATATATATATATATATATATATATATATATATATATGGAAAAAACAAAAAATACTTCTTCATATAGCAAACAAGGTTCTTCATACAGCATATTCTTACCCTGTAAAATTAAGCAAGGAGATAATACTGAAAAAACTGTGACTAGCTTTAAGAAATTAATTGGATCAACCATGTGACCATTAAAAACACAGCTATCATGCCAAAACTTTGCTACAAATAATTATACTTTATGTTTCCTATATAAATAGATACCTATGGATCTCAAGGAGTCCAGTTTCTTCTCCATGAACAGATATGCACTATCCATGCATTAGGGTTAGTTTTATTGTTCTTTTTTTAAAGAATCATATGTTGATCATCATAGACTGAATACCTGTCCCCACAGACCATAACTTGGGATAGCAAATACTATGTTCTATGTATTCTTGGACTAATAATAACATCTTTGTGCTATGATTAGAAGATTTATTGCCACAGTAAACAGTGAGACACTTAATGGAATAATATGTCCAGTTCTGACATGCACATGTCAAAAAGCCATTTGAAACGTTGGAAAGGGTTTAGAAGAAAAGCTACAGTAATTAATTGATATCCCTCAAACCCACCTTACTGAGAGAGTCTAAAGATGCTCAACCTATTTAATCAATCAAAGAAAGCCAGGAAATGCTGTGATCAGTGTCAACAAGTATCTACACAGAAGGGATTTTTTGTATTATTATAGAACACTATATATCTATGTATAGAATATAGTAGACAGTGACATCCAATGATGAAAAGCAAGACAAATCCAGACTAAAAATAAGGTATGCATGTTTACAAGTGGGGTAATTAACCATGGGAAAAAATGTGAGATGCAGAAGATTTTCAGTCAAACCATTAAATCTAGATCAGATCCCTTTCTAAAAGATCTCACAGCTCAACCAGAAATTATGGGCTTCAGATGAGAATCAGCTGGTAAAATTATATGGTCTGTACTGTGCAGAAGGTCAAATGAGATAACAGTCCTTCCTAGCCTTAAAGTCTGCAAATATTGTATGATTAAAGTAAACCATCTAAAATTTCAAGGCATTATTCATCCTTTTTCTATTTGCATGCTATAACTATTGTAGGACCTACTCTCACAAACACTTGCACACACAGATTGTTTTATTCATGTCAAAGTCAATGGAACTGCTTCCATTTTCAAAGCTATTTCTGTACATAATTTTTTGTAGCAATTAGACTCCCTATCTATTTTTCCATACATATTTTTTAACTGTCACCTGATCATATTAATCATTAGGACAAATGTTGGGGATGAGAGAACACAGCACCAGGGCTCTCTAACACTTAACCTGCAGGATACTCCTGTTGCTATCAACAAGTATAAGCAGCATTAAGCTTCTGGCAGTCATACTATTTCATTGTCAACAAGGTTTGTGTGGCACAGAAAATCAACTGATTAAAATACTCACTGAAGGGGCATTCACTTTTTGTTACCTTCCCCAATTGTTACCTTCTCAAAGCTTCCACTGTAGTCATCTGAAGATTTCAGTGGGCGCACCTACATGTGAATTTGTTCCAAGCTTATTTTACTTGGGTGTAAACTTTTGTGGATTAAGAGCTCCTGGGCAGGTGTCTACACATGAACTAGGGAAAAGATTTGCTGCTCCTAGCACCAAACTTCCTGCAGCACTGCAATGGGCCCCTACTGCTACCAGGGGAAGATCCAGGCCCCAGCTCCAGCTCCCAGCTCCCAGCAGCCATCTTCAAATGCCAGCCCCATTCACTGCTCTCTATCCAGCCATGTCCCTTCCCAGGAGCAGTGTGCACAGCTCAGGGGTAGCATGTAGTAGCTCTCTCCTTGCCCACTCAGCCTCCCCACACTACAGCTGCTCCAGCCCCTGCCTCTGGCAGTGATGACCAGTGCCCTGGAATCCTCCTGGATGCCACACTGCCCCTGCTGGCCCACCCTACTGACCGCCGCCTGGTCCACAGCTGTTTCACTCTGCCTGGCTCCCCCCTGTGCAGTGACCACCTGCCTGACCACAGCATGCCATCCCAGGACCGCTGCCACTGCCATGCAACTCCCGCTGGGAGGGATGCCAAGAAAGAGCTTCTGGATGCCACTGCTGGGGCTGCAGCCTCTGGTCCCACAGGGCCAGCCAGGACTGGTGGCAGCACTTCATCCAGAATACCTGGGACAATGAGCAGTGGCTGGAGGCCTTCTGCATGACCCAAGTCATCTTCCAGCACCTACTCCAGCAGCTCCTGCCACACGTGCAGTGGCAGGACACTGGCATGCAGTCAGCCTTCCCTGCAGACACCTACCCAGCCCTCACTCTGCTCAAGTTGGCCATGCCCACCAGCCTGCAGTATGTTTGACACCTGTTTGGTGTGGGTAAGGCCACCACCAGGAAAGCTATCCTGGAGGTGTGCAGTGCCTTCCCAGACATGATGGCAGACACCGTGCCCCATTTACATGATCCCCAGGTGGTGTTGGTGGGGTTCCATGCCCTGGGATTCCCTAAGTGCATCGGGGCCCTCGACACATCCATCACCTGCCTGCCCCATGAAGACTGCCTTTATTCAGCTTTCACTCCATGGTACTCCAGGCCATCATGAACATCCACAGGGCCTTCACACATGTGAGTACCGGCTAGGTGGGCACTTTCCACTCTAGCCTGCCTGCACTGTTGCCCACGCCAGCCCCTCCCCCTCCCCACTCACCCCCAGCACCATTCTCACTGAAAATACATGTCAAAAGAACATGTTTTTATTCCCCTCACATCAAACAGAGTCCACCACCCACCTCTCTCCACAACAAACAGAGCCCAAGAAAACCCACCCACGACAGCAAAAAACCTTCCTCCCCAAGAAAACTATTTACAATGTCCTTTGTGGGCTGTCCTGGGGTGGCGGCCATGAGGTAGAGGTACCTAGGGGGTAGAGCCAGGGACAGGTGTTCAGCACCCCAGCATCTGGCTCTGCCACCTAGGTGTCCCTAGTGCTATGCTGCTGTGGTTCCAGACCATACTGCTAATCAATGAACAAATACTTTATATGGTGTTGCAGACATTTTTGTTAATATTAGGTTGCATACAGACATTTGATGAGGTTAGGGGGAGATTAGATTGTTTTAAAAATGGCCACCTGATCTAATTTAGTTTTCCCAGGTGCAGGCCTTACACTCGCCCTAGTTGGCATGTAAGTACGAACTATACAGAAGTTCCAGGAAGGTTAGATAAATCTAAAAATAGCCAACCGGATCAAAGTTAACCCTATCTCTTAGGTAGTTTAATTTAGATTGGGCTGGCTATTTTTAGACCAATCAACTGTTCTGAACTTCTGTACAGTTCCCAGTGCAGCCCCAGGGTTGGGAAAGCCCAGGCACTGACCCCAGCATATAGGGCTGTGCCTTTCCTACCTGCTTCCCAGGCATTGGGCTATTTATATCCCCCCAGGTCCTTACCCCTCAAGCTTTTTCTAATGCCAGTTTTACCAGTGTTCAATGCTGGGGCTCAGCCTGCCAATCCCCTCTGCAAATGCCATCTGCCTACCCAATCCCTCCTATAGGACTTACTTGACTCTCAAACCCCCATGGATGCCACCTGGCCCTAAGTCCCCCCAGTCCTCTCTGAGGGTACTGAGGGGCTAGCAGGGTCCACATCAACCTCACTTGCCTTCCCAATCCCCCTGCAATCCCCCCCAAAGACCCTGCTAGCTTCCTGATCCCCCCTGCAGGTGCTGCCTGCTTGCCCAGTCCCTACTTACACTTACAGATCCTACCTGCCTCCACCATCCTACAGAACCCCCAGTCCCTTGAGCCCATGTTGTGGTGGGTAGGATTGGAAAAACAGAAAACCTCTCCCCCCACTTATTCTGCCTTCCTAAAATAAGGTCCCCCAATGCCTCTTGTCCCCCCATCCCAATTTACCTTAGATTGGGTGGCCATTTCCTAACTCAATCTAATCTCCCCCCTAACATCCCTGAATTCCTGTACCCAGCCTAAATGTTATGGGTTATGAACTTCAAATAGGTGTTACAGTTATTGGACTTAGTACTCTGTGTATTATTTCTTTTCATTAGGATTTTCATATATGTTTTTAAAGGTATCTACTAGTAGATAAGCCTCTGCTCGGCTTTTAACAAGTTTCCAAATAATACGTGTATTTCTATAGGTTTAACAATAAGTGCTACATGCAAAATTACTCAGTGTTACTCAATATTACTCAGCAGGATACTTTTAAATATAGAAGACAAAAGATAAATTCAGCATTTTAAAAAAAGAATCTATGCAATAATCCATTAAACCCAATCTTGATTTTTTTGTCCCAGGATGTCACCGGATGCAGAACAAGATGTATGTTTATTTTTAATGCCTAGCTGCAGAAGTTTGGTCTAGTTTTATATCATCTGAATATACACATGAACTAATGAGAATACAACCCTGGCATGGAAGGGAACTTGCCTGCTGAAAAGTTACACCCAGATATCTCTTGTATGTCTTCCCAATTAGCTTCCTTGAAACAAATTCATCCATTTCCACTGAATCTTTCTGTTTATATAAGTAGCCCACTTATTTACAGATGAGTTAACACAGGAACAATCAAATGAAAAACACAGCATAAGTTAAAACCATGAGCAATGTTTCCTATGACATGGCCAATTCAAGATGAATATACCATATACAGCTGCCTACCACATGCAGCTCTTCCAGGCCTACCTGCTACAGCATGGGTTCACCATGGCTGAAAGTTGGCTACATGGAGTAGGGGCTGAGTCCATTCATTAGTCTCCCTCCAGCTCAGCCAAAAAGCTAGAGGTTCAACACTCTCATATCTGCTGTCAATCCTATTGATTAAACCTCTAGCTGTGGAGCTGGATAGTAGTGGGGGAAAGTGAATGACACCAACAAGTGAACTCTACCCCTGCTTTTTGTGGCTGAGAGTGGAGCACAGCCCCCAACAGCCATTCTAGTATTCCTAGGCCTCCATTCTAGTAGGGAAATTAGTTTCCTCACTCAAGACACCCCTCCACAATTTTGGATTATTCATTTTCATTAGAAAGGTATGTGTTATCTTGCCCAAAACTAAAATCTACTTCATAAATGCCAATAAGAATATATATATATACATATATATATGTATGTATATACACACACACACACACACACATATATATATATATATACACACACATATACATATACACATACACACACACATATATATATACACACATATATATACATACACACACATACACACACACACATATAGATATATATAGAGATGTATATATACACATATACACATACACACACACATATATATACAGATATACATATACATACATACATACATGAAAAGAAACATTCCCAAGAAAAAGATCAACTGAACTTCCCAAAAAGAGAGGGTCACCTAGGAGACAAATTAATTCACTTTAGGGAAGTCCTGATTCCATTATCCAGAACAGATATGTTCAGGAAAACTATTTTTTGTTAAACTTACCATTCCAGTTTAAAACATGCCCCTGGGTTCAAATCTACCCTCTGCCTGATTAAAGGCACTTTAATTTGAGTCTTTCACTGAAGTGCAACAGTCACTGGATTGTATGTTATTCTGGGATGGAACCCCCTCTGCCCATCCTGTTGGAACTGTTTGACTTTGTATAAATAATTGAATATCTATTTGGCCAGTAAGGGGGAGGTGGGGCGAAGATATATATAAAATACATACATATACACACATGTTGGCCTGATTCAGAACAGAAACCGGAATCCAGTTCTTCCCCTACCAGATAAGTGACCTAATCATCAAAAAATTGAGTCATTCTCTCTCTTTCGCTGTTGCTATAGAGAGACAGAGAGACAGGAGAATGACTCAATTTTCTGATGATTAGGGCACTCATCTGGTGGGGGAAGAACTGGATTCCAGTCTCTGTTCTGAATCAGGCCAACAGGGTATCTAAATCTAGGTCTTCCACATCTCAGGTAAATACTGTAAACAGTGGAACGCAGAAAATGTATTTTATTAATTTTTTTTATTTCTATGCTCCCCTCCCAAAACAAGGCTCAGGGCAGCTTACAACAAAAGTCATAAAAATAGATTAAATGAATTAATTTCTCAAAGAATATCCCAAAACTTAAGGGAGTGTTGGTTACCTCTTCATTTTCCAAAAGGCATCTAAATTCCCTATAAAGCTAACCCTGGTTTCACCAGGCCTTGCCTTGTGTCTGACTTCAGATTAACAGAACTGTCTACCTCATGCATTCGTTTTATTGAAAAGCCCCCAAAATGGAAAATTTTGAATGAAAAAACATTTTAAAATGACATAAAAAGAAATTCCTTCCGAGTCAACCCAAAATATTTTTATTGGTTTGGCCACTGAACCAAAAAAACTATTACCTTTCAAGTCTTCTGAATACTTTCATTTTAGCATTTTTTAAAGTCATAGAGATGAAGTTTTGTAATCAGGATGGTGCAAGAAATGTCAAGAGAGACTTTCTTGTGATACCTTGTATTTGAATCATCTGCATAGTTGGAAGAGTTGTTGGGCATTAGGTAAAGATCAGACAATTAACTGTTCTCCTTTCTTTCATAATGAGACTCCGTATTTTACTTTCTTGCACTAGCACGACATTGTTGGATTTGTATTAGTAACACAAAAGGGGCACATATACCTTCTTAAATAAATGTCATTAAAAACTAACTTTGTGAAAACATTTATTTTAGTTTCTGTAATACATGTTTCCTTTCCACATTTACCATCCTAAAACAATTGATCTAACTAACCCTTTGGCAGCTGAAGATACTTATACCTGCATGCAGAGCCTCGTTTGACTGGGTGTTTTGAATGTGCCTCATAGCAAGTATGTAAAGTTAACATATGCAAAACTCAATAAAACAGGTCAGGGAATAGTAATTGCATTTAACAGTGAAAAGATGTTATGTTATTACTGAAAATGCATATAATCTTTTTTCTAAAATAATTAATTTAAGCAGTATCCTACAACACTGAGAAAACACACACACAGTCTTGTTTAAAAAAATGATGTGCAAATGTAGTTGAAAATATAAATACAAGAAAGAATTACTACCTTTCTGTTAAATATGTTAACTTATTCACACATGAAGAGACATGAGAAACCGGATATGGGTCTGTCTGGACAACACTGTGTGGTTATGTGGGACACGCATCTTTAATACACTTTTTCAGACAGTTAGTCTGTGATTTCCTTTTGTGGGTCTTGCCTCCTCTGTAAAATGGCTCTAGGTGGAAGTTTCTACTTCCGTTGAGAAGACTGACTAATCATTCAGGACTTGCATTACTCATTTCAGACGTTTGAAATATGGTGGCTTGATAAGAAAAGCTGCATAGGCAGAATACTCTTCAGCAGTACTTCAGTCACCCACTTCTGTATGCCACAAACTAAAGTTATGCGGAAGCTGTAGTTCCAGAGTATTGCTCTGTTTGCACATGAATGAAAATTATAATGGACACAATAATAATACCTCATCAAGTACTTTGGTATGTCTAAAGACAGGCTAAGTAAAGGAAAGTCATTCTTCTTTATTTTCTAATCTTCTAAAGGGTAATTAAACAGATAAACAAGTTTGAGAGAGCTTCTCTGACATTTGCTTAGATACACCTAGTTAGCCATTTTAGTCTGCAGTGAGGCAGAAGGCAGGGAATATTTGCACATTACAGACTAAATAAATCAGAGATTTGCTTAGTTGATGTCACAATGTACTCATCTACTTATCTTTGTGATGCAAGTTATCCAGCCCACAAGCTGCTGCCAGCAATATGTGTTCACCATCCGAGTTCACCATCCCAGTTCAATGCATAGGGGGATATGGCCAAAGGTTCATCAACTGTCTTTAACAGCTTTGTAAAACTGCAGTCACCATGGGCATTTTTACATGTGCTCCAGGGGTGGAGGGCAGCACTTTCATTAGAGCAGCTTTGAAAGTCGCTCTAATTAAGACACTGCTGCGTCTTGTGTATCAGTGTCCCCACATTCAATGACCTTTATTTTAAGTGCTCACACGGCTATTTTAAAGCATGGGGACACTAATACATGAGACGCAGGAGGCTGCTGGAGTGCAGTAATTGCCACACTCCAGCAGACTTGATTAAATTGATTAAATCGAGTCTGCTCCACTGGAATGCCAGTGTGTCGGAGCAGCCTTAGCTCTCGTGTATAACCCCACTCCCCTCCCTGTGAACTAAAACTGCTAACATTTACTTCAGCTTTGATCCGTGTGGGTTTGTGGTATCACATTCTGACCTTGAATTTTTTGTCTGAGGATTGGGCAGATCAAAACTAGATAAGCAGAACTGCTAGAACTGCCAGTTTTCACATGTTCATGTCAAAACCATATATTCTGAAGGAAAACTCAAAGTGGTCTAGGTTTCATGGTGCTAGCCCCGTTTCCTGTAAATTTTTTCCTTATCAGTTTTTTTTTCCCTGTGTGTAGGGAACTCCTGGGTTTTCCCAGCAACTAGCGCATATTTGCTAAATATCTCAGTGGTTTTACTTGCTCAGAACTACTACTAAGTTAGCATGTCTACACAAGACATTTACTGCACAGCTGGCTAATTGGCTGCACAGTAAACATCTTGGCATCTACACATGCAACCTTATTAGGCTGGAGTAAACTAATTTACCCTGCAGAAGGATTGTATTTGTAAATACTATCCTGCTACAAAGTAAAAAACTCTGCAGCAGCACATATGTAGATGCTGGAGGGTCTAGAGCATGAGGGTACTTCAGTGTGGGCCCTGTATGCCAGTTAGACCTACGCTGAAGCTCCCCCATGCCCCTCCACAGTATGTTGAACCACAAAGAACACCCCCAGGCTGGCAGGCTGACCTTGGCAGCTGGGGTTGCTCCAACATGGCAATAAGCTCCGGAGCTTATTCATGTACAGTAATAGTACCTGTAGACATGCCCAGTGACTACAATGTCAGGCAAGGTTCAGGCACAAACACCCTTCTTTGCAAGCTTTTGGGCACAAAAGCTCTTGGGCAAAGTTCTTTGCACGCTTTTGGGCACAAACACCCTTCTTCAGGCAAAGTTCTTTGCAAGCTTTTGGACCTGAAGAAGGGTGTTTGCACCCAAAAGCTTGCAAAGAACTTTTTTTCCAACTGTTTAGTTAGTCTAATAAAAGATATCACATGTACCCTTAAGAACCTGCCTATGTCCTTAGACCAATATGGCTACAACCAAAAACCCAGGGACTATGACATGATTTAAGTAATTTCTACTCACTCTCCCTATTCTTTATCTATCCAGTGACAGGTTATTTCTGCTTCAACCATTTCTGTAGGTCCTTTGCAGGACTGTTTGAAATTTTTCTCCCATGAGCCATAGCTGCTTCTGAAGACAATAAATGGGAGGAGAGGTCACTAAGTAGTTCAAAGCAGGAGCCATTTAACCCCAGTGCAAAGCAAGTGTGGAAAACAGAAGAGTAGTATGTACCAAATGGTTAAAGTAGACTGAAAGAGGAGAGGAGTTCTCACTCCATGGGTAAATAGAAAACTCCCTTTTCTCCACTTGTGAAGAAAGACCAAAATTTAGTTGGTATAGGAACAGAACTGATAATTTTTGGGAAGGAAACAGAATAACAAAACCTAGCAAACTGTGAAGGATATAGACAAGGGTCAGCAACCTTTCAACAACAGTGGGCCAAATTAGTACAACTCGGTTCTGAGGCAGACAGCTGCTGCTGATTGCTGCCTCTACTCCAGCTTGTCAGACCGGATAAAATCTCTCTGAGTTTTGTTTCCAGCCCACAGGCTGTAGTTTGCCCAACCCTACTAATACAGGCTTTGTGAACTGAATATCCAAGTCAATTGAACTCTGAATGAATGAGTCAAGGCTTCTAGATAAACTGTTTACAAAGTACCAGTGCAACTCCAGCAGCACAGGAAATACAAGTAAATAATGAATTCAGGTTGGACATTTAAGAGAGACCCTATATTGTATCCTTTCTCTAAATCTTGACTTTGATACAGTAATGGATTCAGACTAGCTCTCAGGAAAGAGATATTCTTGAACAAATACATTTAGTCACATTGGGTGTGTGTACATGTGATGGAGATCTGCTCAATGTGTTCCAATTAGAACGCATCAGAGCAGAGACTCAATTAATCAAGTCTGCTGCAAGTCTACTGGAGCAACCTAATTAGCACACTCCAGCAGCTCCATGTCACGTTTATTCAGTGTCCCCATGTTTCAAAATGGCAGCAGGAGCACTTTAAAGCTCATCTCAGAGTCACTGTAATTAAAGCAACCCCCCCTCCACCCTGGAGTATGTGTATAAATGCCCATGGTTGCATCTTCATTCTAGGCCATAGATACTGGTGATGAAACAACTGGAAACCTTTTTCCAAGTGAAGAGCAAAACAATATGTAGTGTTGTATGCACTTTACACTTCAGGGATTTGTGCATTGTACTTATCAAGAATTCCTTTAAAAATGCAGGATGCACATAACAGATCACTTGATGATGCATTACGTTCATGACACTATGGGCACAATTACATGAGATGTATTAGCCTAATTTAATGCACATTATGGATGCTCATCTACCTATGTGCACCCTTAATGCGCATTGAAAATGGTGAAATTAGGCTAATCACACCTAAATTTGATATCTGAAAATGCAGGTATCAAATTTAGGTAAGATTAAAGTGCATTAGCACATGTGTAGACGTGACCCAGCACTAACTTTAGTGTCAGGTCTGCCCAGCAACTAGGGGTGCATAGCAGAGCTGCAGGGACTTGGAATTAACTGTATTGCCAAGTGCCTGCCCATGTAGACACCCACCAAAAATCACTTAATGCATATTAGTGTGATGTGCATTACATTTAGTTGCACTTAAATGCACATGTAGACGTGTTCTATATGTTCTGTAACTGATTCTGTTTAAGGAAAAAACATAAATCTGTGTAAAAGAATTAGCAAACATTACAGAAAATAGAACAAATGTATCTTATTCCTCCCAAACAAATCAAGAACAGTATTACAGTTTGCTAAAGGTAAACTCTCTAAATTCTGTGCATTGTAAGTCTAGAAAAGTTAGAAATCAGAATATGTAAAGTTATGCCATCCTGATTTATAGTGTCATTAAGTGATTCATTACTTGAAAGTTTATATTTGTTAATAATTATGAAAACATTTGTATAAGATAAAATAACTAAGCATGTCCATTTTCTATCTGCCAATAGAAGCCTAGATTCATTTTCTCATGTATAACACTGCTCTGGCCCCTGCCAGACTTTAATTTAGTCATGCCACTGGGATCAGACTATTTTTATCTAACATCCCAAAAATCATTTGTCCTGCCATAGTACACAAATAGGAGGATGCATGATTTTTGGGACCTGGCATAAAATTGATCACATCTAAATTATACAAGTACACAACTGCTGGCATGCAAAGAGTCCAGTATCAGGAATGGGTCCTGCAGCACCCCCTCAACTTGCCAGCAGGTTTGGAACCAGGCATAAGGACACTGAGCTTCACATGCACTGGCAAATTTAAAGCTGTATGCATGGCAAACCTACACAGGGCTGTCGTGTACATGGGCTTTCAAATGCCAGAAGGAGAGAGCCACCCATCAGCTACCTGCCACAAATTCAGATTAAAGTGCCACACAGAGCAGCCACAGAGATATTCCACATTATATTTAATTGTGGTTTGATAAATAAACTAAAAAAATAATCATGTGATAAATGCAACATCTGCTAGGGGCCTGTTACTCCTGTTGTGCGCCTTCTATCAAGGTAAGCATATTTGGTTTTATTCTTAGCTCTCATCTCTCTAATCTAGAATCTGGGAAACTGAATGATTTCTGTAGATGCAGAGAAAAGAATTTGTTCCTATGCCATTTTCATATGATTATGATTATTTATCTTTACAATGATGGTATGTACAAACCTCATCTAACACCAGGGCTCCATTGTATAGGAATTAAACAATCCCACAGTAAGAGACCTTATTTCAAAGATACTAAAATCTAATTAGGCAAGACATAAATAAGGTTGGACATGGAAAACATTTATTCCAATCTGCAAAATTGTGAAGAATTACCTAAACTCACACAAAGTCTGTGACAGAACCAAAAAGTATACTAATAGCTTGTAATTCCCAGCCTAGTGGCTCAAGCACCTTTCCTCTCTGTTTTATTATGGATTAGTGCTTTGTGAATTCATAATTACTTGAGGGTTATTTTTTTTTCTAATGCCTGCTGATGTCATCAGTTGTAACCCATTCTGCATCTCCACATTACTCTGAAATGCAGGAAGTTGCCATTTTTGCTATTTTTGATTTCCAGTGGTTGTGCAACTACCTTCTCCTGTTCTCTCTTTTTTTGCCCAGATCTTACTCTTCCTGCAATAAGAACTGCGGATTACATAACTCTGTCTCTAGGTACTATATCCAAACAGCACATTGGTGACCATGATCTTCCACAGATCTCTTCTGTTTGAGGAATACAGAATTTCCAGTGTTGATACATTCATCCATTTAGATAGAAGTCAGTCAACTTCTGTCTTCCATGATCTTGCCTTCCTTCATTCTTTCCAGTTATGACCAGACTTTCAATTTCTTCTTTCCTCATAACGTGTCCGAGAAACTCCTACTCTCTCTTTCTGATGTTAATCAGCAGCTTCCTCCTGTAGCCTGCTCCTAACAAAATATCTTCATTTGAAGTCTGACTTATCCAACATACCTTCAAGTTGTGCCTTAAGAACCACATCTCAGTTGCTTCAGTTCTTTTCCATACTTGGTGATATTGTCCAGCATTCTGACGCATATATAAGGACTGGTACAACATAGCAATCCAAAACTCTTAACTTTGTCCCCATACAAATTTTACTATTTGTCAATATCTTTTTCATTTTCAGAAATGCATCTTTTGCCATCCCTATTCTCTGGTTTATTTCACGGTCACATTTTACCATCTGATGTTACCCAGTTTCCCAAGTAGTTAAAATGTATAGGCCTGCCTTATCTGTTAATTTTCACTTTGATGCTGCATACCAGAATGATCTTCTTCTTTGTAACTACCATGCATTCTGTTTTCTTACAGTTAATACTTAGACCCTTCTCCCTTTCACTAACAATTTTATCTAAAATTCCTTGCAGCTTCTCTTCTGAATCAGCTACTAAGACTATGTCATCAGCATAACGCAAGTTGTTAAAATTCTGTCCGCCAATGATCAGCCTTGGTAAATCCTCAGTCTCCTTCAGTATTTTCTCACTGTACAAGTTGAACTACTCAGGTGAAAAAAACATACCCTTGCCTCATGCCTCTCTTAATTTGGATGAAATCACTTAGTTAATTTTCTATCTTGACTGCTGCAGCAGATTAAGATCCAGTATGGCACCAGTCTATGTATATGCTATGATCATCTGTTTTATCATCATATGTGTCTCATAACATTTAGGAAATAAAACCATTTGGCTGGCTAAAACTTCTCTTCACATAGGAAAGCTTTATTTATGATAAAATATTTATACCAGCTGGGTAACAGATCAAACAAACAATATATATTTGAATCTGAAACAAAAAGACCCAAATATTTTCCATAACAATTGTAGAATGAAAAGGTATTTGGCTCTTTTCATTGATATCAGTATCTACATTCCAATTATCTCACAGCCTCCCAATTCTTTAAATTTCTTTGCCACTTTTGCCCTATATACAGCTGCAAACCATAAATTGACAGAAAAGTGAGCTTCAGTGGCTTTTAGAGAAATAGCACTGGGTTCTGTAAGTAGAAGGAGAACTAGATGGAATGTCTTATATCCCCCTCCTTGACAAAAAGCAAAAATACAAGAAGGAATTATATTCACATGCCTAAAAGTACACAGACTAAACAGCTTTAAGTTGAAAACCACCAGTCTGAACAGAAACCTGACCTTTCAAAGTAAAGACATCCTTTTTTCAGTTTTGCTGAGCATTTAGTCAGGTGTCAGATGATACTAATTGAAAAGGTCATTCTGGTGTATATAATAAATAAATAAACTGATCTGTAGAACGTGAAAGAAATGAGGACTAGACAAAACATTCACCCAGAACCACCTTAAAAACAGGATAGGAGTGAGCTGCTGTTGCAACCGGAGGCCAGGTACAGAAGTTACACTTATTGCAGAAAGAGCTCTACAGCCATAACTAAACAGTTGGTCAGGGCACACAGAGAGCTCCAAAAGTGGTGGATCCCACTCTTAAGATAACCCTGGATGGATGTGTTATCAGAGTACAGCATTGTAGGTTAGAGTGCCACAATAAACATCTGTACCACATCCCATTGCAGGTCACGTTAGATCACCTTCTGCCAGCAACCCACATGGCTTTGCAGCATCCCACTTACCCCATCTCACAGGACAGCAGCCTAGCCTAGGCCAGAGCTCATCTCTCCCCAAGCACCAGGCCACTGTCAGCCCTGCCCTGGGCTTTCACTAATAAGACTCAACAAAGCCTCTGTCCCCAGGCCTGCCTGCATTCTGCCTCTGGGTAGCATCAATCCATCCACACAAAGAAAACTGCTTATTGCTGAATTTTTCTTATTACATAATGTCATGGGTGCAGGTGAGCAAGTGCTGAATGTGGGTCTGCTGCTATTTTGCCTCTGCTCACAGGTAACCTGTCTTAAGAACTGATTCAACTGTACTTATTTCTGGCAACAGGCAAGCTACTTAGTGGAAGTAAAAAATGTATTTGAACGTGCCCAAAATGTATGTTAGCTCACCTACATATAGTAATATGTAGTATCACTACTTTGTGACTTGTCTGGGGAACCCAGATGCATGTGTAAAATGTAGACTGTGGGAAGCACTTACAATACCTGTGCTCAATACAGGATGCAGGATGAGAAACCTATGAGTCGAGTTAACAGACACAAAGTCCCAGAAACCTTGGATGCATTTAATAGCTCATAAAGAAGTAGCAAGTGCTTCTCTGTCCTCATGTCTTAAAGAGTTCTCATGTCTTAAGTTCTCATGTCATTCTGATCACTCAAGTAATGGTTTGGAACCATATGCACGTGATAGAAAGTTGGTTTAGACAGTCTGTTACAAAGTCTGAGGTATATTGCTGGGAGTCCCATAGATACATATGTAAGGCAGCTAGGTCTCGGAACTCTTTTTTGTCAAGCTCCCACATTGTTTGTTTCATTAGTTACTATTTTACAGTTGTCACTTTTCCTGGCTATATGAATAATAATATCCAATAGTCCTGCTAGCCTTAATCTAGTGTTCCTTTCTTAGAGTCACTCAGCTTAAAAAAATAAACCCTCTGGGATGCAGTGGGCATGTCTACATGAGATGCTTTACTGTGTAGCAGCATAGTTTATTGTGCAGTAATCGCACACGTCTACACATGCACATACTTGCTGTGCAGTAAATGACACTACTCATGAGTAAATTTGCCACCTGCAAATGCAAGTAGCAAATTTACTCACAAGTAGTAACTGCACAGTAACATGTAGATGCCAACCAAGAGCAAATTTGCTCCCAGTCAGCCCTGCCACTAGGGTCCAGCCTGAGGCTAGCCTCAAAGCTCTGGGGCTGAGAGCTTCTCATGCCCCAGGGCTGGGCTGGCTCTATGGCAACCCAAGCCTCAGGCTGTTAAAAACCTGAAGGGATTTTGAGCCCTCAGGCACATGCAAGCAGCCTGAGGCCACTCCAGGTCCCCATGTCCCACTGGGCAGGCTGCAGGCTAGTTGCACCAGCCTGCCTGCACCCTGGCACCACAGTGCCTCATGCCTGGCACCGCAGTGCCATGTGGCTGCCCAGCCCATGCTGTCCAGTCTTGCAGGCTACTCTAGGCTCCTGCCAGGCCTGTCAGCACCCAGGCCCAGCTTCAGGCAGCTCCTGGACACTGAAGCCAGCTCCAGCTGACTGCAGCCCACACCCAGCAGCCTGCCCGGAGCCTACAGGTACTCTGGGACATTGCATTGCCACAAGGCTGCCAGTCCCGCACAGGGGCAGCTGTGCAGAGGACCAGAGAGAAGGCATGGAATCATAGATGGCCTTGTTGCCCATGCCAGTGTCCACCACCCAGGGCCCCAACTGGTCACAGGAGGAGGCTAACAACTTTGTGGCACTGTGGGGTGAGATAGAGGTACAGCATCAGTTCATGCAGGGTGGGTGCTCCAACACCTACGTGTATGAGGGACTATCAGGAAGTGTGGGCATGATTGTTCAGCGAAGCAGTACTGCATAAAGGTCAAGGCCTTGTGGGCACAATCATTAGTCAGGGAGTGCTCACAAGTCCATGCCCTTTATGTGGCAACTGACAAAGATCCTCATGCCCCAGGACCCAGGCCACAGCAGTGCTGTGTACAGCAGCATGGGTGGCCTGTCTAAGCCCCAGCCTGGCACCCGCAGTGATGTGTTTCTGCAGGAAGCCCCCTCGGGGTGCCAGCACCCTGTCCCACTGAAGTTCCCACCTTCAGTCTTCCCCAGCAGCTTGAAGAGCCCAGGCCAGCGTCTGCCATGACAGCTCCACAGCCTCAATCATAGCCATGAGGCATGGCTGAACATGTCATGACCAGCTGTTAGCAGCTCCAGCTCCTCCCCAGGGGCAGGGCCTGCCTGGGCACCCACACACTGCACTCTGCCATCCAAAGAGTCCACCAGGAGTTGCATGCTGTCACTGCCAACCAGGACTGAGCAGAGCCACCGGCCACGCCAGCCCTGGCCGTGTGTTAAGCCCTGAACTAGGGAGAGTGCCCTCCCTGCCCTGGCCCCTCCCTCTCCTCCCCTCCCCACCCAACCTGGCTGCATTTCCTTGGCCCCCAGGGTCCTTCCTCCCTGAAAGCTATGTGGGGGGAGACAGTGCAAAGCATTATTGAGCAGCCCATACCCCCGCAGCTGGCCAGGCACAGTCCTCTTACTTACCAAAGAATGCATCAATGCTGGCAGCAATGACCTCCTTGGCTCCAGGGGACAGGAACATGCAGCACAGCCAGAAGTAGCCCTCCAGACAGAGGTGGAGGTTGTGAGGCAGCCCAGACTTGCCTCCTGTGCTGCTGAAGCTCAGGGTCCCAGGCTATTGCACAGGTGTGCTCAGGGCACCATGGCAATCAGCAGCACCAGGCCATAGTGGGTCAGGCATCCCTCAGTCCACACAAACAGCTCCTTGCAGAGCACCCAGGACATGTGCAGTGGGGCATGCTTGGGCTGCAGTGCTGGTGCAGGGTGGGGGCTGGCCCTCCAGTGCCTCCCCAGAGAGGTCGCTGCAGGGAGGGTGGGAGAATGGGCAGCTCCTTGTCCAAGTTGTCCGGGAGCCCCACACCCCCCAAGCCCAGCTGCCATGGACTGGATGGCAGCCCAGGAGAGCAGCTGGCCTGCAGGAGGAGAGGGGAAGGCAGCAGGATCTGGAACCATGGCAGCAGGTATTGCCAGGAGCCTGATCTGTCCTGCTCTGCCCTAGGAATGAGGCAGGGGAAGCAAGCTGCCTGAGGCCAGCACCCAGCAGCCCACCTGCCTCAGGGAAGCAAGTGGGGACAGAGAGCTTGGACAGCAGTCGCCTGGGCCTGGGACTGCCTGGACAACCTAACATGGTCCCTGGGTACCTGTGTATGCCCAGCCCCCGATCTGAGGCCAGGTAGTGCCCAGCCCCTGATACAGAGCATCTTATCTCAGAAATGTTTCAGACTCACATTTTCTTTCTCATGGCTCTGCAGCTGCATGTGTGGGAGAGGCCACAGTTGGCAGCTGGGATGCAGGCTCAGGGTCACCCCCAACAACCGAGCCCCTGCAGATGCACCAGCTCTGCAGAAGGAGGACCTAGGACTGCACCCTTCTCCTGGACTGGCTGGTGGTGGTGTCAGAGGACCATCATGCAGACACACGGGCCTGGTGGACAGAGGATGTGGCCCTTCAGGACATGTGGCAGGTGCGGGACCAGGTGGACCAGGAATTCTAGGTGCAGCTCCCAGCCTGGAATGCAAGTGGGTAGAGGCCCTGTGGGAGCAGATTGTGGTCCTGAGCAGGGTAGTGTAGGTCATGAAAGACAACCAACAGGTTCTGGACACTGTCCTGGCCCTGGTAGTTGTCTTTATACCACCTGGTTCCCAGCCCCTGACCCTAGCCCTGCCTGCCCCCTGGTAACCATGCACCAGAATGCACCTGCCAGAAGCAGGCCCTGGGAAGAAGTCCAACACCATGTTCACCAGCCACAACCCCTGCCCTAGACCCCGACCTGGGTCCCCCACCACCTAGCACCCCCACACAGGTACAGAGCCAGAGCTGCCTCCAGCAGGCCCAGGACTGTACACCATCCCTGCTGGCCCTGGACTTTGGAGGAGCAGGCTACCTGCACCAGGAACCACCAGTTGCCGTGTGTCCTGGGTGAGCCCCCTGCCCCACATGCTCACCATGGTGTGCATACCCACGTGGAAACAGCCAGAGGCTGGGATGCTGGCCGCATGTCCCTGGGCTCTACCCCCATCCCATGCCACCCCACTCCAGGATAGCACGCAACCCACGTTGTAAATAGTTTACATGGGAAAGAGGGTGTTTTATTGTTGGTGGGTAGAGTGGGTGGTGGAAGGGCTCTGTGTGTTGGGAGGGAGGAGGGGGGTCTATTTGTTGTGAGGGGAATAAAAACTCTTGTTCTTCTGAGATGTGTCCACAGTGAGCATGGTGCTAGAGGTAGGCTATCCACGGATCTGGGGAACCTGTGGGGCATGCTGGGAGGCATATGAGAGCATCCCTCCCTCCCCCACCTGCTGTGATTGGGCCATGCAGGCAGGTTCCAAGCCCACCCTCCACAAGGGCTAACGTGTTCTGCTTCCTCCTGATCTAACCTTGGGTACTTAGAATAAAGCTCAAAAGTTACAGCACTTCCACCATGGGCTTCTTAAACACCCATACTGTACTTAACCATAGATATTAAAAAGAGACTCACAAGCCAGGTATGGACATTGCACTTTTACAGGTATAACTGATCAAAAATGGAATAGAATTACAGCACATAGACTGATTTTATAATGGTAGAACCTGGTCTAAAATTCCCTCCCCCAAAGGGCAAATGTGCTCTGTTCACTACCAATCTAAACTACACTGATTACAGAAAATCACATCACTTAGAGTCTGCCTTGGGCTTTTTGAAGGTTTCTACCTAGCCTCAAAGTTTAGCAGGTTTGTGGCTGCATCCGTGTGTACAGTTCTCACCCCTGCTTGCACCACAAACCAAATCAACTTTAGCAAATGCTGAACAGTCCTGGGTTCCACTAATTTCACTTCTTGCCTCCAGCCAAAAATTATTATGTACCACCTTTAACAAAGCACCCTTACTCAAAACAGTATACAAATATATTGACAGCTATTCACAGGCTCTAGCAAAAGCTCCCAGGCTCCACTGTTACAGACCATGGGCTTGAAGATATGTGTTCCTATCCTATGAAGACTTCTTCCATATGTAAATTAGACAGTTTCACAAGAAGAGTTACTTACCATCATTTCACCAAGCCTCCTACAATTTCAATCAATCTTTTTTTCCCTTTTCCCATAAATTGCACAATTATATTTTGGGAATGAAAATAATTAGGCCCCACATCTCATTATGTAAAGGCCATGGCTGGGATTTACCAGGAACACCATTTTCTTTTGAGGGCATGGAAAACAAAGAGAAAAAAATGTATCACTGTTGTCAATGGATGCAATAAGGGATAGTGAGAAAAGCCCATGGGTAAATAAAGAAAAAGGTAATCTGAATAAAGGCTAGTAAAGAAGAGACAATATGGATAGTTCTAACAAGGTTGTAAGAGGGAAATTAGCAACAATCAACTAGTCATCTAAAGTGCAAGGAGCATACTACAGAATACTGAAGAAAAAGATGTGGCGGACTGTGCATTGTGGACTGCAAACTGAATATGTCAACAGTGTGCTATTACTGCCAGAAAAAAATACTGTACTGGGATATATCAACAGGAGCACTGAATGCAAGTGATTATTTTGCTCTGTTGAGCAGTGGCAAGGCTTTTCTGCCTTAATATCCAGCTGTGAATACCACACTTGAATTTAGAAGCAAATTAAAAAGATTCCAGTAGACATGGACAACATGATTAGGGGTCTAGAAAACATGATTTACCAGGAAAGGTTAGAATAGAAGAACTGGGATTATTTAGTCTGGAGAAAAGAGGACAGAGGTGGAGGATTTGATAATTATCTTCAAATACATTAAGCGTTGTTACAAAGAGGATAGGGATCAACTGTTTCCCCTGGCCAAATGGCATAGGAGAATATGTAATGGACACAAACTGCAATAAGGGTGATTTTGGATTGGTATCAGAACAAACTTTCTGACTATAAAGAACAAATGAAAATACGAGGCTACTGAACCTTCATTACTGGAAGTTAAGTGCAGGTTAGACAAACGCTTGGCTAGAAAGGTTAAGCAAGGATGATCTGAGATTGGGGTCCCTTCAGGCCAGTTTTTGTAGAATTCTATTATTTAAAAAAGGAAAAGACTATTTTATCTTTTCCTAAAAAAATAAAACCATACAAACTAATAGGGGGAAAAAGGTGCCTCTTGTTCCTAAAACCTTTGAGGGTCAATAATCATGCTCCCTGTTACTAAAGTGGCTTCCTGATATTAAAGAAGAAACAAAATTAATTCTTCTAGATATATTTTTGGCTGTTGTAATAGTCCCCAAGCTCCTGCTGATTGCACAAAACCAGAATCTCTTTCTCATTTGGTTGGCTGCTGCTACAAAGAAAAACAAATAAAATACAGCTTTATGTATATGAGTTTAGATTACAGCTGGGTAGGAAATGGTTTTCTCCTCATGCAAAAACTTCTCATTTCAGAAGTTTTTGTGGTCTTCAATGAACCTGAAAACTTTTAAGTGGTTCATGAAAAAATATCTCCCTACAATGCCTAATTGTCTGATGATCAAATCATTCACCTGAGATGTGAAACACCAAGCTTCAAGTCCCTGTCTAGCCTGATTCAGACCAGGGATTTGAACCTGTCTTCCACATCACAGATGAGTACCCCAACAATCAGGCTATTAGCTATTTTAGAATGGGGCTCCCTCTCAACCAGAAATTCCATTCTGGATCTGCAAAAAGTTACCCAAAGTTCCATCAAAAATGGTTACTGGGGGGAAAAAAAAACATGATTTTGATTAACCAACATTTTTTCCAATAAAAAATAAAACATTTGGTTTAAAAATTCCCAACAAGCATCCATTTGCTTTATGGACAGACATTCTAATTCTGGTTCTAGCTGTGGTACTTACTTTTTCTAGCCTAAAATTATCTGCTTTACTGGTCCCACTTAATACGTGGAGACAGTAGTTCCTATTGCAGGAGAAAGCTCTTGACAGTTAGCAAGTTAATATTATGAAGCACTCTTCATCAGAGGTTAGATTCTCTCGGACATCTATAGCGTGCCAAATATTTTGTAAACACCTGTGGCTGCACCACACAGGCCCTAACAGAAGCAGCTGGGCTCATTCTTTTAGTAGGAGAATGGGGATGTGAAAGAGAGGATTACATAAGCACACACACCATGCAAAACAAATGTAGACAGATGGAATAGATGCCTAAGAAGCATCTGACTGATCTTCCCTCAGCTTCTGAAAACATCATTGTACATACCAGCTGGATAATGGGGGTAAGCAGAAATGTAATGATGGGTGGGTCAGTGGGGCACAAGCCCCAGAAGCTGCCTAAAGTGTAGGGAGGTGACCAAAATAGAGCGGAAGGGTGTGCCTCATGCTCCCATCCCCGCCTACATCCCCCACACCCTGAACCTTCCCTGAAGCAGTTCTAGGTTTGGTTCCAGCAGTGGGGAAGACAAAGCAGTGACAGCAGCACATTGTGCAGGAGCACTGGGTGGAGGTATGCTGCTTCTAGCTGCTCGATACACATGTTGGTGGCAAAAGAAGTGACATCTCCACAGTGCTGTAGCAAGGGGGAGGGGGGTGGAGCATAGGGTTGCCAACCCTCCTGGATTGGGCGGAAGACTACTGGGCATCAGCATCAATCTCCTGGTGACTATTGAAAGCAATCTGGGAGATTGATATTGTGAATGGGTTGAACAGTACAATTAATGACTAGAACTGCACCGATGCATCAATCCCCTATTGGATTGGCACTGATATAAGGAAAAGTGACAGTATCAGCAATAGGCTTTTATTTGGCTGATGTGGCCAGTAATGTCTCCAATAAATGCCTCATGCTTGCACACAGCTTCAGCACAGCACACAGGCAGCCAAGAGCACAGCTAAGAAGCATGAAGAGCAGCCAAGTTTGGCTGCTAAATCTGTTGTGAAGGAAGGTGCATGGTGGGGGGGGGGAGGCAGATCAAGATCCCAATGGTGAGGGAGGGAATGGGGCTGGGGCTGGGGCTGGGGCTGCACAGCTTGGGCAGGATGTGGGATGGAGCCATGAGTGGCTTGTCCAGGGGGTGCAAAGAGGAGATGGTGGTTCCCGCCACTGCACACACCCCAGGAGGACATGGGGGAGTGTGTCCCCAGACCTGCACATGGAGTGAGGGTGGACTGCCTGCTGCAAGCAGGAGCCAGAGGTGGTGCCAGGCTATTCCCAGTGGGGGTTTTGCACCGAACTGCACTCAGGGCAGGTGGCAACACTGGGAGGAGGGCTATGGGGTACTATAGTAAATTTTGGTGGCTTCAGCCCCGCACCATAGCCTCCTTCCCAGTGCTGCCACCGCCTGCTCCAAGTGCAGCCCAGCCCCCTGCCAGGAAGAGCTCTGCACTGCCCCAGCTCCAGACCACAGTAGCATCCCACCCTCACCCCACGTGCAGATCTGGGGGGCACGTGCCCCCCCTCCCCCCACCCTCCTGGGCTGCACATAGGGGCAGAAGCCAACAGCCCCCTGCCCCCCTCCTGCTGCATCCCCTGGATGAGCCACTCATGTCTCCATCTAGTGTTCCACCCCAGCTGTGCAGTGCCTGCCCCTGCCCCAATCTCAGCCCAACTCCCTCCCTCACCACAGGGGACCTCAATCTGCCATCCCCCCATGCCCCACCCCCCACAACAGACTTACCAGCCAGACGCTTCTGTCCAAGCTTCCCGGCTGCATATTGGCAATCTGATTGGTATTAGCCAATATGACTTGTTAAGTATCAGCCATCAGTATTGGCCCCAAAAAATCTCTTAAGGGGGAACCTTATTAATGACATTACATCACGTTGGGGGGAAAAGTCTCCCGGAATAGCTTCAGTCAGAGTTGGCAACCCTAGGTGAGCAGGGAGACCACCCTGGGTGCCAAAGCAAAGGGGCACCAACAGGGGCACGAACAGCTCATTTCAGGGGATACAGGGACAGGGGAAAGGTGGCTCCCACCACTGCATGCACTCCCAGGCAAGCATGGTGGGGGGTGTCCCCCAGACCTGTGCACATGACACGGGTGGGCTGCTGCTGTGGGCTTTGCCCCAGGCACCAAACTTCATTGCTACAGCACTGCATCTCCCCCAGCAGAAGTGAACTTCTGGAGTTGTTCCTATGCCATGCTCTCCACACTGCTCATCCCAATGCTGGAGCTGGAACATGGAAGGTGCATGATGTGGGCACATGCAGCACATGTGGAAATGCAGTACTAGCCAATCATGCCTCCGGTGGAGAGGAGTTAGTTCTGTTTTCAGAGAAAAGAGACCAAATGTTGCACAGATTCACTCAGAAATTCTATTTTTTAAAATGTACCCCTTCTGCCAACCCCTGTGAATAGAAATTGGAAGTTCAAGTTCTGTAGCTCACTCAAGCTCATCACCACTAAATACTCTACCACTTAATTTTGACATGTGTGTCTCATTTGTGACAATAAAAATAGGAATTATTTATGTGAACATCTCATAGCTATGATTTTAACTCATGAACAAATATGTCTGCATAGTTTGGAATTTCTGTGCTACTCTTAAAGCTACCACATTCATCATTTACTGAACCACTATGGTTATAAAACAAAATAAAACGCCCAAGAAAATGTACGTGAGAAATTATTTTAAGACTGATTCATTTTAGGTGCATTGATTCATTTTAGGGGCTTTCTCTAAAAGTTTCACAAGTCCTGTATGTTGTCTTACATTCTCCAATACCTCTCTAGAAGGTCTGGAAAGCAATAAACACTTTATTTGTATGGAATGCGTGTAGGAACATTAAGAACTTCTGAACCAAATTCAGTAGAAAGTGTTGCCCTGTGGGGTCAGGCCAACTCTCAGGATCTCAATATTGTGCTGTTAGACAGGAGGGTGTGACAACTGCACATATACAAACACACAAATCAATTAGGTGCATACGCACACGTGCACTATCAACTCAGGCACATACACACCCAAACCAGCCTAGGCACATGCATACCTATCACCAATTCAAGCACATACACTATACACCCCAGAAATTAGACAAAGATCACTAATTCATATATCATGCACACAGTGACATGTAGATATACATACATATATACACACAAGTAAGTTCCTAACTTGAATGGTACGGCATGTATGTGTGTGCTTGGGGTACCTGGGACACTTGGGGGAAGGTTCAGGTGAGAAAGAGAGAGTTAAAGTGTAGGGAGTGAAAGTTGCCAGAACCAGGATTAGAACCAATGGACTAGAGAGAAGCTGGCTAAGGAACTGAGGCTTGGATTTACTTAAGATCAAGTGGCCGCAGGGTTACTCAAGGTCACTGGTGCAAGGGAAAAAAGTCTGGTGGCAAAGAGGAGACAACCAGGAAAGAGAGAGACAGAGACAGAAACCTGGGAGCTTGGGGCTAGAAACTGAGGCAGACAGCTGAGATATTGGGGGGGAGGCAGATAAGTGGTGGCAAGGAGGAGACAGCCAGGAAAGAAACTGAGGCAGAAACCTGGCTGCTCAGGGGAAAAGGCAGTGGGCATAAGACAGTCAAAGACAGGGGGTTTGCAGGCAGAGAGGAGCTCAGGACAGGTGTTGGAGGTGCTAGTGAGCCAGAAGCAGGAGAGGGAGAAATGAGAAAGAAGTTAGAGGGTTGAGGTGCAGAGACTGGAGCAGGGCCAGAATGGTAGTAAAACAAAACCCAACTCAGGGGTCCAAATAACACTTTCATTAAAGAGACAACACATTACACAGCCCCATGAAGTTATTGGTTCATACACACACACAATGGCAGTGGGAAAAAGACTCAGCGGAAGGGTTGGAGTCCAGGTAGGGAAGAGAAGCAGAGTCCAAGCCCTTGTTGAAGAGGGGGTGGGGGGTGATAGCTACCTATCCAGGCTAGAAAGGGGTCCTTGTCCAGTAGGTGTTGTACAGAGGGGGGTCACCGGCAGGGTCTCTGGGTGGATAGGTGGTGTGGCGTGGTGCTGTTCCAGATGGAAAGGGCGTCCCAAGGAGTCAGTCTTCACTACCCCTTTTATGTGGCAGACTACCTCTGATCTCCTCTGTGGAGGGCCTGTCCAGGCAATGTTAGTCCTGTTCCATGGGGTTCCAGGTGTTCTTGCTGAGCATGTGCAGCCTTGGCACAATGGTGGGTTGCATCATCTTTTGTTTCTTGAATGCTGAGGGTGGTTCCAAGGGCTGGGTCATTGGTCCAGGTATTGGTGTTGATGGTTCGGTCATTCTGAGGGAGCTATTTTTAGACCTACTGCCATTGTCTCTCAAGCACCCTCATTCATCCCCATTCATTCAGGAACCAAGTTACATAGGAGGGGTAGGTCTGAGTTATAGGTTACGACATCAGGGGACATAAGATGGAAAATTGGCATGCTTTATGCTAACTTACATATCTAGGCCTAAATCATATAGTACCAGTAAAACAGTAATATAGACCAGTAAAAATCAATGTAAACATAATAATTATATAATATAAAGAAGGAGAAAAAGCCAAAACAAATACAACTTGCTACCAAAATAAAATGCTGAAGCTTATCCTATGTCTTAGCTTACTTATACTTATCTATAGGGAATAGAGAGGGAAAGAAAAAGTCAGAAATGGTTGGGGAAGGGGAGGAAATGCATTTTTAAATAAAAACAAAAAAATAAAAACTGGGGGTTTTGCTACAAAAGGAAATGTAATTCTTTAGAGCTTGCTCCTGTCCTGTTAATATCAGTGGTAAGATCTCCCTTGATCTGGGATGAAAGAGACACTAGAATGAACAGAATAAAGTTTTCCTTAGAAGGAAGTTGACTCTATTCTTTTACTTGTGTTCTTTATTATTGTAATTTTCTCCTCCTTTCCTGCTTGTTTGCCTCAGTCATCTATTACTGTCATTAGGATTTTTAACTATTTGAGCAGTGTCACTGCTTTTCCAGTGCCTGACACTATGTGGCCCTGACTAGCATGGTCTTCCGTTGCCACCAAAATTGTTAAAGAATAAGCACGCACATTTACACAAGATATTTACTGTACAGTTAACATCTCAACGTCTACATGTATGCCCCTATTAGGCTAGAATAAACTCATTTTTGACTCCACAGCAGTGCACATGTTGATGCTTCTCTGGCTAGCTGGGACACAAGAGTGCTTCAGTGGGGCTGCCTACTGGCTAGTCCCATGCTGAAACATTGTGTCCCAGCCAACCCTTCTGCAGCTTGTTGAGCCAGGCTGCCATGTTGAGCCCTCTGGCTGCCCTGCCATCCAGAGCTGCTCTGATCCAATTCAACATGCTGCCATCCTGGGCACACATTTAAATGGCAATAAACTCTGGAATTTATTGCTCCAGAGTTTATTGCTCCCAGGCACACATCAAATGGCACATCTGGGAGCAGTAAACTCAGTAGCTCTTGCTTTCTCACTGGGCGCATCTGTACATGCAATTACTGTGAAGCAGTAAACTCCAGTGTTTATTGCTCCCAGCCATGCTGTTTGACATGTGCCTGGGAGCAATAAACTCCGGAGCAATAAACACTAAAGTTTACTGCTTCACATTAATTGCATGTATAGACGCACCTAGTGAGAAAGGAAGAGCTACTAAGTATATGGCAAAGTATAAATATTAAATGCAGGTGCAATCTAATTAATTGTTCTTCCATTTCTTTCTTTCAAATGTGTTTTTCAGCCTTTGCATCATTTTATCTTTCAGCCATGTAAGAAAAGTGCACTATGGGGATTTACAGTTTTTTGTATCTTCTAAGAAGAAAGCCTTGAAGCTCAGCTCTTAAGAATTCCTGTTCTTGGTTTTGATATACCCTTGGTTTACTTTGAGCTCATAAGTGAGAAAAGGGTATAAAGAACGGAAAGAGGTGTGATCATAAGCTAGTGAAAGCAAAAAAAAAAATCATTCACGGAAATCATTCACTGACGAGTAGACTGCACAGAAAAAACACATGCTCATTTCAAGAAGAGCCACCTGTCAGTATACCAGAGAAACAACATTTTAAAGCAATAATATATTGAGGGAGTCTGCTAATATTTTGAGGTCAGATCAAACTTTGGGGTCTGTGCTAATATTTCTACTGTTGTTTTGCTTTATGACTAGAAACCTCATGCTGCCTTGTGCTTTGTTATATCACAGTTCCCTAATATTTATGAAGTTCCATAGCAACACACGTAATGAGACTAAACCAGATGACAAGCGAGAATCCCACTAGTTACTCAGTGAACACAAGAGGAACATAAAGGGAAGGGGATGACTTTTAAACACGTATGTCACTACGCCAACAAAGAAAAGCACGCTTTAAAAAAAAAAAAAAAAAGAAAGGAAGAAAAGAAAAAGACCTACAAACTGTATACAGATCATACCCTGGATGTTTAATGCTTTTTGCATGCGTCATTTGATCTCTCTCAATTATAATTTAACTTTATAGCATTTGGAGTTCTGGTTGGCATGAATGATACTGTATGCAAATGAGAAGGTATTGCATGTTCAAGGCCTATACTCCCAACTTTTTATCCACAAATACTAATTTTGGCTTCGAAAGGTGCGTGGTTATAGCAACACAGGTCCCCAATCTACAGAAGCAGCATATGCCTCTTTTAGCTTCTCAGAAAAGCAAGGCTAGATACAACACTACCTCCAATTCTTGTTACTGAAATACACTATCAAAATCTCTGTTCCCCAAAGTAATGTTACTCATTCTCAGCCTGTTGCTGGAAACTACCTTCTTCAGTGCTTTTTCAAAATACTTGGAAAATGGTTCGTTCAGAAAGAACCTTACCATGCACATTTAAAGAGAAATCCTAAGTTAAAATACAAACAGCATGAGACAGCCCTTTTTTGAGAACTGATACAGGAAACCAATAGAACAGAAAAACCCCTATTATTTTTATATCAATATCATGAAAATTTAATCATAAAGTATTTGATCATGTTTAGTTCTCTGTGCTGCACAAATGAGACCTACTATTTGTATTTAGTCCAAAATCTTAGGTTCATTATTTCATTTAAAGGATTATCTTTATTTAATTTTTCATTTTATTTTCAGCTTCTGACCCTTATAGAATATCTGAAATGGCCATTGCTCACATCCTAACATAAAAATAAAAGTATCATTTATTTTTTTGAATGCATTTTCTCCTCTAGAACCAGAGGAAGGAAGTGGTAAATTCAAAAGAAAACCTGCATTCAGACTGCGGAAATGCTTCAGTTTTGTTTTGAAATTTCCCTAGCCTGGAAGTCAGTTATTGCTTCTATACTATATCTACTTCTAAACTTAAACACTTAGGCCCAGATTCTCAGCCAGATTAAATCAGAACAGTTCCAGTGACTTCAGTTCAAAATGCATTACTCCCAGTCTAGTTAGTTTGTTTTTCAAAAAAATTAAAGTTAGAAACTATACTCAGGGTTTCAGAAGAAATTATAGATGGAATGGAACAAATGTTTAGGCTTCATGGCATTAGTAAGTCAGTAAAGAGAATTGAGCCAATCATGTGAATGCGAATAAACTAAGTCATGCCTAAAAATCCAAGTTCTCTCATTTTATTTCCAACAGTGATTTTCACAAAGCTCATCTCATCAGATCCTAAATACAAGGGAATGATTACATATATAACAGTACTTAATATGTGTATTACATTCTTAGATCTTGTTCTTCAGTGTTTGGCTTTAATGCCACTACTAGGGCTGAGGCTTCTCTTTGCTTTTGACTACAATACATTTCAAACAAACGGTCTACAAGTTAAAGAAAACAACCTAAGATTAATGAAAATCAAGAGTAAGCTATGTTAGCTGGAGGACTTGGATCTACCAAGGCTATTTTAAGTAGCTTCAGTAATAAACCACATTTACGGAGCTAAAAATAGTCCCTGAGACTTGATTAATCCAGGGACCATTGTTTCAACAGATCTGCTTCAAAACAGCCTGAGATTATTGCATAACATGTAAGGCAGAGGGGGGGATAAAGGATAATCTCTTAGACAGAGGAATTTAAAGAAACACTGAAGATATCGTATATTTGTTTTCTGTATTTAAAATTCTACTGTAATTATATGCCCTAATGACCTCTCTCTCAGAAGGGAGGCTGAAGATGTTAAGAATTTTTTTTTTTTTAAAGAAAGAAAAAAAAGAAAACCATTTTCACGGTCACAGGCTGTGATGGGTTGAGAAACTGGTAATTGCAATGCCTGTGTTTAAAGTATGTGTATCATAATATTTCTATTCTTATCAATCCAATGCTACACACACCAAATAATTACAAACTCCCCCATAATGACTGAAAAACTATGATGTGGCTTTGAATAGCAAAGGCCTGAGGTTCCATTACCTTTCACTTTAGAAAAGTCATTTGCAATGGAGGAAAGTGGGTGCAAATTAATGCCATGTCACAATAATGGTGTCATTTTGCAATCGCTCTGCATGGATATAAATGCTTAGTCACCCAAAGATGCAGATAAGAACATCAATAAATGCAACTAGAATTATATGCATATTAGGTACCTAACTCCTGCTGAAATAAAGACTATATAAGAAAAAAGGCACCTGAAAATTTCTGATTGTTCAAACCTATGATCCAACAAGCTAGCCAGCTATCCTCAATGGCACCATACTCATTTTTAAATCATACCTGAAATGTAGGTACTGCAGCATAGACTGGTCCAGAATGTGAGGCATCAAACAGCAAGCTAAAAATGTCCCTTATAAATGGTTTGTATTTAAGTTATAAAAATCTTCTCCCCGTCTCCCTGTGAGATAATGTAGACTGTAGCTGTGGTCTCCCGACTCTCCTTCTCTAAAAAAACACAAGTGCTTGGAACTGCTTATAACAGAGAAGTGCCCAGACTTCCCAGGAAAGCAGCACCAAACTCTACAAAAAGTTTGCTGACAGCTAGTCTTCTTATTATGCTAGATGCTTCCAACCCCCAGTAACCCTGTAATGAAGGAGGCTAGGTGAGCTGGATTCTAGCCTACAGTTCCATTGGGAAGCACTTTGGAGGGTTCAGCGTGAGCAGGCTTTACTGCAAACAATATTTTTAAACAAGAACACTGCGTGCCTCCCGAAGCTGGGGGGACACAGTGACCACCTGACGGTGGTGGTGACAGTGGTGAGGGGGGAGCTTCTACAGGCGTCCGCAGTGGTGTCAGCAGCAATGGGGGTGGCAAGCACTAACCAGCGATCAGCGACCAACTGCAGACTCCGCCAGCAGCATCAGCAGTGACCAGCAGCAAGCACCCACAGATGCCACTCATGGTGTCGGCGGCAAGGGGTGGGTGGCGAGCAGCAACCGCCTGCAGACACCGCCAACAGCTTTGGCGGCAGCCAATCTCAGGGCATGCATGTTCATCCCCTATGTGTCACCAATGTTTTTAAAAAGTTCCCCAAGTAAGACTTCTAGATGGCCTTTTCACCTTAGGCCCAACAGAAAGGCACAGAGACTGCCTCTCGATTGGTTCCCCATGACTTAATGTTTCATTGGATTGGCTGACTGTTGTTCCCAAGTTAAGACTATAGGATACCTATACACATGCTCGGGGGTGGGGAGGGGTGTTTTAATTAGAGCAGTTCCTGGACAGGTGCTCTGATTAAAATGAAGCCAACAGGCTGCTAGTTTGTTAGCCCAGCAACAAAGTCACATGAAAATGTTTGAGATTCTGCAGCAAGTTCTATGCTAGCATGACTCAAATGAGCTCAATACTTCAGTCCTATTTTTCCTATTTAGAAATGTAGAAGTGTCTGTTACATCTTACTGCTTAATATCACACCAGGAATAAAGTATTGATTCTGTGCAAGCACATTTGTATGTGTAGAAAATGTGAACTAGATAAGCAGAAATCCTGCCTATCTAGTGCATAATGAACATGTATCCTGCACTGCAAAACACCAGACACAGGAAGTAGTACCATCAGCACTCAGAAGACAAGAGTACTGTATTTTTTTAATCTAGGTGTCACTCATGTAGCTGAGAACTAAAAATCCCCCTGATTTCACAGAAAACAGTTATTTCGTATGGAAAGCCCCAGAATGCAAGGGAGCTGACTTCTGATAAATAGTACCAACTTTTTATACTGCAAATAAGAAATGGTCATTCTTCATGAGAAAGAAGGAGAATAAAAGGGGTTGTATGTTTCTTAAAGTAAATGAGGTGTGTTATAATAAGACTAGAAAATACGATTCTATAATAATTTATTCTGGCAGATCTTCCAGCATAAACAAGTGTTAATGCTAAACGACATCCATCATAGATATCCTTTCATGTTCCACTGTATATCATAAAAATAAGAAATATCACAAACAGCTTTTATAAGATGTCAGAGAGTAACAATTTTATAACAACTGTGCTTATTGCTACCTTTTAATCATGCAGCTACCTACCACTCACAAGCAGTAGTGAATGGTGACTCACAACCACCACAAGGCAGACAAACAGAAAAATTTAGAGATATACCCAAGGTCACAGCAGTCTATATTTCCACACTTAGAGAAGCGGTAAGACAAAACAACAGTTTGCCATCTCCTTTTGCAGTTTTTCATGGGGGCAGTGCTTGGATCACGTGGTCTACTGAAAGGAAGAATATTTTACCCCGATGCCCTCTCCCTCTATACTGGATCTAAGCACCAGCAACAAATCTCAGATAGCTTCCCTTCTGAGAGTTTCTCTACAGATGGAAGTTTTATAACACAGATGGGGAAACAGTAGCTTTAAGTTTAATTATCTTTCCCAGAAGGAGTAAGGATATTTATTCATTTCTCCAACATGGACCCTGACTCTTTTGAGTACTCTTTTTAGGGATTGATGACATGGAATTGGATTATCTTCCTTATGCTTGAGACACTGGTTGAACTGCATCCAGACACCCCCTTTTTAACAGGCACTGTCATGAAGTAGCTTTGCTCCAAACAGCCTAAGTGGAATGCTAAGAGCAGGACCCAGCAAAACCCTTGTCATCTGTCTTCTGATTCAGAGATCATGGGATGGAAAATGCATTACCCTGAAAAATCTTAATTACTAAAATGTTGAATCATGGCCTGTATGCCATTTACAGGCAAGATAGAACAAAACACACCAGAACCTTCCCTCCCCTCCGTCCCCCAACAAATAATAAAGGATAGTTCATTTACATTTTGGTCATTTGGATAAGAGATAATATTTTTAAAGAATAATTAAAACCTAATAAAACTAAGATTTTCAGAAGCTCTCAATATTGGTTAGCTATGCTCTCAGAAATTAATATCAGAGTTAGGCCAAAAAGAACTCCTATACTGATCAATATTTCAACTTGACAACATATGTCTAAGAAAATTATTTATTATTCTACATTAGTCCACTGGTGTACCATATATGCTTAAATGGGGTTATATATAAAAAACTTATATAGGGCTTATTAGTTACCATCAGTTCTGATTATGCCATTCTTTGTAAGTCTGGGTTGATTTCAAAATATGCACATTTCCAGGAAAACCTAAAAAAAAGTCATGTAACCTGGGTATACTGGAGTGTGTACCCCGCTTTCCAATAGAAGGGGATGATTAGCAGGGCATACATGCTGGAGATGGAAACTGGAGCTTGTTCGCAGCTTCCCCTTCTCCAGTGTCTCTATAGAGGAAGACCAGGACACAGTATCTTATACGTGGTTTATTCAGATGCAGACTAAAAGGGGAGGGAATAGAATAAACTGGATGGGTGATAAAGCTAAAGATTTACATATAATACATTCTAGTCAACAAATAACAGAACAAGTAAGTATAGCAGTCCCCAAGACCCACAAGAGAAGCCTCACCCACAGATCCTCAGAGGGTAAGTATGTCTCAGCAATTGATGGGTTAGCACTCCCAAAATGTAAAGCACAAGAAACAGTTAAACTCTCTAGAATAGAAAACACAACAAGCAATTAATAAACTCTCCAAAATATAAGACGCAGCAAGCAATCAATAAAACACTTCAAAAAGTAAGGCGTGGTAATCTCAAATACCCACCTCCTCTAGAGGAGTCTCTCTCTCTCTCTCTCTAGCCTAAACCCCCTCTGACGGGGCTATCCTCTCTGTCCCTCCCTGGTGGGAACCCACTTGCCCAAGAACTCATGCTTTCCAGCAAGTAGAGATCCAGCAAGGGGTCCCGGTGTTTCATCCCCAGCTAGGCAAGCAGCTCCTGCAGCAGGTGCTCTGTCTCAGTCCCCATGTGGGGTGTGTGGCTTGTTCATACACCCAGATGGCTCGGCCTTTCAGCTGGTTGTGGCCCTGGACTGCCTCATGCATGCCCAGGGCTGGGGCTCCAGTACAGGCCTACCGCGCTGCGGAGCCTGCGGGTAACAGGGCCCAAACTGCCCCCTGCCCACTCCAAGGGCCCTCGGTCTGACGATGACTCACTGTGCAGCAGCATCTGCACTGGTGGGTGCTAGCCTCATGCCGGGGTTGGAGACCTGAGCTGCCTCCAGCAGCTCCCAAGGTCCTGGTCCCTCTCAGACCCTCCAAGCAGCGACACCTGCACCATCTGGCCTCATGCTGGGGTTGGAGAGCCGAGCTGCCTTGAGCACCTCCCAAGGTCCTTGTCCCTCGCAGACCCTCCATGCAGCAATGCCTGCACCAGCTCGTTGGTCTCTCTCGTAGTGAGGGGTTGGGAACGTGGCCACCTGCTGCTTCCGTCCAATGGCAGAGACTTCAGGCTCTTCAGGGCTCTTCCCCAGCTCTCTCTCAGCCCCAGCTTCTTCTTTCTTCTCTGTCCCTCATTGTCTCCCCCGCATGCTGTGCACACAGCTCCCTATATACCCTTTTGGGCCTCTGCCCCAAGATTGAGGACTGGCCAATCATGGGGGGAAATGGAGTGCAGTGTTCAATTAGGTCTGCTCCTCACCTTCCCCCGATGTAGGGGCAAGGTAGACTTTTCCTGAGGCTCCTTCCCTGCTGGTCTCTGATTGGTGGGTTTGACCTACTAATGGCTTTGGCAATTCTCTAAGCCCAAGGAACCAGGCAAAGGTAGGCAAGCCCGCCACAGTCAAAGTAAGAGAGATATTTTATTTAGAAAGCCTGAATTTAAAAGAAATCATCTCCCTTGTAGATTTGTAAAATGCATTAAATAGCTTGAATGCAAAAAGGTTGTATTTCCATAGTAATACCGTAAGACCCCAGCTGTATAAATGATTAAGCACATGAGCACATTACTCCAGTGGTCCAGAGTCAGTGCGCTGGCTTTCAACAGTTTTCTGGGCACAATTCAAGATGCTGGTTTTGACCTATAAGGCCTTAAATGGTCTGGACACTACAGTGCTAAGGGATTGCCTTCTTTTTGTTCCATCTCAATCCTTAAGGTCAGCCAAGAGCTAGTTCCTGCAAGTACCAGCTGTGTGCCAAGTTAATTTGGCAAAAGCTCATGGAAGGTCATTCTCAGTAGTTGCTTCTCCAACTCTGGAACTCCCTCCCTTTTGTGCCCTGCCCAAGCCTGAGTTTGGACTTCTTCCAAAATCAATATAAGATCTCTTTATTTGGGAAGGCATTTAGCAAGCAATGTTAAGCTTGGGTATTGTTTGGAAAGTTCATTTTACTATATACTACCTTATCTTAATATGTTTGTTTTTTTAATAAGTTATTTTCTCTTTTATTGTAAATCACCCTGAGCCTTTTTTGGAGAGGGTGGCCTATAACTCAAATAAATAAATGAGTAAAATTACTCATATGAATACCCCACTCAATTCATTCATACCACCTGTATGATAGTCATATTCACAAAATTGGGCCAAGATTTCAGCTTGAGGTCCAACAGGTATGACCAGAGTTCTACAGAGAGAAAATACTGGACTCGATTAAGCCAGTGGAAAAATGTGATTTTAATGGGATCAGGATTCTATTCCAGAAGTCATTTATACATTCCAAAGAAAAAAAAAGGAGGCAAGAATTACAAAACTAAATGTGAATGGCATTGTGGGCATAATAGCCAGACTACATGTCCATAATACCCAGACTACATGATACCTGTTTTGTATCAGGTTCAACAACCTAGTTACTCTTTATGCTCCAAAATATTTGCTATAAAATATTTAATGTTGGGGGGAAATGCACCAAAAAAAAAAAAAAAGAAAGAGAAAGAGAAACAAGAAAACAAGCAAACAAAAAAAAACAAACCCGACCTCTAACATTTTTTAATGAATTCAATTTCCTTCCAAATAGAAACTAGTTTCAATTTCCTTGAAGCAAGTCACTTAACGGAAGGATCGCTCTACATCTTCTATCTTCAGGTCATGTAGAAGACAGCAACATTTCAAAGAAATCACTTGTTTTCACAGCTAGGTTGGAGCTCTGCTCTCATGATCAAGAAGAAGATATTCACCAACAGAGGGCCTTTTAGGGCATGAGAGAATAAAATACTCCACCCCAGAAAATTTGTTCCCACGTGCCTATTTGGTTCAGATGCCTCATAACAGCATGAGTAGAATAAAGGATGCATCTACCATTAAGAAACTGGAGTAAACTAAACAGGCGTTAAGGCAAGGCAATCTGAAGGGCGTCTTTACACATACTCCAGGGTAGGAGAGAGGAGACATTTTAATTAGAGAAGCTCTCAGGAACCGCTCTAAACCAAAATGCCCACAGTCTCTTGTGTATTCAGCATCCTGAGCTTCAAAATAGTGGCAGCAGCCTTTAACTAAAGCTTGTTTGACAAGCTTTAGTTAAAGCGCCCCATCACCATTTTGAAACGCAGGAATGCTGAATAATTAAAACAGGTCAGAGCAGACATAGGGCACATGTATTCAGCATCCCCACATTTAGTGCTTTAGCAAGAACATAAGGAAGCAGAGGAAAGAAAACACAAAGACAGAAGCAAATAGCATGTAAAAGTTCATGGGATTTTTCTTTTCTCTTCAGTTTAATTAAAAACTTGCTCACTTTGTAATCCTGAATTACTCTCTCTCTCTCAAATGTGTGCACGCATGCACGCACGCAAGCACGCACAAATTCTACAAGGTTCTTCCTATAAGAAATTGCCTTTACTCAGTAGCACTTCTGATGCAGTTAGAATTATAAAGCATATTTGACATTTGAATCTCCTCTAGTGTTTGAAAATTGCTTCTACTAAAATTTAGAATTAGATGTGTTATTCACCGCATGCCCACAGGAGATTTTGAAATGTTTTGTAAACAATAAAGGCAAATTATGGCATGACTGACAGCCTGTTACACTGGCTGCAAACAAATTATCCTTTGTTGTCATGCTGTACAGGGATAATGCCAATCATTATGAAAGAGTTCTCCCTCCTTAATCAAATTGTGGACAGGATTATTAGTACTATTATTTGGACAAACCTTTCAAAGCTGTCATGAAATTAATAGTTCAGCTTCCAAAATATTAACTACCGTGCACTGTTATGGTGATCATGAAGAAAGAACCACACAATAGCTTAATTACCCATCAAATAATCATTACAAACAATAATTAACAGTGCAGTACATCAATCTATGAAATAGATAATGGTACTTTGTGGTTGAACTGAGGCATAGAAAAGGGAAGTGCCTGGGCTTCTATCACCTCCCCAATGAACTCATATAATGGCAATAATAAGGAGAGAAATTCTGTAGCAATCCTTTAATACTTATGCTTATTATTCCACATACATGCTGGGTTTGATACCGCCACAGAATGGTTGAAATTCTTTTTTGAGCCTGGGAAATTCACAGGCAGCAAAAGGTACATGATTTGAAGATGAGTGTAAGACTATTTAAAATACATAAATAGTGCCTTATAGTCCACAAATATCAAAAAGGCATACATACTTGCTTAATTAGCAACAGAATTTAAATTCAGGAAAGTCCACATCAAAACTGGCTGACCTTGTCAGGATTTACAAATGTTAAGCTCAGATGAAGTTCCCTCTCATTCTTGCCAAAAATGCCTCCCACCTCCAACATATTACATAATTATTTTCTCCTCTTGTCTCTTTTTCATCATGGTACAGAATTTATCCTTGAAGGAAATTTGTTTCTACACACTTATCTGTACAGTCCTTGCAATGAGGTCACCCACTCTAGGCTTATTCAGTTTCTTTCAACCAAGCTGGGGGTTACCTCCACCTATGCCCACCTCCAGTCCTAGACAGAAGAAGTGATTCACACTCAGAAAAGTGAGATGGAAACACTACACAGGTACAGAAAGGGATGACTTGAGGATGGAGATACTCAGAGGAGGAAAGTGCCTGTTTATTATTGAAAAAAGAATAACCTTCACGAAGATCTGAAGTTCCTAGTGATACTTAGTCTAATACTGAAGAGTTGACATATTAGGATGAGTTTACATGTTACACTTTGATCATGTTAGGGGCACTTAAAACTTGATCAATCACCCGTTCAGGTTCATTAGTGCTAAGTGCCCTCTAGGTATCTTCAGGTGAGGATTATCTTTGAGTTGTGCTACCTACCTCAAGTTAAGTTAACTTCTGGGTGTTCACCTAAAATAAAACCCCCAACTTGTGGTCCTTCATTATCCCAGGATATGCACTGCTCCCAGTTGGACTAGCAATCACTGAGGACTCTATGACCCTGAACTGACACCTGGAAACAACTGGGCAGCAGATGAGAGGGGAGAGAGGTGAAAGGGGTGAAGGCAGGGAAGAGAGGCATGGGAAAGAGGGAGCGGAGGAGCAGGAAGCAAGGAAAAGGGCATGGGGAGAGAGGAAAAAGGGAGTCCCCTCAGAACCCAAAATTGCCTCCCTGACCCCTGAACTGCTCCCTCTACCCCAAGAATATCCACCTGCCACCCTGATCACCCCATCAGCCCATCCACAACCAGATCACCACCCTGCCATCCCAATCAGCCCACAAGTGGCAGAGGCCTGAATGGGAGAATTCCCCCTCCATGTATGCTCCTGAGGCACATACATACCACGTTGTCCCCACACAGCTGGATCCAGCCCCTGCCAAGTCCTGAAGGAGAGGCAGGGGGACAAGGAACTGCTGGGCAGCTATAGGACCCAGAAAGGGTTGTATCAAGTTGCACAGGAATAGGAGGGGTGAGGATGCTATCAGTGCTCTTGGGCTGTTTGGGGTGGCAGAGCAGCAACCTAGGGAGTGAAGGAATAATACAGGGGATGATGTCTGGCAGTGGAATGATTCAGGGCATAGCAGGGTGGTGATTCAATTGGTGCAGGGGGGGCTTCTCCCTTCCTCCCTGGTCTATACTGTGGCTAGAGAGCTGGCAAGCAGGGCAGCCATGGAGCAGACTTGCAGCCCTAGCCATGTACCTGTTTACCAGCCCTCTAATGGCAGGTCTCAGCCATTATTCCCCTCGTATCAGCACTGGTGAGGCCACATCTGGAGTATTGTGTCCAGTTTTGAGCCCCCCAGTACAGAAAGGATGTGGAAAAATTGGAGAGAGTCCAGTGGAGGGCAACAAAAATGGTTGGGGAGTTGGGGTACATGACTTATGAGGACAGACTGAGGGAACTGGACTTATGTAGAGTACAGAAGAGAAGATGGAGAGGGGATTTAATAGAAGCCTTCAACTACCTGAAAGAGGATGAAGCTAAGCTGTTCTCAGTGGTGGCAGATGACAAAACAAGGAGCAACAGTCTCAAGTTGCAGCAAGGGAAGTTTAGGTTAGACATTAGGAAAAACTCACTAGGAGAGTAGTAAAACACTGGAACAAATTACCCAGAGAGGCTGTGGACTCTCCATCCTTGGGAGTTTTTAAAGACCCAGCTAGACAAAGCCTTGGCTGGGATGATCTGGTTGGGGAGTTGGACTAGATGACCTCCTGAGGTACCTTCCAACCCTAATTTTCTATGATTCTATAAGTGTATACACACACATATATGTATACATACACATACATGTGTGTGTACTTTATATATACCTGAAATTTTAGGCAAGGGCCTTTGGTTCTGGCTCTGCCATATTTGATATAGGACCAGAGAAGGTGGCAAAGTCGGTTTATGCAACTCTGTCTTTTCTGTAGTCTGGAGCAGGCTAGGTTAGAAGTATTTGTTTGTGAGATCAGATCAGGTCCCACAGGAACTTAAGACAAACTTCTTTCTAACTTCACAGTGTCAAATCTTTGACTGCCTGTATAGGTACAAATACACTATACACATTGGAAGTTAACTGCTATTAAATCCCAAAGGTGGCATTTGATGCTTACTTTGCATATGGATAACAAAAAGAGAAGGCTTCAAAAAAATGGAGAATCAGGTCACTAATTTAGGGGACCTGAGGTGAATCATTATTTACTGAAAATTAGGCTCTATATTTTTGCTAGGTCCCATGTTGACCTAAATGTTTTGTGAACTACATAATTGTTATATTGCCTCAGAAAATTCAGCCACCTAGTTTAAAGACATGTTTATATCAGCCAACTCTTCTTTTCCTTTTAGTCTTTTGGGGTGAATGAGTTTGAAACCATTTAGTAAATAAGTGTTCATCTGTGGAGCATGAACAGTACCACAGGAAGCATTCAGACAGATATATTTATGTCACTGTTAATGTACAAAGGATTGCTAAGCTCTGGTGGTTAGGTCAGTCTTGACGTAGATTTAATTTTCAAGATAAGTCTTATAGGATGTTGAATCCATGCACTTATATCAGTTATCTAGACACAATTTTCATTCTTACCATATTCTCAATAATACACTGTGGCTGTTTCAGACAAGTCAGTAAATCATCACTTTTACTGTGATCCCAGGAAACCCTGGATAAATTATACAACTCACACAGGGTTAAAACAAACAAATTAAACTTTGCAGAAGTACCGGATATATATAGAAAGGTTCAAAAGACATCTAAGGGCATGATTATGCCACTACCAAGAAAAAGTCCTACCCAATTGCTCTCACTCCACATTCACCATATACTGGAAGAAATAAATGGTCATGATTATTGCAGTGCTGGGTATGTCCAGTGCCACTCTCAGGAACACAGCTGAGACAAAACTTGAGAGCAAAGGCAGATCAAGAGAGGGTGCACTGCTGCACTTGAACCCCATTTTGATTCCTGCTCCACCCAAAGATTCAAACTAAGTACCTGGCAATGGTAGCAGCATTTCTAATCAGGCAGGGCTGAGAGAGTCATCCAACTTCATGGCTCATTGTAACCTATCTGATCCCTTCTAAACTCTTCGTTCTACACAGGTGTTAACAACCCTTTCTTCTTTTTAATGATCTTGATGTTCCACCAATCCAGCTATCACTTGTTTTGCAGTCAGTGGCGATGCGAAGAGGGTGCACAGGGGAGCACATGCACCCCCTGAGAGCACTGGTGCACCCCTTGTCAGGCCACACTCCCTGTTTAGGCGACGGGCAGGTGGGAGCACTGATGCCCACTCTGTGAGCGTTGGCCGGAGAGTGGGGCCACCAGCAAAAGCAGCTGCGCCACTTCCAGAAGTGGACCCCCTGACTCAAGAGGCACCAGTCACCTGTGTTTTCAGTTGTGCTACTGTCTATTAGCTGTTCCTGATAATGAAGCTCCTATTTCACAGCCCTGCAGATTGTTTTTAAATCATTCCCATTAAGTTATATTTGTTTTTGGTTCAATGGTAAACTGGATAATGCAGCCCTAGGCCCCTAGTAAATATTAGTAAAGTTTCTAGTTTATTTTTAACTGGAGAAAAATGTGTATTGTGTTATATATAATGATACACCACACCATCTGCACCTCCCTTTCCAAAACTCTAGATCTGTCCATGCCTGAGAATGTTCCTGCCCATTTGTCAGAAGCAAAGATATATTTTTTTTTGGTAAGTAGTGCACATGGAGTGGGACTGAGTGAGCAGGCCTTGTTTTTGAGTGCTAGGTATAGGATCATCATGGAAGTAATATAGACATGCCCTTAAAATGGGCAGGAATCACCGCAAAAGGATGGAATCCAAACAACTCATTTCTCTTGCTGAAGAATTCTGCCCTTTCCTTTTTATTCACTAAGGCACAAGTGCAAGTATCTTCATATATAAAAATATAAACTCATTAGCAAAACCTACAGATCCCTTGTGTGTGCTATAATGTTTATTTAATCTGAATGTACTCAATGCAGCTTTAAAGTCCTTTCCTCCTACTAAAAGTATCCTTAAACATGTTTCCTGTATACATATTTTAGACCAGGGCTAATCAAAGTGTATTATCAATGTTTCAAACAGTATTCAAGTGTGTGAACTGCAAAGCTTATTGCATGTGGAACTCTAGCATTGACAATATGTCATGTCATTATTCTTGCTATTCTAGTATGCCAATAAAATTCATTATAAAAAAATGGATTATTAGTATCCCTAATATTATGTAGTACAGGTACGTTCTGTAGCATAGCAAATGTACCCTCCCTAGGTGAATGGGAAACATTTGGCACATGTTCAAAGAAAGATCCCCAAATTGCATGCAATAGAAGTATGGCACAATCTAGTTTTTAACATTTAAATGTTAAACACCTCAGACATAGTCAAGAGCACCTGTCAGACATAATCAAGAATTTTTGTGTTTTTTTCATAAAAAAATGTTAAAGCTTTTTTTTTCTTTTTAACCAAACTGATATAATCTCATCCGGTTTAACCTTAGCCACGAGACACTGCTGTTTTCTTTTTTCAAAGATACACGTCACTGTGTGCCGAAAAAAGGGGAACTTCCACAGCTTGTGGTAAGGTTGCATGATAAACAGATCTGTTCCCACCAACGAAAGAAGCTGCTTGCATCAATAAAAAGCGGCGGCACAGTCTGTGAGCTGACATTTGCAACTCTATGGATTATCACTGCAGAAGACAACCCTACACCAATATTAAGCAAAATGCCAGGATTATTTTTTTCCCACAACAACCCAACTGAAATGAAAGAAGCCGAATGCAAGGTCGCAGAAGGCAAAGTCCATAAAAAGAAGCCAAAGGCTTTGTAAGTACATGTGATGTAGTAATCAAATGTATTTGAAGTGAAATTCATATCAGGAACTTGAGGATTTAGAATTAGTGCCATTTCATAGAGTTCACAGGCACAAAGTGTTGAACAACTATAATATTACTACAACAGGACTTGAACTGAAAAGAATCTGGGGGAACAGATTTTTCTCTGTTAAAACAAATTAAAATAGGTTCAGTATAGAATGGAAAGGAAGAGGCTTTATTTGGCAAGGGTCAAACCTCTTAGTGGGAACCTCTTGTTCTTCTGAGAGCTATTACATGTATTAGTAGCCTGGCTGGCATCAACTATCAGAGTGAAAAACTCTAGCTTTAAACATGTACAAGTTCTAAGACTTTCTTTCAGAACATAAATACAACTGTATTTAACCAGAATAATGTATATATTACAAATGTTTGATCATTGATTTCAGTGGTGCTGATCTGAAAAGCTATTTGAAGTCCATGGTCCCACATCCTGAATCTGGCATCAAATCTTCTACCTCCAGAAAAGTTATGTAAGTATTCAGCTCTTGTAACATATATTAATAGTTAACTAAGGCTAAATTACTATATTCTGTCTGTACAAACTACTGTATTAATTTCTATAAATATACTTATTTCAGGGATGTCTATCAAACATACTATTTTACGGGAGCTAATAAATTAAAGCTCCCCAACAAGTTTGTGAGGTAGGGAAATGTTATTATCCCTATTTTAGAGATGGGGAAATAGTAGCACAGGTTGATAAAATGACACTCTCAAGGCTATGGTAAAAGTTAATTAAAAATCTCAGGGTCAAATCTAGGTAAACATGGAGCCTTCCAGTCTTTCATTAACTTACTTGTATAGCTCTGTTTATTATTTGCCTCACTTGAATCTCCAAACAATGCTAGCAATTTTATGCAGAGTCAATTGTGAGTTTTAAGAATAAGCAATTCATGTTCATAGCATTCTGTAATCATTTAAGCCTTCCTAAAAGTACAATACTTTGTTTTTTATATTATATATTTTCCTTTCCTTTTTGTCACCATAGGTTTTCTGCAGAAGAGGTGATGCAATGGTCCCAGTCTTTGGAAAAGCTTCTTGCCAGCCAAAGTAAGTGCATTACTTTATTATTGATACTTTTTTATTATTGAACTATTACTCTTCTGATGTGTCTTAAATATAATGCTAAACCTGACTGTATATTTGTGTTTGCTGTAGGAGGTCAGGGAGTCTTTCGGGAATTTCTGAAGTCAGAGTTCAGTGAAGAGAATATGGAGTTCTGGTTGGCCTGTGAAGAATACAAGAAAACCAAGTCTGATCACTTACATGGCAAAGCGGAGAGGATATATGAGGAGTTTGTTCAGTCAAATGCTGTTAAACAAGTAAGTACAAAGTTAATGTGTACATATTTATATTTGAAATATTATGGGATAGCCATGAAAAAGAACAAACATGTTATTCTAAAACAAATATCCATTTAATTAAATGGAAAGAAAAGGCATTCATGGTTTTGTTAATTTACCTATTATACTTCTGCTTTGTGCTCCAAGCCTACCAAAGTCTCACAAGCACAATTACATAAGGCAGGTCAATGAATGGATAAAATCCTGCTTGGAAAGTGGAGGTGGTAGTAATGATTCATCCGGTGCCACTCTTCCTTTGAACTGATTTGAACTTATGCCAAACAAGATATGAGGGCATCCTGCCTCAAACACCAACTAAGGTGTTGGTGATTTTTAGTCCTTAAAGATCAGAGACCACTTTGGAGTGGGGGGAGAAGGCAGGAAACAAGACAAATGTACTAGCATCAACCTTATTTCAAACTGTATGCTTAACATTCAGCCAAAAAAAGTCCTCTTGTTATTTTACTTAAAGTTATTCTTTACTTCCTCACCTAAACTCTTCTGTTGTGGCTCTTCAACCCCAGGAGCAACTGTGTTACAACAATGAACAGTATTTCTTGTGTGCAGTTAGTGTACCAATTTTATATTTAATAGGTAAAATAAAAAGGCAGCACATATGAAGGCAGACGAATTGTTCTAACTTTAAAAAAAAACCCACTTTGGAGTGAAATCGAAGAGTTTGTTTCAGTAAGATAAAGTAACAAAAAGAAGCAGGAAGCAAGTTAAAAAAAAACAAAAAACACATAACGTTTAATTTTCTCTTTCCAGATTAATATTGATTATCGTACAAGAGAAACAACAGCTAAAAAAGCTCAAGACCCAACCCTCACAAGCTTTGATGAAGCCCAAAAAACCGTCTATGTACTTATGGAGAGGGATTCCTATCCTCGATTCTTGAAATCCAAAGCCTACCTGAGCCTTTTAAACCAGCTTCAGGCCAACACTCTCAAGTGAAGAGTCTGATGAAACAGAGAAATGGTGGTAGACTACTTATGTCACTTAACCTACAGATAGGTCTTCCTACATGGCTGGCTTTCAGTAGGGAGAATGGTAATGCTAGCCTCCGGAATGCTGGGAGGAACACAGAATAGCTCTGCATGCATGAGATTGCTTGATAAAACCCAACGAGGAGGAAGGCACTGAAGCTAGTTTTTATACAAGAATGAGAGAGTAGAATGAGGGACAACCTCCTCCCTAATTGCACTGAACTGAGACAGGAAATATTATTGTTCACATGGTACTGTGATTCTGACCAAAGTATTACAACTCATAGAACTGCCAGTGACTTGGATGAGGCAGGGTAATGTTCTTGTATCTGATAAAGATGGTTACGGAAGGGAAATATATCAACAATGGGAGAAAAAATTTCAGCTGATAATTTTGGTAACTTAAAAAAAAAAAAGCAGCTAAAAACACATCAACAACGATGTCTGGTCTATAAATGTTAACAAATGTGTGTGCAGTAATGGTATTGTATTATGGAAATGTATTATAAGCTTAAAATTTTGAATGGATTTTTATTTAATATGTTAAAAACTAGATTACCTGATACATTGTATTCAACAAGTAGGTATGTAGCATTTCTTCACTCTTTAATTTATCGCAAAGTAAAAACGACTAACAACAGTTACTGTTTCTCTGGTCTTTTTGTTTCATTAATTCAAAGAGAAAGCTTACTAAGTTTTCTCATCAGAATTAAAGCACAGTTATTGTAACATCTGATTTTCTTCTAGTCTACTCATAAATTCCATTCTATATTTATCATTCTCTCAAAACCTACTCATTCAAATATTCTAGATCTTCCTTCTGACCCAATTCTTCATTACAATTATTATATATTAGCTAAACTCCAATTACTACTGAAGGGACATAGAATAAGGTCTAAATTTCTCTCCCATTTTTTGCACATCCACAACCTTATTAAGTCTTTGAGCAACAGTAAAAACTAAGAATAAAAACATCAGAGCAGAATTGCAGAAGAAGCTCCTCTGACTTGTAAAACATACCAGATCATTCATACTTATCAATAATGACAGTAACTGGTGAGATTGACCAGCAGTGCTATTGCTACAGCACCGTGTTTTGGCAGGAGCTGTGTTGACAGAGACTCTCATTTACAATGCTAATATTAAAGTAAAGTAAAGGTCATTTTAAATTGTGCATTAAATTTGCTCTGCAAACAATGCAGTGTTGTGTGGGCAGCATATACCAAAAATGGCAGTGGTGACTAGATGAGAGATTAAGTAAAAGGTCAACCTTTAACCATACTTGAAAATACTAATATCAAAACACAAATAACAATCAAATATGTAGTTCTAAAACCTTGTGATGTCAGATGTTAACATGAAAATAAATAATCTGCTAACAATTAATTTTCTCTATACACCAAGTAAACTCTTGCTTTTCTCCCCTACAATTTCTTTTTATACCTTTCTTTTAGATTTTCCATTTTCCTGAATTATACAATCAGTCCCCAGTCTTAATTCACTATTGCTAATATCAGGGAATGGAAACTGTATTTGTTTTATGCAAAAGGCATCTATACATACTTGCTTTCTGTGGAAAAACAGCTGCATTTATACTTCCACCCTTTGCTGAAGGGCTTCTACTGGAGGACACTAACCTTAATATACAGCTAAAGTTCCTATGGAGTGAACACAAAAGGTACACTTGAAGCTACAGTTCCCTGCCCTCTTTTTAGTCTACCCCCTTTTGGGTTTTATTACTACCTGTATTGATGCACCAGCCAGTGACACAAACAGCCTTGTTGTTCCAGGTGCTGTTGATGTAGAGGAAAAATCTTTCCTTCAAAGACTATCCCCAATAAAGTTACAAGTACAACTGAGAGAATCTTCAGCTGTAAAAATCATGTGTTACCTATTGTGTTAATGATACCCAAAATAAACTAGGTTCCAGCTTCATCTCTCTGCAAACCTAATGCCTAGGGACCTAGCAAATAAAGTCAGTCACATAGATGTGGAAGATTACACAGATTCTCTCTGGGCATGTCTACACATGTAATTAATGTGACTGACTAAATTCTGGTGCAATTTCAGCCAGAGTAAATTAATCCTCATGTCACCATCTACACATGCATGTAAGTGCAGTCATTTACTCCACCGATGGATAGTATCCATCCATGTCTGACAGGACTATCCTATACTGGAGTAAATTAATCTACTGGGCCCTAATTGCAGCACATGTGTAGACAGTGATGCTTTACTGTGCAGTAGACTAAATTACTGTGCAGTAAAGTGCACATGTAGATGCTCCCTCTGGCCACATCCAGATGTGCAGGCAAACACAAACCTCTTTGTGGTGCGACAAACTGTGCACATGGAACATTAAAATGTGCCCCACACTGCAAATTTGCAAATTTCCTGGCAAAAAAAGCACCAGGAAAAAAAGTGCCACAGAGGACACAAACATAGTGTGCACTGGAACAAACAGAGGCTTGCTTCTCCAGTGAGATGCTCTGGTTGCTGGCCAGAGCATTTCTGCTACTCCATTTGTGCCCCTGCTGATCCAACACACCCAGAGCCAGAAGGAGCTGGGCAAGGGCAGTTTGTCCAAAGTGGGGCAGTTTGTCCTGCAACAAAGCATACATGCAGGGGCATGTGCTGAGGCACAAAGTGGCAGCACAAATTTGTGCCACTACTATTTATGCCACTGCATGCTCATGCCCCTGCAAATCTGGATGCAGCCTCTGTGTACAAATAAACATACATTCATTGGGCCACAGTAAAATGTTCCAACAGAAAAGATTTACAGAGAGAGAATAACTCTAAATCTGTTCTAAATCAGACAGAGCAGGGAACTGAACTGCTTCGTTTTGCAAAATATTTCTAAAGGTCTCGATTTTCATTCCATGTTAGATTTTCTTCTTAAAATGAAATTCTTGTTTTCTGCCAATACTAGTTCATATACTGTATTCCAAGTTCTTCATATTACATAAAATAAGGTAAAAAACAATGGCAATAATTCTACTCCAACATCCACTCATGCTGAAGATATTCCAGCTCCCTAAAATGACCTTAGCAACACTGCCATATTCTGCCAAGGATAAACAGTAGAGCAAAAGTAATGGAGAGTGCTCTCTGTCAGGCTGCCATAATCTTAGTATTTTATAGCCGTTGCTATAGCAAAATTATACAAAGCTGGTTGCTTAAACAAGTCTGAGAAGCTGAAGACATTTTAGCATATTTTGGAATTTCATCCTTACTAATCTATTTAATAAAAAACAAATGGCTGTGAGCAACACTTAAGTGGCACAACCTGTACTGCTTATGAACATCATGTTGAATTCTTCTCCAAAACCTGGGAGAAATGTTGAAGTTTGTTGAATTTACCAATGTGCTAGGCATAATGCTTATTATGCAATGAATTCTTTGAAATGCTATATAAATGTAGGTTGTCTAAATTCATTTAAAAAAAAGAGACACAATATGATGGTTCAGAAGATTAAGGACTTGGTTAAGACTGGGTTCAATAAAAGCTTGTTGCTTTATTTACAAAAGCATGCACACAATGGCAAGTCTATTTGTGATCTGCAACTAACCTTATCCTTCCACCCACTCCACCCCACACATGTACACAAATAGTATCAGAACCATTATTGGCTTTACAACTATAGGATGTGTGATACCAAAGTGTGGTAGTCTTCTGAAATGTTAGAGGTTACAAACCAGAGTATGGAAACTGTCCCTGTGCTAAACTATCCTGTACTTGTAGAAGAAATTATGAGTTATCAAACCAAAAGTATCATAAGGTCTTTTCCCATAGTAACTTTAAAAAAATCTAATACACCAGGATGAAATAGAGACTGTCCTTAATGAAGGACATGTTTTATTTGCTTATTTCCTTTCCTGCTAGTCTTTTACAAACTATAATAAATCTGCAATTAGTGAAAATGTTACACTGTGCAGAATTTTTTTCCATAGTCCTATATATTGGAAATTAAGTTTTTTGGTAGTGGTTGAGTTTTTTTCAGGGAGGTAGTTAGCCATGTTAATCTGAAGTCAGGCAGAAAACGGGTTTGAGATGCACCTTATAGACTATCTTATGCATAAGCTTTGTGAACCTGAGCTCAATTCATCAGATGCTGCAATTTGAAGATGTTTTAACATCAACCTGGAAACAGGTCATTAGTGCTGGAGACAGGTGTAGTCTAAGAATGTGGTCAGGTACCCAGGACACAAAGGCAGCAGCAACTTCCAGTTGCCATGCCATAGCAATCGTGATTGTATGGCTGCCAGAAGCAGTTTTTTATTTTTTTGCTTCCCCCACGAGGGTTGGCGCATGGGCCAGTTGCCCCATTCACCTCACCCTAATAATGCCACTGGGAGAAAGAGGTTATCTTGTTTTTACTGATAATTAAAAATGGATTAAGTAATTATGCAAAATCACAACAACACTGAACTGAATAGATTTCATTTAAACTTTTGAAAATAATTCACACCAGGTCAAAGTCAATGGAAGTTCTGCCAGGCCGAGGGCTTCAGATGCAAACTGCATTATCTGACCTTTACTAAAAAGAATGATGTTGTAGGTCAAGTTGCTGATTTGATTTTTAGTTTTCCATGTTTAGAACATAAATAGAAGGCAATGAAAATCCACTGCTTTTTTATGGAATTTAATAATGCTCATCAAAACAGGTAGGCGAACAGACGTATTTCATCACAAAGAGCCCAGATGCAGTACAAAAACGGCTCTCCATTTCAAAGCATAAGGATTTTTAAGCTCTCTTATGTGTGTTCTACTCTGTCCCTAAAGGAGACATTTTAATTGTCAACGTTTCAGTTGACAAATAAATCATCTTTATCAGCAGAGCGGATGTTATTAAAAGTGAGAAAGCTGAGACTACTTCAGTGGAGATAATTTCTTAAAATGAGTGCCAAACATGCCAGCTTTGCAGTATCCAGACTTAAACACATGACTTAAGGAGACTACACTTTAGGCATTCACGTTTGAAAAATGTGGCCTTAATGTGTTCTCTGAAAGAGTGTTTGTTACTGATTATCTCCAAGAGTAATTAGAAAAATAGCACAAAATTTCAAATATAGGGCAGCCATGTATAATAGAAAGGTTGACCACGAAAGCATATTAGAAATATCACTCTTCATTAAGGCCAGCGGACAACTGAAGCATTGTAAATTCAGCAACTTATATGATGCTAAAACCTCTGCTTCATGCCCACATGCTGAAGTAATGGGCTTTATGACTGTCAGCCTTCCCTTTGTGGTTATGAAACTTGTGTGAAACACCAGACAAAGAGTATAGACCAGAGGTGGAAAATCTAAATGTTCTTATCCAGAACTTCCCATGAGATTATATCAAGAGGTGTGATCCTTACAAATGAGCTTTTAAGAGAGGAAGTTTTAGTCACTGAATGTCAGAAAAGATTGAAAAACAAGTTCTTGCTTAAATTTTCCATACATTAAGAGGACAGTTCTAACTTATTCTTGGCTGCTCTAAGAGGAAAGAGAGAGGGGGAGTGTTGTGTTTGTATTTTTTTGTTTTGTTTTGTATGCATAAACCTTCAAAGGTTTTTACCCCTCAAGGATGTTTTCTTGAAAATTGTACATATCAGGTATTGATTTGTTCATTGTAGCTAGAGGATTAACTTGGATGATGGCATCACAAACTATACCCTAATCTTCAGGTTTCAGGGTGGAGTGAATGCTAAAATATTTGTCTCTCTTTACTCAAATTCCGAACATGCATTTTGGAAGCCAAGCTCTTTCTGTGAAAGTTTTTTTTTTTCCTTTTTACATATTTAAAAACAAAACAAAAAAGGTTTTCCCAAATGAAGGGTTAGGAGGAGCAGAACTAAACTCTCCACACACGTCGATGCTCCATCTGATATGAAAATTTTGATCCATCAGCAAAAAGTGCAGATCAAGGCTTTGTATTGCACATTTATTTGGAGAAAGATGTCATGAGTTTATTTTCAGTCATCAGAAAAAGAGCACAAAGACATTCCCCTCCTTTGCTATCTGCTTATGGCAGGTTAAAGAATTATAGCATTTATCTTTTCTCTAGTCAAAAACAAACCAAGCAAACAAACCTATGTGGGATTCTTGAGGGGAGAGGTGCCACTAAGCATGGGTGGGGAGGAGATGTTGAAAGCACAGGAAGGGCATGTAGGTCTTACCTGCTTCAGGGACTCAAAAAGGTCCCTGACTGCTGCTGCCATGGTATAGTCTGCTAGCCTTTGTTGTTGCAGCTACAGTATCAGTGTAATGTCCATTCATTCAGTGTGATGCGTTAACGATGGGGTGCAGACTCTCAGGAGGAGAGGTGGGGGACACCGTTCTAGCAGCTTCACTAAATTGATGACCTGGGCTAGTACCTCATTCACTCCCACAAGTTATGTTACTGTCCCAGTTTACTTTAACATTTTAGAGTTGTTACTGTTGGTTAGACAGTGGCTAGAATGGTGGGAGGAAGGAAGGAGAGGAAGCATTGCCAGAAATTATACTGTTAAAAGAATCCAAAAAAACTAAGCCCTTCCCTCCCATTAAAGATTTTCATTAAGCTTAGGGTTCCCAACCCAAAAACTGCCTTTTTTAAATGACAATCTGCAAACTTTTAGTGAAAACCAAAAACTTTTTTACTGACATAGGTTACATTTACATTATGTAAAACCTTTCTGCTAGGCCCTGGACAGCAGTAACAAGAGCCAAGTTCCCATTTACACCAACCCCAACTTTATCAACCTGGCTCAAGCCCCAACCCAGAAACCTTAAAATTTAACTGGATGTTCTAAGGTGAACAAAAACTTTCCCACTCACAAGCAACATAATAAACCAGGTTTATTACAGGGAGAAAGGGATAAACACAACTGTAATGTGCTAAGCACAACTTCAATGTTAGCCACTGAACATTAACAACTGTAAACCCATACAGTTAATAGTTTCAGTCATTAACAAACCAATTGAGGGCAGCTACCACCTAGACCAGTCCATTGGAAAGGGACACTCTTCTCGTGCTGCCTCATGGGGATCTCTACATGTACACCAGCCAAAAATCTCCCCTAAACAGTATAAGACTAAGGCCCACAAATAGTAAAACAGGCACAAAGTGCGCCTATACACATGCAGTGAAGCTGCTCCAATGTGCTGTAAATTACTGTGCATCAGAGCAGACTCCAGTCTTAATTGAGTCTGCTGGAACATAGTAATTACCGCACCCCAGCAGACTACAGTATCACATGTATCAGCATTCCCATGCTGAAAAATGGCATTGTGGGCACTTTAAGGCTTATTTGGCAACCTTTAGTAAAGTTCCCCTGCTGCCATTTTTCAGCATGGGGACACTGATCACAGAACATGGGTGCTTTAATTAGACTTGCTCTCAGAGCCACTCTAATTACAGTGCCCCCTCCCCCCCCCCCACTCCTGAAGCACATCTATGAATGCTTACATAGCCCCCAATTAGTGAGGGTATGGAAAGAAGGAATACACTATTACTATAGCACAACATCACCACAGCTGAACCTGCCTAAGCGTAAGTGTGCCACCTCTCCCCAGTTCTGGTCCTAAACTAAATCCCAGCTATATCACTCCTCTCCCTGTCCCACCCAGAGCCCCAGACTGTCCAGGGCTGCACAGCCCTGCCTACCTTCAAAGCAAGCAAATGATATAGGCAGATGACTTCCATGTGGCTGGAAGGGAGAAGGAGGGACTACCAAACCCTGATGAAGATCTCCCCAGAGGGCACCAAACTGCACTCCCATTCAGCCACAAGTAAACACACTTTACTGGAAGAAGCTGAGCATTACATAAAAGTGCCAAAGGAGCCAGGTCAAAGTAAAGCTGAGTCAATTGGCTATTAGATAAAAGCACCAAAAAAAGTCCCATTGAAGTGCCTGATCTATACAGACATCGGACGAGCTGGGTCTAACTAAGGCATTACCTCTCCTGGGCACGTGCTGGGCTAGGCACAAGAGCATGCTTAGTTAAAGTAAAGCACCATTTTTTGTTTGTTTGTTTTGTTTTTTAACATCTGCAAGCAGCGGGCATAGCTCTGCTCTGTCTGTCCTTCAACATGTGCATCCAGCCTCATTCCAACAGCTTATTTTCAATCAAATCCATGGTTTCTTAGTTGTTTTGTTTGTTTTGGCTAAGTTGTTTTTTTTTCCAAGCAAGTCAATTAATTTATTTTTTTAACAGCTCAGAACTGAAGAAGAATGCCTTGCATTCAAAAGTTTGTCTAACTCTATCCCAACTATACAGTTGGTCAAAAAACAAACAAACAAATAAACAAAAACAAAAAAACAAAAAAAGAAAAAGATACCACCCTAAGAAATCCTTGCCTCTTTGTACATGTATGTAGCACTGATTAAGCTTCTTAGAAAATCTGAGACCCTGCACTTAATTATGTTAACCATCTAAATTGCTAGTGTTATAGGTCTGTAGGCATTTCTTTCCCTAATAAAATTAAGGTTTTTTGAGTGCAATATTATAAACTCTGAGCTATCAAAACTTTCAATACTGTCCTGTGCCAGAACCAGACAGAGATGTGGCAGTTTTGCCAAGCTTATCTTTAAACTTTGGTTCACCTCTAAAGCACAAAGTAGCCTATAGACCACACACCTCGGAAAAAGTCAACCAAAATAATCAAGAAGTTTATTCTCAAGACGCTGTGGTTGGAGCATCTTTGTAGAGTTAGAGGACTTTTTTTTTCAAAATCTAACACTGCAACAGAACAATTTGAACTTGTCTTGATATGGAAAAAGTATACTATATTTAGTCCAGCCCACTTCTTGTCAAAAGCAAAGGTCAAAATGAAAACTATAGAGGAGAGGTCTACAAGAGACTTCAATTCCAGTTCACAGCTCTCAGAATTAAGCTAACAATTTTGTATTCACTCTGAGCACTCCATGTGTGCTTGTGCTTTGCTCAAACTGTGACCTTGAGTAAATCATAAATGTTTGTGTCCTTGAACATACGTTCGGGAGGTCTTCAGGTAGCAGATTTGTAGATTCCAGTTGTAGGTTAAAAAGAAATAGCCTAAAAAAAAAAAAGTGACTTTTATCCCTATGCAGTTGGCCAGCATAAGGTCTAAACTCCACTTAAATCTTCAAAATAGGACTTAAATGGAAAACCTGTACTTAGAGTGAAAATTACTCCGAACAAGAAGTGAACCAGTTCAGGCAAGAACACTGAGCACTTATTCCTCCAACTACAACATTCACCTCTTGGAAAGCTGATTCAGTAAGAAAGTTCAGAGCAAAGTCAAGTATGACTGTCAGTCACATGACTTCCTCAGTGTCTGAATGGCAGATTCAGTCAGTCACACCATATAGTCAGGGTTACATCATAAACATTTAGGGATTGGGCATTTTCCACAGTACTCATTTTTGGTGTCATACGTCCACTGAATCCTGGTAAACTCCTAGTCACTTTGGTTGAGCCAGAATAAGACAAATGGTGAACATTTTTTAAAGTCTTCCCTTTACAAATAACTGATACTTTTAAAAATGTACTTTCATTCATGCTTGTTGTTCAGTCATGACATGTGTTGAACTGACTGCAAGATTTCTGAAAATTTAAGCTGCTGACACATTCACTGCCCAAACTTCCAACATGTAAAATCTCAGCAGTTTGAAAAATGGCTGCAGATGCGCAACTGCAGATTAAACAGAGGCAGGCTGGTTAGTTTTGAAACTGGGTGTCTCGGGTTCTGGTAGCTGTCTGGCTGAACCATGGGTTGCATAAATAGGCCTGGAACCCTAGAGAGTTGAATCCCATGTTGCCACAACTGTCCTGCTAATAGTACCCAAGCTAGCTAGTTTTAAGTTAACCAACTGCAGTGTCTGTGTTAAGTCTCTGGGGATGCGTCTACACGTGCCTATTAATGTACAGCTCTGGAGTTTATTGCTCCTGGATGTGCATCTACATGTGCACCCAGGATCACAGCACACTGAGCTGGAGCAGAGCAGTCCTGGTTGGCAGGAGACCCCAGGAGACCCTGCCAGCCCAGAGCTGCTCCCCCTGACTCAAGGTGCTACAGAGGAACTGGCTGAGACAAAAGGGTGCTTCAGCATTGAGTCACCCAGCAGACAGTCCCTGCATTGAAACACCCTCATTCCCCAGCCAACCAGGGCAACATCTACACATGCACTCTTCCAGAGTAAAAAACTCCTCAGAGGAATAGTACTTGGATTTACAAGTACTATCCTGCTGCAGAGTAAATTAGTTTGCTCCAATGTAACAGGGGAGCATGTGTAGATGCCAAAATGTTTGCTGGGCAGCTAATTAATCTATTGCATAGTAAATGTCTCATGTAGATGTGCCCAGGGTGTGGACATAATAATAATAATAATAATATATTAAGCATAATAATAATATTCAAAGCAGATATAACATTCAAATGCCTTTGATACACTTCAAAGGGCAAGTGGACAGGTGTACGCAGAAAATGGTACAAGCACTAAAAATAACCCCATAGGAAACAACTATTTACAAGTGCTTCAAAATGAAGCTTTGGCTGCATGTGCATACTCTACTGAGCATTACAGGAGAGCTGCTCCAGCATAACACAGTGTCTCTCTTGCCCCTGTGTGTGTGGGAGGTGTGGTGCAGGAGAAGGAGTAGGGCAGGCTCTCGAGCACTTTGTGCTTCACTTTAATAGAACTCGGAGACTAGGATGGGATGCAGATAGAAGCACTCCCCAGGGGATGGGATGCAGATAGATGCACTCCCCAGGGGAGTGAGGCAGATAGAAGAGCACCCATTGACTCAATGAGAGCATTCCTCTCTATTCAGGGAGTGGAATGGCAGCAGAACGACAGGTCACAACAGCCCCTAAAGAGACCAGGAGGTGCAGAGTGTTTACTGACAGTAAGTGCTTTCCTCTCCACTCCACCTATGCTCTACCAGAGTGTCTCCTCCTGCCAGAACCAAAAGAAACATGGGTGGGCATGGGGTTTCTGGTACCCTAGTTCTGGCAGGGGTCACTCTGGAGAACAGAGGAAAAGCAGAAGAACAGGACAGTGCTCAGTGACAGTCCACGTCACTACCCAGCTCTACCAGAATTAGCATCAGGAATACAACTATAAAATAGGAGTCCATGTATAAGCGAGTGTTCGACTAAACTTCCACTTCTGTCTGTCAGGTCACACAATGAAAGATTAATACAAATGTCAACTAGTGAAGTGGGCCTCAGCTTACAAATACGAGTGTAAATGGAAACATCTGTTTGAGTGGCAAAAGAGCGGGCACCAACACAAGTGTGTGCCAGTTAGAGAAAGATGGAAGACAAGTTTTCAAGTAATCACATGAATCCTTGCACGTAATATGGCTCACTCACTACTCTTCCATATCACAAGCAGGAGACTCGTGTCATGTCTAAGGAACTAGCATTTTAGAAAAGTTTGCTTAGTTTGTGGTCACTAGCCACACTTAAACTGTAGAATCATTGGTGAAAATAATCACACTTTTTCACTGTATTTTTTGATTGGTGTGGGCATCAGTATACCTTAGAATGCAATTAATGGAGGTCTGTAAATGGGAGAGAAGTTTTTACTGGGCAAAGAAAGGAAAATGATTAAAGGACGAAGAATGGAAAGGAATGACAGACTATGAAGGCAACAGAAAGAAAAACAAAAACAAAAAAAAGAAGAAGGGAAATAGTGGGGGGAAGAGAGGAAGAATAGTTAACAAACAAAAAAGATACCTTATACAAATGAAGAAAAAGATCGTGATGAAAGAACATAAAAGGGAAAAGGAAAAACAAGAGCAACAGAGCAAGTTAATTAATAATTTTCAATGCCAAACTGTCATAACAATGAGACAAGTGTTCAATAAATGCACAAACAGTCTTTGGAGTGTCCAGTAACATTTGGCTTCATTCTCCTTTGGTTTCTCAAAAGGATGAAGGATCACATACAAATGAGACAAAGGGAGTTGTGGTGCACTTCTGTGAGCTATATAGAAGATTATTCCCATATATCTGCTTCCCTGTAAAGCCCTAGGAAAAATAATACCAAATGAGGTGGGTTGCTGCTGCTAGGCATAGAGGCATAAGTAGAAATTTCATTGCCCTGAGCAATAATGGGGTTGAGCACCAGAGAGCAGAGATGCAGAGCACTGTGGAATGCTGCTGATCCCCTCATCTGAATTGGTGCCCCGCTTGTCAGACACTGCTTATGCATAGGAATGGGACCACAATCCACAGCAGGAAGAAAAAAAGTTCATTGTGTCCCAAACCAGTCAAATACATTGGTAGGCTATTTTTGAACCACAAAAATTATCCCCAGAAAAGGAAGTGGCCAAGAAAAGTGATGTATTACAAATTACATGATATAACCATATTTTCTCCCAAGGTCATTCTGTCTCAGCTCCTCTGATGTTATTTTCTCGGTGACTAATTTTGGAATACTTCTCCCTTCTTAAACTTTTGACAAGCTCTACTACCTAATTCTTAAAGCAACAGCAGACTCCTTCCCAGGTCTTGTCTTCGTGTGATTCCAGTTTCCTTGCTCTAATTAAAATGCACGCACCAACTTGTGTATCGGCATCCCCACACTTCAAAATGGGGGTAAGGGGGCTTTAACTAAAGCTCCCCACATGTCTACAGGCATTCAATGAGATTATATTAAAAGCTATCCTGACAAAAAAATCTTTAAAGTTGCTCCAAAAAATATATCACCCTAAGAAATTTTTGCCTCTCCCCCAATTTTTGGACCTTCTTAGCTACATCATCACTCTTACACTACAAAAAATATTTTCCACATACTTCAGCTATAAAAAGATCTAGTAAAAAAGTCTGTTTCAGGACACAGCTAATAAAATTGTTCATTATGATGACCAAAGAGAAAGCTTTTCTAGGAAATCAAGGCACAACCTCTACTCTTATCAATGTCCTCAATTTAAACACATGGATAATCTGTATGCTCCCATTTAAGATGATTCATGATGACATCTAGTGGAGTATTTGTGTAACAAATAGAAGGCTTTGGTTCATTTGATCATATAACCTTTCAGTTAGGAATCTTTCATAGTTAACAATGAAAACTCAAGCTCTAATACTTATTGTCCAGTGTAGTCCTGGAAAAGGAAGTAGAAACGTTATATTATGTATCTCAAAAAGAACAAAGCTGGGTCAGAATAAGTGTTCTGCAAGAAATGCATTTGGAAAAACCTTTAGAATAATCTTAGTGAAATAAAAACTAAGTACAGCCTGACGGCAGTAATGTTTCAAATAGACAAAGAAATTACATTAACAAAGAATTGGATTGTTGGGAAATCTTAAAGTCATTATACTAACATTTACACTAAGTGGATTTTTCCCACTTCTGAAAAACCTTCAAACTTGAGCTGTGCTCATGCCAGTTTAATAGGATCGCATATAACAAATATGTGCTAACATCCTGAAAAATGGAGGGCATTATAACTTTGAACATTTTAAATCATAGGCAGTATATGCTTTCAGAGAGATTTTCACGTGCCAGCACTCCCTACAAATTCTTTCTGGCACTGCACAAGAAGCTCAAGCAGGACATGTGTAAGTGCTAGTAGATGATTAGATGAGTTATTGTAAAGACAGAACCCTAAATACATTTTCCAGTTATGGAGGAGGATATATTCAGGCATATCAGGTGTAAATAAAGAAGCACAATGAAGATGGTTTACTACTTTACCCTCCATTAGCTTGTGTATGCATTGCTTGGTTATCAAAGAGGTTGCAACTGGGTCAAGAAACCCACATACACAGATTTGAGCAAGAAACCAAAATAGGTTTTTGCTGTAGGAGAGGGGGACAGAAGAGAGAGAGACAGAAAGAGAGAGGCACCAACTGAGCTTTGAAAGAGTTGTTGCAGCACAGGTGACAATGTTTAGAAAGCTAGAATGAAGCACAGGCAATCAGTAGCATCATGATGAAATAAGAAGCAAAGAGAGGCCAAGGAGGAATGGGAGACCCTGTAGCCGCCTATAAGTTTATCAAGGGAGGACAACAGGGAATTGGAGATGTATTATTTACTAGAGCACCTCTAGGAGTAACTAGGAATAATGGGTGCAAATTAGTGGAGAGTAGATTCAGGCCTGACATTACGAAGAAATTTTTCACAGTAAGGGTAGCCAGAATCTGGAAAGGGCTTCCAAGAGAGGTGGTGCTATCACCTAACTTAGAGGTCTTCAAGAGGAGGCTTGATAGACACCTGGCTGGGGTTGTCTGACCTCGGTCCTCTTTTCTTCCAGGGGCAGGGGGTTGGACACGATGATGCTTTGTGGTCCCTTCTGACTCTACAATCTATGAATCTATGTGGCCAAGAAATGCAAAGCAATACAGGACCTTTAAACTATGAGAAAGAGGAAAATGGAATGGGGATCGTATTACCTTCTGCTAGCAAGGAAACCAGGCCTTCTATGTGGCCACAAAGGTTGCTGAGATTTCTGATCATCACAGACGCCATGGTATTTCATTGAACCATCATTCACCTTGCTAATATTTATGACAGTAAGCATGTAGTACTCATATTTAGATCTACTTAATCTCTAACTGGGTGTTTACAGTATGTTCATCACCGTCATGTATTAGTGCCCTGTAGTTTCTCTCAGCCAATCTAGCCTTCAGGTTCTGCAGGGAGAGATCGATTCATCTGCAGACCGTTCATGGGTTCCATAATATGGTATAGTTCTCGTCTGCTTGGGGCCAGTGTCTACAACACATTCCCAAAAAACACACCTGATGTGGCGATCCAGAAAAGGTGACTCAGTCCAGTGTGTAAACAGCAGAGAGTTCTTCAGAACCCCCAAAGACAATGGGAGCGCCTGCTTGGTGAGATTCAAAGGGGTGCATCCCTATGTGTGGGAATGTGCATTTCCCGTGGGACAAGCAGCAGCGGTACATATTTCTGTTGCTGCTATTTGTCCCTGGCATGCCCCTGCATACATGTTCTGGCACATGGAAAATTGGTCCTGCTGAGGTAGGGGAGACTGGGGCCAAGCAGTCTCTACCTAGGATCCTGGGGGCCTCCCAGGGCAGCAACAGCAGATCTCCCAGTGCCAAAAAAAAAAAAAAAAAGTTAATAAATAAATAAAATAAACACAAAAAAAATGATGTGGTGCACACAGCAGCCGTGTGCACTGCCGGAAAGGGACCTGGCTGGCCAGGCACCGAGCAGCTGGATCACTGCTGCTGCTGCCACCTCGGGAGGCCCCCAGGTAAGACTGCTGCAGTTAAACGGGGTGCCAGGGGTGGGCAAAATGCGGCCTGCAGGCCAGATGCGGCCCGCCAGGCCATTCTATCCAGCCCGCGGGGCCCCTAAAAAATTTAGAAAAGTAATATTTATCTGCCCCCAGCCACCTGTCATGCAGGCCTCGATGGCTTGCCAAAACTCAGTAAGCAGCCCTCCACCCGAAATAATTGCCCATCCCTGTGCTAGCCCCAGCCTCCCTTACTGTAGCAGGAGCAATTTGCAGTGTGCCAGAGCATGTGTGCAGAGGTGTGCTGGGTACAAATAGCAGGACAAAAATGTGCTGCTGCTATTTGTCCCAAACAAAAACACATTCCTGCTCATGGGGAGGTGCCCACAGCGTCATGTGTGTTCAGTGTCCTGCACTTCAAAATGGTGGCAGGGGCACTTAACTAAAGGTTGTTCAATGAGCTTTTGTTAAAGCACTCCCGCCACTATTTCAAAATGTGGGGATACTGAATATATGTAACACAGAGGCTGCTGGAGCACAGTAATTACCATGCTCCACGCGTGCTAATTAGCACACATCAAAGCAGAGGTCCATCATGTGTATAGGAGCCCTAAGACTCCAATTTATCAAAGCAGTTAAGCATCTGCTTAAATGCATCTGTGCCCCCCTCTGTTCTATTAGGCACTCCCTTGCCGCCCTGGCCCGTACTAGTGATCTTCTATGGCCAAGGCCTGGGGTGGGCTCCCAAAGGTTACCCCAGCTGATGTTCGGTGTTCCCCTTATCTCGCCTGCCACAACTTTGATTGTAACTTCAGTGGAGGGGTTCTCCCTTGGGTAGCCTTCAGGGCCGCCACACCATGTGGCAGGCACTCACGGGGCTCCGACCTCCTCTACACCCCAGCCATTAGCCACCTTTTTATCGTGGATCTCCTGGCCCTCACACGCCTCTGGATCTCCTCAGGCTCTACCCTGATCTCTCCTGACCATCCGGCCATGAGCAGCCAGCGGCCCAGGGTCTCAGCCCAAAATACACAGGCCCAGAGGCCCTTTGCCCTTGCCTCCTCTATTCCTGCTCAACCCCTTATTTTACCCACACCGTGACTGTTGTGCACTCCGACCACCGTGATTGTTATAGTAAAGTGGGTCCCAGCAGACCCCGGAGTTCCCCTGAACCTAACGGCTAGTTCCCCACTTGGGGCTCCTTCCTACAGCTGCTTTTCAGCTGCTCTCCCTATCGAATGGCCAGCTGGCTAGTCAGTCGACTTCCCAGCCACCCTCTCTGCTGGTGTCTTCGCTGGCTCTGCTGTCGGTTTCCCAGCTGGGGTCTTCACCGGCTCTGCTGCCGGCTTGCCTGCTTGAGCCCTTGCTGGCTCCACTACCAGCTTGCCCACTCGATCCCTCACTGGCTCTGCTACCAGCTCGCGTGCTCGAGCCCTCGCCGGTTCTGCTGCCGGCTCTCACGCCAGTTCTGCTGCCGGTTCTTTCACCAGCTTCCCTGCCAGCTCTGCTGTTGACGCCGCCACCTGCGCCTCCGCAGGCTCCGCCCCTGCTGTCCCAGGCTGCCCAACGCAGCAGCCGCGCCTCTCAGGGTGTGGGCTTCCCCATCGAGCCTCCACTCACCAGCCCTCCTGCTGCATCCTCGGGGCAGTCTTTTATCCCTGCCAGGCGGCGTCTCCCACTGACGTCACCTTGCCCCAGCTGGATATAGGTGCGGCTAACAAACCAAGCGGGCGGTTTTGCCGTGTGCCTCTCCCCATGCCTTTCGGCCCCTGCAGGAGGTAAGTGAGGCTTTCTTTTGTTTTTGGCCTGGTGTCCTCCGGTCGCCCCAGCTCCCCTGGGACAGCATCCTATTCAAATAATTTAAGGTGTTGACTTAAAATGAAGCATATGCTGATATCCTTTTGAAGTTAATGGGATTTCACTACATGCTTGCCACAATGACTCCCAATTCTATCCTTCTATGGTAGCTTCAAATAACATACTATAAAACTTCAAATGAAGTTGAGTTTGAGCCCTCATTTTTCAATGCATCCTATAAAGCAAAACGTATATGGAGCAGAAGGAATGCTTAAATTTTCAGTCTGCCAGAAAAACTGAAATATCAAAACCAAATTTGTTTAAATTTTGAGTGACTTTAACTGTTATTTCATAAAATAAAAGTTACTATACAAAGTCACTTTGAAGCAAACCAAAATATTAACAATTCTTAAAAGTGTCAAAATCAAATGTTTTGAGGTTTTGTGGTGAAGGCTGTAGCCATGTTGGTCTAAGGACATAGGCAGACAAGGTTCTTTGGGTGAATCTGATATATTTTATTAGACCAACTTAAATAGCTGGAAAACAATTATTAAGCAAGCTTTCAGGTTCAAAAACCCTTCGTCAGGCTAAGAAAGTTTCACCAGTTGATGTGTGCTCTTCCTGGATGGAATGAAAACTAAAGAAGCCAGAGGCTGGTCTGATATGCATAAATAGTATTTTCCAACTATTTAAATTGGTCTAATAAAAGATATCAGATTCCCCCAAAGAACATTGTCTGCATTGAGGTTTTGTGGAATTGCTTTAGTTTCTTAAACTGATGATTGGCCAAGATGAACAAGGATTTTTGGGGTCTAGAAAAGTGTGATATTGACCATCTCAGTTAACTACCTTCAGTTCCACTAAAGATATATGAAAAGCCCCAGTTGCTTTCATTCAGTGCTAAAGAGTGTAGCTTTCAGCATACTGTGGATGTACAAAGAGGATAGTAATTCTTCTGACAAGTATGTAAGTATGTGCAATAAAACAGTTAAAAGAGTGGAAAAACATATAAGCAGAACACATCACATGACATTTACATTTTATATTATTCCGAGTCCTTTGGGCCAAGTTTTACTCCAATGGCAAAGTCTGACAAGATAATATACATTTATCTAAATAAAACTGGTGAAGATCAGTTTAGAAATTGTAGGAATCAGACTCTGAGTTATATACAGAAGTCTATGTTGGAAATACCTCATGGATAATATTTTTCTGCAGTATTTTAGCAGACATTAACAATTGAGCATTTATCATTTTTAAAACTGTGTAAATTTAGACCTTGACTTTCTTAAGGGTGTGGGCAAACATAATGCTTAAAATGCTCTAAACACACTTTAGACCTGTAATGAAGGAAGCTAAATGGGCCAAGTTCTAGGAAACACTTTTTGGGTGTTGTGGGAGCTCAGTGTGAGCACAAGTTACTGTGAATAGTTCCCTATGTAGGACATCTATGTCCCATCCCACTTCAGGGACAGATAGAGATTTAGGTGTAAGAGCAAGACCCAGAGACTGTCTCCTGATTCACTCCCCATGACTTCATGTCTCATTGTATTGTGTAAGTGTTGTTCCGAGATTAAGACTAGTTTTGTCACTGTTTTTTGTTAGTACGACAGACTGAGCCTGACGAGAATGAGTGAAGCTCTGAAGGAGGTGGACAAGGAAAGAAGGTGCCAGGGTGGACAGGGAAGTGGTGCCAGGGTGGACAGAGTAAAGTCTGAGGACAGAAGGAATTGGAATGGCACAGTAAAGACTGGTTATTTTAAAACAGTATCTGCTGTGGTGTTTGAGACATCAGTACTCTGACTCCTCTTTAAAAGAAGAAAACATGTTCTCCTTGCCAGGAGCCGACAGAAAAGAAAGAGCTCTCTGAGTTGCAAGCACTGGTGCTGCAGTTCACCGGGGAAGCCAGGGACAGAGAAATGCTGGGGGCTCAAAGCCAGAAGCTTGCCCCTTGTGAAGCCATGCTAGTAATGGCTGCTGGGAGGCCTCTCAGGAGAAAGAGAGAATAAATAAAGCTGTTGACTTGGGGAGTCCCCTCAAAAAGGGAAAATTTCATCCTTTTCTTTTTCATAACAAGACCCCAAGAGTCTAGACATGCCTTTCACTATAGACTGGTTTCAACTCCCTGGAATGTTTCAAAAGCACAACAGGAAAATCATATTGAGCCAGTCCTCCTTGAACCATTTCAAAGTTACATGAGAACACAGAACTTTCCATGCCTACCGTCTGGCCATTCCACTAAGCAACCCAATCTACACTGCTGCTTACCTCTCCAAACCCATGCAGGGCAGTGGAGGTTGCTCTGGGAAGCAGGCAGGACTCTATTGCCCAAAGTTCTATTGCAGTGGTCTCCAATCTTTTTAAGTAGGAGATCACCTTTGGCCACGCGCATGATCAGAGGTCAGGGAAGCAGACCCTACGATGACAGGCTGAGAGCCACAGGGCTGTTTAGCCTGGAAAAGCGCAGGCTCAGGGGTGATCTGATGGCCACCTATAAGTTTATCAGGGATGACCACCAGTATCTGGGGGAACGTTTGTTCACCAGAGCACCCCAAGGGATGACGACTAGGTCGAATGGTCATAAACTACTACAAGACCATTTCAGGCTGGACATAAGGAAGAATTTCTTTACTGTCCGAGCCCCCAAGGTCTGGAACAGCCTGCCACCGGAGGTGGTTCAAGCGCCTACATTGAACACCTTCAAGAGCAAACTGGATGCTTATCCTGCTGGGATCCTATGACCCCAGCTGACTTCCTGCCCTTTAGGCAGGGGGCTGGACTCGATGATCTTCCGAGGTCCCTTCCAGCCCTAATGTCTATGAAATCTATGAAATTTAAAAGCAACCCAAGATCTACCGTGTGCCACCACCAAAGTCAGCAGGTAAGTCTGTGGGGAAGGAGGGTGGGGGAAAGGATGCAGATTGAGTCAGAGGGAGAAAAAATGATTTAGGGGCATGCTTCCCCAGCAGGTAAGTCCCACCTAGCCAGGGCCCCACTCAATTTATCCCTGCTCCTGGTTCTGTGGCACTGTCCCTCAATCTAGCCCCTGCCCCTTTTCTCCCCCCACAGACTGACCTGCTGGGCTGGGCATGCACATGCATGGTGTGCATGCATGCACGCAAGCACTCCGTGCCCCACCCCAGCCTCAGATCAACTCCAAGAGGCTCTAAGATATACCACAAGAGGCTCTGAGATCTATTGGTAGATCGAGATCCACTGGCTGGTGACCACTGCTTTCAGAAACCACAGTCCACAGGGGTGGGAAAGCAGAACACCTCTGTTTCAGTTGCAGTTCCCTGCTAGGGACTCTGGGTGTAGAAAATCAGTTAGGGTGGGGAATGGGTAGCCAGGTACTAAGGGAAGGGTTATGTAGCCCCCTGCCTATGTTTCCCTGGGGGCTGGGGGCTCTGGGAGCCCTCCCCCAACCCCAATAACTGAGTATTTTGCTTGCACTGGAAAGCAAAATTTTATCAATTTCACCTCCCTGCTATGGGTCCCAGGGCTGACTACGAGAGTATAGTGCACACTTAATTATTAATGGGCTGATTCACTTCACATTGAGCATAAAATTCACACTGAGCATAAAATTGACAGATATTCCAGGTGCAGACAGAAGTGACAATTTTCTCCTGATCAGCACTCTACAGCCATCACCAAACACAACTGCATGACTGCAGAGCATTTTAAAGGGCCTGATCTCACAACAGTCTGAACTCCCATTGCACGAGAGTTCAGATGAAGACACTCCAAAACAGAACACCCTCAGTAACTTCTGTCTGTGCACACTGGGAACAGGGATAAGCTGACAACTCAGCCCTGCTCCTGGTGCTGCCTGCAGAATTGGAGAGGGGGAAATAAACAGAGGAAGTTCAGTCTGGGATTTTTTCAGCCAACACTAAAGGGTGGGACAGGTGCATTGGAAACCCCCCTCACCCTTGTCCAAGGTAGGGGGCTCTAATCTATCCTTCAGTGCCAGCTGGGCAATCCCCAGAATGAGCTCCCTCTGTTCCCTTCCCCCCCACAACCCCTGCCTTTCTGAAAACAGTGTTGGAGCTGCCAGGAAGGGACATTGCTAGAGCAGAATGGCTGCAGGCTTGCTTGCAGCCATCCTAAACAGCAGCTCAATCCTCCAACCTCTGGGACCCAACAGCAAACATCTGTTGTGTCCAGGAATCATTGTTACATGTGACGCTTCCTGCAAAGTGCCGTAAGTTACAATGGGGATCTGTTCTTCTGTCTGCGCCTTCTATTCTAGTAAGTGCCCATGGTGCAATGGCTCTGTTTCCCCCCCCCACACATACATACTTAGCAATTGACAGGTGTTTACTGTTATGGGCACGACAACCCACCTACGACAAGCAGGGTGTCACCCAGACACCCAGTAACCTTTCTGCCCTCCAACATGCTCCTGCCCTAAATAAGCCTGAGAACCCTCCCCTCCAAGTGGATCCCATTTCCTGTGATGGGGTATAGACTGTTCCCCCCACAAACCTGTGCATCCTCAGTCAACCATATAGATTTTTGGTAAAGTGTAGCAATGTTCCTTATTAAACTCAGTTTAATAAGAAACATTGTAACTGTGGGCAACAACATCTTCCTCTGGCTTGGTATCCAGCCAGTTTGGGTCTTCATTCCCCTCGAAGGAAATCCTGGGGAAACTATGGGTATTGACCCCTGGAAGGCATGATGGTCCAAATACTCTACCATGTTTTGGTGGTGTTTCAGGAGCAGTACAATCTCTAAAAGGTGATAGCTCTACTTAGAACCCTTAGCAGTGTACATACAGACACTTAGGATGTCTATACATGTGATGGTGCTCTGCTCCGACATGTGCTAATTAGCACGCATCCAACCAGATTTGATTCATTGAGTTTGCTGTGAGGCTGTTGGAGCGTGCCAATTAGTGTGCTCTAGCAACCTTTGTATCACGTGTATTCAATGGTCCCGCATTTCAAAATGGTGGCAGGGGTGCTTTAAGTAATGTTCATCAAACAAGCTTTAATTAAAAAGTGCTCCCACTGCCATTTTGAAGAGCAGGACACTGAATACACATGACACTGCAGGTGCTTCAATTAGAGTGGCTCTCAGAGCTGCTCTAATTAAAGTGACACCCCCACCCTACAGCACATGTATAGATGCCATTAATGTCTTTGTTAGGTATGCAAATAGGACTCACAAGAATCCATAATGTTAAAAAAAACCTGTGACCTGTTATGGTTTTCTGAATTCTTTGCAACAAAAATTGCTTTATTATTATTCTATAGTAAAAAATGAGTGAAAACTAAGAGCTGACATTTTCTGAGGGCTGCCTTGAGTCTAAAAAAGGCTGAGAACCACTGGTTTAGATGCTAATTTTTCAAGTAGGCCTGTGTGTGTGTGTGTGTGTGTGTGTGTGTGTGTGTGTGTGTGCGCGCGCAGTTTGTGCAAATATATGCTATTTTTGATCAGGCAAGCAAAAAATTTGGACAACTCCATTATTGTGACTCCTTGATAAATACGGAACTCAAGTTGCATAGTACAAATATTTGCCCATGGGTTATATAAGAAATAAGAGAAATGGCACTCAGGGGTTCTGGAAAGGTATGAAGAGTAATCAAAAGCAAACAAAAATATTATTTTATGACACAATCTTTTTCCCATGGATTTGTAAGGAAGGAGCAAAAATAAAAGATCAGAGGGTCCCCTCAGATAAGCTTCATTTAGTCATATGAACATCACCTATCTGAACTAGAACACTTGGAAGTTTATTCCTATTCCTCCCCCAAACACTCTTCTCCAGTAGATTTGGGCTGATCAGGATATATTTGAACTCAAAACATTTTTAATCTCATCTTTGCAATCATAGGCCCGGTGCCAGATCCAACGCTACTTTGTAGATGCTTCTGCTTTGGCTTCTTGCCCCAAAGAATGATTCAGATTACCAGGGCTAGAAAGCCTCACAGGCAGCAAATAAATGTTTATGATTCCAAACTGCAGCCCGGAGCACCTAGTTCATTAATTCTTAATTGGTACCCCATTACACCTCAGTGCCACGAGATCTTTTGAAGCATGCACCAGGGTGCAAGAAGATAAGTGCAGGCTTATCCTTCCATAGCCAGTCCTCTTCTCTCCCTGACTTTCCCACCACCCAGCCCATGTAAGGGGAGGCAAGCTCTGTAATAAATAAATTCGTTTTTGAAATAAAATGCTGTTCAGTTCACAAAAGGTATGGAGGGGTAACTGGAATCTAAAAAAGGTTGAGAACCTCTGACATAGATGCTGAGGAAGGAGGCATTCAGAGCTACCTATGATCAGCAGCACTCAATACAGTAGAAAAAACATAGCATCTTCTATTTAAAGACAGGCAATGGGTTGTTGCTGGGCATGTGTGCACACAAGCATATGTGTGAATGGTACTGGTGGTGCTGGTGCACATCTTTGCCCACTAGTCTAATGTTTAGACTAGAGCAAGGGTTGTTAACTGGGGGTCACATATCCCTGGGGGTATTTCAAAAGGCTCTAGGGGTATGCGAGGGCAGGTGGGGACAGAGCGCTGCCATGCAGCATCCTGCATTGCTGCACAAGTGCCACCTGCCTGGCTGGCTGCAGCAGACAGGGAAAGCTTGCACGCGGTGGCTGCTGCCACTCTGCATTTGGCTGTGCACCACCCCACTCCACCCCACTCCCCACTCTGTGTCCATCCATGTGTTGTCCCCCCCCCCCACTATGCTCTCCATGTCCAGCCACATGCCACCCCTCCCCACCCCCCACTCTGCGTCCAGCTGCTGGGGGTACACTGATCCAAAAAGGTTGAAAACCCCTGGACTAGGGTACTGACTTAGGAAGTGGAGACTTGTATTCTAGGTTCCTCCTTAGTCTGAGGAACTCAAAACCACAACTCCCAGAGCATTTTTATACATGCTGTGGGATGTGGCACAGGATGATTTAATTAGCAAGCCATGCTAATTAAAAGCACCCATGCATCTCATGTATCAGTGTCCCCATGTGTCCCAGCACTGAAAAAATGATGGCAGGGCACTCTGAAATAAAACGTGTTTAATGAGCTTTAGTTCAAAGCACCTCACCACCATTTTTTTCAGTACAGAGACCACTGGGATACTGATACACATGACGTGGAAGGCTGCTGGAGTATGTCAATTTCCATGCTCCAGCAGACTTGATTAATAGCAGACTGATGCTTTCGATTTCCAGTGCGTCAGAGCAGGTTCCGTGTACATGTATAGGAGGTCTCATTTATCAGAAAGTCTAACTGGGTAGACTAGGTAAGATCTCTTCTCTTGAAGCTGGGCCACTGAGCAGTCAAGAATGCACAACTTGTAGAGTCAGAAAGAGAGCAAGAAAGATGGAGTGTGACTTTGTAATTCATGGAAGTGCCCTCTTCACTGAGAGGGGAAGACTCCCGGTTCCAGGATTAGGGCTGCTAATGCAATTTAGGGCACAAACAACAGAAGTGACAATTTCATCCAATCTGGCTACAGAAAGTTTATAGCCATGAAAACAACTTTTGGCTTTTGTTTTTTAGCTTGGAGACAACAAAGAAGGAAAGACTCCACTAAAAAATTAAACACTAGGCACATGCTTCCTTTAATCTGTGTTTTGGAGAGCCATTAAGAAGCACATCCTGCCAACTCACTCTTATTTCACACACATCAAATCCCAAAAGGTAGGTAACAACTCTAGAGCTGCTCTTGGCACATGCACTCAGGGTCATACTACAGAACCTACCTATGCCCAATTTCTGGGAGCAGAGTAGAAAAAAGTGGACAGGGTATGCTTGCTGGTAATTTTTCATACTTTTGCTTTTTCTAGAATGCCATGCTCTTGCTAAAAAACAATACAAAATAAAAAAAAAAAACTTGAGCTCCTTGAAACAGTTAATTTCAGCCCCTGACAAATTTCACAACACAACTTTGGGGAAAGGAAACAAGTAAAGTATTCCATTATGTCAAATCAACTCTACGTTTTGGCGAGAAGAAAAAGTAAGGAAAACTAGGGAATGTGGTGGACCTTTTCTAACAATAATATATTTAGCTTCTTGTCAAATTAATGAACTCTGAAAATCCTTTAAGTTGTTACTTATTTTGAAGCATGGGGGACATATTTTATTTTATTTGTCAGTTATAGATACATTCCTAAAGACCCATCACTTTAGTATCTAGAAGGTATGAGAATCTAAATAATGTATATAAAAATTAATCAAAGAGTATAGTAAAACCCCCAGGTTTTTCTTTTTTCGTTTTTTTACTTAAAAATACATTCCTTCTCCTTTACCAACTGTTTCTGACTTTCTCTCTGCCCTCTCTATCCCTTATAAGTAGTTATAAGTAGTCATAGATAAGCTAAGTTCTTGTATTCCCTTATTGTAACAAGCCCCTTTTTATACTGTAAATAGTGTTGTTATTTTTTTATTGATTTTTACTGTTTTATATGGATATTGTATGATTTGGGCCTGTTTCTGTAAATTAGCCAAAGTAATGTCAAGTCTCCATCTTGTCTTGTCAAGTCTCCATTTTGTGTCCCCTGCCCATAATTTTGTTGCAACTATAACTCATACCTACCCCTCCCATGTAAATTGGTTCCTGGATGAATGAGAGTGAATGAGAATGCTTGAGGCATAATGGTAGCAGGCCTAAAAATAGCTCTTACTAAATGACCGGACCATCAACTTAACGACCCTACCATTGCCTTGCATTGACTCTCCCTGAAACCACGGACCTACTCCCAGGACCAGAGACAAAACCCAATATTTGAAAGATAAAGATCCTCCAAGAAACCAGCAACATGGAAACAAAGAACAGAATAGAAACCAGCAACTCCACCATTGTATCCCACTGGACAATGAGGACACCTGGAACCACATGACCTCATTTGAGCAGGACTGGCCCTTGCCTGGGCATGTCCTCCCCATTGGAGTCAAAGGTAGCCCACCCCTATAGAAGGGGTGGTAGAGTGTGACCTCCTGGGGACACCCTCTCCATCTGGATCAGCATTATACCACGCCACCTATGCACCCAGAGGCCCTGCTGGTGGCCCCCTCTGGACAACACCTCGCTGGAGAAGGCCCCAACTAGCAATTGAGGATCAATTGTCAGCCTGAGATATCACCTACCTCTTCCCTTCAAGCAAGGAACCTGAATTCTGTTTCTTCATACCTTGACTTCAATCCCTCTACCAAGCCTTTTGCCTTCTGCTACCAGTGTGTGAGTGTGCATGTGTGTGAGTGCGCATGTGTATGAGTGCACCAATAATTTTGTGGGCTGTATAGTGTTGCCTGTCTAATAAAATTGATATTTTTGGATCCCCGAGTCGGGTTTTGTTTTACTGACCTCCTGGTTTCTCTGCCAGCTTTCTGCTCCCCCAGCTCACTGCTGCTCCACCACCTCCACCTCCCAGCTTTCAGCTTTCTTTCCCCGGCTCTTATCTGCCTCCATCTCCAGGCTCTCTACCCTGGCTTTCCCTGACACCTCTCTGGCCTCTGACAGCTCTTCTCCTCCCCACCCCCCTCCCCAGCTTCCTACCTCTGCTGCCTCTGCTCTCTCAGCTCCACAGCCTGTTCTCCCAGTCCCATCTCCACCACCTCCTCTGCCTGGGGCCCCAAGTGCCCCCTAGTCACCAAGCACCCCAAGTGCCTCCTAGCGTTAACACGCACAGCCACTGAAGTGTGTGTTTGTATATGTGTATGTGTGTGGACCCATAGTGTCATATGTGCAGTTTGTGTGTGTATGTGTGTGTATAATTTGTATCACACCCTCCCACCTAACAGCACGACATTGAGATCTCGAGCATTGATCTGGCACATGTCAAGTTAACAAGAGAATGGCATAGACATTAATTAATTAATTACAAACTACAGTTTTTCATACTACAAAACAAATTCTTAAGTAGTTTCACAGGCAAGATCCCCACAAAGTCTGTGGGGGCTTCCCTGAGTAACATAAGGGTAGAACTTTGTCCTGTCCTAAATGAAGTTGATGGCGAAAATCACATTTGAGTTAATGTAAGAGTCCTCAAAGGGGGAAAGAGGGAAGGGATACTCCTGCTGCTTTCTGTTCTCTTGAGATTTATCGTCACCGCAATTTTAACTTGAATTAAGGCTTTTTGTGACTGGATGAAGCTGGCTTTCTAGGCAACACTAAAATGTGGTGGTACTTTAAGGCTGGCTGGCTTTCCAGCTAAAACTTGGGTAAGTACAAGTTTTCATCCAATAACAGAAGCGCTCTGCAATGAAGATACAAGCCTCCAGTGATTTCCTATAAATTCTCCCTGTGCCCCAAAACCCCTGGAGGTTATTCCACAATTTAGTGATAAAGAATCATAGAATTACTCAGAATATTGCTGCAGCACTGAGAATCATAGGATGTTCCCAGATATCTCAGCACCATGCAAGTAAGTATAGAGCAGTATATTCTTGGCAACTCAAGTACTACTTCAAAATGTGGACATTCTCAGTCAGAAAAACAGAGTAAATGTATAAGAATAACTAAACTATAATTACTTAACTCTGAAGTGACAATGTACCTATATGGACATCTATGATAACCAAGATAGTATGCAGTATAAGAACAAATGCTACTTTAATATAATGCATTCAATTCAAGCAGTGCTAAAAGTTGAGCTGTCTGAATATATATATATATATATATATAGTTGTATATTTATTATATAATGTATTTTATATTACTATATTATACACACACACATGTGCAAATAGTTCAATGGGAGTTTATTTTCAGACGACTATGAAAGACTAATGCTCTTGAAAACGAACAGAAGACAATCACTTCTTGATCTCAAATCGAACATGAATGCACCGTTTTTATATCAGCAAACTTACACACAGTCTTATCTCTATTCAACACTATGTTTGTACTTTGCATAAAGTGACATTTGATAAAGAGATGGAAAATATTAGTCATAACACTTATCCTCCCAGACAATACACACTAGATTTCAATAAAGTCAAATACTAGTACATTTCAGTTTATCATTAGGATGTCATGATAGTATCAGAATAAACAGCCTCTTCATCTGTGGTGCATAAAAGTTCAATAGAACATTTTTTCCCATAATAACCACTGACACTGTTTGCATATACAAGTATAAGAAAAGAAACAGACAATAGCACAAGTGTTAGTACAGCGAGAGAGCAGCAGGACACTGTGTTTTACAAGAAAAAGAAAATTAAACCATGTAATTTGGAACTGTCCCTACAAAGGCCCTGCTAAATGAAACACACTCAAAGACGGCCGCAACCCAAGAGGAGGTGCTGTAAGTAAAAGATTTTGTATAACTCTTTTTAGAATTTAAACTGAAACTGTGTTCTTCAACATAAACAAGAAAGATAGTGGTATGTGCTTGGCTACTCTCACCAAAATGTACTTTTTCTTTCCCTTCCCATTTGTAAAGTTAGCTTTAAAAAAAGGCAATAAACCCATTCCCTAGCTATGTATAATGCACAGACCAATCTAACTAGATGTGTATTTGAAACATATGTATGACATTTCCAGTATGCAGAGATCACAGCAGCTCTGCAATAAGTAAAACATCAGAAAACTTACTAAGTGCAACCGACTAATACCTTATGATAAAAACTCTTTATGAAGGCTTCATTGTACAAATACAGTTAAGAACTGAACCAATTAAAAAAAAGCCCACTACAGGCGTGCACCCTTAAAGATAAATATTTTGCAATTTCATGTGACACTGTACCCATGGTTAAAATAAATAGCATATTAGTTTCACTGAAAAAGGAAAAACCTTGGTTTTTGATTTGTCAAAATATTTTGTGAGCAGAAAAATATTTTCATATATGAGATTTGAAATGTAAAAGTTGTTCCAAACCTACATTGTTTGACAGATTACTCATGTTTTTTCCATCTCCGATAGTTCTAACTCTTCAGCTTATTTACTAATAAAAGGGTGATTAATCCTCTAAAACTATACTCCATTCATTCATATTGCTAACTAACTCAGCAATGCCTATGTGACCTGGCTTGTTTATTATGAAATCTGCAGGCAATATGAAATCCCACATGCTAAAATAATTTCTGAGGCCTACATGAAGCAAATTTTACAATAAAAAGGAAAAGATTGGGATAATTTTCACATATCATTTGAAAAATGAAAACAGTTCCCTTGGGTTTAGACACCATCTTATTTTTCTGCTAGTCCAAGAAAAAAAAGGGTATACAGTACATACCTGTGTTGCATATAATATATCATGAAGGTAAGAGCTATGAAAAGGGAAAGGTGATTAAAATGAACTGTATAAGTACTAAATGATTTTATTATTATTATTATTAATAAATATTGTATTTCCATCATTGCATACATCCAAGCTAGAGCATTTTATTAATCTTTGTCACCTTTAATTGTATGGTAGATGAATTGCAATGCTTTAAAAAGCATCAGAGAAAAAATCATAGTGTTTTCCAACTACTACTACATCAGTTGGTCTAATAAAAGATATCACATCTACTGAAAGAACCTTGCCTGCCAGTGTTTTATAGTCATTCTAATAAATTAGTTTTATGGTCAAAAGGTACCTGATAATAACTGAAAACCTGTAGAGTTTACTAAAAGAGTATAGTATTGTACTTGTGCAAAGAATGTAAATATTAGGTTCAAATTGATCACACATTTCTGTGACCTATTGAGTTGGGATAAGGAGCAAAGCATCACAGAGAACTGGCTATGGGCACCTTAACTTGTGAAATTATTTTTGAATCAGAAGCAAAATGTACAGATTTACACACACACACAAAACTGAGCTTCTTATATAATGATAATAAATATATAATAAATAATGAACACATCCTGCTAGTTTCAGACATGCAGTGCTTCTCAGGATTGGCCAGAGATCTTTCCATATGACACCTACCCACCCAAATTTCTATGACATAAGATATGTGAACACAATAATAGGTAGGATAAGAAATTGTCAACTAAAATTATAACCTGTGTGAAAGTTTTCAAAAAAGAGTGTATTAATTCAACAACAAGCAAGCAAGCAAGCAACCAGAAATAAAGTAAGATCCAGGGGGGAAAAATCTACAGAAAAGCTTTTAAACCAACACACATCATAATGGACAATACTGGATGAAATGGTGGCATTCTGAGGTAAATCTAAGTTATACCTCTTAGTCTCAGAGAGGCTTCCTGCTATAGCTCTTGAATTATTAAGAGGTAGCCTTTCCAAGATACGTTTGAGGAATATGATGGCATAGCATGGGGAAATATATGTTGTAGATGTCCGTGTTGTATTGTCTGGACAAACGGTACCAATCAGGCCTAACAATTTTCTTGAGCACTAAGTTACTGTTAAGTGGTTAAAAATAGGAAAAAATATAAAAATACAAAAAAATATGAATACATAAAAAAGGTAAGAGGATTCTCTACTGCATGCTGTCTTTTGGAGTTTAGACTGCATAAAATAGACTCCAAATACACTAAATCATAATGTTTCTACTTTACACACATGTAAGTGACCACAGAAAATGCCAGGCAGGAGAAAACTAACTTATTTAGTTCTTACATAATGGAAGGAATGTCTTGCTTATGTTCTGGATTTTCTGAAGTTAACTGCCATTAGTGGCAAGCAGAAGATATGGCAGGATGGCATCTAAGGCTGCCTCCTCACAAGTGGGAATGGAACATCTGTTTCCCTGGGGACAAGCAGCAGCCACACACCTTGTGTGGCTGGTACTTGTCCCTAGGAAACACCCGTGCCATGCACACACTGGCTCAGGTGGGGCAGGGGAGGCTGGGGCCAGCACCTGTGCTAGCCCCACTTGCCTTACCTGGGGCCCTATGGGCCTCAGAGAGCTACAGCCATGGCACTCCTGTAGCAGGTTGCCTGGCTGGCAGCCAGAGCATGGCTCCACCCGGCCAGGCTCTGGTTTTGGGCAGCATGTGCTGTCACCACATGTGCCACCCCACTCTTTTTTGGTGTGGGTTTTTTGGACCCCGGTATCTCCTGGGGTCAAGATAGGCCCCCCCCCACACACACACACACACACTGCAAAGGAGCAGCGCGAGGAACGCCTACATGTGATGTGTGTGGTGCTGGAAATGGGTCTACAGTACTGCATGCCACACATGCCGCTTATCTGGATGCAGCTTTAGGGATTAACTGTTTAAGGAAAGCATAAGCTTTAATAGGCAATAACTTACCTTCACCAAATGGCAGCAGGTGTTAGTGACACATCTAGTGACACATGACAGGTAACAAAAATGTTACTGCTATGAACCACTTGGGACAGGTTCCTGTCTGGTCTAACTATATATACCGGCATTGGTGATGCATAGTAGGTTCACGTGCACCCCCTGAGATTGGTGGTGCACCCCCAGTGAAAAGTGCCACCCCCACCCCTGCTGCCGACACCAACAGCGGCATTTGCAGGTAGTCCCCAATTGCTGCTGGCCGCCACCAGCAGCACTCACCACCCCAACCCCTGCCACTGACACTGCCATGGCCACCTGTGGAAGCTCCCCTCTCACTATCACAACATCCCCACTGCTGACACCGCCACTGCTGCCTGCAGGCAGTCGCCATACCCCCCCACCAGCCTCCGGGGGCATGCATTATTCATGTATATAGTTCTGCTGGTCTAGTAAATAACATCAGGAGTGGGATCTGGCCTCCATCTACAGTTGGTGCCAATGTTTGCATGGGTACAGTCTAACCTTGATGGAGGTTGACATAAGTTGCACTAGAGCAATAAATAAATAAATAAATAAATAAAGCTTACTTCAGTGACCCTTCTTTAAATGTGGGCTTGCACCATTGCAGCCATTTAATTTGCTAGCACCAGTGGCTGAATACAGGGCAATACCTAAATACAGAGAAAGATGCTGTAGAAAAAATTAGATTCAGATGAAACTATGGAATTCATATAACATACTAAAAACATCATAGTCCTTTGCCTATTATCTATCTGATTATCAAAGGCTTCAGGAAGAACAGTACAGTCCTGCTTTCGTGTACTGCACGTTTACTCAACAAGCCCTAGGCCATGGTATTTGCCTTAAGCCTTTACCTCTAATTAAAAAATATTCTCCAGGAAGAGTAATACCATCTCATTTTACAACAGAGTTTTCCACACAAAAAATCCACTGTAAGAAAACATATTTGTCATTGACTTATGATTTAAATGAGGTTCAACTATGTAGTCTACCTAGGCCACTGAAATATTTCTCACTGACTTTAATAAGCTATGATCAGGGCAAAATATCCTTATTCTTCTCAGATGTGTTAATTCTTCTCAACCAAAAAGAAAGGGAGACAAACTAAAAAAAAAAAGGGTCAAGGGGGATGTCAAATTTATGGACAGCATGGTGGGAAATTCAAATGAGGATTCAATTTTTCAGAAGTCATATTTCAGTCTGTGGAGTTGTGTCTTATTTTATAAAAAGGGGGATATTGTTAAAAACCTTATACCTCACCCTCCAAAAGAGACAACACAAAAATACATCTTCAAAACATTAAACTATTAGATTTTTTGTAAGTGGGCCCTTAGTAAGCATTTCACAAAGATCTTCCATAATCATTTAATTTTTTTAAATTATTTAATGCTCAAGAACTATGGTGCAATTCCACACTGAAATAGGGGGCATTTCATCTGGAACTTCCTTTAAAACTTGCACCACTCCTCACTAATATTTTCATGTGTGTAGTGGTTTCATCCCAGTTTTAGACACCTGACTACTCTGAATACAAATACTGATGAATTTAAATAATTAACAGCTTTAGAAACAATAATACTTCAAAAGGAAATCGGTTGTAAAGTTGCTGCAACAAGTCAATATTGAGACCATCTGGTTCCAAAACATGTATTTTCTTTATTTAGGAGAATGAGTCCAAATATTTGTTGGCTGTGTAAGTTATTCAGAGATGATGAAAATGGAATCACTTCTAAGTAAGTAGCTCTTTGATTTTATGTACAATTTAACAAAATAAAGGGATTTACCTTTCTAACCAAGACTCACAACAGCTAAATTCATAATAAAAATTTGCCGGTTCATGCTTACTTAAAAAAAAAAAAATGAAAAAAATCCCCAACACTCACTGTCACCTATGCTGCCCAGTGATCACCTGTTGTGTGTACTGTTGCTTCACAGTTGATCAGTGTTAAATGTTTTGGCATGTTGTTTATATTGCACATTTGTACCAATATAGGAATTTTAAAAAATTATTTATTCAGGAGCAGGCTACTAGACATAAGTTCTCCTAATTAGTTTTATCCTACTAAAGTTAATCGAGCTACATCTAGCATGAATTTGACATACAGTGTTTTGATTCATAGGTTTTAAACTCAGCCACTGACACATGCAGAAAATGCGTTAAAACAGAGTCCCGATTGTACAAGAAGCTTCCAATGAAGCACCAATTAATTTCTAAAGAGTCCTCCAATACCACTGACTTCAACGGAAGCTGAGAAGTTCAACCCTTCAGATCTGTCATTGCACACCAGGACTGGCCTAAAACTAACCGCATCAAAACTGTTTTTGACAGAAAATTGGGTTTTCAAATAAACATTTTTGTAAAACGGTATTTTCTGCAGAAAATATAGCCTTTTTGTTGAAAAGCTACACGCAGACTTCAGTTTCTGAGTAAAGACAACAGAGTTTTTAGAAGTACCTTATAGGAGTTATATCTTGGGCGTCTCCCACTCCAATTTACTCAGTTTCTCCAAACTATTTTTGATGATGTTCTGCAGCTAACAACTTCTATGCTCCAGTAGAATGGCTTAGCAAGAGGGAAGACCATTATACTTCATGTAGACTGGGTCAAAGTATCCAGTCCAGAAGAGGAAGGAGAATGGGAACCAGAAGCAGATCTAGGATTTTACAAAAGGGGTTATGGGAGCAGCAGCCAACATTGAAGGGGTAGAGCACCTCCTGCCGCCAGACTCTTCCCACTATACACTGGGGCATATAGACTATACCCTTGGAGCAGCAGGTAGGGCTGTAAGTCCCAAAGAAGGTAAGAATTCCTCTCACCCTTTCCCTGCTATGCTCAGAAGCATATCCTTTTCCAATCCCCTACTCTCCCATTCCCAACACCCACCCCCCACCTGCCACTGCCACTATCCCTGATTCTCCAGAGGCAAGAGGAACTCTGTGGGTACTGACAGACGCACAAGCCCCTGTTCTAATTCTTGCCATTTTACATAAGAATTAAAGCAGCCCCCTCGCCCAACAGATGTTCACCTGTTGGGTCAGGGGTGTGGAAGGGAGGAAATCAAGCTTCACTTTGGAGCCAATCGAGTGGACAAGCCTGCCTGCAGCCTCTCCCTACTAGCCCTGCCCCCCCTTTCCAGCTCCCATGCTGTCTGTAGGAAGGGAAAGGGAGTGAGCTGCAGGATGGAGTCTGCCTGTCCCAAGTTAGAGAAGGGCGCTGGGGGCTTGCGTGCGGGACAGGGGGGCGCCAATCCATCTGTCCTGCCCCCTGCAGATCAGGCCAGATGAACCACAGCCTGCAGCTCACTCCCCCTCCCTTCTCCCCCCTCTGCCGACAGACCTGGGGTTGAGACCAGGCTGAATCAGCCCAGCCCGGATCATGCAATGGATTGACCCTAGGGAACAGAAGTTCCTTAAGGTACTCCAATGCAGAGTCCTTTCATTTGCTGCATGATTGGCCACATTTAAAATGCTCTGCAGTCATGCACGTGTCACAGCACAGCTGTACAGTGCTTTTGGGGGGCCAAATGTGTGACAACTGTAACTTCTGTCTGCACCTGCCCCAGCCTAGCTGCACAGGGGCTGGGCTGACCTCAGCTCAGCCCAGGACAGTGGCAGGAGCAGGCAGGCAGGTTCCCCTTTCCTGCCTGGTCCTCCAGTGCTCCCTGACCACCCAGGAGTAGGCATGGGGAAGAGGAGCCTGCTTATCTGCTACCTTCAGTACTGACTTAGTCTGAGCCCAGTCTACAATATACCCCAGGTGGAGCAGAATAGGAGCTCCCCTCACCCTCGGGACAGTGGGGATAATGACAGTGGCAGGCAGGGAGGGGGAAGGAATGAGAGGGGAGGTGGTATGCCTCTGAGCATGGAGCAGAAATGATGGGGAAGGGATTATCTTCTTTAGGGACTTTACGTCCCCAGCAGCTGCTCCTGTTGTGTGGTCAGAAAGGGGGGGGGGGGGTGGAGGGAGAGTGGGGTTCAGTTTTGCCTCTGTACTTCCTTTGCATCCACCCCTGAAGGGAGCATAAGGCAACAGAACTACCACTCCCAAAAGCCATTCCAGTGGTGCAGAAACAATCTAAATACAAGAGATGGAGCAACTGGGTAGGAGGAAAAATAAGTCAAGTGATTTGCTAACAGTCACACATCTGGCGAGTGACAGAAATGAATACAGAAATCTGGTCTCCTATTCTTCTTCCTCCAGCATTATAAAGATTCTCAAACCAACATATCCTACTGAAAGCAGCACATATTGATCTTTCCCTACAGTAATTCCATATTTTTCCTCCATTTACAAGGCAAAAAAGATTTTCCCATGTGCCAGCTCCCCTAACACAAGTCCAGCCATGTTCTTTCTGCTTCATAGATCAATGCTAAAAGCAAATATTCAGAAATGGAAATAAGATGTCAGTTTTGTAGAAGCTCAATGACACAGACAACAAAAATGAATTGCTGTGATAATGCTAACAGTGGCAAAAATAGGTATCAGTAACAGTAAATATGACTCAGAAACAACTCTATTAAAAGAAGATATTCGTAGGATCAAGATTTTTTCCCCCCGTAACCATGCACGTTGTGAGTTCACATAAAGGGGAAGCTGGTTATTCATGAGGGGGGAAAAAAAAACTACTTGACAAGAACAAGTGATTATTAGCAGGAATTACTGAACACACGCAGATGTTAGTACATTAAGTTCCCTTGTGGCATTGCCAAGTTGCTCACTTGCAGACAAGGGTTATCTCCTACAACATACTAACTTGAATAGGTCACTACATTCTAATGGTTTGCAACATTGATCTCTTCAATACTATAAACACAATATCAAAGATATAAAAAATAAATGGACTGACAAAGAGCAGAATACATGTGTTGTTTTATTTAGCTATGCAAAAATAATTATGCAAATTAAGCATGTTTCTATATTTTAGATAATGATACTAAATCTAACATTATCTACAGTTAACTGCACTAGTCATCATACAATAACCTTTCCCACTTTTTCAAAGATTGTCTTTGGAGGAAGTACTACAGTGGTCCCAATCTTTTGAAAAGCTGATAGCTAATAAATGTAAGTAATTTTATATTTGGACTCTGGCAGTGTTACTGATCAATATATTCAGGGCTTTTTTATCTAGAAAAGTATCAAGTAAGCTACAATGTGAATGTACAGTGCAAAATTACCACACCACAGTTTGTGAGCACTAAGTATTTTCATGTGGCACAGCTTCTTCCACTTTCAAAGGTTTGTGTTACACAAAGCTACTGTCAGTGCTCACTAAGGGCACTAGCAGAAATGATTTTAGTCACTATTTACCTGCTGTTTTAGCACGACAAAAGGCCTGTAGCTGTAAGTTCAGGCTTTTTGACCCACCAAACAAACAAAATAGCTGATCCAACCCAAAAATGGTGGATCTGTGACAAAAAGTTGCTGACAAAAAATCATGACAAATTTAATATGTGGACCCCACAGTATCCCACATTCCCTGTTATCCCTCCTCTGCCATCCCCTCCCCACCCCCTCACTCCAAAAAGGGCTCCCAGGCATCTCTCCGACAAGGTCCCTTGGAAAAGGGTGATAGCTAAGAAGCGGCCCCATATTGTCATGCTCCAACTAGGGGGGTATCCATGTACGGCCACCAATAGCTTATGACTATAAAAACAATATTTGCCAAAGGCCAAAGAGTGTCCACATAGGAAGCTACTTTATCCATTGCACTACACATTCATAGCCTAGTTTACTGGATGCTAACCATCCTGTTTGGATAAGCTCTCATCCTTTAAGATTGTGCGACACACTACAATCCCTGCTTTTCAGGAACTTTATGGAAACTGTCATATTATAAAGGAAAGCAAATGTGAGGTTGTTTTGGAAAAATCAAATAAATGGGTAATCCACTATCACTACTATCCACCCATGTTCATTTTAATTAGTTACAAAAATATTTAGCATGTGTAGGTAGGAAAAAAAATCATATTTTTTATGGTACTTACATTTAAAGGATGGTATAACAACAGTCCTCTATTAAACAGGAAACCAAAAGGTAAAAGTGACCTTTGAAAACTCATCATTATTTTCTTTGATGACCCTTGTAAATATATTTGTCATCATGAATTCTTTCAGTACTCAGAACTCGCCCCTCCCCCCAATAAAAAACATGCATATAGTTGGTTTAAAATATAAACCTTTAATTGTGTGGATCTATTAATTCTACCTCTATTTTCAAGTTTTAGGACCATACTGAAGCATCAAAGTACAAGATTTTTGAAGAGCCCAACACACAACCCATGTCCAAAATAAACAATCTGTTAAGAACTGAATGGTTTCATTCAATAGTTTTCAGCATGGGGCTATGCAAGGTATTACTACTCTGAAGTTCCCTCTACACATAACAAGTGTCACGCAATTAACTGGTTAATTGCGCAATTAGCTTGAGACCAGCTACATGTGAATAGTAGCTATCACACAATAAAAAGGTCCAACCAGCTATAAAGTTAGACCTTGAAAACGTGTACTAACTTGAATTGGCTGCCGTAATCCCCAAGGCTTGGGGTTGCATGAAAACACTGGGTCTATATGGGACTCTTCATCCTGGCTGTGCCTCAAGTGCAGCCAGGACCAAGAGTCCTGCACCTAACAGGGCTTTGGATCCCAGCTCCACCTCATGCTCAGCCAGGATGCATCAGCTGTGGAGTCTCTGGGTCCCAACTGCACAAGGTGGAGCTGGGACAAGAGCCCCATCAGCTAAAGGGTCTCTGGGTCCCAGCTGCATGTGGCCGCCATGGCTGGGAGCAAAGCTGACCCTAGGGGTGTGTAGGGCCCAGGGTATATCAACTTGTGCAGGGCCTGGTGGGGAAGGGGTGGCAAGCAGCCAAAGTGCAGAGTGGGGGGTGGGGGGTGACAAGTGGCAAGAGCATGGAGTGGCGGGCAGGGTGGCAAATGGCCAGAGCATGGAACGTGGAGTGGGGTTAGGGGTGGGTGGTAAGCAGAGCCAATGGCCCTGTCCACAGGGTCTGTACAGCACTGTCTGCAGGACTCCCCAAAGCACAGAGCCCAGGGCAGTCAGCCCCATCTGCCACCCCCTGCCCCCCACCACAAAGGGATGGCTCTGGCTAGCAGCCCCTTCAGCAATGGGGGCTTTAGCCGTGGGTAGCTGCTTCTTGCCAATCCAGGGGGAGCCCAGGATTGGGCTTCTCCTACACCAGCAATAAGGTGCAGTTGGATCTAATGCACAATCCCACAATCACGCCTCCTGCCACACGTTTGGCAGGGCAGGGGCCACAACTGCGTGGATCATGTTTTAGATCCAATCATGCCTTTACCTGTACATGTAGAGGGGGCCTGATAGGCATAAGCATTACTATGCTGGGGGAGAGAAATCACATACAAGCAGCAGGCATTCTTATAATTTAGAATGCAGACCTAAACCAGTCTCCTGAAGAATACTTAAAACTCCATATTCTTGTGTGCTGGAGAAATTAACCTTTAAAAAATGCTTTTGAGTCCACTTGAATGTTCAGTGATGTAGGAAAATGCAAGGTATAAATGCAAGGTCAGCAGTTTCATTTATAGTATTAGTGAAGCTGCAACTACTTACCCCAGAGTCATGTTGGTCTTAAGATATTAGTCTATATTATGTTTTTATGGCATGATGTTTCTCAATATTGCTAAAATTTTGCTGTTCGACAAGTAGCAGAAATCACTGAAGCCTCAAAGTTTTCATGGCCTCAGGCACTATGGGAACAGTATCCTCTAATCATTTTCACAGCAGGAATAAAGGAGAAGCTACTAAACGTCTAGTAGTCTCATGAACTATCCTGTACTAAGGTTAACACTATTGCTGATATGAAGCATCATCAGTGGAATGTTTTTAGTTAAAAAAAATCTTATCATCTAGAATGGAGAAATGTACAAAGCCTTATCAAAGACGGAAAATTTCTCTCACTGGTTTATTTGTTATGTTCATAGGCACAATAGAAATCAATTTCTATTTCTGTATATGGCGTGGAAGGACTAGAAAAATCCATCATTTTTTTCAGTTTTCTATCCCACTCAGACTGTGTTTTTTTGAAGTGGTTTAGAAACTTAACACAGATCAACTGATGAAGTTTTTAAATAACTGTCAGCTTTATGATTTTGAAGCCTCAAATGTTTTGCTTTCCTTATACATAAATATGTGCATGTGTAAATTATAAGCACATATGAAAAGAATAAGATTGAAGTCTAGGTTTTTCCTATAGTTCTAAGTGTTCAACTATCTCCAGATTTTTAAAGGGGGAAAAATTGTTCTATTAAAACCAGATTATACAATATCTTTACTTACCTTGTAAGTAGTATGACTGACTTCAGGACTTCTTGTGGAATCAACAATTATTCAATGAATAAATTATTCAATTAAAGTTGAGTACCAGAATCTAGTCCACAATCCTAATCCAGACAATTTTGTTTAGAGATAAGCAAAATCTAGTGGACAGCTCCTTAATGCTATCATTTATAGTATATAAAGTTTGACTTCTGAAATATTTTCAGATGGAACTATAATCTATAGGACCTACCTGAAGACTGAACACAGTGAGGAAAACATTGAATTCTGGCTTGCATGTGAGACTTACAAGAAGACTGCATCACAGAAGAAAAGAAATGCTATGGCCAAGAAACTTTTTAAAGATTATATTCAACCCCACGCTCCTAAAGAGGTGAATTAACATTTAAAGACTTGCATACATATACACACACAAGGAAAACTACTTGGAAAATATGCATATCCGCAAAATCTAAAGGCAGCTTACAAAATTCATAGATTCATAGATGCTAGGGTCGGAAGGGACCTCAATAGATCATCGAGTCTGACCCCCTGCATAGGCAGGAAAGAGTGCTGGGTCTAGATGACCCCAGCTAGATGCATATCCAACCTCCTCTTGAAGACCCCCAGGGTAGGGGAGAGCACCACCTCCCTTGGGAGCCCGTTCCAGACCTTGGCCACTCAAACTGTGAAGAAGTTCTTCCTAATGTCTAGTTTAAATCTGCTCTCTGCTAGCTTGTGGCCAGTATTTCTTGTAACCCCCGGGGGCGCCTTGGTAAATAAAACCTCACCAATTCCCTTCTGTGCCCCCGTGATGAACTTATAGGCAGCCACAAGGTCGCCTCTAGCCAATTCGCCACCCACCGGACTGTGTAGTCATCCAAGTCACAGCCTCTTAACTTGTTCACCAGTATGGGGTGAGATAACGTACCGAAGGCCTTCCTGAAGTCTAAGCATACGACATCAACCCCTACTCCTGCATCCAGGTGTTTTGTAACCTGGTCATAGAAAGAGACTAGATTAGTCAGGCATGATCTATCTGCTACGAACCCGTGCTGGTTTCCCCTCAGCGTAATTTTTCCTGCTAGGCTCTCGCAAATGTGAGCCTTGATAATTTTTTCAAAGACTTTGCCAAGGATGGAGGTGAGACTGACTGGCCTATAGTTGCCTGGGTCCTCCTTCCTCCCCTTCTTCAAAATGGGGACCACATTGGCCTTTTTCCAGTCCTCCGGGACCTGGCCCGTGTGCCACGAGTGTTCAAATATTCCCGCCAGTGGCTGTGCAATGACGTCAGCCAGTGCCTTCAGTACCCTCGGATGGAGCTCATCTGGGCCTGCCGACTTAAACGCATCCAGGTCCTCCAAGTGACTCTGCACCATCTCAGGGTCTACGCATGGCAGTCTGGTGCCTTGCTGCTGCCTCTCTACAATCCCAGTGAGAGCCTTGTCCTGCCCCTCGCTTAGGAACACTGAGGCAAAGAACTCATTGAGGAGTTCAGCATTTTCCCCCCTGTCCATCACCAATTGTTTCTGCCCATTTAGTAGGGGTCCTATTCCACCCTGGGCCTTCCTTTTACTCCCTATATATCTAAAGAACAATTTTTTGTTATCCTTTACTTGGGATGCCATCCTCAGCTCCATGGTAGCTTTGGCCCATCTAACTGCCTCCCTACAAGTGCGAGCAGAGGAGGTATACTCCTCTTTGGTAATCTCTCCCCGTTTCCACTTTTTATATGCTCCCCTTTTAGTCCACAGGCTGCCCTGGATTTCTCTGGTCAGCCAAGGAAGCCTCCTGGCCCCTTTCGCTCTTTTTCTTCACATCAGGATTGTCTCCCTCTGTGCCCGAAGGATCATTTCCTTAAGGCACAGCCACCCTTCCTGGGCTCCCATCTCTTCAAAACTCCTACTCTGCAGTGCGTCCTTTACTAATCGCCTGAGTTCATTGAAATCAGCTTTCCTAAAGTCTAGCACTTTTACCCTACTAGTTACCTTACCCACTCAACGTCTTTTGATGAATTCTATTATTTGGTGATCACTGTCCCCCAGGTGACTACCTATCTGTAGGTCCCCTACCATATCATCCCCCGTTGCCAATACCAGGTCCAGTAAGGCATTCCCCCTAGTGGGACCGTGTATCTCCTGTGTCAGGTGGAGGTCCTGTACGCAGGATAGGAACATGCGTGAATGTGAAATGTAACAACCCATCCTCAGCACTGGCACTCCCTATACAAAGCCATATGCAAAACTTGATTTCTGAAATACTGAAGTACTGAAACAAATCATTATCCTCATTTCACAGACCAAGTAACTGAGGTATACAGACAACTCGTTTAACCAAATACCACAGAAGGAATAAATGTCAGAAATTAACTGAACCAAGTTTCTGGTTCTCTACTCTCTTTGTATTCAGACCCAATACAATGCCTATAATATGAGTCTTTCCATTCACTTTACTGGACTTTAGATAAGGTCCTTACTGCACCTACTCATTAGTCTTTGCTTATGTACCTGTAAATGAGGTAAAATCTCTGTGTATTTACATTTGTTTGGAAAACTGACCAGTGCTAGCTAAAAGCCAATCAAGTCCCCAAAGGTACTGAAAGAGTTTGAAGAAGAATCCATCCCAAATGATTTACCTATATCTATTATGATTTACTATGTACCTATATCTATAACGATTTATCAATAGCTATAACTATTAATGATTTCCTGCAAACACATTTGAACAAACTTGTGCAGGTTTTTTTCTGACAAATGGCAATATATTATAATAGCACTTTCCTCCTCAACAGGTAATTTTTAGTATCTTTACAAGTATGCCTGTTTAATTTATTGTCAATAATAAATAGCAATAATGCACCTTCTATCCCAGCTGGCACTGAAGGGGCAATACAGCTCTGAGAAATTAAAACTAAATTATTTTCTGCCTAATTCATCAAATGCATTGTTATCCAGGTTCCAAACAACCTATATTGCCAGAGGTGTGAGCCAAAAAGGACATTGCTTGATCCCTGATGTCTGACTGAGGTTAAAGGGACTGACTCAGTTTAAAGCTTCTAGATTAAAAGACATAATAGGATGGCTAGCTCTGCAAACTGAAATTCATGTGAAAAAAAAAGGTAAAAAGTAAATTAGATTGGATTTAAAAATGTGATTTTTTTTTAATCCTATTTTGCTTGTGTATATACAGGAAATGCAATATACTCAAGTAATTAACTCCATTTTACTTTTTCCAAATGGAAGGAAAGATAGAATTAACAGTCATAATCATAAGTCAAGCTGTAAGAGATGAGGCTTTTTTAAAATCTCAATTTTGTACAATAAAATAATAGAAGTTTGATTCTATTTTCTTTATGATTTCTGATCTACTAAGACACTTACTTTACATTTTCAAGCATTGCTTAGCAAATATAAAAGGCTACTAGTTTGGGTTGAATTTTCTACACAAGACTTGATAATGATCTCAACATAGCTCTTGCTCTAGAAAAACTCAGAGGTATTCAGGAAACTATAGATTGCAATTAAAACACTACAATCCCTGCAAGATCTTAACACAGTAAATAGAACAGTCATTATCCACATGTCTGCAGGTCCCCTTTCATTCTCTGAAAGGGCAAACCTGTCTTAGAAAATAGCAAAGCAATGCCACTCCATCTGATTGAATGCATTATTTTGTTAGAGGTCAGAAGTCTAAATGTTACCAGCATTTCCTAATCTGATACATCCACAAAACCTTCCACTGCAAATCTTGGATTACAATAGGTGTCTGCACAGATTGGCTAGTTAGGAATAATGTATTAGCTCTGTCAGATCATATCTATAACAACTTCATACTATAACAACTTCAGTAGCCTATTATTCCAAAGTATAGATTAATTGTAGTTGATCAGGACTTTGGAATATCAAGCTACCTATTTAGGTACCTAAATATCATTTTAGGATTTTTATATGTGTACCTAATGTACCTTTTCAAAATGCCCACTTCTGGACAAGTCAGCCCATCAGTCTCACTTCTGGAGGACTCCTGTGGTCTTTGTCATAACTGGGCCCTCCAGCTTGGACATTTGTGTTGTCGCCCATCCTGAAATAAGTAACAGAGTCACCTACTCCATGGCCTTTCTACAGAGGACTTCTGACAGACTGCACTTTGCAGAGAGCACTTAGTTTCCAGGCTTCTTGCTTCACATAAGAGCAAACTATCAATCCTCCTTCCCAATCACCCCTTAGCAGATGCTCTTCATCCCACTTTAGTCCAACACCAAACATATGTGTAGCAGATGAGTAATTGAACAAGGCTGGCTAGCTCCAGGTCTTGGAACCCTTAAAGGGTCAGGGTAGCTGTCAAAACTGATAATAAACAATTAAAGACTCAGGGAAAGTTATTGTTATTTTTTTTTTAAGATAGTCTTACTGCCATAGCACCAACATGATATATGGTGTCAAAGCTGATTGAATTGGTGTAAATCTACTCATCTTCATTTCTGTAGTGCTTTCTCTCTGTCTTCCACATGCTTATTGCAACTTTATGTACCATTGTTTTATTTTTCAGATTAATATTGACAGTCCTGCAAGGGAAGCCATTACCAGGAATATTCAAAAACCAACTCAGTCCTGTTTTGATGAAGCTCAGAAAATTGTTTACATGCATATGGAAAGGGACTCATATCCCAGGTTTCTTGGATCAGATATCTATCAAAAACTTAAGCTTCAGACTGACAGGAATGATTCACTGATACATTAAAGAAAAAGACTGAAGACTTGGAAAAGATTTTCTTCTAGTTAATGTTTCTATATGCTAAAGTAAACAAAACAGAAGAAGTGGTATTCTGGATGTATTTGCATGACAAATAAAGATAGTATAGTCTTACATTGATATTATACCTGATCGGGAATGCATGCCCATCCTCCTCCTGCACCTCATAAAATTTCAAATTAATTTCTGAATTTCAATTTGGATCAAACACTGAAAAACATGAGACCAATCAACCAACCCTTCCCCATCCAAATATCAGTCATAATGCAAGAATTATGATTTGGAAATACCACCATGCCTTATGGGTACTTAATGTTATCATTCCTGTAGACAGCCAGGATTCCTGTTTAAGTAGATATTCCACAAAGCACCATGGTCTCAGCAAAAGGAGAAAAGCTACAGTACCTCATAAAAAGTTAATTGTTATATTTCATCATGGACAATTTTGCTCATCTGGAGAGCCTGAACCAGAGAGAGAAGGTGTTAAACACCCATATGACAAGTCCCCACATGACAAGTCATAGATTCATAGATGCTAGGGTAGGAAGGGACCTCAACAGATCAAGCCCAACTCCCTGCCTAGGCAGGAAAGAGTGCTGGGGTTAGATGTCCCCCACCAGATGCCTATCCAGCCTTAAGATGCCTATCCAGCTAACAGTCCCCACTGTTTGTTCATTATTTGACAAAATAAAATAAAAAATTCTGAGTAAAGCAGATATTTTTCACAAAAACCCCAGCTTTCAATTTATAAACAATTTTGTGGAAAATTGTGATTCTAATATATGTGTGTGTGTGTTCTCTTTAATGTTGTTTATAAATACATTAAATTGCATTGTTAAAACACTGTACTTGATTACTGTATATTATGAGAGAACTGAATTGCTGTGTTAGTGCATTTCTTTAGCATTTTGAATAGTACTCGATCACTAACAAGGGAGACCATAATAAAATAGGGTGGCTTTGAGAAATGCCAAGAGGTAAGTCAGTAAATGTAGAGAGTGTACAGTATAGTATGCAGATACTGTGAAATGTGCATTTCATTTTAGTTATGATATATATAGTATGAAACTACAATTAGATCTTGTGGATAATATAAGCTATACAGTACAGGGGCTGGTTTCCCAAGTTCATCTTTACTAACTATCTATTTAGTATAGTGCTTTTGTAGTCAATGTTACATAGGTACATGTATATATGTATGTATGTTGACATCAGAACATAAAACTACTGCATAAGCTGCACTGTCTCTCTCTCCTTCTCCTCCCTCTCCCCCACCCTCAACACACACAGCAGAATAAATTTGTTTATCCAGCCAGCAATTCAAAATAGCAGGATATAGCAGTAAGACCAAGCCCATAGTTTCAGTGCTCACTAATCCTATTGAAGTCAACCAGAGACTTTCTACTCTCTTCAGGAAATTTTGACCTGGCTTAGCTACCTCTATACTGGACTGCATTGTTCAGCATAGACCAAAGATTGTTTGCATTATGCTCTCAAGCACTTTTATTCAAAGAGGTGAAAGGAGCAAGTTCCTGTACCAAGGGACAATCAACAGGCCCATATACACCATAGCCATCATGCTGATTCTTTTGAGTGTTTCTAAATAAGAAACGAGAGATTTACTTTGTAAAATTGTTTGTGCCTAAAGATATTTCAGTAATGCAGTCATTTGTCTCAGAAATATATTTTACACTGGAAATGAAACATAGCTAAAAAGGCAAGTTATTTGTAATGCCAGGGTAAGATAGATCATAACAATAACACTAGTTGGAAAGTCTAGCTCCATTAACAACACAAAGGAGGCTTGTAGCAGTTTAGTCGAGCTCCTGTTTACCAGAACCACTTACCTGAACAGTCTTTTGGTACCACAAAGGTAGTCATAATGTAGCAGTAGTAGAAAGCCCCTTTGTACATTTCCCTTCTGCACATGGATATAACAGAATCACCCCTTCCCACCCCCCCACCCCCCCCCACCCCATTTTGTGCATTTCTTATTCTTCTAAGTATTGGCAGGGACCTAGTACACTCGTTGTATGGGTGTGGCAAGGCTCAGAGCAAGCCAGAAAGCTGTAGTGGCTTTCTGTAGGAAAAACCTAGAAACTACATCTACATCTCAATTAAGCTCAGTGTCACTAAAGAAAACAAAAGAACTAAAATATCCACTGCAAAGATTGTAAATATATCCTGGTGCTAACTCACTCACTGTCTCCTGTAGCCTTTGATCCTCACTAACTTAAATTGCATTTTTATATATTTCTCCCAGTGCATTTTTATATTTCATCTGTCTCATCTTTACCGTGGCATTTTGTATTTTATATTTTATACTTCTAAACTCTTAAAGAATGTACTCCCTTATAGCATGAAGTTACACCCTGTACCATTGTTAAAACTGTATTGAAACTGTAATAGTAAAATGATAAAATCTATTATATTGGGCAGTCCCTTGAGTGAATGCGAGTGAAGGATGATCATCAGTAGGTAACTAAGTGACAATAGCCTAGCGAAAGGAACTCCATTTTAAGCTAATCAAGCTAAAGAACTGATTCCTGGAACTGAACACCTACCCTATTGACTATTCCTGCAACCCTTAACAATACCATTGTTAATTAATCAAAATCACAAACTGACTCCCGAAACTGCACTACCAGCAGGCCAGACCCCTGTGACTAACAGCTGTCAGGTACTACTCAAGACCCACATGGGACAGCAACCTCTGGACTGGGTAGCCAAGAGTATGCTGGGGGGATCACACAAGTCTGCCAGAAAGGGATAAAAGACAGTGAAGCATGACTCTCAGTGGTGCCCTCTCATCCAGCACCTGACTTACTGAGACAGAAGGACAAGCAGGCAACCCCCTTCTGGAGATGACATCACCTCGAAGGAAGCTAACCATCCACAGCAGATTCCAGGGCCTCAGATAGGTAGATATACTGACACCAGTGCTCTCACAATCACTACAGCAACTACTATACACTATACTACGTAAGTTTGAATGGCATGGGTTTGAATGAGTGAGTGCAGGTGTGTGTGCGCTAAGGTGAACAGTACCACCAATAACTCAAAGCTTGCATTTATGATTTTATTGGTAACTTCACATCCTATATTCATAAACTAGAATTTATTATGATTCTATGAGTTAGTCCTTTGTAGCCAACATTATCTATAAAACACAAAGTTAAATTTCTAGGCCCTCCCTTGCAAAGATAAACTCATAAATGCAATCCAACATAAAACAATGGAGAAAGCTGAAGTGAACATGGAGCCAGGCTCTGCTTTTGCAATAAAAGACTTAACGTCAAGTCAGGCTATTAATGTCTTCTTCTTATTTTTTCCTTTCTAATGTAATAGAAGACAAAAATTTAATGTATTACAAAGAATAAACTTTCTTTCACTAAAACTACTTAACAGGCCCAATGAACAGCAGCATTATTGTGGTACTCAGGAATAGATTGCATTTGGAAGAATCAAGACTGGTTTCACAGATCCAAGTAAAAATGTCTTGAGTACTTGTGTCCTGCTGTCCGGTTCTGCCAAATATTTCAGATGTCCTTGAGGCTTGCATCGATCACTTGAGCATCAAATGTACTGTTGACTCCCTAGCCATTTGCTACAGACATGGGCTCTACCTGAGAGGGCACTGCCCACTGAAGTCACACAACATAATGGATGCCTATACACATGCAATGAGGCTGCTCCAAAGTGCTATGATTACAGCACATCAGAGCAGACTCAATTAATCAAGTCTGCTGGAACGTGATAGTTACTGTGCTCCAGCAGTCTCCTGAGTCATGTGTATCAGTGTCCCTGGGCTGAAAAATGGTGGCAGGGGTGCTTTAACTAAAGCCCATTCAATGAACTTTAGTTAAAGCACCCCCACCACCATTTCTCAGCCCAGGGATGCTGATACACATGATGAGCTGAGAGCTTTAATTAAAGTGGCTCTCAGAGCTGCTCTAATTAAAGCACCCCAGCTCCTGGAGCACATGTACAGATGCCCAGTACTTCCTGAGTACACCTACATGAGCAATTAATGTGATGAAATAAACTCCAGCATAATTTGTGCTGGAGTCAGCTGCTCCCAGGCACAGCATTTACAGATGTTTCTGGGATCACAGTATGTTGGGTTGGGATGGAGGAGCCCTGAGCTGGCAAGTGGTCTGGAGACACAGCCCCAGAATCCAGTTGGCAGCATTGGGCAGCAGAGGGGTTGACAGGGGCATAAGCCGGCAGGCAGCCCCCACACTTTAGCACCCTTGTGTCCCAGCCAGCACCTGTCATAGTCTACATGTGTGTTCGATTGCATGTGAGCACTCTGCCATAAAATGGTACCGTCCCCAATAGTACCATCTTATGGCAGAGTTAATCTACTGTGCCCTAATACTGAAGCACATGTAGAGTGTGGCTAGGGACAGAAGTTACACATAAACCAGGGTACGTGATCAGAAACTGATTTAAACCTGCAACAGAACAGAAATTCAGTGCATATAAACCAGTTTCAAAATAGGTGAAACTGGTTTAAGATAAATCCAGTTGAATGTACTATCATACTTAACTGATTTGGGTCAAACTGGTTTATGCAATGTCTGTCCCAGACCCCTTCCTGGTTTAAGTTAAATTAGAGTCCCCCAGCATCCCAGATGCTTTGCAGCCCTGAGCTATGCTGGGCTGTCTGCTGGAACAGAGCAGGGTTGGCCCCACGCCTCTCCTTCCTAGCCAGAGCACTATCACTGCTCCAGCTAGCTGAGGGACTGCAGCAGCTGCCAGGCTTCCCCCTGCCCTCCTCCCACCCCGCTGGCTGCTCAAGCAGGGATCCCTGCCTTCCATCCCTCACCCATAGCAGGGACCCCAGCACAGGGACCTGGCATCTGGCCATGCCCAACCCCCCATGCTAGCTATTTCTGAGGTGTCTGTGTGGATCTCCAATTTCACTGAAACAAAGGTCAGACAGTTAGTGGCTTGCAAATGCAAATGCACCCTGAAGATAAGAAGAGCCTGAAACTAATGAGAGAGATGTTTTCTTTTGTAGGACTTGATGGGCTGATAAACTTTGTTCTGACAAGCAACCTGTTGACTGCAATCTGTCAGTCTTCAAGAAGGGACAGAGAAATGTGTTAGAAATGACCTGGTTTGCAGAAATTATGAAGAAGCAGGGAGAGGGAGATTGAAAAGCTCAGTATCATCAATAGATGCAGGATCTAGCAACACTCCCTGCCCCTTGAGCAGTGAGCAGAGAAAAGCCTGTAACTGCAGGCAGAGTTGGGATTTACACCCCTTCCTAATCAGAGCATCCTGCCTGGGCCTGGCCATGCCCCACCTTAGCTCACCTCTGTAGAAGGGAAGGAACGGCTGCTCTAGCACCCAGTTGCTAGCCCGCACATGTAGGCATGTGTTTGCATTTCTAGAATTAAAAGGGAATGTCTATCAACCTCCAAATCAGTTCAAGCTTTGCAGGTTAGACTAACCTGCAACTATTAAATCAATTCAGGCTCAGTCTTGTCTGACCAACCTCATCTCCTTCTATGACCAAGTGATGCATTGCCTGGACAAGGTAGATGAGGCTGATGTCATTTATTTGGACTTCAAGAAGGCCTTTGACTTGGTCTCTCATTATGTCTTCATGACCAATGGGGAACTGTGGCCTCAACTATCTCATGGTCCAATGGCCGGGGAACTGGCTCTGAGCTCAGACTAGTTGATGGGAACAAATCAATGTGGTGCAAGGTTATCAGTGGAGTCACCGAGGGCTCAGTGCGCAGGCCAGTACTCTATTTTCATTAATGACCTGGATTCAGGTGTCAGATGCAGACAGGTAAAGTCCGTGGACAACACTAAACTATGAGGGAAGGCAGTCACGCTGAAGGACAGGCTGAGGATACAGGCAAACCTGGACATACTTGTAATGTGAGAAGACCTAAACCTGATGACATTCAACATAGAGAAATGAAGGGTACTCCACCTTGGGAAAAAAAAAAACAGTATCATACTTACAGGCTTGGTGGTGCTACGCTTGCTAGCACAGTGACCGAAAGGGACTTGGGGTCTTGATTGACCACAAGATAAACATGAGCCCACAATGTAATGCCATGGCTGGCAGAGCAAACCAAACTCTGGCATGCATCCACCGATTCATCACAAGCAAAACCAGGGACATCATCCTCCCACTTTGCTTGGCCTTTGTAATGCCTCAGCTAGAGTACTGCATTCAGTTTTGGGCCCCCCACTTCAGGAGGGATGTGGATAAACTCAGGAGAGTCCAGAGGAGATCCACCCATATGATTAAAGGCCAAGAGAGCAAGCCTTATAAAGAGAGGCTGAGGGACTTGGGACTTTTCAGCCTGGTGAAGAGAAGGTTCAGGGGGGATTTGGTGGCTGCCTCTAAGTATATAAGGGTGGGTGCATCAGGATCTGGGAGAATGATTGGTCACTGGGGCTCCCCAAAGGATAACTAGGTCTAACGACCAAAAACTTCTAGAAGGCTGATTCAGACTTGATATAAGCAAAAGTTCTTTACAGTCCGAGCATCCAAGGTCTGGGTGGTGCAAGCACCTACTCTGGACTGATTTAAAAGGCATTTGGATGTTTATCTTGCTGGGATCGTCTGATGCCTGCAGACTTCCTGACTTTGGCAGGGGGTCTGGACTCAATGATCTCACGAGGTCCCTTCCAGCCCCTAGTGTCTATGAAATATGTGAAATCTTTGAAATCTAAAATTCCCTTGCTGCAACTCGAGATCATTGCTCCTTCTTCTATCATCTGCCACCCTTAATGCTACACCATTGCTCTTTGTTCTGTCATCTGCCACCAGTCTAGCTCCATTTTCTTTGGAACCACCCTTCAGGTAGTTGAAGGCTGCTATCAAATCCCCCCTCGGTCTTCTCTTTTCCAGGCTAAACAGACAAGGAAAACTATGTAATCTACTGTCCACATCCCCCACTTAACTCTCATCAACACCAACCACTGTACAGGGGAGACCACTAGAAGGGTTAGGAATAGATGAACCAGGGCTTGCAGTAATGATTAATATACTGAACTGTAATCTCCAAAATCCAAAAGCTAAAATTCATAGCATCATCTAATTATATGAGTAAACATTTGTGAGTGAAGATATAGATTCACATGTATGCAATATTTGGTAAAAAACAATGTTTTCAAAACTTTCCAAGCTCACTTTTAATCATATTGATGTTAAAGCTTGCATGCATTTTGTGCCAAAAGCAGTTCAATACATCTTAGAGCAGAAAAGTTAAATGCATTTGTTAATGTCAAGCTGGGGATTGCTTCAGACATTTGACTAGCCAAGTTCATTAGGTAGAAAAACACATCCAGATTAATTCTATGCAACTTACAGCACTCAACAAGGATTATTAGTAGAGATATTTCCTGTACCTTATGCCACCCACTCTTTGACAGATTCAGTGATCTGTCTGTTTACTGTACTATTTTAGTGCTAAGAGTAGGTTTTGTTCCACTGTAGGTAGATTGTTGTGTTTATCCAAGCCAGAAAGTTTCTTTCAAGTTATGTAACTTTTTTATAGGCACACCATGAAAGGGAGAATACAAAAGGGAAAGAAATGTTGTGACCTTTCAGTTAAAAGGATGGGGCATGCTGCTGGTTTGGATAAACAGAATAAAATTCTATTTGCATAAAGTTTGTATTATTAGGAAGAAGTGGAGTTGCACCTGGATTAAAACTAGCAGCATATGTTCTTATGCTTATAACTCCAAACCAAGGTAAAGCAAAATTCACTGTGTTGTACTAAATGCATATGTCTATTTTATAATGCTTTTAGAAGTCTCTTTTTACCCAATATGTTCATATGCCATTTCTGTTGGCAAACTGTAGCAGCTTGTGTCAGATCTAGCAAACTAAGCAGGCTGGACCGGTTCCGTAATCTTACAAGAAATCTTCAAGGGGCCCCCCGGTCCTGCAGGAAATAGTGCTGATGATGTAGAAGGTGGCCTTTTCTCTCAATACTGACCCTATGTTCCAGAATTGTGTTGGAGTGACTCATGGGGTTAAGGTGCCATCATTCTGATCAAATATAAACTTCCTTCATTACTAAGACTGTTTGGGGATCCCAAAACATTAATTTCACAAGCAGGAATAATAAACTTGTGCTCTGGCCAAAATCCAAAGTTGGCAAATTACGTTTTGCCTGCCTTCAGTCCTCACAATAATTTATACTGTACATGACAGACACATGGCAAGCAATGGCCTGGGAAGCTTCTGATAAGTTACTGTAGGAAGGCAACTCTAGCAACTGCTGAAAGGAAAAAGCCTTCAGGGAGAAAGAGTAATAGCCAAGGACAGCTGGCAAAGACAAAACAGCTTTCCACAGTAAAATAAAACAGAAGGGCTGAGCTACAAAGGCCTCTTCTCTTTTAAATAAGGAGCTGGGTGTTGGCTCCTGCAGGGAAGACCCACTATTTGAAGAATTTCAGTGTTGGAGGTGGGAAAAGAAAGGGGGAAAACCAGAACGATTTGGGCTTTGGGGACAGTAAGTATGGAATATCCATAGTATCTGTAAGATGGAGCTAGAAGTTGGTCACACATAAGAGAAAAAAAAACAAATAGATGGGATTCACTGGCTACACACAGCCAGATAAGTAAATGCCCAGACAGAAGGGCTAATTCCATAATTATTCAGCTGGACTAGTATAACATATTCTGCTTTGATATGCCTCCTTTAAAGTCAATGGATTCAAATGGGAAAGAAGCCAACAGATACTTCTATTTTATTAGAAAAGCATATATTTACTGGGCACACACAATAGACCTATGCCTATAGGATCTACATACTACACCCTGTTAATTATGATTGGAACAAAGCAATTGAAACTGTCGTTTATTATACTTCACCCTTGGATGGTTTAGTTATGGTAGTCTGCATTAAAGGACATTAAGGGAACATGCAATATCCCTCCATGTGAGGTTTACTCTGTAATTAGGGTTATGAAGCTAGAATAAACAATCAGAATTATTTCTTGCCTTGAAATAAGGGTTTATTTTATTACCAAGTCAAATACTTGAAATACCTTTTCTTAGAGGTTTTATTATAGATTTTATCAAACTTAAAAGTGATAAAAATTGAGGTTCTATAGTCTGGAAAAAATTGGATATTTTAGAGGTTTTTCAAAACCAGTTACTTTTGCTGACTGGAAACAACTATTTCCTACCCCTAGGTCCCCTTTCCTCATCTGTGGATGGGTTATGAACCATGGTCACATGTCTCATAGCAACAGTAACTAATGGAAGCAGTTATAATAAACATTGTCAGTAATAGCATTGAACAGCAAGTTCAAACGTACTTTCCATTTGTGTGTACTATTCAGAAGCATCTGCTTAAATTAATCACTATCAGTTTAATGACTGCTTTTAAGAAAGATAAAATGAAACCTAAAAACTGAACCAAGTAGGCAATCCCCTTTCATTCTTTACCACTTTACTAAATAAGGAGAAAAATAAGATTTACAATCATAAACATGGCAAAAATTCAAGTGCAAAGCAAGAGATTAAGAAATGTCACAAGTTAAATTCAGGTCACAGCATTAGCTAAGGGGATTGTGTCAAGATAAAACTGCATCAACTATATTGTTGCATCCTGTAGCAATAGCCACTTAAATTTCTAAATTAAAAGCATTTTAACAATCAAACTGACATTGTAACTTTTATCCTTTTTATCTGCATAGTGCTTTTTGCCAGGAGTTGTGCCCCTATTTGAAAGGAATTGTTCCCCTATTCTCTGTGTTCTTAAACTTTACTCTTGCAAGGGAAACTTCATTATATCTTCCATTTTATATATCCAATGCAGAATGTTACTGAGTGAATCAGCATGTCTGGGTGTTTATGAAGTTAATTAGCTTTTGCATTTTTCATTAATAATCCTTATATTATACATTACAATTCATTAGCACAGCACTGTCACAGTAAGGTCAAAACATCAGAGAGCAAATTTTAATAAAATGTCACCCCTTTAACTTTTTTTTTAAATAATGGAAATACGTCCTTCACTTCTGTAACCTAATCGAACACTAAAACCTACACTAAAGTTGTATCCCTTATCCCTCCTCAGCAGGCTGGACCTCTTTCCTTATCTTTAGAAGCACAGTTGGCCAAAAAATCCTCCCAAAAAACTGAACTAACAAAGTTTTGTCCTGGGAAAGAAAAGGAAAGACCAAGGATTAGATTTCAGAGACTACAAGTCCAAAAGGGACAGTTCTAATCATACACTCTGACCTTCAGTATAATACAACACATAAGTTTTCCTTATTTAATTCCTGTTTTAACTAAGGCATATAAAAATAGAAATGTGGGGCTGGAAAAAAATCTCAATGTCATTGTAATCCATCCCTCTCTTGAAACATCCACTCTTGTTTTAAAACTGCAGGGAATGGAGCAGGCAACATATGCCTTAGGAAGTTATTCTAAAGTTCACTTTAATTTTGCATTTCAGTCTGAATTTGTTTAGCTTCAAATTCCAGCTCTATATCTTGTTTTAGCTTCATGCCTATGAGATTGAAGAGCCCATTATCAATGTTTATTCCCCATGTAGATACTTCTTGATTGTGATCAAGCCATCCCTTAACATCTGCAATAACCTACATAGATCATACCCTATAAATAGCTCCTGGAGTCTCTTAACGTAAGACATGTTTTCTAATCCGTTTCATATTCACGACTCTTCTTTTGAGGTCCTTCCAATCTGCCAGTATCCTCCATGAATTGTAGACACTAGATCTGGACATTCTATTCCAATAGTAACTGCACCAGTGCCAAACATTACTACATCCTCCTGGCTCCTAACAGATATTCCCCTGCTTTTTCATCCAAGGATGAGCCCTTGGCCACGTCCAGATGAATGCAGATGGGTGGTACATGGTGCCACAGGTATGTCTGCACATTCAGCTGTTCTCCACACTGCAAGGGAGCAGCACAGGGAGCAGATTTGACACCTAGATATCCAGGGGTCAAAAAACCTGCACAAAAAAAAGGGGGAACGGCGCACATGGGGCAGTACGTGCCAGTCAAAACCAGAGCCTGGCCAGCTGGAGCCACACTCTGGCTGCCAACCAGGGTCTGAGTGGCAGGATCACTGCTTTTGCAGCCCCAGGGGGCCCCCAGGACCCCAGTGCTGGCCTCAGCCTCCCCTACCCCACCTTAGGTACCTTGCTGCATGCCAGAAGTTGTGTGGCACAGGCATTCCCAGGGGACAGCTAGCAGCAGCACAAGGTGTCTTGCTGCTTTTTTTCTCCAAGGAAACAAACTTCCACACCTGTGTGGACACAGCCCTTGTGACCCAATATTGTAGTAGAAGTTCATGATTAGCTAAATTTCTGCTGCGACTCCCCCATAGACATTAGGGCTAGAAGGGACCTCAGAAGATCATCGAGTCCAGCCCCTCATCTGAAGGCAGGAAGTCAGCTGGGGTCATAGGATCCCAGCAAGATAAGCATCCAATTTTTTCTTGAAGGTGTTCAATGTAGGTGCTTGAACCACCTCCAATGGCAGGCTATTCCAGATGTTAGGGGCTCGGACAGTAAAGAAATTCTTCCTTATGTCCAGCCTGAAATGGTCTTGCAGTAGTTTATAACTGTTCGATCTCGTCATCCCTTGGGGCGCTCTGGTGAACAAATGTTCCCCCAGCTGTGTCCTCCGTTATGTTTGTACATAGCTTAACATAATGGAGTCTCAGTACTGACAGATCCTTTTACAGATAGCATGATCCTCTTAATAAATAACCTCAAACTGAAAAAGGGGTTACTTACTATAGCTACAATGGGCATGTCTACCTGAGATGCTAACTGTGCAGTTGCCTAATAATACTGTGCAGTAGCACATCACAACACAAACAGTGCTAATACACTACTGAGCAGTATTATTAGGCTACTGCACACTAGCAACACTAAAAAGGTGTGCGCCAGAGCTACTGCACAGTAACTCCTGTTACTATGCATTTATTTAGTACTTGATTATACAAGTACTAAATTAAATATGCAGTAGCCACTGTGCATTAATGAACATGTAGATGTGTCCAGTAAGTCTTTGAGAGCAAAGCCTTTGCATTATACTTACCATTTGAACTCCCTGGACCGTCTGAGCTTTGGGAAGTTTCTGAAAAACAATGTTTATTGGAGGCCTGTTTTCTAAGGCCTCTAATAGCACTGTATGTTTGGAGTCAACATTATAAAAGAGCCATGCCATCCCAATCGTTTCAGTTTGGGAGCGTCTATACAAAACATTTACTATGCAGTTGACTGACTAGCTACACCGAAAACCTCTTGGCATCCGCACATATGCCCTTATTAGGCTGGAGTAAGTTAATTTACTCCACAGCAGGATAGAACTTGTATTTACAAGTTTTTTGTAAAAGTTTTTTGAACAAGTTTGTAAAAACTGAGCAGCAGTGCACATGTAGACACTTCCCAGCTGGCTAGGGCATGAAAGTACTTCAGTGCAGGGGCTGTCTGCTGGCTAGCCCCTCACTGAAGCTCCCTCATACCCCAGCCAGCCACTCCACAGCTGGAAGGCTGACCCCTGGGGCACCCTGCAAGCCAGGGCTGCTCCACCTAGGCTCCACATGCTGCATCTGAATAAACTGTGGAGCTTATTGCTTCAGAGTTATTTCTTCTGCACACAAGTTCAAATGGCACAAGTGGGAGCAATTCAATCCAGAGCAATAAGCTGCACAGTTTATTCAGGTACCATTATTGCACATATAGATGAGCCCTCATGTTAAATATAAGGATCATATAAGAGTAGACTTCTAAGAAATGCAAATACTGCTGAGCAGTGTAAATATGTTGGGAAAACAATACTCTCAAGCATGTCACTGATGTAACTTATTTTAATTTTCTAGAAAGAAATACAAGTGGACTAAGAAAATTTAATGAAGCTATCATTGCCAAATTGCCTTCCTAAAGTAAGCATAAATTTCACATTGCACATGGAGAGAGTTATATGGTGTTCTTGACTTCTGAACAAGAGATGAAGTGAAATGGAGCAGGTGGAGCTATAGGATGAAATAGCAAGGCCAGCAGGAAACAGAGGCTCCCAGAGAAGTCCAAGATATCTATGTACCAGCACTGTCTGAGCATTTTGCAAACCTGGTAGTCTAACCCCTCTCCCTTTTTTTTTAATATAGTCATCAAATGGGGACAATGGGGGGGAAAAGAAGTTCCTACTCCCATCAAGATTAAAAGCATCTGCAGTCGAGGAACCATCTGTGGTGCTCTGGAGAAGGGCTGAAAGCATTTTGCTTTGCTACTTATGTAAAGAAGTTTTGCAGACAGATGCAATCAATTAGAATCACAGAATCATAGAAAAATAGGGTTGGAAGGAACCTCTGAAGATCATTTAGTCCAACTCTCTGCTCAAAGCAACACCATCCCCAACTAGATCATCCCAGCCAATGCTTTGACTAGCCGGCTCTTAAAAACCTCCAAAGAGAGTCCACAACCTCTCTGGGTAACCTGTTCCAGTGGTTTACTACCTGCAGCCCCCCCAGGTAGTAAAGCCCCTTCTCAGAAGTCCTGTGTCCCCTACAAATTTTCATTGCTCTCCACTGGACTTGCTCCAATTTGTCTACATCCTTTCTGTAGTGGGGGGCCCAAAACTGGACACAGTACTCCAGATTTGGCCTCACCAGTGCTAAATAGAGGGTAATAATAATTTCCCTCCATTTGCTAGCAATGCTCTTACTAATGCAATCCACTACACTGCTTTACTTCTTCACAACAAGGGCACGCTATTGGCTTATATTCAGCTTACTGTCCACTATAACCCCCAGGTCCTTTTCTGCAGAGGTGCTGCTTAGCCAGGCAGTCCCCAGACTCTGCCAGTACATAGGATTGTTCCCTCCTAAGTGCAGGACTTTGCACTTCTCCTTATTGAACTTCATAACATTTCTTTTGGTCCAATCCTTTAATTTGTCAAGGTCTCTCTGAATTCTAGCCCTACCCTCCAGCATATCTACTAGTCCCCCTCGTCTTGGTGTCATCTGCAAACTTGCTGAGGATGCACTCCATCCCATCTTCCAGATCATTGATGAAGATATTGAACAAAACCAGCAGCAGGACCAGCCCTGGGGCACTCCACTTGATGCCAGCTGCCAACTAGACATTGAGCCATTGATTACTATCCTCTAAGCCTGATGATCCAGCCAGTTTTCTATCCACCTTACAGTCCATTCATCTAACCCCTACTTCCTTAGCTTGCTTGCAATAATATTATGAGACACCATATCAAAAGCCTTCCTAAATCTACTTTTGAACAGTAGATTAATTATTGCCTATCTCAACCACCACATACTTACATGTAGGCTGAAAATCATCTGGTCGACTACCACATTGTCTTAATTTTTGCATTCAGTAATGGAGGGCATTTAATATGATCCATCCCAAAAAGCCACTGCCTCTCAACAATAAATCAAACTTTTATTCCTCATCAAGACAGAGTTGATGAATATTTTAAATATTAGGTTCGAAGTTCTAAAAGTTAACCCCTTGTTCAAATTTCAGAACAGTAAACTGAAACTGCAAAAATAAAAAGATTTGAGTTCAAGTTTTTAATAAGACTAGAAAATAATTTTGTGATACAGATGCCCAAGTTTTTAAATGTCTAAAATAGCAAGTCCTTGTTATTATGGAGAAAAGATAAAATTATGCCATTCTTGCTACAAAAGTTCATATTGCCAAACATAATTTTAAACTCTGTGAACATGCAACTTTCACTTTTGGATACTTTCAATGAGAGTATTTCACACAGCTGGGCAGTATTAACTCCCCAAATGCCACAACTAAACTCTTAATACCCCCAGTCTCTCCCCAGAAGCTACAATGTTTAACTACAATCTTGTTCTATTTTTTTCTTTTTTACAGTTATAAGTATAGCTACATCAAAGTGTTTTTTACTGCTACTTTGTTAAATGCAACCTAGAGGGGAGGGACTTCTGGAATCCAGCCAAGAGTGCTGTAATATTTGTCACTTTGGACTATTTTTCTTAGAACACCATGCACTGTGTATAGTAACTGTTCCTGTGTTTCCATACTTATGGAGATATTGAGTAAGGTTGCAAAAATAGTTGATCTATTTGTGCACCCCCCAACATACCATAAAAACATCCTTAATTATCTTGACTAATGAAGCTATCTAAAAATCTGTGCCTGGCTAGTAAGTACTAGCAATAGCTCACAAACGCAAGGGTTCACATAGGGATAGCAGAACAATTTGGGTTATGCTGTACGGCTATAAAGAAGTATTGTCACAGGAAGATTACAATGTTGCATGCATGTAGGCAGGATTTTTAGGGTACAGATTTAACTACAGAAATAATACCCTGGCCTAGGATTATATGATTTGTTTTCACACAAATATACTACTCCCATCTTCACTCTGGCATTGACTATTTTTCATCCTCCTCTGAATGAGAGCAAGCATTTCTAGGACCCGGCTCAGTTTCAGGTAATTTGATTTAAGTCACCTAAACCTGCGTCAGGATTTTTGCATATAAGCATTCACTACTTGCCCAGAGAAGGCACAGGCAAGTAAATCAAAGAGCCGGGAGGTGGCAGGCTGGTCCAGCAGGGCCTGGCAAATCCATGGGCAGGCTACCTGGCCCAGGAGGGTAAAATATCCTGGTCAGGATTAAGGGAATAAAAACATCCCAGCTCTGGGGCTTTGGAGCATGACTGGGCTTTCCCAGCCCTGGGATTGTGCTGGGAATGTGTGCAAGCATTAATTAGGTTGGGTTACCACTCTCTAGGTTGCGTTAACCCCATAATTGATCTAGAGTTAGCTCTTGTCTGATGAGAACTAACTTCAGATTGGGTGGACCATTTTAGGGCAACCTAAGCCCTGAGAATATTTGCACACCCCAGCACTTTGATCACGCTAACTTTGGTGTGGGCAGGGCCAAGAAAAAGCAAATAAGATAAAGGATGTGTGGGGCTCAGTGAGCTGGAAGGGAGAGACAAAAATTTTCCCACTCTTCTCTATCCATTTTTTCCAATGTTAAATGTAGGGTCCACTTTAATTTGCCATAAGTATATTCTCTCTAGCTCTGTTACATGGATAAACTTACCTAAGTATATTTTAAAACTGAGGGCTTGTAGAGCCTGTCAGATCAGAAACTGTATCCAACACTGATGATGAACTATAACAGCAAATTATATACTCAGGCAGCCAAGATTTTAACTGTGCCTTCTAATTATTTCTCTACTACCAAGTGATCATGGTTTTAATGACTGTTATTCAGTAGTACATGAAGCTAATCTAATAAAGCATCATACATAGTAGAGACAGTTATTTCTGCTAGGATAGAGTACAGTAAATAAAAGTATGTTATTTAACAGTTCAATTGATTTCTGGATCTTATTTGGTTCCTAGTGGCTAGTTTGGCTGTTTGTACTTTTATATGCTAGAGAGAAAAGTTATACAATATAAAGTAAGCTGACTGGGTTTCATGAGAGTAAGACTGTAGAGTTCACAAACATAACTATGATTTAGAAGGAAGCTAGTGCTCAGTTCTAGATGCTGACATGGACACCTAATGTTAGATTATAACAACCACTGCTATTTATTTATATTATGGTAGTAACAAATCCCCAGTTAAGGATAAAAATCTCAGTGTACTCAGCATCAGGAAAATGAGTGAAAGAGGAGTAAAGGGAAATAGAAGCTCAATGAGTTTCCAAGCCCTGTGTCCTCAAATGTAAATGCAATGTGAAAGACACTGACTCCTCCTTATATCAAGTCTTATAGCAGCCATAGTAAGAATATGAAACAGATTAGGTGTCCTTTGAGTTATCCAGGGGGTATACTCATATTCCAGTACAATCAGTCCTGCAATGTTTCCACAGACTTTGAGGACAGAAAAAAATCTTTAAACAGCCCTGGGTACCTCCTTTGCCTTTGCCTTTTAACTGACCTAGACACCAACTCTGATTTACTAAATCTCTGACAGAAAATTAACAGTATAGTCTAACCCCCAGCTGCATATACTGCTTGTTCTCTCTCTTTCTCTGGCCTTGACAGCCTATAACTACCTTAACTACAACCTTCCATCTCCTTCAGTCTTGTACAGTCTCCTGCCACCTTGTTACCTATCCTTTCATTTTTGTTATCTTTCCACCATTGCCTTGGTCTATTTCAAGGTCTGATACCCTCCACATACTGCTGAGTAATATTTATATATTATTAACTAGTGTGCTTCAGCTACTATTGGCAAGTATTACAGTGAAAACATAGGCCAGGTGCCAACATTAGACTTTTATTGGTATAAGTGATCAGAAACTGATCTATACCCTATAGACCAATTTTCTAATCCTACTCTACACTGGTCTAGAAAAACAGAGGTTTTACACAGAGACTGGTTTAAAATGGCAGAACCCAGTCTGGGATTTGCACCATGCCCTTCTCCACAACCAAAGGGCGAATGTGTGCTCTGTTTACTACAGATCAAAACCACGCCGCTTACAGAAAACCACGTAGCTTAGATCATCTCCACCTTGGTCTTTTTAAGTGCCTGTACCTAGCCATAGAGAGGAAAATTGACTGAATGAGCAAAAATTACCAATTTAAGTATTTAATAAGTGAATAGATCACTTTCATTGTAGAATTTGGACTCCTTTAATATACAGTAACCATGTCACCATTCATAACTTAGGTAATCCATAAGAGGTTGCTATAAGAGGCTACCATTCTGTAGCTTTCTCTATCCAAAAACAATTTGTGCTTTTAAATATTTGTAATATGTCCAAAAAATCCAATTATATACACAAATATACAAGACAACTGCAATAGTCAAGTAAACTTTAAATCATAGAAATACATTTCCAGCAGATTATTTTAATTTCAGAGGGTTGTCATGTCTAGCTTGCATATGCTATATCTGTCTTAGTAACTCTTTAGGCAATTAAAATACATTCTAGTATATATTTACAGCTGGAGTGTGTGGTGATTGGCATCTGAAGTTTATCAAAGATTTTAAATAGAAACATGGAGTTCTTCTGACAATCAGAAAAAAGAGTCAAATGAAGGAAACATCGCTTCTTAAAATTTTTCAGATTTTTATTTCCTTTTATTTTAACACAATGCTTTCAAAAGTTGCAAACAACTTAAAATCCACTATATTTCTGGTTCACAAGCTTTTTTCCCCATCCCTCTCCTCACAACTTATGTACAGTCTGTTAAGTAAAGTACATTAAAGCAAGGCAGAATGCATGGGAACAGCTGAGTCTAGGAACGATTATATTTGGCCCAAATGTGCAATATTATTACACAAGCAATGAAGAGAATGCTTATGATCAGCACTGTAAAGGGGCCAATTTTGATCCCATGAGAAGCATCTGTGTAAAAACTCCATATTCCCTTAGTGTTTGTTGTAGTTGTAGAGTAGTTTGTACTTGATTTTCCACTGCTGCTGGTCTTCTTCTGTCTGGCACTCCATCCTGAACCCTTTGGCCCAACACCTTTATTAGAAGATGTACCAAAACTGGCACTGTTTGTGAGGACTGTCATGCTGGAGTCTTGTAAAGATGCACTTCACAATGCAGAGATTCGCTAACCAAAAAAATTGCCTCTTCAATGCCTGTCATTGAAGGACACAATCAAGAAGTGTCAACCCAAAGTCTGCTAATCATTTATATCTAAGTTGTTAAGACTCAGACCTATTTCAAACAACAAGTGTATGCATCACAAAATGCTATGTTTGTTTATAAAATCTGAAGTGAATTTCTGTACAAAGGTTTCCCACTCCTATTAATATAAATGGCTACAGATAGGCTTTAAAGTTCACAAAGGCTAAACATAATGAAGTAATTCTCTTTCCAGTTCATCATTGTTGATTTGGTGAAAGGAAACAGAATTAGAAACCAGATGATTCAGAGCAGAATTTCCACCATAGTGGGCATATCTACAAAGGACACTTCCTCACCATAGAAACGAGCTAGGGTGATGTAGCTCATCACTATGGCATTAGTGGGCACAAAACATGATGCCAATGCTACTGCTCAGTGCACCACTGGGACTGTGCAGTAGGGCTGTGCAAAGCTTCGGATCTTGATTCAGATTCAGAGATGATTTGGAGGCCAAATCTACAAATCCAAATCGAATTGCTAGCAGCTTTAGGCTTTCTGAATCGATTCAGAGCTTCCAAATCAATTCAGAAAAGATTCAGCGATTCGGAGATTCAGTCATAGGGTATAATGGGGAATCAATGAAATATCTATAACTTTGGCTGATTCAGATGAAACATACAGAAACAATAGTTGCTGCTGAGGGCATGATGCCTGCCAAGTTTCAAGGTGATAGGTGCAGGGGTTTCTGGGAAACAGCACCTCAAATTCTGAAAGCAACACTCATGTCACGCGTGTGTGTTAAGCCACATTGGAGTGAAAAATGCAGGGGTGGTAGCTCTTGCTGAGACTACAAAGCCTGCCAGGTTTCAAGGAGATAGGTGGAGGGGTTTCTGGGAAACTGTACCTCAAACTGCTGACAAGCAAAACTCATGACATAGAAGACACGGTGCGTGTGTTAAGGCACAGGGGGGTGAAAACTGCAGAGGTAGTAGCACCTGCTGCAACCACAAAGCCTGCCAGCTGTGAAGGAGATAGGTGCAGGGGGGGTGTGAGTTCTGGGGCCCTGCATCTCTGGCCCCAAGCAGGCAAAACTTGTGACATGGGTGCTTGTGAGACTGTGTGTATGTTCAGGTGTGCCCTTCCTGGCACTGGGGCCTCTGCACAACATGGCAGCGTTCCCCTGTGAGGTCTCTTCCTCCCTTACAGCCTCAACTCAGTCCACCACTGTAAATGAAGGCAAGTCCAAATAATTTAGCTGGCTCAACACCGATAGCACCAGCAGCATCAAAGGTATCCAGGAGGAACTGTCACAGAGCCTTTCTTTTTATAAAGGAATTGACAGCAAGAAGTAAAGATGTTGCGTTGGATATATGTTACTTGTAGTGTGTGATGGCTTATCTTGTGGTTTTATGTTTATATGTTTATCATGAAAAAAACCTAAATAGTTAGAAAAATATATATCTTAGGAATCTTTTGGGTTGAAAAACCCTTTGTCAGGCTGAGGAAGTACCTGCAGTTGGTGTGTCTCCCGGTCCTGGATGGAAGAAAGAGTAAAGAAGCCAGAGGCTGGCCTGGCACACAATGCAGGCAAGAAAGCCAGTCAGTGAAAATGGAAATGGAGGCATCAGGGGGTGAGGGACAGGCTGGGGGCAGGGGGGGAAGAGGGATGTAGCAGCGCAGGTAAAAATGCAGAGGTACCTGGGGTGTCAGAGGTCTGAATTTTGCCTGCCTGCAGCCAGAGGTGCAGGGCCCCAGAACCCAGACTCCCCCCTGCAGTTTTCACCCCCCTGTGCCTTAATACACACACACAGTGTCATCTATGTCATGAGTTTTGCTTGTCAGCAGTTTGAGGTGCAGTTTCCCAGAAACCCCTGCACCTATCTCCTTGAAGCCTGGTGGACTTTATGGCTACCACCCCTGCAAGTTTCATCTTAATCAGACAAAAAACAACAAAGTTATAGATATTTCATTGATTACCCATTATTCCCTATGGCCAAATCTCTGAATTGCCAAATCTTTTCCGAATCGATTTGGCAGAATTGAATCAGAAAAGCTATTCGGATCTCCAAATCAAATCGGATGAATCCAAATTGGACAAATCCGAATCGAATAGTTGCCTTTTTGCACAGGCCTAAAAATCACTCGTAAAGAGGACCAATACTCAGTGGCCTTCATTCTCCTCAAGTTTAACATAAAAAAAACCCTGTTTGCTTACTAACAGTTGGTTAGCTGAAATGGGAGTTTGAGACCATTGAATATGAATGTAAATCCATGTTTTCCTTCCATGGATCACCCCCCATTAAATCCTTCCATAATGGCATATTACCTCAAATGCAAAGCCTTCATTCACTTTATGCACAATATTACTTTCTTTAAGATGATGGCACCCCACTCACCAGTTAAATGGCTTCATGTTCACATTTTTATCATGTCCTATTTTTTAAAGGATATGTTTCCCCTTTCTGAGAACTAGGTTCAAAGACCTAAGCTAAAGCATGTCCCTGATGCTTCATTTTCAGAGGATACATAAGTTGGTGCATCACAGACGAGTGTGACTTGATTCACTGAATGTCATTATTATTGTCTCTCTTATGAAGCTGTCTTTCTTTGGAAAAACATATAATCTGACCAGGGTTCTCATACTCTTCTACATATTTAATACATATTCACAGAAAGTCACTACAGTGAGTTACGGGTGTTCCCTTTTGGAAAATCTTTAAAAAGTTGGGACTGCCGGAGATAAAACTGATTTCTGCTTTTGAGGTGTTAGAAACAATGCAGCTGTATTTAGCATTATCAATATTTAGCCTATCACAGAACCTCCAATATGCTGTAAATTGGCTGTGTATTTCTCCTGATTGGGTATATACAATAGGATGTTAATTACCTTTTTAAAAGTATGAGTAAGGACTTAATTAGCTAGGCCATGGCATTTTATGTACGTGGGGTTTCTAACAAAACTATTTTGCCATATATGTTTTCTTTTAATTAAGACAAATGTGAGAAGAATTATTATTGGAGTGATATTACTTCTTGAATGTATAGTTAAATAGTTTTCTGTCCCTATTTTAATATTGGTAAATTTGAAGGTTATTCTGTGGGCAGGGTAGAATACAGAATCAGTTTAGCAGAAGAGGGTGAGTTCTTTCTATGCATTTTCCTTCCCCTGCCCTCCTTTCTCTCTCTCTCTCAACACACACACAAAAAAGGGGAAAAAAATCTATACACAGACACAAAACCAACATTTCCCAAAAGCCAAGGAGTGGAATTCTAGACTTAGTAAAATCAATTGCTTAATTGGGTTCGTGATTTATAAAAGTGCTCAAGTTCCATATTCATCACTAGCCAATCGCCAGAGCAATAACTCATCATTTTACTGCTTGTACCACTTGAAACTACCTAGTTAAAAATTAAGTTATTGGACTGAAAAATAAGCATTTAAAATAAGACCTGGGTTATTTCCATTACCAGGTTCTTCTTTCCTTGTGCACGAAGATCGTTGCTTTTAAATCAATATAAATCCTTTAGGAAGCTATATGGCAGAATATTTTCAGGAAGTACTAGATCAGCTCTACTTACCATTTTCAGTTCAGTTTTTACAAAGACTTACCACACCATCTAAAATTGGGAATCTCCTCACCCTCGTTATTTTTTTATTCTTTAGTTGATGCTTCATCATTTCACTTGCTTGTTAAATTAGATTACATGGGGGAAGCAGAGTGGGAGGGATCTCCCATGCTTTCTCTCTCTCTCAGAGGATTGTAAATTCTGAGCAAAAAATGATAAATTAACAGTTCCTTTCCATTTGTCACTTCCCTTTCCATTCCAAAACACTATTGGCAATAGATGAGATAAGATGGGCTAAAGGTGGTCATGGAAATTAACTCTATCTCCAGGATAGTGGTCACTCTTTAAACAAAATCAATATAAAAATAAATAAAGATATAAAAGGTTTGGAAAGCTTAAAAGCTAATATATGCAATGCTGCTGTAACAGTGTTTGGCAAAAAAATGCAAGAAAGAGGCAGACTGGTTTGAAAAGCACCCTAAAATCCTTCTACCACTGGTTGAGAACAAAAGCACAGTGCTAACCATCTACAAGAAATCTTCCCACGCCACAACCCTGAAAATTTTTAACTAAAGGCTCAAAGAGAAATGCAAAAGGAGGCTAGGAGTTGTGTCCAAGGTTTTTAGCTGAAACTCTATGATAATATTCAGAAAACAGTTGATGCAGGTAATAGCTGTGGAATATACAAAGACATCAAATGAGCAATTGGTCCAGCAAAGAAAAAAACAGCTCCATAGAAAGACTGAAAGGAAATGTCATCATTGATGAACAAAAATAATCCTCAGGCATTGGATTGAACGCTATGGAATTCTATTCTCCAGTGAGAAAGGAATTAAACATGAAGAGCTTGAAGGATTACCACCGCTTGAAGTTATGATGGATTTGGAAAATGAGTCTACATTAGAAGATTGGCAGAAAGACATTAAATTGATTCCTGGGAGCAAGGCATCTGGCTGAAAACTATATGTGCCAACAACAAATTACTGCAAAAGCTCCATGAAGTTATACTGTTCTTCTGGAAAGAGGAAGTGGAACCACAAGATTTCAAAGATGCTCCTACTGGAGAAATAGTGTACGCTAACAAAGGTTTTTTTCCGTCCCTGGAGCTGAATAACTTCCTCAAATGACATAAAACAAGTCATCAAAAGCCCTCCTCTTTAGGCACAGTTTTGCCCACAACTGTCCTATCTATGTTGCTTAATGCATATGCTCTTTTCTCCACATGCTCACCTGACATGGCTAGATGTAAAAAAAAACTTTGTAATGTAGATATGGTCTCATATTATGGAATAACTGCATCCCCCAAGCATCACCCACAGCAATCGTCCTGCCAAAAGAAAAGTGTGGGTGGACCCTTAAAGACACTAACATTCTGTACAGGTCAGCATCTAGGATCAAGCCCATGTGCTAGGTTTTGGCAGGGATTGATTTTTCCAGCACTGACCTTGTAAGGGCCAAATGCAGGAAGCAGAGAAGTAAGAATGGAGACACTTAGGAGAATGACAGTGAGTTCGGTTAAGCTTTATTCTTAAGCTTACAACTAACTATACAGATAAGATGTGCTATAACACTATTACTCATGATTACTTTTATACCATAACATCTTCCCAATAAAATGAATCTCTCTATAATCAATATGCAAGTATTTCTTTGTTTGTAGGTTGCTTATGTTTTTGTTTGACTTCTGAGCCATTAGGTCCCATTTTATTTCAGCTTTTGATTTAATTGTGCAGCATGTCATCTAATTTGACTGGTGGTTTTACAAAGAGTTTATTTAATTGTTCAGTCCTTGTCCCATCAATGTCAATTTGCCATCAAACTCAACCTCAAAGGGAGAGAGAAAAATGTTTATTTCTACATATGTTTACATGTACCAAGACTGGGGTTTGATTTCCACTTTGCCACAGAAGACTGTGTTACCTTGAAGAAGTCACTTAGCTGTAAATCACTTAGTCTCCTCTGTGCCTCAATTCCCCAAGGGAGCTGTGAAGATAAATGCAAAGTGAAACGGTAATAAGAGGGACCTTAGAAGACTGGATTGTAGCTCTTTAGGTTAAATGAAATTAAAAATACTGAGTCTCCTATCCATGCATTACATTTAGGCCCACCATCCTTTGTTTAGGGGACAGTAAAACTTGCTCATGGTATAATTGCAAATGGAATCAAATACTGAAGGACAGTTTAAATTGCGGTTGTCAAACATATAGCCCATGGGCCACATCTGGCCCATGGAGTCCTGTGATCCATCCTTTGGGTCTTAGACTGACCCCCCTGTGCTGTATGCAGTGCTCACAGTGCCAGGTTCAGCCCATGCAGACCAGCTCTGCATACAGCTGGTCTAAGACCCACAGACTGGATGACAGGGATTCATGGCCTAGAGCAGGGCTGGCACATGCTTCATGCAGCTTGTGGGGCTGGACTGACTATGTGCACTGCATGTGGCCTGAGACATACGCTGCTTATGGTGTCCTGCTGTACGGGCCCTGTGTGCTGGTTCCAGTGTGCAGCCCTGCTCTAGCCTACAGAACAGCCCACCAACCCTTATCTGGCCCCGCAAGGTCAGATGCGTTTGTCTCCCCTGCTTTAAATAAATACTGAAGTTTGTTTTGCAAAAGGTATTAGGAAATGATTCCCCTCTCTGCTGTCCTCCCCCTCTCCCTCTCACCCACACACACATACATACATACACACACCTGTAAATTTAATTTGGAGGTTCAACAGCCACAGGACTTTTTCTTCCCTTAGATATCAGGGAAAGGAAGATAAGGGCTTAAATGGAAATGGTTTGGTGGTGCATTCATCCTTTACCCAAAGATTTGAGAATGGAGCATAAGGTACTAAAACAAGGCTCAGCTTAGGTATACTTAAGATTCAGTGGTAGCACTTATCCTTTTTAAGGACAGAGATTCATAAGAAGATTAAGGCTCTGCAGGAGTGGTCATATCCTTCCATATGAGTGGACCAAAAATGTCCTTATTACAAAATAAACTCTCTTTCCATTTGAGAAATATGATGCTTTGCTTTCTCTCCTGCCTACCTCCCCTTTGCTTTGCCACAAGGAAAGGACAAGAAATAAAGTAAACATCCCACCTGTGATTAGAAGACACGGAGAGAAACTATTTCTTATTGCCTGGCAACTGAACAGCAACCGTTTTTCTGCTCTCCCTTGGGGAAACAGCCATGAACAGCAGTCGGTCACAACTGTCACTTCCAACCACTATAGAACTTTTAGATCCCATCACTCCAGACTGGGTTTTTTGCGTGGTTGGGTTGAGCCCAGGGGGTTGACTTGGGATTCAGCACCTCTGAGCAGCCTGATGATGGGGTGTCTTTTGAAAATGTGTTGTATGGGCTAAGGAAAGGCACAGATGGGTCATGGGAGGTTAGGGTTTGTTGACTTGTGTTAAAGTGGCTATTTGGAAGGTTAGAAGTTGGTTAGTTAGGAATGGGCTTTGTTTCTCGATGGTGGAGTGTCTGCAATTAGGGTTGCATGAGCTGAAATTATATATAGCAAGGAGGGAAAAAGGGAGGAAGGGTAGGGACAAAGGAGATGGAGAGCTGTGGAAAGGGACTGATTGGCACCCATTGTTCTTGCCAAAGTTAGGCATTGGATAAGCTTTGGGGATATCAAATAAGGAGAAATTATAGGAGGCGAGACTTGTTCTTGGGATTTGGGAGAGCAAGCAAGCAGGTTATATGGAAAAAAAACTCTGGCTTTGTAGTGTATATGATAGCCCCATGTTACAGATGGTTTTTCTTTGGATCTATTGTCTTTGTTTTGGTATTTGCTGATTTGTATGAAATGAAACATTTGTATATATGAAAACTATGTAAATTAAGTGTTACAAATGTGTGTTTCTCTACTCTACTGAATGTTTAGCATATTTGGTATTGTGTTATCCTTTTCTTTCTTTGCAGTGTAACAAATAAGTGAGTTCTTTTGAGCTGAATATTAAGAGTCCTTTGAGATTGCTTGTCTGATAATTCTAGCGGTGGTTTATGTTAGTATGAATTTTTGTTATGTTTTCTGTATTTTTGATATATTTCCAATTTAAAAAAACAAAAACAAAAAAACCCAAAAAAACCTCTGAGCAGCCTGAGCAGTGACCTAATGTTTACACTGTATGACAGCTGACATTGGGGACTCTGTCTGTCTTTACAATTTAGTATTCAAGTCACTATCCAAAGCCTTTACTGAGAGTCTCAGGTCAGATTCAGGACCAGAAAGGTGTTGCTGTAACAGACTGAGACATGGTACAAGGCAGCAAAGGGAGTCTTCTGTTCTTCCACATAGTGCATATTTTTCAAGGCCTAAAGTTTCTAAATCAGTTTAATCAAATCCATCAAATATTACCAGTATAAAAACAGAATAGACTATTTAATTTAGAGAGGATCAGATATCACAGAGAATACAAAGTACTGAACAGGCTTGGTTTTAGAGGACCTATGCCAGTGTAGCAGCAGAAATACAAAATAAGGAACAAATCACCATTCAAAGGTATTTCACTTAAGTTTAGAAAACATGCCCATCCACACACTATTCAGTACTTGAACATCAGGAAACATGAAAAACTTTCAGAAATTCATCCTGTAGCAAGTATTTCTGGGCCAACAAACTCCTAGTGAAGACAAAGTGTTCTGTCATTGACTTCAGGGTGAGTAGGATTAATACCCAGACAATACCTCTTCTGCATGAAAGCATCCTAGCAAATTCATTCCAAGGCTATTTGAGCAAGATTGGTTTAAAAGTCTGATTCAGACACGTTTTCTCCTTACTAGGCATTTGTTGTAGGGAGAAAAAGAAGTAAACAATACTAGAGCTAAAAAGCCATGAACAGAAGCAAGGCCAGAAGAAAAAACAAACGTGCACACAAAGGCACCCAGGGTGAGTTTTTAAAAGTTCAATATTGGAATAACTCTGTAAACACTGCTGTCAGTTTTGCCATTGACTTCAATAGGAACACACTTAAGCCAGCACTCAGCATGTCTGGAAATCCCACCCTAAAAAATATATATATGTATGCATGAATTTAACAAAAGGCACCAACTGTAACAGATGGGTTTAAGAAAAGAACTGCTGTCTTCCTCTCCAACAGATCTTCTAAAACTAGGAAAACACTGATTTTTTTTAATTAAAACTATATTAATTTGATGACCAGTGTGTTTGTAACAAATTTGCTAATCCACCTCATAAGGGAAGATTTTAGGGCAGTTGGGAGATCAGTTGATCAAGAATAGGCAGTGTTTTGGAGTCCCAGGAAGACTTTGGTACCTGAAGCTAGATCATCTATTCCAGAATTATCTTTAACTAAATGCCTTGTGAAAGAAAGTGTGAAGCAATCTGCTTTTCAGGAATTATATAGGGACAACTGCAGTACTACAGCAGAAAAAAAAAAAAAAGAGGAGCCTGCCATGAGGCCTGCTACAGAACTTAACCTTAGCTTATGAGTCCCTAAAGACGTCCATCACCTCTAGCAAAGAAGTTAGTGAAAAAGAGGCCTTCTATTTGGCCTGATAAACTCTCCCCCTTCTTCTGGATGCAGCGGCCACTATGACGAATTATCCCCAAATGTAACCAATCATTTAAACTCCCAGACCTAGGTTATCTATGATCTTCTCTCCAAAACATCCTCATTTAAGCCATTTGTAGGAATATTAATTAGGACCCAAGAGGTGCTAGAACATGAAGACAATTCAGGAACTAAGTGATTCAGACTCAGACATGGTGCACTGGGCATCCTATAGAGAGAGTACCAGAAAGAGTTCTGGTATAACACCCACTGCAGAGGCTCTATCAGGTAGAAGTGTATTTAGTATGTCCCCTGCACCCCCCCCATACTAAAATATGTGTGGGAGTTTTAACCATAAGTGTTCTTCATCCTTTAAGGGCCAGATTTTTAAAGGTATTTAGGCCTAACTTCTACTGCTCAAATACTCCTAAAAACCTGGGATTGAGCGACTTTAAGGAACATCAAAATAGACAACATGTTAATCCAGAACTAATAGACAGAAATACTACCAGACAACAAGTTAGCAATTTAAACTCACTTTCACCGGATCTATGATAGTAGGATGGCTATTTCCAAATAGATTATGGTTATAGACATAGGGATATTAATCCATTTCCAGGTTAATAGTATTTGCCCTGTTGAAAAAGAGTTCTTACAAAACTGTGACTTCTTGCTCTCTAATGTTGAGGTCCTTACTTGGCCCCATAGCTTCTGGGTTGATACAAACTTTAATTGCATTTTGGAAAGCTATTACATTTGAATAATGCTGTAGCAAACTTGGTATGAGGATGTGCTTCAAAATGTTAGTCCTGACAACTGGCAAGGATCAACTTTATGAATTTAGTTAGGGCAGGAAAATAACACAACAGGACACATAAATTAGGGACAGAAATTGCACATAGACAAGTATAAGTGATTGGAAACCAGTTCAAACCTGTAACACAACAGAAGTTCAGTACACATAAACCACTTTCAAAATGGCCAAAACCAATTTAAGATAAACTTGGATGGATATAGTATCAGACATAACTGATTTAGGTTAAATCAGTTTATTGAACTTCTCTCTCAGATTCCCACCCCCAGATTCAAATGAACTCACAGTCCCCCAGTATCCCAAGATGCTTTGTACCTCCCCTGCAAACCCCACCTCAGACAGGGGTGGGCTAATCTCAGGCCAAGCTGTCTGCTCCAACCAAGCAGGGAGACAAGCTCTAGATCCCCCTCCCAGCTTCTGGCCTGGACTACTGAAGGCATGTGGCTGTATTTTTGGAATCAAAAGTGAGTATCTGTTCACTTGCTTATTAGTTCAATATATACAGCTTAGACTAATCTGCAAAGATTGAACTGATTCAGCCTCCAGTTTTTTGACTGTCTATACTTATCCATACAGATACAACACAGTGCATGTTCTTCTCATTCCATATTTATCTTAAGACATATGCATTTAAACTCACATGTGATCTATGCAGTCCATTTTAAGTGTGTTGGAGAAATACTTCTGGAATACTCCTTCTCTGGCAAACCACCTACAATATCCAACTGAACTGTAGCAAAAGATTCTGGAATCCATACAGGGATTACAACAGAATTTCACCTTTTAACAGTTCACTGTACCTAAGAACATGATGCTCGTCAGCAGGAGATTGGGGTTTGGGAACAGACATAATGGGCACATCTACACAAGATGCTTTACTTGAGATTAGCACAAATTACTGTCATGGTTCATGCCTGGTGATGCTACATAGCTGTAGCAACAAGCTACGGTGCCATAGCTCATTGCTACAGTGAGATGCACCCATTGTGATTAATTATGCTATCTATAAATACAAGTAGCAAATTTACTTGTGATTAGCTACTGCACAGTATGGCATGTGTAGACAGCCAACCAAGAGAAAACTTGCTCCTGGTCAGTTGGACAGCAGGAGGCAGGAGATTGCTCCCTGCCCCCTGGAACTGCCTGTTGCCCTGACAGGGTCTGCTACTGGAGCCCAGGTGGGGAAAGTGTCCAGCTGCCCCAGCAACAGAGCTCCCAGCCACCATTCCCCAATCATAATCACAAAGCAAGGACTGGGAGCAGGCTGGGAGCTTGTCTCAGCCCCCACTCCACAATCACAGAGATGGGAATAGGCTGAAAGCTTGTTCCCAGCATGCACTCTGCAATTGTGGAGCTGGGTCTGGGAACTCCAGGCTATGCAGGGAAGCCTGCACATGCAACCTGGAGGTGGCTGAGGACTGTCCCATTTTGGGCAGTCCCCAGGCAGCTCTGGGCTGCATGTGCAGACTTCCCCATGCAACCCTGGACTAGCCAGGAACTCTCCCAGTCAGTGGCAGGTCCTGGCCCCAGCCTCAATCACGTGAGCAAAGCAAGGGGCTTGGAAAGAGCTGGAGGTGAGGGGAAGGTCCCAGCTGGTCCCTACCCACAGGACCAGCAGGTCCCTACCCGCCTAGTCGGGGGCTCAATGCTAGCTGCCCCACCAGTGAATTGGGACCTGCTCTTCCCCCACAGCGTTTTCCAACCCCTTGTCCTCAATTGGGGAGCCAAGTCTGGGAGCTCCCTGGGGCAGGGGGACATTGTCCCAACCCTGGCAGCTCCTGGGGGCAGGGAGCAATCTCCTAGCCCTTGCCAGGAGACAGCTGTCTCCTGGTCCCATGCTCCCTGCCAGCACCCTGGGCTTGTACCCAGGAGAGCCTAGAATTCCCCCTTGATGCTGCAGGGAGCCAGTGCAGGGCCAGAGGGAGCTAAGGCAGACTGCTGCCTGGAGCAGCAAATCAGGTCCCACATCCCACATGTGTAGACACCTGCCTGGGGTGAGTTTACCCTAGAGTAATTTACTCTACAGTAAACCCGCCCCACATCATTTGCATGTGTAGACATGCCCAGTTACTTGCTTCTCCAGATCAGAAGAGAATGAAAGCAAGTTTCAGTTCTATGGGATATGTTATTCAGTCTTGAAATGATGAAAAAAATGTTTAAAAACATGGAACAGGTGACACTTAAAAACTTCTCAAATACCTCTTCTTGGTTAAATTTTTAGTCTTCTGACATTAATTTGCAGAGCTCCAAACTGGAAGGTCTTATGTTTTAAAACCAGGTACATCCTTACACCTACTGCTCCTGGAAGTGAGAAGAAGAGGAATGGAATTATTTCAAAGATTTTTTTTCATTATCTGAGTCAAATGGAAAAACTTTTGAAACAATGCATCTTCCTTTGACCTTGTTAATTTTGTATAATTAGTGAGCCTGGTATAAATCCATTATTTGCATTAATAATTCATATTTAGTTTCCTTCTTTCGTGTGTGTGTGTGTGTGTGTGTACACACATGCACGCATATACACACAGGAAGATGTTGATGTAATGAGTACCTATACCTTGCAAAATAGTTTCCAGTCAAGTCACTTGTGCTGCTCTAGCAGTTCAATAAATATTCATAGAAAAGCATGAAGATGCGTCACTCTTGTTCCCTTGCAGTAAATCTTTAAAAGCTGCAACAGCCAGAAGCACAACTTATTTCTGCCTTCCAGGTACTGTGAACAATGCAGCTTTATTTAGTATTTCTTTAGAGATTCCAAAATCATGGAAACTGGGCCAGGTATTACTCATAAATGAAATACTGTAATCAGTTTCATACCTTTTAGAAGTCAAACTGGCATATACATTTTTTCTTTCAAATAAGGCAGTTGCAAGATTATTTTTAAGTAATCTTACTTTAGAACATTTTTTAAATACCAGATTGATAGAAATATATATAATTAAGTAACAATCTGGCTCTCAGGGAAACGCTTGTAGATATTAAAAGCCAGCATGGAAAAATGTAAAATGTGTGAAACTGAATTATAATCCCTACTGGGTAATTGCTGATGGAGTTAGTTTAGCATCCGATATCTGAAGGTAGATTCCAGATTTGCTCTTAAAGTTGAACCCAAAGACCATGATTATCAGCTCTTGAATTCAATTTTAAAAATGCAAACTAAACTTTCATTCTTTGGATATTTCAATCTGCCATCTCATGGTCACAGTTCCTAACAGGTATAATTGGAGAATACAGTAAAAGCCCTGTTTTCTGGCATAAGTAGGAAATGTGGGGTGCCAGTGATCTAAAAATGCTGGTTACCTGAAGCACAGGGGTTTCCGGCTGGACGCGGAGTGGGGAGGCGGGGGAGAGGGGTGGTGGCCATACACAGAGGGGCAACAGCACAGGGTGGTGGGTGGTGATGGCAGCCACCATGTGTTAGCTTCCCCCTCCCACCCCCCTTCACCCCCACCCCCACGTCCAGCCAGCTAGCCAGAAATTCCAGTTAATAGAAATGCCGGTTAGTAAAATGCCCCAGATAACAGGGCTTTTACCCTATTGAGTAAGTCATAAGTTGGGAATCACTCTAATTTTCATTGCCAGTTGGGAAATACAGTTCAATCTACCTCCACTCTAAAGATGCCCCTTGTGCCCCAGAAACTTCTATTAGACCCCTTCCTGAATAGTGAATACTGTGGCTACTGTTAAGTATTTAAAAACAGAAGAGCAGCTGTGAGTGCCCAACAAGTGTTCTAATACAGATTTAAATGCTAAACTTCTGGCACTCAACTTTGAAACTTTAGGCTTGAATGACTTGCCTCCTAATTACATAAGTTATTTTTGGTGCTTAGAATATACCCCAAACTCTGATTCCTCACCCTCCACCCTGTTCTCAGCTGCCAATGTGAAGAAAGTCAAGTCACAGTGGACAATTTGCGTAGAAAATTTAGTTCTTATGCAGTTGTGAATTCTCTTGAAAAAGAACTGCAACATTTACAAGTTTGTTAACTGTACAAAGCTACTGGATGAGCACTTCAGGTTAATATATTTCAGGATACTGGTGCTAACACATTATTTATTCACGTTTCATGATCAGATGGAGTGGGCCTGCCAGCCTTCTACCCACACAACCCATGCTGACAAGGAAACCAGCGAGTAATCCACATCTCCCCAGCTCTCTTTGGAAGAAGGATAGGGTTCTGTTCAGAAGTCTTCATTAATATGGGCAGACAGGCTACTTCTATAAGGACAATGGAGGATGAATGTCTGAACTCAGGACTGGAGCAGTCTATAGACATGGTTATGAGACTGCAGTACACTACCTGCACAAATAAGCTGGAGCCAGGGAAGAAGACAATCCTGATCCACAACCAAGAAACTGCTACTGAAGAAACAGATTTTTCTGCTGAAAGTGATTTCTAGGTGATGCCATGTCACTTCAAAGATTGTAAAATGGTTCCCTGCCCCATGGCAGGGGACAAGAATTTTGAATCAACTGCTCAGAAAGGAAAATAACTATTTCAAATGTCTTGCTACAGCTCCAAAGGTTCTTTTTTGAGCCCAGTTCTGCATTTATGACAAAGGCCACCTATCCTTTACAAAAATAATTACAAAACAAATGTTTTCTATCGCTTCATTTACAAAAAGGGGGAGGCAAAAAATGTGCAAATGTTACATTTGAAAAATTCTGTTTAAAAAATATCAAAACATTCATGAATAATCTCCCTATTTGCCTAATAGTAATGTTGGGATAAATCAGTCAGGTGGAATGAGCTATATCTTAAATATGTAAAATAAACTATATATTTTCCCATTAAATCAAAACAATTAATTTTGAATGTATGGCATAATACCTTACAAAACATTATGAATCTACAAAAAAGTTAATGTTTCTTTTCCACGGACTAAAAGACTCAGTACAAGATTGAACGCAATCTGAATTGCTTTCCCTTTTTAAAGGCCAAATTCTATTCTTTAATAAGTTTCCATTGAATTGGGTAAGATGGCTCATAAGCGTCAGATGACAGTAAATCTCCCTAATCAGGAAACTGACAGGATTAATTTAATAGCAGGCACACTATTGGTTTCAAGTGCAACAAATTAAATTCCCTCAAAACAATAAGTATCATGTTTCTTCTATCAAATCATGCATACTTATATGGTTCTTCAGCAACAAATGAAGGGTGGCCTTTTAAAACAGCTATCTGACTTTAGACACCCATTTCTTACTGCCAGCAAGAAGACCAGTATCTTAGAGGGATACTATCAACTTCCTTTAAAAGAAAAAAAATAACTGGGGCTAACCAAAAAGTTCCTGGCAACTTGTAGAAGAATAGAAAAAGACACAGAGAGGACACTTCTACCTATGTGCTTTAAAGTGCATTAGTCTGTTTTAAGGCACATTAAAGCATCACTGAAAAAGCCATGCTATTTAGTTAATGCACATAAAAATAGGCTAATGCACATTAAGCATCACTTAAAATCATCACTTAAAAACCGTGCTCTTCAGTTAGTATACATTAAAACAGGCTAATGCATATTTTCCTTGTATCTCACAATGGAAGGCACTTTACATGTGTTCAGGGGCAGGGAGGGCGCTTTAGTTAGAATGGCTCCGAGAGCTGCTCTAATTAAAGTGCCATTGCATCTCCTGTATTAGAGTCTATGTGTTTAAAACTGGTGGCAGGGGTGCTTGAACTAAAGCTTACCCCGCCACTATTTTTAAGTGAGAGCACGCTGATACACGAGATGCAGGAGACTGTTGGAGTGCAGTAATTGCCATGCTCCAACAGGCTCGATTAATCGAGTCTGCTCCAACACACTGGAATTCCAGCACATCAGAACAGCCTCTGTGCTTGTGTATAGATGCCCTGAGGTGCTAGATTTTATGTGCATTAACTAAAGCACATTACTACATATGTAGACACATCCAGAATGATGAACATCCCCTTCAGCTCCTACTCTGTTCTTTCCAGTTCCCACCAACTTCCTTCCAACACATGTGAACTCTCAGGATCAGGGAAGGGAGAATTAGGGAAGCTATCCCACTGTGTCACTTTAGCCCCCTTCTCTCATAGAGGGATTGACATCTCTAAGAAAAGGTCCTCTCTGCATTCAGATTTCAAGGGTGCTGTGTTAACACTTCCCAACTCTGGAAGGTGTTAGAAACCATGCTGAAAGGAGCTACTGAAAAAGTTAATGAAAGTGACTGCTTGATTTCCATGCTAAGCAGAATAAAAAGTAGGATAAATTGTGTTTTGTTACTAAAAATCAAATGATGTGACTCAAATAGAAGTAGCAGACCTTTTGGGTAAGATGCCTATATTATTCAATAACTTTTCAGAATAAAGCTACACTTCAAAATGTTCCAGGAATACTACCATATAAATGCACTGTACCTTGTTTCTTAGACAATGCAGTTATGAACATGAATAAACAACCTAAAAAGGACAGAACAAAGAAAAATAAGAACCATTCACCTGTGTTAGTTAGCACATACTGAACAAACTCAGGCGTCTCACACTTAGCAAATTAATGAAGCATTAGTGACCAAAATAGCCTGAGAATAAATTAAAAATGCACATGCTTTGTGCAGCAATCTAAGGAGGGAAATACGTTTCAGAAAAGTACTCAGACTTCTGCAAAACAGCTATTCTGGTAAATCCAGTCTTAGGCCTGTTTACTATGTTGTGTCCCATTACCGAGAGAAGTACAAGTAATAAAAAAAATCAAACAGCCCCAAGAAGTAGTTTGACACAGATCCTATAACAATAATGAAAGAATTAGCAGAGTTTGTGAATGCAGTGTTTTAAAAGAGCTAAATCTGGCATTTAACTCAGGATAACATAGGCACTTATAAAGTATACCAGTGCACTTGCTTAACTTTAAGCATGTGATTTCAACAGGGACAGTCACATGCTAGAAGTTAGATACGTGTTTAAGTCGCAAAGAATCAGATCCTTTCTAATAAGGACATAGAGGCCAGCACACAACATGGGCTGCCCAGCATCCTCCTCTTAAGCATCCTCAGGACAAGCATCCTGGCCCCTCCTGCTGAGCCACTCTGGACCAAGAGCAGAGGCAGAAACCAGAACCAGAGGAAGGAAGCAGAGCCCAAAGACCCCAGCCACTGCTGCTGCAAGAGCAATGGGAAGAATGGAGGCTGGGCAGGAGCTCCTAGACCACAAGTTCACTCACTGCAGGCCATCTGTACCCCACAGACCACCAGTTAGACAGCCCTGAGTTATACAACTGGTCAAACTACAAGGAACAGATATACAGCTAAATGTTATAATCAATGCATAGAGTCTGTTGGCACAGCATTTTATATATAGTCTGGTATATATACTATTGGTGCAAGACTTATAATTCTGAAGACAGACATGTTTGGTGTGTAATACGTGCATATGCACACACTACAGTACCCCTATCTATCAGTAAGCACACAGCCTACTCCATCACTATATTAGGTATGTAATATCAAGGAAAACATTTCATGTGGAAGAGTCCCAGTATGCCCCATTTTGGTAAGCCCTGGCATAATTAATTCCGTTCAGCATTGATAGTCAAGTCAAGTTAACAGGGACAGCAAACATGGCAGTTTGCAAGCAGTTCACTGGAAGCAAGAGAAGGAAGGTGAAAAAGAAGAGAAGCTAGGCAGGCTTCTCTTCCCAGGTCCTGCTCTGGGAAAGTAAGCAAGCCAGGACTGCCTGCATGTTTGGTTTACTGAGAGCTTGTTTGGTGGGCTGTGTGTGTTTTGGGGGCATGCTGTGAGCAGCTAGGAATGCAGCTAGCTGAGTGATTGCTGGGTGACTGCTGCCTGTGTCTGACAAAAAGCCCTAACAAGGGAGCAGAGCCAATCCCTGCAGGGTATAAAAGATGGCTCCCCGGAGTGAGGGAGCAAGTGAACAAGGACAGCAAACAGGACGGTTTGCAAGCAGGTCATAAGGCAGTTCACAGGTCATTTTGTCTCCCCTCCTCCTTCGTGAATGGGAGCCTTTAAGGTAAACTCTTTCTTTAATTAAGAATAGGTAATTTACATATATGTAGTGCAAGTAGCTAAAACTCAGCAGTTAGACTAAAACTTAAGCCCCCTGCTCAAGCAGACTCCAGAGCAAGAGGGGGTTTGCTAGTGAGTTTGCCTGTAAACTCTCTCTCACACCTTCCTTCACTAGAAGCTTGGTGAGAGAAAGCAGGGAAAATGAAACTTTTTAGGATCAAGGAGCAGTGAACAGGCCAGCTTACAGGTGAGTTTTCTAGATAAAGTCTGCTTGGAAGAAGAGCAGGAGAGAGGTGGCAGATTAAGAGACTCACAGAAATGGCTGGAAGACATCGTAATGCCAAAGCCACTATCACTGCCAGATCTTTCTTTGCTTGCACCTGGTGTCTGTCCAGGCAGGACTGCTCACTGTCAAAGCTTCCACCCAGATCTTGGTTTGGTGCTTTGGAGACTGCGGAAGGACACTACAGGTTCCTTCCAGTGACAGCCAGGCGGGGGAGTGCCTGTGATGTGAGTGGTGCCTACTGGTGGACTTCCTTAGGGAGCAGGCAGGAGAGCTATAGGAGGTGGCAAGGCTCTGAAGCAGCCTCTGCCATCCACTGCGGGAGGAGCTGAGTGATTGCTGGGTGTCATGTGCCCCATACACATTTTTATTGCCCTCCACTGGACTCTCTCCACTTTATCTACATCCTTTTTGTAGTGGGGAACTGTAAACTGGACACAGTATTCCAGATGTGGTCTCACCACTGCCAAATAGAGGGGAAGCATTACTTCCCTTGACCTGCTGGCAATGCTCCTGCTACTGTAGCCCAGTATGCCATTATACTTCTTCTCAATAAGGGCACACTGTTGGCTCATATTCAACTTACTGTCCACTGTAACCCCCAGGCCCCTTTTTGCAGAGCTGCTATTTAGCCAGTCAGTCCCAGCCTATACTAGTGCATGGAATTCTTCCTTCCTAAGTGTAGGACTTTGCACTTCTCCTAATTGAACCTGAGATATCTTTTGGTTCAATCCTCCAATTTTTCCAGTTTCTCTGAATCCTAGCCCTACCCTCCTGTATATCTACTACTCCTCCCAGCTTGGTGTTATCAGCAAACTTGCTGAGGCTGCCCTCCATCAAAACTTCTGGGCCATTGTTGCAGGGCACTAAGGTGCCTGCCCCTCTAAGAGCAGAAACTGCCTAGGGAGAGAGCCCAAAGAGCCAGAAAGAACCCACAAGTGCAGGTTACCAGGGCAACAGGCTAATGAGGAAATTAGCCTGCACCTGGTCAGCTGACTGGGAGAGGCAGGGCCCTGCACATATATAAACCCCAGGGCTGGGACTAGAGGTGGAGTTATCCGTAAGCAGCCAAGTGGGAAGGAGCTCTCAAAGAAACAGCTTACCAGAGAGACTTGGCTGCCTGTTCTGTTCTGGGTAGAATTAAGGAGCTCCAGGAGCCCACCAGAGACCCTGTCTTATAAGGCACTTAGTGCTGGGAGAAGTTTGATGTTTTAAAGGGACAGAGCATATCCTGAACTGCTTATATTATGTTACAGCCCAGGGGCTCAGATTTTTAGTTGCTGTTTTACTCTTGGATTGGGCTGAGGCTACTGGGGAAAGAAAAGGCCTCATTGGGGGCCCACAATGGTGTGGGGACCCCAGTGCCAGAGAAGGGTGTGGTGATAAGGGGGTGAGCAGACCCCAGTGCAGTGACAGGGCTGTGGAGAGCCCAGTGAGGATGAGGGGCTGAGCTATAGCAAGGCCCAAGAGAGACTACGTCAATACCATCTGCAAGGCTTGGGGCGTGGTAAAGGGGTGGTTTTGGAGCCCATGAGGCTGAATGTGTCCCATGAGTCATCCATTTCGAAGTGGGATGCCAAAGGAGTCTAAGAACCCACAGGATTCAGTGGGGTCCAGCAAGACTGTGTCCACAGTACAAACTCGAGGGCAGCCTCCCAATTTACTAAAATTACCAGCAAGATGTGGCGGGTGAGAAAAAGGGTGCCTGTTCAGCAGAATTGGCACAGTCAAGGAGTCCTAGGGGTATCATGGCCATCCCTGGGGACCCCATCCCATGACAGTCATTGATGAAGGTATTGAATAAAACTGGCCCCAGGACTGACCCCTGGGGCACTCCACTTGACACCGTGTATCAACTACCAAGTAGACATTGAGCCATTGATTGCTACCCTCTGAGCCCGATGATTTAAGTCCCTGGTAAGAACCAGGGCCTGTGATTGGGAAACTTCCACTAGCTGTTTGAAGAAAGCCTCATCTACCTTGTCTTCTTGGTCTGCTGCTCTATAGAAAGCACCTACCATGACGTCACCCTTGTTGCTCTCCCTCTGACCATAACCCAGAGACTTTCAACAGGCATGGCTCCAGTTTCATACTGGAGCTCTAAGCAATCATACAACTCTTTTACATAAAGCACAACTCCTACCCACCTTCTCTCCTGCTTGTCCTTCCTGAACAGTTTGTACCTATCCATTACAATGCTCCAGTCATGCAAGCTATCCCACCAAGTCTCTGTTATTCCAATCGCATCATATTTCCATGATTGTGCAAAGACTTCCAGTTCTTCCTGTTTGTTTCCCAGTCTCTGTGGATTCATGTACAGACATCTGAGGTATAACCAGCTTTAAAAATAATTTTTATCTCTAGTACTGTCCAAACTCTACCTATTTTCTGACCATCATTTTAGGCAGTGGATGTGCTATACCATGATTTTAGCAAAGATTTTGACACCATCTCTCATGATATTCTCATTACCAGAATAAGGAAATACAGAATAGTCCAAAAGTATTTAAGGTCAGTACATAGCTGGTTGGATCATTGTGCTCAAGAAGTTGTCATGTATAGCTTAATGTTTGACTGCAGAGAAGTATCAAGTGGGGTTCCCCAGGGGCTTGTCCTGGATCTGACACAAAGGCAATAAAAGGTGACAACTGTTTCCTCCCTAGGAGCCGGTTGTATGATTTTTTTCAGTGTCCATCTATATATGCCAGGAAACTGTACTGCTCACTGTCTATGGACAAAAAATATTTCATCTGAGGAACAGAGCGATGAATAAACACAGGGTAACTTCTATGGCAGCACAAATGGACAGAAAATAGATGTCCATGCCTTTTGCTGTGCCACATCATGGCCATGACAAAAAAGTAGTAATAAACTGTACCACTTCATTGCAGCATACATCTATTTGCTTTATGGTGGGAGTGCCAGCAGCTGGTGCTTTCTGCCTCTACTGCCACCCCTGGTAGGCACTCCTGGGGCTTGAGGAGCCTGGTCCTGTGTCCCAGAAGTCCTGCAAAAGCTCAGCCCTTCAAGCCCTAAAAGTGCCTGCCCAGCTTTCCCCACTTCCAAACATTCACCCCTGGCAATCTCTGGGGTGCGTTTCTGGAAGTGAGGAAAGTAAGGGTTCCCTGCTTCCAGAAACTCACCCCAGAGATTGCCTGGGGCATTTCTCTGGAAGCAGGAACCATGTTACCCATTGTCCCACAAAAGCAAAGCACTAGACAAAAGGTTATGCATTTTGCTCAGTGAAGCTAATCAGCTGTGCTGGGATCTCAGCATAGCTGATTCACTTAATTAGGTGAGATCTTATTCTAGTGTCTCTGCTCTCTTCACAAAGTTGTTCATGTTTTCCTCTGTCTATTTTATTCTCCCTCCTGAAGTCTAGCCTACAGCAGAGTTTATACTGGAAAACCTGCTTAGCACAGATATAGTTTTATACTGGCAAGAAAGAGTCCCTATAACACTAGGACTTTGGCAAGCATGAAAATATTGTTTAAATAAAACCATGCCTTTAACCAATATTTTTATATCAGAAAGTTTCCACTGCAAACCTGCTCTGTGTAATATGATCCACCTGCTACTGCTGAGTCCAAAGTACTGCTGCCTTTTCTCAGATTCAACAAGCCAGGAAGAAATAAAACCAGTTGTGTCTCCTTTACAATTGCTGCTTATTCTACTTATATTTGCAGCTTTATTCCTCAGTGTGAAATAGATGCAGGATCTCTTCCCCACCAAATATATAAGCCACAAAGGAGCTTGAGCAATCTAAAATGGGAGTTAGTCCTTTTCCTGTTTTATTTAATTGTTATTGCAGTTTTAAAACAGGCTTTGTTCTTCCTTTTCTGAAGCAAAAAATAAATTGTGTAAGGACAGAATGGATATCATGAGATGTGTAGTTTGAAAACAGGAGCAAGGTAGAATTAGCAACCAAAAATTGTAGGTGGGTCAATTCCAGCTATCTGGTTGCATCCACATGAGTGGAAATGTACAGTTTGTGGTGCCTCAACACCTTTTGAGGCTTCACGAAACACATACAGTTGACATGGGCCCTTTCGCTGCGCTACATATTTGTAGTGCAGCAGCAAAATTAGATACTGGGGAAATCCTGGTAACTAAAAAAAAAGTGGAAAATAAGAGGATACAGCATACATGGTTGCAGCATATGCTTCAAGAAACCAGAGCCTGGCTGACCAGAGCCACACTCCAGCAGCCAGCCAGGCTCTGCATGCCCAGGTCTCCATCACTGCAGCTCCAGGAGGTCACCATGACCCCAGCTGAGGCTGCTGGGGCCAACCCAGGTACTGGCCCCAGTCTCCCCTATCCCACCTGGGCCAATTTGCCTCGCACAGGAGCACGCATGCAGAGATATGCCAAGGGACAAGAAGTAGTACCACAAATATGTGCCACTTCTATTTGTCTCTGGGGAAATGCACATTTCTTCTCATGAGGATGAACTCTCTGTGCACAATATCAATGGGTATTTGGTAGTTTAGTCAACCCAGGCTTTCTTTTTGGAGTAAGCATGATATTTTATTCTCAGTTCTAATTGAGGAATGTAAAAGTGATGTTTTATTCTGAAAAAAATGGTATGCCTTATATAGGCTCCAAGTTTTATGGGTGGAATGGATCATCTAGGTCTGACATCCTGCATAACACAAACCACATATGTCAAATTCTTGAAGACAAACAATCCTATCTCATATGGTATTTATCAACTAAGCTCCATTGATTTCACACTAACCAAGATCTGACAAAATCAGTTTTCTCCCTCCCCTCCCCCTTTCATTTCAAAATTAGCCTTAACAAAAAAATAATAATAATAAAAGATCCAGTAACAGTTTTGTAAAATAGAATACATGGGTGACTGGTGCCTCCTGAGTTGGGAGGGCACTCCCCCCCCCCCACCCCCGACTGCACAGTCAAGTCAGCAACCGGGAGGGGGGTCCCCCATGGCCAATCCTGCAGGCCAGTGGGGGATCTCCCCACGAGCTGATCCCGCAGGCCACTGTGAGGGGGGGGAGGCCCCCCATGGCCGATCCTGACAAACCCGCAACAGGCAGCAGTGTACCACTGGCACTTCTGGGTTGGCAGGATCAGCTGTGAGGGGATCATTTCTCCTGGTGCACTCCCCAGCTGATGCTCTCAGGGGGGCACTAGCATTCTCTCCTGCCCCCCTGCCTGGGAATACTGGCTACGGGGGATGCACCAGCACTCTCAGGGGGTGCACATGCAACTCTCTGCACCCCCTACACATTGCCACTGATAGAATACAAGTTATTATAGATTAGATTGCTCAAATTAGTTTCTAGGGACTATTGATTTTTGTTCTATCTTCCCAAATGCAATAAGAATACATTTTAAAAGTTTAGCTGCATAATCTACAAATCCTCACTCATACAGTCAATACCAAATTTCATCAGGTGGGATCAAAGAGGGAGGACAATAAATTGAACCTTGAGTTCTAGGGCTGCGTGTGATAGACAAGGAATATTTTTCTGTTCTTTGTGTACCGTTTCTTCAGTTTTCTGATTGCAACGTGCCTTTTAATATCCTTTCTTTCCAATGTAAAGAATTGATATTTTGTAGCATACAAATACTGAAGACAAGTGAATCTGGTAAAGGGAACTGCAAGTGCAAAGAACAGATAGATATGATGCATTTCTAATACTAGAAGAATACCCATTTCCTATAAAAGAATGCTACAGTATCTAAATTATGAAAAAAAATTCCAGCTATCACAAATCTACATGGCAAAATGAAGGTGTCTATTACTCATTCCCTTTTTGAAGCACACACAGAAATCCAAATCTCTATTAAAGATTCCACATATTCATTGAAACACAAAGATATATTATTTCTGACTCTCTTCCTAAGGCACATTATTTTCCTAGTTTAAATACTAAGAATCAAGGGGGAGTTCTCTAGCATGCAAGACATCTTAAAATAATACTTTTATGCTCTTCCAACAATGTACTTAAAATTATGTTTCCTGCTTTTAAGATAAACAGGTTCATTATGATACTAACATTTTTGTGCCAAATTCATACTTGGTTTCTAGTGGGGTCCTGTCCCTCTTCTACAGACCACACTAACTGGCACAAGATCCACCTGGTAAAAAATTGCAGTGGTATGAGTGGCAGGCACATGGCAACACACCTACAGAAGGAGTCACATAGGCAAAAATGGCAACTTAGTGGGTGCATCTACACATACAATAATGCGCAGAAATAAACTCCAGTGCATATCGCACCAGAGTTCATTGCTCCCAGGCGCTGCATTTGAATGTGTGCCCAGAACTGCAGCACACTGAGCTGAGTCAGAGTAGCCCTGGCTGGCAGGGAGCCCAGGGGGTCAGCCTGCTAGCCAGGGCTGCCCCAACCTGGTTCATGCTACTGTGGAGGGGCTGGCTGGGGCATGAGGGTGCTTCAGTGCAGGACTAGCTGGCAGGTAGCCAATGCACTGAAGCACCCTCGTGCCCCACCCAGCCCTGTTAGCAACTACACATGTGTTGCTGTGGAGTAAAGAACTCCACCTTAGGACAACACTTGTGTTTACAAGTACTAACCTATGTAGGAGTGAATTAGTTTACTCCATCCTAATAGCACTGCAGGTGTAGTCACTGAGACATTTACTGCAAAGCTAATTAGGCAACGCCACAGTAAATGTCTTGTGTAGACATACCCAGTAAGTACTAGAAAGACAAAGGGCAATCCTCGTTCAACTGGTAAACTGTGGAAAAGATATGATATTTCAATATATGTCCTGAGCTGTCATGTCTCAGCTGAGAACGCTCATCAGTCAACTTTCTGGTCACAGAAAGTGAATTAAGGCCCATCCTTGAAGCTTTTTTCCTTAGAAAAGGTGTTTTATTCAAAGAGATTTATTAGGCTTAACAAAGAGCAATAACTGAATTTTGAGAGTATGTGTTTCTCTCATGGGGCTTGAGGAAAAGCTACCAGTCATACACTAAGGTTCAGCTTCACAAGGCCTGCTGAGCTTAATAGCTTTAATAAATTACTGAGCAACCAGTACATTCTGTCCTCTTGGTAACATTTCAAACATATCCCCCTACTCCCATGCCCCTAGTGAATTTCTTGAGCAATTATGGAAAAAACTGCAATCACATTTTGATCAAATAATGATGGAAAAGAAAAATAGGAGAAGAAAGTATAAAACATGGTAAGAAACACGAAACTTCTGGAGCACCTTTGTCAGCTAACAAAAGGCCAGATGCTGTCCAGAACTATAGGCAGCCTCAGGCTGTCTAGAGTTCATAGGAAAATCATGCATCTCAAAACAGAATCCAGGCAGCAAGCTCAGTATGCCTAGAGCACCAGTTTTCAAATGTTTTAAGCTGACCCCCACTTTGAGTTACAATTTTGTCCGCCACCCCCCCTCCCCCCATTACCCAGAGAAACATCACAGCCAGGCATAGGGTGCCCCTCATCCTAGCAGCAACCGCAGCTTGGCTTGGTTCAGCTTGGCTGCTTGGGCTCCACCTGCAGTGACTCCAGCTTCTCCTGCCTTGGCCCTGCTGCAGCTCTAGGCTGTGTGCCCACCATGCTGGGCTTCTGGAGACACAGCAGCCTGCTGGTAAAACCTGCTCAGGGTTCCCTGCCTCCCCCTGCCCCCATGAGGCTGCAGCAGCACCAGCTGCTTGCCAACTTCTTGCCCACACCCCCCTGCACTGCACCCCCCCAATGTTCCTTCATGTCTCCCTCCCCCCCAGTGGAGCATACCCCATGGTTTGAAAACCACTGGTCTAGAGTCAGCTAAAAGGAAATATTCAAATCTTAAACCCTAATTCCCTTGTTGCCTTACTCAAGGCTGTGGGGAGCCACTCTGTCCTCCCAAGTACTATAGCCTGTAACACTCCCTGAGAGTAAGTACCTCTACCCTTTTTTTAAAGAACTGAACAATGACCCATTTTCTTTTAAAGACACAGATACCCCAGGAGGTGTTGCCTCTAACTTCTCTCTCTAGGTAAGTCTACTGGGTAGCACATACATACAGGAAATGCATACAGGGAGACCAGGGTTCAGTTTCTTCCTCTACCTAAGGGGACTGTGCAAGAAAAGAATTCAAGATGAATCAAGTCAATGAAAGACCAGAGTTCTTATTCCTAATAATTAATCCCTACTCACTTGGGATTGGGGAAACCTGGGTTTTAGTCCCCTTTCCAAAGACTGTTTATGCATTTCACATTAAATAGTCACTGGTAAAATACAGAATTAGTTCTACTTTTAGGCTTGCTGAGAACATTTACTGAAGCAAACCCCACAAAGGATTTAGGAAGAAGGCCTAAACTGGTTTAGGCATATGCTAGGAATTGAGCTGCTCAACATTGTCATAACAGTGTCACTCTGGGTACATATGCAAAGGTGTAACTCTCCTGCCAAAGGTTCTTTAATGAGGCCTTTAATAAAGGTCTTTAATAAAGGTTCTTTAATGAGGCCTTTAATAAAGGCAGGAAGGTGCCTATGGTATTTAAAGATCTCCTACCTTAAATGGAGCTAGGACCGCAGTTTTAGACTGGCCTAATTCTGCCTAACTGCCACGGAAGGTAAAGTTTTTAGCCCGACAAAGAACAGGACAGGTTTTGTGAGTTCTAGTGTAATAAATGTCCTGCAAAACTAATATTTAGGTAAAATATTTAAAATTTTAAATGCAATTTAAACACTATATTTGAACACATTGCTTAGGAAATACTATCTACATTGCTAAGCACAACCAACTAGTCACAGGAAATTGGTTTTCAAAATTATTAAACCCAGTTAAAAATCCTAGTCCACCTACATTTTATAAATAGACAATTTATTTGTACTGAGTAATCTATCACATTGTTGTCACAACCCAAGGGTGTGATTTTGTGTGCGCGTGCTTCGGCACTGCTAAATTATTTCCCGCCACGAGGAGCTTTCTTTGCAGGGTGCATTTCTCAGTTACAAAGAGAAAACCCCGGTGCAAAGAAGTTCCCGCCACCCGCATGCAAATTTGTGTCCCACTATTGGCTGTTTCTAAATTATTCCCACATGGCAGCTAGTGATTGGCTTGCTAGCCGTATAAGAGGCTTGAGCGGTTTCCGCCCAAGTTGGAGGACTCCACAACCATCTGGAGGAGGAGGACTTCACGTCTCGTGAAGAACTCTAAGCGCTGCGGAGCCTAACAGACCCAGCGTGTACCTTAAGAAGGCTATAGGGGTCTGATCAACCTCTGGCCTCTCCCCGTCGCCAAGCATGATCCCTCGACGAACCCATTCCCTGCGCGCAAGTTCCACGGAGCCTAGCAAACTTCGTGTGAGTGTATCCAGAGCTCTTCTCCGAGTTGTTTTCTTCGGTTGACATGATGGGCTCGCGGTTTTAGAGCCTTCAGCCAGATTGGGCTAGAGTTCACGAGATTAGAACTCTTGTCCGCTCTTCTTTCCTATCTGTAACTGCAACTCAAGCAACTTTTCCTGCCTGCACTGCAACCATCTACGGTGTAAGTAAAATAATCTTTAATCAACTGCTACGCGTCTGTGCCTAATTCTAGTCTGCCGGCCTGCATTCCCCAACCCGCATGCCAGGGCTGCTGGCCACGGCCCGCTGCGCACCCCCGAGGGCCTCGGACCGCTCCCGGCCCGCACATGGCGACGAGGATGGGATCAGGGGAAGGCACACTGGAGCTAGAATTAGTTAAGAACTGCCCTTGGTGAGTGGAAAACGCCAAGTGGAAAACTTTATGGAACTGGAGGCGCATATCGCTTACCACCAGGCGGGCGGAATGGGTGAGAGGTTTATTAGCGGACGCCTTTCGCTGAAGGGAGAAGAGGGAGCTTCCGAAGACGGAGCCCTGAGAGAGAGGAAAGTGTATCTGCACCCCGCGGCATTCGGGTTTATAACGAGTGATGAGTGGGTCCTGTTTAGGCCCCTCGACACTGTGTCCCTCGCCAGAGTCAACCTGGCGGGCGCAGTAAACCCGACCCTCACCCGGGAGTGTGCCCGTTGCCTAAGATGTGCTCGGGAGAGTGAAGAACCGGTGCCAATCAACCGGTTCGCCCCCTTTATGCTGGCGTCTAGATTGAGGGGTCGCGAGCTTCCATCCGAGCTCTGCAAAGATCTGGAGATGGAGGAACGTGCTGCGGATGAAAGGGTGGCCCCACAATACAACAAGGGGGGAGTACTAACTGCAACTTTTCATACTGTAACCGATCTAACGCAAAAGAATTTAAGTTTGAAAGCCCAGCTGCATATGCCCGTTCAAGCGGTCAAAGAAGCGGCTGCGAAAAAGAATCCTGAAACACCATGACAAGATGGCACCGAGCAAGAGGGAGACCGCATGGAAGAACCAGAAGAGAAGGGTGGAGCTTCGGAGGAACCCGTGAGAGTTTGGCCAGCGACTCCGCCCACCGACGCAGCGTCGCTTCCGGCGACCCCGCCCACTGACGCAGCGTCGCTTCCGGCGACCACGCCTTCATGCCGACGGAAGGGAGAATCGAGCAGAGGAGTGCATCCGCCCCTCCTGCCTGAAGTAATAACAGCAGCAATGACTCCCGCAGCAGTAGTTCAGCCTGTAACAACAACCAACCGAGTTGCTACTGCCTACTATGCTCGCACCAGAACTGAATTGCAGGAGTTGTGCAGAGAATCAAGAATCCAACCTGAAGAAACTCTAGCTGTATGGTTGGGACATTTGGTCATGGAACTTGGATCCGACCTGCTAAACCAGGAAGAAGCAAGCTTCTTGGTCAGACAAGCTTCATGGAGTAGATGACATGTCACTGACATCGACATGGTGGCATTCAATGTTCACTGGCCTATTCCACTGCCAGCGCTTGTTGCAGGACTGATTGGTCAGAAAGCCCACGCATGGCATGACGGACAGCCAGAACATACCGGCGCAGAACAACTTATGCTAGTGATCATCGGATTCTCGTACTGTGCCTGGAACCCCAGAGCATGTGCACTGGGACTGACATCATTCCAGCGAATAAGACCATGGCCTCACTGTCATCTACGAGATCCTGGAACCATTCCAGTGACCGTTCACAGCATAGATAGTTGTCTTGAGGTTTATGGGTGAAAGCACATCGTCGTCCTCCGGATTCTGCTCAACCCAATGGTGAACCAACCCGTGAGTAACCTCCTTTGTCAGTTGTCACGACTGCGTATCCTGATGGAGCCAAGATTATCTAGCGATCGGGAACGTCGACACCCGACCGAGACTCAAGGCGCAAGACATCGCGAATCCGATCTTCCATCATTGCCACAGAGAACACCAGAGGAGCGATACATGTTTGGATTTCTCCTACAGCGTTCTGGACTCAATAAGCGGCAACTTCAGATCTTAGGGGACGCAGGCCAATGGCAACTGGCCTATGAGTTAGGTTTCCATTATCTAGAAGAACTAGACGACGGCTCCTTAACGATTTCATCTAGTTGAGTGTGCAAGAGAGGGTAGTTTAAAGTAGCAAACGCCTGTATTATATGTTTTAGAAATGATAGTGTAGTTCCATGGAAACTTTGTAAATATTTTGTTATACGTTAACTTATTTTCTGAGAGTTTTGTTTACAGATCCGGAATTCAGAGTGCATGGCGAAGAGAAGCCCCAAGAAGGATAACATCATCGAGGAAGTGAGGGCCTAACACGCAACTTCGCCATGACGCCCACTGAAGCCCTGATCGTGCAGTTCTTTGTTATGAATCTGATTATGTGTATATGTATTTCTGTTGGTTATTATTTGATTCGATCCCTAGAGGACGAACTTCTTATGTTAGCGAATTTTGTGTTTATCCGTTTAGTTCAGCGACCCGTGGTAAGAGCTCTCGATCACCCGAGTGACGAGCGTGTGGTATAATTCAGCTGTGCCTTCAGCAAGGGGGGGATGTCACAACCCAAGGGTGTGATTTTGTGTGTGCGCGCTTTGGCACTGCTAAATTATTTCCCGCCACGAGGAGCTTTCTTTGCAGGGTGCATTTCTCAGCTGCAAAGAGAAAACCCCGGTGCAAAGAAGTTCCCGCCACCCACATGCAAATTTGTGTCCCACTATTGGCTGTTTCTAAATTATTCCCACGTGGCAGCTAGCGATTGGCTTGCTAGCCGTATAAGAGGCTTGAGCAGTTTCCTCCCAAGTTGGAGGACTCCACAACCATCTGGAGGAGGAGGACTTCATGTCTCGTGAAGAACTCTAAGCGCTGCGGAGCCTAACAGACCCAGCGTGTACCTTAAGAAGGCTATAGGGGTCTGATCAACCTCTGGCCTCTCCCCATTGCCGAGCGCGATCCCTCGACGAACCCCTTCCCTGCGCGCAAGTTCTGCGGAGCCTAGCAAACTTCATGTGAGTGTATCCAGAGCTCTTCTCCGAGTTTTCTTCGGTTGACACGACGGGCTCGTGGTTTTAGAGCCTTCAGCCAGATTGGTCTAGAGTTCGCGAGATTAGAACTCTTGTCCGCTCTTCTTTCCTATCTGTAACTGCAACTCAAGCAACTTTTCCTGCCTGCACCGCGACCATCTACGGTGTAAGTAAAATAATCTTTAATCAACTGCTACGCGTCCGTGCCTAATTCTAGTCTGCCGGCCTGCATTCCCCGACCCGCGTGCCAGGGCTGCTGGCCACAGCCCGCCGCGCGCCCCTGAGGGCCTCGGACTGCTCCCGGCCCGCACAATTGTATCTGCGTCCAGATCATGACTCTCATTACTTTTTTATTCATATTTATTTGATTACTCTTTTGTACTTGTAGGTTAGCCTCACAAACCCACTTCACTACAAATATTTTGAGGTGCGATCATCCACACAAGGCGCATGTATCAATTTAGTGTTGTTTCCATTCCCTTACTGGATGTTTATAATATTATTCTTTAAAAAAAGAAAGTAAAATTAGTGATGAAGGACGTGTCTAAACGTTGCACTACATCACTGTATTGATGCGCTATATCACCATCGAGACATACTATAGTGACATAGAGACCACATGGGTCTACACGTGACCAGCAGCTACTTCTCTGTAATGGCATGCTCCCCCATTTTAGTGCACCGCAATGGCAAAGTAGCAGCTAAAACTAACCATGCACCATGTGCATAGTGCAGTTACTTTCAAATCATCTAATGGGATAGCTAGTAACATCTTAAGGGATAGACATCTTAAGGGATAGCCAGTAACATCTTAAGGGATAGCCAGCACGAGTTTGTTGCGGGTAGGTCTTGCTTGACCAATCTCATTTCCTTCTACGACCAGGTGACCTATCACCTGGACAAGGGAGAAGAGATTGATGTCATATATCTTGACTTCAAAAAAGCCTTCAATCTGGTGTCCCATGATCGCCTCTTGGAGAAACTGGCCAGTTGTCGCCTTGGGTCCTCCACGACCCACTGGCTGGAAAATTGGCTCCAGGGTCAGACCCAGAGGGTAGTAATTGATGGAAGTCACTCATCATGGTGTCCTGTGACCAGTGGGGTCCCCCAAGGTTCTGTCCTTGGACCCATACTGTTCAACATCTTCATTAATGATGTGGACACTGGAGTCAGAAGCGGACTGGCCAAGTTCGCCGATGACACCAAACTTTGGGGCAAAGCATCCACACCAGAAGACAGGTGGGTGATCCAGGCTGACCTGGACAGGCTCAGCAAGTGGGCAGACGAGAATCTGATGGTGTTCAACGCCGATAAATGCAAGGTTCTCCACCTTGGGGAAAAAAAACCCGCAGCATCCTTATAGGCTTGGCAGTGGTATGTTGGCTAGCACTATGGAAGAAAGAGACTTGGGGGTCATCATTGACCACAAGATGAACATGAGCCTGCAATGCAATGCGGCAGCTAGTAAAGCGACCAAAACGCTGGCTTGCATCCACAGATGCTTCTCAAGCAAATCCCGGGACATCATTCTCCCCCTGTACTCGGCCTTAGTGAGGCCGCAGCTAGAGTACTGTGTCCAGTTTTGAGCTCCACAATTCAAAAAGGATGTGGAGAAGCTTGAGAGAGTCCAGAGAAGAGCCACGCGCATGATCAGAGGTCAGGGAAGCAGACCCTACGATGACAGGCTGAGAGCCTTGGGGCTCTTTAGCCTGGAAAAGCGCAGGCTCAGGGGTGATCTGATGGCCACCTACAAGTTTATCAGGGGTGACCACCAGTATCTGGGGGAACGTTTGTTCACCAGAGCGCCCCAAGGGATGACGAGGTCAAATGGTCACAAACTACTTCAAGTTCGTTTCAGGCTGGACATAAGGAAGAATTTCTTTACTGTCCGAGCCCCCAAGGTCTGGAACAGCCTGCCACCGGAGGTGGTTCAAGCGCCTTCATTGAACACCTTCAAGATGAAACTGGATGCTTATCTTGCTGGGATCCTATGACCCCAGCTGACTTCCTGCCCTTTGGGCAGGGGGCTGGACTCGATGATCTTCCGAGGTCCCTTCCAGCCCTAATGTCTATGAATCTATGAAATGGAAGTACTAAAGCATGGCACAGTGACAAAGTCGCTGTAGGACAACATGTAGGTGCGTCCAAAATGAGTTACATTTTTGCATTAAAATTAAAAGAGGGTTTTATTTTTTTTAACTGTTTAAATCTTAAGCCTTTTCTTAAGTATGAAAACAGGCTTTGTGTGTTTAGTCTAGATTTACAAATTCTACAGTTTCTCTGCCTGAAGAAAAAAAATATGGGAAACAAATTGTCATGGGAGTTTTCAGCGGAATTATACTCATTTTTTTTCTTCTCATATTCGTGTTCAAATGCATAAGCACAACCCCAATTGATTAAACTGACTCAAAAATCATTTATAATAGCAATGATAGTACACCTAGAAATACACACAGACAAGCGAGGCACATTTTTAAACATGCGACCAAACACTTTTTCTTCTAATATTTCAAGGAGAACAAATAAATAGGTGCAAGTACAGTTGTATCATAACAAAAACCTCCAACTTATGACTTCACCATATTAACTTTTTGCACATAGAAAACTCTTTGCACTTAAACTCACAACATTTATAAACTGTGTATACTCATAGCCCAGGGGTGGGCACTTATTTCTGCTGGAGGGCTGCTTAATGAGTTTTGGTGAGCTGTTGAGGGCCACATGGGTAGCCCTGCCCCATGGTCACCATATTGGGATCAGAAGTCTCACCCCCTAACCCCTGACCTTTGTCACCAGAAGTCCCTCCCTGTGTCCCCCAGAAATACTCCTCTTGGGAGTGGGGGGAGGGGAGGCAGGCTGCCATCTTAGAACCAGAAAAAACCAAATCATACACTAGAAGTCAAACACCTACTAAAACATATTTCAATCTTATTACAAAAAATATTTGTCGTGATGTTTTTGTGTACTGTATATAGAAGGGGTTACATAACAACTAAAAAATAAAGCCTTACTCTTTTATATTGTGTGTGTGGAGGGTGGGGGGGTTGAGATCAAATCTAAATCTACTCGGCTGCAATTTAAAACCATTGTGTCCTGCATTTTGTGGCAAAGGTTGTTCTCTCTCTTTGTTATGGCAGTTTTTCAAATGTAACACTTCTATCATGTCCCTCCTCGACCAGCTTTCCCCCACCCCCACGTTAAGCATGCCTAGTTTTTTTGTGATCCCTGTCTTGCATTTACTAACACATTTTTATTCCTGGTTATGTTAGTTCTCAAGAAACATACTGTTCTCTGTGGTTTAGTAACAAGGAAGAAATAGTGAGAGCCATTCTGGAAAGATAATGCCACTTCTCATGATGTTCTAAACCCAATCAGTCTTATACTGCATCGCATCCGGATTTACTACAGTACTTGAACTCCTCTTTGAAAATAATATAGTACGAGCAAAGAAGCCATCTGAAGTTTTGCTATAGCATATAAAAAAGGATGACTAGCAAGAATCCGGTATAGTTCTGTATTCCTTCTGGTTTATAGAAGTAGCTATTAATGCAGCTCCCGGGATTGTGCTCAGTGTAATGTATTATCTTACATGTTATATTTATCTCAAACCTTCCTACCCTACCCTATTTTTCAAAGCCAAGTATGGCTTTCTGCAGCTCATTCAAATAACTCAGATATCTTCTTTCTGACCAGCAGATGAATATCATACCAAGAGACTCCAACCACTGCCTGAACTAGCTTTTATAATTCATGTCCCTCAATAGTCTCATTGTTTTGTTTATCCATATGTTTATCTCAGTAGTTTCCCGTCCCACTGTTCTTTCCTCCCCCTTCCCCTCTCCTTTGTATTTAAATTACTTTATTCCAAAGATGTCAAATATATAACCAGCAGGCCCGATCCAGCCTGCAGAACCCTAGCATCTGGTCCACAGTGCTGCCTGTAGGTCTGGGACTGGCACAGTGTGCAACATATTCTGGCCCCAGCTCTGCACTGTGTGTGTGGCAAACAGCTCATCTGGCATATGTTGCATATAGCATGAGGACTGTAGGAGCCACTCTAGGGCTCACACTGCATGCGGTGCCCATGACATATCAGCCCCACACACTGGATCCAGGGTCAGTACAGATCAGGCCCACAGATCAGACCTGTGTGCCAGATCCAGTGCTCAGGGCCATTCTGGTAAAGGTGTCACATGCAGCATATCAGCCACCTCATGTACCTCATGGCACACCAGGCTGGGGTCAGCATGTGCTTCATATATGGTTCATCTACATGTACAGTTGATACACAGCAATAAAGTGCAGTGCATATCACACCAAAGTTTATTGCTCCTAGGCACTGCACTTGAATGTATGCCCAGGACCTCAGCACGTTGAGCAGCCAAGGCTGGCAGGAGGCCTGGAGGATCAGCCTTTGAGCACCCTCATGCCCCAGCCAGCCATGTCAGTGTGTATACGTGTGTCGCTGCAAAGTAAAAATCTCTGCCGTAGGATAGTACTTGTATTTACAAGTACTGGACTACAGTAGAGTTAGTTTACTCCACAGGACATGGGGAATGGGGAAGAGGGAAGATCTTCAAGTAGGCAAGCTCTTCATAGTAGTTTATCCTAAACTTTGGAAAAAGTTTAAGAGAGGATTACCAGCATAAAGCCATGAAATCACAGACAGAAAGGACATTATTCAAGCTGGAAAAAATATGTAGTTTGACTCATTCTCTCACTGCATGTGACTTAATCCAACTTCCAGCATCATAAAATAAATGCAATAAGACAATAAGACCCTGCAACAAGGTCTCTAATAAGACCCTGCAAGAAGGTCTCTAGCATCATAACATAAATTCTATTATGTGGTTTGACCTCATATACAGTGATTAATATGTTTAGCTGAATACTCACTAAATAGTGCAGGGGCAACACGTAAGGGGTGCACATGATACAGCCCCTGCAAAAAGGCGCCGCCAACACTGTTGGCAGTGCCTGCGGGCAATGGCTGCCTGTGGGCAGTCCCTGATCACCCCTGCGGTCAGTCCCTGATCCATGTGGGCGGTCACTCCCTGCAGGTAGTCCCTGATCACCTCTGCGAGCAGTCCCTGAGTGCCCTGGCTGCTGCCAATGGCACCTGTGGGTGGTCACCAACCCATGGTTGGCACTCACAACCCCCGCCTTCACTGCCGACAGTGCCAGCAGCATTGGCAGGAGCCCAGCAGTGGTGAGTGGAGAGCTCCCACAGACACTGTCACACTCCCGCCGCCACCAGTGCAGCTAAGCCCCCCCCCAGCTGCAAGGGGTACACACTATTCATGAAATAGTGGATATCATGCACTTCTATGCATGATGTGTTTATTTTTTTCTCTAGTGGAAATCTAATCTAATTTTGTCTGCTAAGCTTGTCTATATACCTGAACGTACATGTGTGATAATTTCAGATAGCTTATAGCACTGCTTATAGGCATAAGGTATGTTCCCATATTTTTCAGGATGCTCATTTTAGAAAAGTTGGTTTTTAAACATTTTTGCCTTAGCCTATTTAATATTTTTACAAAGCTATACAATAGTAAGGGACACATTCATGATACATCCATAGAGAGCATTAGTGCTGGTAAGCAGGGAACAGAGAAGGGTGTAAATGCCAGGACTATTACTCAGGTAGAACCACCACAATGTGGAAGTGAATGATCAAAGGGAGTTTACAGCAAAGAGCTGAAAGGCAACTTTAAAAAAAAAAAAGCTCTTAATAAATACATGTGCAGATGACAGTGAAAGTATAGCTAAGAAGATAAAGGATAAGAGATGAGCTCAATTTATCTTACAATCACTTAGTTTATTTCCTATAGCTATTAGGGAAGTAGTTATGTTATTCACAAATCAACATATCTTGTTCTTCCTTTTGTACAATAATAAATCCACCCTTGAAACTTCCTGAAGTGAGCTCTCACTTTGAGAAATAGCTAGTCAGGTTAATAATGTCTTATTTATAATTATTCAGTTGTTTTGTCCAACATGCTGCTTGTTCAGTGTTAGGCCTTTGGGTTACATTTATCTATATCAACTTTTCTGGATTGTGACTTATTGGGCATGTCTACACATGCACTTTAATGTGCAGTAGCCGATTTTACTGCTCATTAAAGTATCACGTAAAAAAACATGCAATTACACTAATGTGCAATAAAATTGCAATTACACTAATGTACAGGAGGCTACTGTGCATTAAGCAATGCTTTAAAAGCATGTGTTTTCACTACTGCACATTAAGGTAGCCTGATGCTCATTTATTTAATACCTCACATTGGAGATACTAAATTTAATGCACATTAGAAAAAGTGCATTAGTGCACATGTAGACATTCTCACAGGAACTAAATATTATTGTCTGAACTGCAGCCACATCTAATATAAGCCATTTCTGTAGACTAACTTGCATATTAGTTATAATGTCTAAAATATTTATAAGAAAAAATTAAAAATGGAAAAGTTTATTATTAACTAGAGAGCTTCTCTATAATCACAACTGCTATTTACATACTACTGAATGTTTAGATCTTTAAGCACTTTTCAGAAAAGATAGATAATTACCTCATTTTATTTTATGGATGGGAAAACTGAGGTACAGAAAGATTAAGATATTTGTGCAAGGCCATCTGCAAAGCATCTAGCAGGTCAGGAATATATTACAGCTCTCCTAAATCTTGATAGGATTTTCTCTCAGCACAAAGTATTTTGTAGGGTTAGGGTCCTTGATAACCAGCAGAGTGGAATTTTTGACTGAAACTAAGATTTTTAATCATTCCGTCATTAAAACGATAAAAGCAAAGCAAAATATTGTTAGCAATATTGACATTTTAATTTTGTGTGTTGGATAACCATATTACAATACTTTACTTTTAACTTCTTCCATTGCACAAGGACATATAAGTAAATGTGTAGTTCATGGACTTTTAAAACCAATGCTTTTATCCATTTCCAATGCCCATGAATGAGAGGTAACTGCTTACTCATTTTTTGCCTCATCTAACTTCCCTGAATATGGTGTAGATACTCATTGCATGCTTACAGAAGTTACATTTTTCACACAATGAGGCCCCTGAAAGTGCTCTACAGTCATAAAATAACATACATTCACAGACACAGAGTGCTTTTAAAATAGCCAATTGCATGAAAACATAACCCTCATCTGATGAAGTATCAGACACAAGCATTCTAAGGCACACCGCCTTAGGGAACCTGTGTACAGGTAAAGGTTAATTTTGGACAATTCCACCTGCATCCCATGCAACTCTGCAGGACTGGGCTGGGATCTTGGGGGAGCCAGGCTGAGCCAGCAAGGAAGGAGGGGTTCCATTCCCCCCCCGCCCCCCACCACCACCACCACTTCTCCCTGCATAAGCATCTTGACAACAGCAGAGACTGCCATGCCTGTAGCTTTGATGGTGGGGAGGGAAATGGAGCCCCCCCCCTCCCCCACCACCTCATGGGCCTGGTCCCTCTACCCCTGCTGGGGTCTTGTGAGGAGACAGGTGAGGTCCACAAGGTGGGAGGTCTCTATTTCCCACCCTTCCACCCCAGTTCTGGGTGCTGCAGCCTCTGCCACTGTTAAAACAGTCACACTGGGGGTGGGGGTGGGAGTGGGAAAGGAGACTCCACCCAGCTTGTAGGCCTGGGCCAGCTCCCCCACAAGACACTTCCCTCCCTGCTCCCTCCCCATGCAAGTTGGTGACAGTTGCCACCTGGCACAGTGGAGTGGGGCTGGGGAGATGGGGAGTCTGGAAGCCCCCTGGGAGGCTGTTTAAATGCCCCCACTTGCTGGCCAGGGCTGATGCAGGTAGGCTGACAGCCCACCCCTGCGCCAGTTTCCCCCCCCATCCAACAGGTGAACAATGGAGCTGTAATTAATGGCACTTTGTATAAAGTCCCATGAGTTAGAGTGCCTTCCTGACAGATTACCTGCACTTGTGTACATACCCATTGTTAATTACCCTCTCTGTTAAAAATGTGTACATTATCTAGCGTGAATTTGTTTAGCTTCAACTTTCAGCCACTAGATCATCTTATATTTTTGTCTGTTAAATTGAGCTGTCTATTAATAAACTGTCTATTCCCCACATGGGTATTTATGCAAGGTTATAAAATCACTTCTTAACTTTATTTTATAAAAATAAAAGATGCCTGTTAACATGCAGGGATGATGCTCTGAAATGCTATAATTCCAGTGCATTGGAGCAGACTCAATTAATCTGTGCCAACAGTGTACTAATTATTGCTAACAAGCTTTAGTTAAAGTGCCCCTGCCACCATTTTGAAGCATGGGATGCTGAAAATACAAGATGTTGGCTCTGAGAACCACTCTAATTAAAGCATCATGCTCCTCCACCCCTGGAGCACATGTAGAAACACCCAAAGAAATTGACCTCCACTATAAACATAGTTTCCAATCCTTTAGTCTCTCTCATTGCTCTTCTCTGAATCTTTTCCAGGTTACCCTTTCCACTACCTATGCCCAAGACTGAAGTTTGGCTTGCAAGCTTATGATTACTATGATCTTTCCAATTAACCTTTTTAAATACAGGCATCATGTTAGATGTCTTCCAGTCTTCTAGAGCTTCTCTGGTATTCCAGGCCTTATGGAAAAACTGTGTTAAATGTTCTAGAAACTCCTTCTAAAGACATCTAAATTTTGGGTACTTCTTTGCTTCTTATTTCCATCCCTGTATGCAGGTTTCCTAGCCTGCCAGCTTCCACAGACAGCTGTTCCCTTATAAGCACTTCAGCCAGTCCTCATAAATTACATAATCCTTAGCATGAATGACTCATGCCCTCGGCACCTGGTGGGGCATGGTGGTGCTGGTGGCAGTGGGAGGGCAGCAGCAGTGGCAGGAGCACAGGGGTGCACTGCCATGCTCAGAGGAGGTGCATCACCATGCTCAGGGGGTGCATGTGCATGCACCCCCTATGTGTTGCCACTGGTCCTTAGGTAACAAACAAAAGAATAAGCCAACAAAACAAAACCCTTCTGCTCTCTCCCAGACACCCACAGAGGGGCTTCTGGCTCCCAACACAGCAGCCTGGGATGCCTTTTAGCAGGCAGTTACAATTACTGCTTGCTTCCTCCTCTCAAACTATCCCTTCACAGTCTTCTCTCTCAGACCTCTCTTCAGAGGGCTTTGAATTCCCAATTAACTCCCTCATTATCAGAAGGCCCACAACTAAACATCCTTAAAAGGGCTGGATGCCCCTTCTTAAGGGGACAGACCACCCTGTTACAATCCCCCACTTCTGTTACCTGTTTAAGGCCCTCCTGCCTAGTCTAGAAAACTGGTTTCTCTTCTTTCTTTTCTAGAGAGGCCATTTGAACTATATTACCACTATCCCTACTGACGGCAAACATTCTGTTTACCTCTCCCACTTATTCAGCTTTACACCTATGTAATTTACTCTGTAATCTGGTTTATATTGGCAAATTACATCTTTTTTGCTTTTCATATTTAATATTGTCTTTAAAAATAATCTTCCAAACTATAGCCTTTAAACTTTAGAAGTATTCCAGGATTATGGGACCATTTTCAGAATGAATGCTCTAAAAGTTTCCATGATCTTTCCTGTAAAGGAAGGCTTTATGGAAGTACAAGACATTATAGACACAGAGTTTCAATGATGAGAATATGCCTGATAACAAGACAGAAGTGAAGAGAAATCCCTGGAAAACAAAGAAGATCAATACTATTTTTCTTTCCACATGAATCTCAATTCTCAACCAATTCATCAACTTGAAATCTCAAATTCTCAACTTGAGCTAGTAACTTCCTAAGACTTAAGAGAAGTCATTTCTTGGTGCCTTGAGAAAGCTTAGCATTAATAGCCAAAACTATAGCTGCCTTTATAAAGAGTACTTTAAATAGAAACTGTATGCAACACATTTTGTGTGTCCTGTAATCAGCACAACCGGAAATAAGTAGTTCCTGTTCAGAAGCTGGACTTGACAGAAGTAAAATAGCTTTGAAAAAATATCCCACACGTACCTCTATTTACAGTACCTGAACCAAACCAAAATATACAGTCAATACCAACAAAATTATATAGCTGTATTTACATTCTCATAGGGACTGAAAACTTGCTTTGCAGAAATGTTTGCAAATGATTATTGAGATTATTTATTTTTGGAGGCACCTCTTTCTTCTTGAATTCACCAGACAAACTTCTGTAGATTTGGAGAGTATTTTTACAACTGACACTCTCCCAGAACATCCACTGGCTCCAGCATTTGAGGAAATAAACAACCAGGGACAATCTAATAGTCTACTCCTGTTGCAAAGATTACAGCTACGGAGTTTATATAATTTCCCTTATTTCAAGAGAAGACCCTATTTAAAAGGCAAACCACCTTAGTTAATGGTAAAAGTACTTCTGGGCCATTCTAAGAATGTCAGGGAGAAGAAAATTAATCCCATTATTCATCAATGAGGATGCAGGTTTTCCGTTTGCCATGGAAAAACGGATTTTCTCCTTTAAAAGAGAAAAACATCAGAAACAGCAGGGTTCCCCTTGTAGGCTGGCAGAGTTCCAGTCTGCAAGGGGTTGGGGAGAGCAGGAGGAGGGCAATCAGGCAGGGGACTCCACATGAATGTGCACACACACACACATGCATGTCACAGCCAGGCAACATGGAGAGCAGCATGTCACAGCCAGGCAGCATGGAGAGCAGTTTCTGCAGCTCGTTGCAGATAAGTCTGGGCAGGGAAGTGGGGATTGAGGCCCCCATAGTGAGGGTGGGAGGAAAAGGGTTGGGCAGACCTGGGGCTGGGGCTGAGAGTGCTACCCAGCCAGGGCAGTGCACGGGGCTTGGGGCCAAGATGGGAATGTGCAGCTGCAAGGCCCAGGCAGGGAGCAGAACAGAGCCTTGAGCAGCTCATCTGGGATGCGGTGAGGGGGTTGGCTCCCTGCCACTACGCACACTCCTGGGGGATCCATGTGGGGCATGTGCCCCCCAGATTTTTGCATTGAATGGGGGCAAGTATGGGCTGCCCACTGTGGGCTCAGGGCTCCCTGCCCTGCTGCCCTCTCCCAAGGGCCTCCACAGCCCACCAGACAGGACCTGGCACCGCAGGGCAGAACAAGGTGGAGACATTCAATGCCACTGTCAGGAGCCCCACATCACCATGGCAAGACACCCCCTGCCTGGCAGCAGCAGGTGTGGCAGTGTGGAATTATGCCCCCCACTGCTGCCAAGTGGGCAGGGGGCACCTTGCTATGGCAATGAAGGGCTCCTGGCACCTGCCCTGCCCCTGTCTGCCCTGCTATGCCAGGTCCTTCTCACTAGGCCTGGGCCACAGAGGCTCTGGGGGAAGGTCAGCAAGATAGGGAGCTCCAAGCCTGCGGTAGTCGGCCCACATCCACCCCCACATGGGCTCCACTTCAGTGGTATCATCCATGGGGGAGAGGAGCTGGGCTCCATGCTGCATTCCAGCCACAGCAGTCGCCACCTTCCACAGGTAGCAGCCGAGGCTCAGGCACTTCTGGGGGGGTGGGGGGAGCAGGAAGCAGAGGGCTGCAGACCTGGATCCCTGACCCCATAGCCCTGGTAGCTGGGGCCCCCTCCAGCAGGGCAGAGGTTGGAGGGCTGCAGGTCCTAAGTGAGACACCAGCAGGGATGGGGGGGCTGTAGGTTGGAGAGTGAGGAGCACTGGCAGGACCAGGGGACTGCAGGTTAGGAGCTAGGGGCATCAGCAGAGCTGTAGGGCCATGGGTCAAGAGTGAGGAGCACCAGAAGGACCAGGGGACTGCGGGTCAGGAGTGAGGGGCACCAATAAGGCTGGTGAGCTTTCAGTCAGCTTTCTTGCATGCATACTAGCCTCTGGTTTCTTTACCATTTATTCCATCCAGGAAGAGCGTACACCAACTGCAGATGCTTCCTCAGCCCGACGTAGGGTATTTAAACCCAAAAGCTTGCTAAAAAAAATGCTTCCAACTATTTGAGTTGGTCTAATAAAAGATATCAGATTTACCCAAAGAGTCTTGTCTGCCTCAGTAGAACTTGTAATCTATTAATTATTTTCTACCAGTGTAACTTCATGCATTTTCTACCGGTGTAACTTCATGCAGGATGCCAAATGCATCCTTACGTCACAGATCCACTGGCAAAACACATGTATATGCACCACATTAGAACACGTTTTTCCACTGCCTCTCCCTTGGTTTTTGTGGTCTTTAATCAGAATTATGTATATTATAGTGGTACCTTTGCAGCTGGTTTGCCAATCGTAACCTCAGAGTAAGGCATCAGACTTCCATCCACTAGTATACATGCATCTGTTTCATACTGCAAGAGAGCAACAGAAATATTTCTTGTCTGCTTTCAGCTCAACCCATTCACACCTGTTCCCTTAGAATAGATGGCAAAGCTGCTGCAGCATTATGTAGTAGACTTTACTTCTGCTGGAGTAACTGAACAATTAGCAAGACATGCTCAATGCAATTAAATACATTTGTACAAAGACTGCAATCAGGTTTCCATAAACATATTAAAACAAGAACGACAGGGGCCAGTCTTTTTCTGTTCCTTCAAAAAATTAGTAAACGCTAGTACCACAACTCCAAAACATAACAATTCACTCTGCTTAAACCTATAAGTGCATCTTATAAAATATTCAGAGCAGTAACTGTTCATAGTAGTACAGACCTTAATTCTTCAAACATCCCTAGAAAGTAGGTTGGTATTAGAGATGGAGAACCTGAGAAAGAAGGAACTCTCAGCACCTAGGGACACACTGCTTCAGCCTTTAATCTGTTTCCTGTATTTTGAAATTGGTCTGGTTATTTGAAACTCATTAAAGCAAGATCTTTATGCAGAATTTGAAAAAGAAAAAACAGAACAAGAATATTAGAAAAAAAAATGATGATGAAAGTGAAATCACAGAAACACATACTTATTAGGCAAAACTTCCACTTCAGGTGTGTCCAGATATTCATCTGCTGTAAATTAACAATACCCTGTTGATGTCAAAGGAGTTTCACCAGTTTTTATCAGCTGTGAGCCAGACCCTGCATTCCTGTAGCAATCTGATATAATCCCACAAATGCATGACCCTAAAAGCAAACAAGAAACATCTTTCCTATACACTTCTCTATTTTCCTGGTAAAATAATATTTAGGTATCAAATCTTGTTAGATTGCATTCTATGGACATCTTTCTTTAAAAAGAGCCACTTCTAAAGGTTAATTAAAACGTGGGGGAAAGGAACTCTTTTACAAGCAATACCTTTAAAACAAGTCTCCCTTTTTTAATATAAATTGTCTCACTTACTGCCGGCTGGCCCTTGGTGTTAGCAGCACTGTTAAATGAGCAGCCAACAGTAGACAGTCACACTGCTGAAATTCACAGATGAGGGCAAATAAAGAGAAGTTGCAACCAACAGAGAAATTAACAGAAAGACCAAAAAGATTAGAAACATACAGAAACTGAAATATGAATCAGGTGGGAAAAATAAGCACTAATAAGAGGCAAGGGTTTTCTGGTGACATCCTTACTGGACCAATTTAAAGTTGAGCTAATGACATGGTTATGAACACACATAACTATAAAACTTGCAGAATAATTAATGGTTTAGAAGTAGTATAAACATGAAATTGAGAATACTGCTAAGCAGGGCACAACATAAATGAATCATTGGCAATTCTTTTGATCCCAAATTATTCTGTGATTCAGTATGGTTTCCAGATGCCAGAGTGCTCAGCAGTAGCTGAAATGAAGCTCTATTAAACCCTGAACATAGCTACACAGTTCAGCTACAATTGGGAAAAACATTTTTTTTTTTTGCTTCATATTATATGTTTTATGCATAGTAATTCACAGTGAATATATACAATTATCATGCTGATACAACATTATAGTATTACAATGTTAGGGCACAAAGAGATAAATTGTGTTGATTCAACATGGACTACATGAAAATTAAAGCCTATGTAAATCACTCTCTAATAGATATCTGCAGTTTGAGATATTTAATTGGCAAGAAGATCATGATCATAAAACTTACAAAGCATTTGTAAAAGTTACAAATCTTTATTTTATATTTTAAAAAATTAATATTTTCATCCAGTCTGTTAAAAATCCCATTTAAATTTTAGCCACAAAGCACAATTGACTATTTAATAGAGACTGGTTAATGTTAAAGTGATCCTACAAACATTATAACCGAAATAAAATAATAACCAGGTACTGATTTAAAAGAATATAAAGTTGCTTTCTCTTATGTTGTCATTACACTCCTTGTTGCTAAGACAATGTTTATTCCAACTGGACCATTTCAAATCTTTGCCAAAAGAACAGGTTACTTTCAAATTGATTTCTTTTACTGACAAAGATGATGTGGACCAGCCTGCACCACTCATCAGAAATTGGATAAAATAGTACCATAAGAAGGCAGGGAATCATCCACTCCAACACCCAACTCAAGGCAGGAACATCCCTGTCTAAACCATTCCAGACAAAGATTTGAGACTAATTCCTAGAACTCAATATATCCATTTAAATGTGTGGTGGATAGGTCTAATATAAAGGGATAATGCTTTAGCTCACTTTATTCCATAAAAGTTCCAACACTTTGTAAAGGTATAAAACAGGATAATGCCATTTGCTAAGTGAAGTGAAGGTGAATCAAACTATGTGCCCTAAGGGTCTTTGTGTTCAAGTTATTTCAGATGTAGCAGGAAAGGTAAAATGTAGAATCAGTCCTGGAAATATTCTATGCTTCCAACATGACCCAAAATAGCCAATCCAGAACCCTTGACTGAAGGAGCTTTTTCGCAGAATAGTTACAAAATCAAAACACTTCTACTGTGGCTTCTCTGAAACCTTATTAATTCTAAAATCACTTAGAATTTGTATTGAAAGGAGTAGCTACAAAACATTATTTCCACTGTATAAAAATGTTCAATAATTGGGGGTGAAATATGTGAGAAAAAATCATCCAGAGCAGACCAAGGGAGCTAGCTGATGGGCCAGTTGCAACGGTAAACGCAGTGGGGAAAGCTGCCTGCCCAGAAAGTCATGGAATTTAGGTTGTCAGTAAACCTTGAGGGCCCACGGTGTGGATAGCCTGGGAATCCTCTCTCTATGGCCACTCACCTGGAAGAGTGTAATGAAGCCAGGAAGTCAGCAAGGTCTCCACAACAAGTCTCATTAAGCCACCAAATCCCATGGAATGTTTTAGATGAATAAGTACTTTCCTCCAAATAATTCTTCAGCCAGAAAATTTCCAACCAACTCTAGTTATCAGTTTATTCATCTGTGTTTACATCACCTTCCAACTCATTTATCATGGTTAGAATGTAACAGATGGGTTGTTACCATTACAGGTAGGCTCTGCTTGTGATTAATTTATAAATTGATTGTAATCATGTTTTTCTAAAACACTTACAGTGGTATGTTTATCATTTTCTTTTTCCATTTAGTGTTGACAGTATCATAATCCAGCCAGAATGTTGGTTTTTATTCTAGTAACAGCTGATTAATCTCCTTTTTCTCTCTTTTTTAATGTAGTAATTTAAACATTTTGTAAGCTAATTAAACACTCTAAGTAATATTATTTATCCAAACTTATCTTTACCCTCTTACAAAAACATTTTAGAGAAATGAGCCTAAGTCATTTCACTACTTTAAATCTCTAGTTCGGGATCAACTGCTAGCTTTCACTTAAAATATGTTATATATGTAACCCTATAAATGTTAATGGTACTGTCTAACCAAATGAAGCAAAAGGGCCCCCATCCTGCAAAATCTTTTGCACATACATAGCCTGAAACCATAGCCTGTTCAGAGAGAGAACTCGGACACAACCCTGCAAACTTTTGGTAAATATAAATGGCTCCATTGCTTTTGATGTCAATGTTTTCCAGATCCTTGCAGGTTTTATGCTGGAGGACTTATCTACTAGGGCTGTGCAAAGCTTTGGGTGCTGATTTGATTTGGTTAGATTCAGTGGCCAAATCTCCAAATCCAAATCAAATCAGGGGACAAATTAAAAGGTCTGAATCAATTCAAAGCTCTCCAACTCTATTCAGAAAAGATTCGGAGAGCTTCAGTGATTTGGGCAGTCACCACCTGCTGCAGCAGGGAACTGGACCCAGACTAGGAGCTGGTAAGTAGGGGGCAGGGGAGGGGAGGCTGGAGGCGTGGGGAGGGGACCATGGGGGGATTCCTGCCAGACCCCATCCCCTGCCTGCTCCTCCAGCCCCACTCTGATCCCTGTCTGCTCCCCCAGCCCTGCCCTCACCATAGCTGCCCCACCCAGCCCCAGCTCCCAGTGCTTTAAAAAAAGCCCCTACTCACTGGCTGCTGCCCGGTGAGGGGGGTGACCCTCACTGCCCCCGACTGTCCCACGCTGCATGGGAGGCTCTGCCATGACCCCCCCCCATACCCTCCCCCACTCTCCCAGCCCCCCCATGGCTGCCCTGTCTACCCCAGCTCCAGCCCTTTAAGAAAAAAAAAACCCAAACTCACCAGCTCCTGCAGTGGCTTTGGGGCTTCTGGAGGCTTGTGCAGAGCCCCCCTCACAGCATAGGGAAGTGAGAGGGGACAGCAGGGATTGCCCCTCCGCTGGGTAGCAGCCACTGAGACCAGGTTTTCCTTTGTTTGTTTTTTTCTTAAAGGGCTGGGAGCTGGGGTGAGCGGGCAGTAGGGGGCACATGGCAGAGACCCCCATACAATGGCAGAGGGGGGCAGTGGGGATTTCCACCCCGCTGGGCAGCAGCCAGTGAGTGCAGGCTTTTTTTTTTTTTGTCAAAGTGCTAGGAGCTGGGGCAGGCAGGGCAGCCATTGGCAGGGCTGGGAGAGCAGGCAAGGGATGGGGCCTGTATGATTCAGAGATTCAGCAGCAGCCAAATCTGCAAATCATATTTAGCCAAATCAATTCTGGACGATGATTCAAATCACCAAATCAAATCACTGTCCCCCGAATCGGCCAAATCCTAAGCGAATCCTAGATGCTTTGCACAGGCCTATTATCTACGTATGAAAATCCCACCAGTATATATACAGCTATAAAAATGTTTTAAAAATGAAAGATAAAAAATAAAAGCATACATGATATGCTCCTTGCATCAGTGTAATGGGCAAGTTGGTCTAGATATTTTACTTCTGTCAGGAGCAAGACTAATTTTACACTGGAGTAAGTTTCAGCATAATAGTGTTTGTGTGTACATGTCTGTGCTCTGAAATATTTTGATGGTTCATGATTTGTCATATTTACAATCTCATTGTGGTGTATTTTCAATACAATCTTGGAAAGGTTATTTATAGCATTAATCATTAAAAGACTTTTTTATAGCTACATAAGTCTTAAAGGCTTAAACAGTAAAACTTTCATCAATCCATCATTGCCCTGCATCAGCCAACTGCTGCTTTTACCTATGTGGCCTGTCTGGCTCTGAGATCCTGGTGACAGGATGTCTTCTCCCTCCTCAAGTGGTGACACGTGACAGGACTGCCACTTTTTATTCACACACTCTGAAGTTAACCCCTTGGTAACACACCAGCATATTTCACTTGTTGCTCCAGTGCTTATCATTTTTTGCAACTGGAGTTGTGCTGAGGGCTTGAGTCTTGCTCTTTGAGAAGAAAAAGTGCAGTAAGACTTCATGACCAGGCATAGAAACCAAGATATTCATGAAGTTATTGCTACAGCAATGTCCACAAGGACCACAAGTGGAAACCAAGCAGTGCCATATAAAGACAAATGATTTGAAGGTAGTCAAGAAATAGACTAAAAACAGAAACCAGCACTGCAGTCACCTCTTCATGCTACTAAGAGTTAGACAGGATTTTGGCATGGGACAATAGTACAAAGTCATATTTTGCCCCAGACTAAAAGATACTGAGGACAGCAGAACAAATTACTACTTCCATAAGGATGCTCTAGATAGCCACAATCTCTTTGTTTGGCAGAAGCCCAACTGAGACCTGGCAAAAACTAGCCACAATAACCAGACCTTCATCTCTGTTGCCAGTGTCTTGACCAGCATCCCTGTTGTCTCAGAGATCACTTAGGCTGCAAGCAACAGAGCTGAGAAAAACAATTGTGCGTCATTGTGACAGGGGGCCATCCCCGGGACCAGTCATAGTATTGGCCTGCCCACCTGTCTAAGGCAGTTCGCCCACCTGCCTCACCTTTGTTGTAATAAAATCAGTAGTTGTTTGCAAGGCGGGAGGCTGCCAATTTACTGTTCCGATGCCAAGAGCATAATACATGGCTCTAACCTTCCCTTTACTACGTCCCATGCCTCGCAGGTGGCATCCAAATCACTCCTAACTCACCCAGCCCCATTGCTGGGCCGCAATAGGCCATCAGCCCAAACTATCCACTATTATTCCCCTGGCCCCATTGCTGGACCTCACTTGGCCTGTGGTCCAAACTTGACCACAGGTGTCCAAAGACTTACCTTGGCCACATGCCCCCTCACTAGGGCCTCAAGTCACACTCTGAGCTCTATGCCTCTCAACAGGCTTCTGGTCCCTCACACTCTGCACCTCACTGGGGTCACTACTCTGCCCCTCACTGGGGCCATGGGGCCTTATGCCTTGTGGGCCTCATGTGTCTGTAGACCTGCCTGGACCCCATTCTCGGCCTACAGTCCACTGAAGCCTCAGGCATCTATAGAAATACCTGGAACTCACTCTCAGACTGCCACTAAGCCTCCCTCTGATTTAGGCCTTGGGCCTCAGGCCCTCCTGACCTCTGTGGTCTTGCCCAAGCCTCACTTTCTGACTCTGGGCTTCAGGCCCTCCTGGTCTCCATGTTGTTGCCCAAGCCTGTTGCTTTTCTGTCAGGGTATGCTCCCTTAGCTTTTTCCCTCCACAGGGTTACCCACAAGGCAGCAGGGGCTGAGGTTTTCCGGCATTCCATACTTGCCATTCATTAGAGAGTCACTGATGTGGCATATCCTGAGGACTGCCCAGCCACTGGCAGCCCCACTACACCATCTGCCCTAGCAGGGTGCAGCTTTAAGTCATTCCCCAGGACCAATGCAGGCCTACCTGCCCTGGTCTTTCTTCACCCCTCTGGGGCTCATAGATGATCTCCTAAGGCTCCTCACTCTGAATCTATATTGCAGTATCCATTTCATAGCTTTTTCTCATTGACCCAACTTACTCCAGCCCCTTTATAGGACACCTCCCATCCAGAGGCTGTATTTCAGCCTCCTTCATAATAGCCTGCATGCTGATTAAGCTCCCATCTTCTTTTAGCAGTGATATCCCCCACATCCCCTACTCTTTTAGGCTCTGGCCCCACTTTCAGGTAAGCCAGGGTGCCATATGGCTCTCCACAGCCCTGGCCTGCCCCTCACAGTGGGCATGCTTGACCTTCAGTCACATGGGCCCTGGTCCCAGCCTAAACCAGTTGAGAACCCTGGGTTAATCAACAGCAGCTGACCTTCCTCCTCAGATACGGTTCCCCATTGGGCCCCGCCATAAAGCCATCTCTCACTGGGCTTGCTTAGAACCCCAGAGATATTACACAAAGCATCTCTTCACTCAACTGGCCTCACCTGAGCCCCTGGCTACACCCCTGCCAGTTCTAATCAGGGGCTTACCTAGCCCCTGTACAGGCCTACATCTATAAGCCCCTTCCTAGGTTGGCCTAATTCTTCCTTAAACCCATAGACTTTTCCTCAGGACTTGGGACCCCACTGGGTCCCTAGGAACCTCCTCCATCCCCATAGTTCCTATCCTAGACCCCCAGGTGTTCCTAGGAGCAGAGGAGGTCCACCTGGATTATATTAACTCAGCAGCATTCCTACAGCAACTGCCAGCTATACTACTCAGGGCCTGCTCTTATCCTGCAGTAGCATAGCCCTGCTCCAATCAGGCGGCCTCCTGATGGCCATGTGACCCTCCTGATTGGCACTGCAGTCACCTGCAGGCTGCCCTGCTGCCTGCTGAAGCACTTAAAGTGTCAGGCATCAAAGGTGCTTTGCCATACACCTCCCCCCTTAAAATGGTTACCACGGGGGTGGGGAGGACGTCTCTCTGTCACTCCCCATGCAGGCTCCTCTGTACCCTGCACCAGCCCTCTAAGTGGCAAGCACTCCAATGGTGATCTGCCACATTTATTATCTTTGTCTTTATGTAAAATGTATACAAATGGCTGTGGCCCAGTGATGGACACAGCCATCACAGACAGATGTAAGTAAGGATCCTCTCCACTTTATGCTCCCCCTCCCTCCAACTTATAACCTGCATCCAAATACCCAAAATGGAAACTGCAGTTGACAAAAATGACCCCTCCTTCCTCCCCTCCTGAAAGAATCAACTTCCCCCTCCTGCTGCATAGCCAACACTGGGACACCACCACAGCCTGTTATTTAGCCAACTGACTCCCTCTACCCTTGTCTGACCATGTAAACCCATGTCCACCAGGCCTTACACTAAGTTTCCAACCACATTAATTTTTTTTTAAAAAAGAATTCCTTAAATAGAATGATGTTAACTGAGGACCAAGCCTTATATGGTTCTGTTACATAGCACATAGTACATTTCAGTAACACAGGAATTCATACAGGAAAATCAGTGCGTTTGTTACAGCTACTATCTCATCTCAGTGTACTTTTCATAAAACCTTGGAAAAGCTTTTTTATTACACCATCAATCTTAAAGGCTTAAAAAGTAAAACCTTTATCAATTTTTAAAGTTTACTATGATCCATATACTGGTAATATGCAAAGTACACATAGGCAACAGTCTGTGAAACATGAGTCATAAGGCAAAACCTACAGATTCCTTTAGCTGTACAAATGCCAGAAATGCTTTGCAAAACAGCCTTAATAGTGTGGTCAACTCTGAGTAAGGGACAGAAATGGAATTTTTGAGACAACATGGAATTTTACAGATATTTCAAGACCATGTTTGAAATGTTATATGTGTTCAGCTATGCAGAAGATCAGAAGATAACATGCTTGTGAACAACAGTAACACACATCTTACTGCAATTCTCCCAGCTTTCATAAATAGATACTTACTTTTGTATTTCATCATGTGGCTCAGAGTCACATCCTCCAATGTGAGGGCTGCCTGCAGAAATACAGTTATATTCAGATATACAGAATACAGAAATATTCACTCACTTGTCCCCATGAGACCCACTCTACTCCAGCACCCTATCTCATGCTAGTACATAGATACGTGGCCCCATGGGCTCTAGTAAAAAATAAATAATGCACAGTAAATGCCAGTATGAAATCTACTAAAAAAACTATTTGCAAACCAAAGAGGCTTATGCATAAGCCAAAGAGCATAGGATGAACAATGGGAAAGGACTTTTTCCCCAGACTGTTGGAGACAGTATCCCAAAAGTCTACAAACACACTTTTGATACTGTAGTAACTGAACAATAACTGCATTTTACCTTGTGTACTTTAAATAGTCGGCACCTACATCCTGCTGGAGGAGATCCGCCAACCTAGAAGAGAACACATGCTTACCTTCACCTGTCCCCCAAAGGTAAGCGTGTGTTCTCTTCTAGGTTGGCGGATCTCCTCTGGCGGGCTTTAAACTAGGCTCGTCGGGGGGAGGGGATGATGAGGGCGGGGGAAGCCGTGGACCACCAAACCACGTGGCACCCACAAGGACAGCCCAGCCTGAAGGAGAACATCGGGAACCTGCAATCCATGGGGAGGCCAGCAGTACACCACAGGTAAGCAATAAGCAGGTAAGCAATAAGGGGCACTTTGGGCATCAGAGCCGGGGGACAACAAAGGCACCAGCCACAGGGCTCAAGTGCCTATACATTAACACTAGGAGTATGGGGAGCAAGCAGGATGAACTAGCACTCCTACTTGCAGAAAACACCTACAACTTAGTAAGGCTAACAGAAACCTGGTGGGATCCTTCCCACGACTGGGCGGTACACATTGAGGGTTATAAGCTGTACAGAAAGGATAGAGTGGGAAAGAGAGGGGGAGGGGTGGCGCTCTATGTCAATGAGCAATATACATCGACCCTTATCAAAACAGAATCGGAGGAAGAGAAAGTAGAAGGATTGTGGGTTAGGTTACATGGAGGTCAAGGAGAAAGGGATTTGATGGTAGGGATCTCCTACAGACCCCCATACCAAGGGGAACAACTAGATTTGGGGCTCCTGATGCAGCTCCCGGAGGCAGTAGTCATGGGGGACCTAAACTACCCAGACATCTGCTGGGAGACACAGACATCAAAGTTCCACCGTTCATGCAGGTTCCTATCCTGTGTACAGGACCTCCATCTGATGCAGGAGGTACATGGTCCCACTAGGGGGAATGCCTTACTGGACCTGGTATTGGCAACGGGGGATGACATGGTAGGAGACCTACAGATCGGTGGTCTCCTGGGGGACAGTAATCACCAAATAATAGAATTCACCATAAGACATCAAGTGGGTAAGGTAACTAGTAGGGTGAAAGTGCTAGACTTTAGGAAAGCTGATTTCAATGAACTCAGGCGTTTAGTCAAGGACACACTGCAGAGTAAGAGTTTTAATGAGTTGGAAGCCCAGGAAGGGTGGCTGTGCCTTAAGGAAATGATCCTTTGGGCACAGAGGGAGACGATCCCAATGCGGGGAAAAAGGGGGAAAGGGGCCAAGAGGCTTCCTTGGCTGACCAAAGAAATCCAGAGCAGTCTACGGGCTAAAAGGGGGGCACATAAAAAGTGGAAACGGGGAGAGACTACTAAAGAGGAGTATACCTCCTCTGCTCACGCTTGTAGGGAGGCAGTTAGACAGGCCAAAGCTACCATGGAGCTGAGGATGGCATCCCAAGTTAAGGATAACAAAAAATTGTTCTTTAGATATATAGGGAGTAAAAGGAAGGCCCAGGGTGGAATAGGACCTCTACTAAATGGGCAGAAGCAATTGGTGACGCACAGGGGGGACAAGGCTGAACTCCACAATGAGTTCTTTGCCTCAGTGTTCCTAAGTGAGGGGCAAGACAAGGCTCTCACTGGGATTGTAGAGAGGCAGCAGCAGGACGCCAAACTACCAAGCGTAGACCCTGAGATGGTGCAGAGTCACTTGGAGCAACTGGATGCGTTTAAGTTGGCAGGCCCAGATGAGCTCCATCCAAGGATACTGAAGGCACTGGCTGACGTCATTGCGCAACCACTGGCAGGAATATTTGAACACTCGTGGCGCACGGGCCAGGTCCCGGAGGACTGGAAAAGGGCCAATGTGGTCCCCATTTTGAAGAAGGGGAGGAAGGAGGACCCAGGCAACTATAGGCCAGTCAGTCTCACCTCCATCCTTGGCAAAGTCTTTGAAAAAATTATCAAGGCTCACATTTGCGAGAGCCCGGCAGGACAAATTATGCTGAGGGGAAACCAGCACGGGTTCGTAGCAGGTAGATCAGGCCTGACTAATCTAGTCATTTTTAATAACCAGGTTACAAAACGCCTGGGCACAGGAGTAGGGGTTGACGTTGTTTACTTAGACTTCAGGAAGGCCTTCGATACGGTATCCCACCCCATACTGGTGGACAAGTTAAGAGGCTGTGACTTGGATGACTACACAGTCCGGTGGGTGGCAAATTGGCTAGAGGGTCATACCCAGAAAGTCGTGGTGGATGGGTTGGTATCAACCTGGAAGGGTGTGGGCAGTGGGGTCCCGCAGGGCTCGGTCCTTGGACCGATACTCTTCAATGTCTTCATCAGCGACTTGGACAAGGGAGTGAAGTGTACTCTGTCCAAGTTTGTGGATGACACAAAATTGTGGGGAGAAGTGGACACACCGGAGGACAGGGAACAACTACAAGCAGACCTGGACAGGTTGGACATATGGGCGGAAAACAACAGAATGCAATTCAACAAGGAGAAATGCAAAGCACTGCACCTAGGGGGGAAAAATGTCCAGCATACCTACTGCCTAGGAAATGACCTGCTTGGAGGCACGGAAGCGGAAAAGGATCTTGGAGTCCTAGTGGACTCCAAGATGAACATGAGTCATCGGTGTGACAAAGTCATCAGAAAATCTAATGGCACTTCATCATGCATCAGCAGATGCATGACGAACAGAACCAAGGAGGTGATACTTTCCCTCTGTTGGGTGCTGGTCAGACCGCAGTTGGAATACCGCGTGCAATTTTGGGTGCCGCACTTCAAGAGGGATGTGGATAACCTGGAGAGGGTCCAGAGAAGGGCCACTCATACGGTTAAGGGCTTGCAGGCCAAGCCCTATGAGGAGAGACTACGGCACCTGGACCTCTTCAGCCTCCACAAGAGAAGTTTGAGAGGCAACCTTGTGGCTGCCTATAAGTTCATCATGGGGGCACAGAAGGGAATCGGTGAGGCTTTACTCACCAAGGTGTCCCTGGGGGTTACAAGAAATAATGGCCATAAGCTAGCAGAGAGCAGATTTAGATTGGACATTAGGAAGAACTTCTTCACAGTTAGAGTGGCCAGGGTCTGGAACGGGCTCCCAAGGGAGGTGGTGCTCTCCCCTACCCTGGGGGTCTTCAAGAGGAGGTTAGATAGGCATCTAGCTGGGGTCATCTAAACCCAGCACTCTTTCCTGCCTATGCAGGGGGTTGGACTCAATGATCTATCGAGGTCCCTTCCGACCCTTACATCTATGTGTGGGGGCCAAGGGGGATCCGGGAAAGTGTCGGCTGGGTTGTGGCCACAAACCCGGCACGTAGATGGGTACTTTTGACAGTTGGAGTAGAATTAGGCACAAACACGTACTGGTTCAAACAAAGATGGCTTTACTTACACTGTCAAGATGTACAGCGTAGGAAGAAAGTTAACTTCAACCTTCAGTTACAGTTTAACCGAGGAGCTCTTATTTGACGAGATATCTTTAATACGAGCATGCAGGACACGGGGGTACGTTGGAGTTGGTCAGCGACGAGGAGCCGTCAGCGGTTGATCAGTCCACCACATTCACTCCAAGATGGGCATGGAGTTCTCCAACTTGGGCGGAAACTGCTCCAACCTTTTATACGGCTAGCGAGCCAATTGCTAGTCACCATGTAGGAATAATTTAGAACCGGCCAATAGTAATGTGTGAATTTGCATATGAGTGGTGGGAACCTTTCCACGCCGGGGTTCTCCACTGTGCCGAGAAATTCCCTCGTGCAAAATCTCACCGTGCCTTGTGCTAGAAAGTTCCACTGTGCCGAGGCACTCAACCACTAAGCTCTGCTCTGACACTATGAATCTATGAATCCCTGAAGAATGCTACTCTTAACTTCCTACATTCCCAATATCTGTTAAACTTGGGGTTGTGGATGAGGAAGAGAACAGGAGAGGCCTCTATAAAGAAAGAGAGCAGCTCAGTTTTACTAAGTCATAAGAAACAGCAAGACCAAAAGGCAGGGTGGGAACTTACACCACAAAGCAAAGAGGATACTACAGTAATTAATGACTTGGGAGAGTACAGATTCAATTTAACCTACAAGTTGAAGGAAAAAAGATTCATGATGGAGCAAATCCTAGCAGTGACAGAGAAGACAAATCAAATGGATGTAGAGATGTACTGGCACTTCATAGACACTGTGAGTCCACATATAAACACAAATGGGAGAGCTTGCTCCATCAAAAATACTGCTAACCTCCTCTCTCCTCCATAAAGTTCATGCGTCTCAGTTCTACAATTAGAGACTAGTCCTGGTAGGAGTCAGAGCTAACCACTAAGACCACCCAGATAAATGACTCCTTTACAGAAGAAGAAATAGGCCCTGGTGAGGCTGCTCACTGCAACTGTGAGCCTTTAGCCCTCCATGTTCTTAAAAGTGTGGACACAACGCTGTTTGAAGCCCTTTCCAAAGGGAAATATTTCAAAAGGGCAGGAGTTGGTGCTTCTAATTGTTTTCTGTGAATGAGCTGAGAAAAATTCAAATGCAGCAACCCCCCTTCAACTTTAACCCTGGGTGAAAGATGGTTAAAGTTGGAGGTGGCTTGCTGCAATTGAATCGTTCTCAGCTCATTCACACAAAACAACCAGAGCATACAAGCTGCTGCCCTTTTGAAACATGCCACTTTTGAAGGCTCCAGTATGTGTCTTGTAGTGGCTCATGGTCCGCCCATAGTGCCTGATGCTTCCTAGGGTCAGATTCACCTGCTGCATTCTCCAGTCCCCTTTGCCTCCAGTCTCTGGCCTGCCATGCTTTTGATGTTATCAATAATATACTGGGCAGGCATCCCTAGAGGCTGGGAGTAGGTTCTGTGGTGCTCCCCACTTTTGACTCCTTCCTCAGGCTTCTCCACCTCAAACTGAGTCCTGGGGTCTCTATGCTTCTCTAGGGATGCTTCCCCCAGGCCTCAAATCACTTTTGGGGGCTTCAGCCTTCCCAGTGTTGGCCCCTTTTCCTCTCTGGCTGAGCCCTCAGCCCTTTGTATGCCTGCCCAGAAAAGGTGTCAACCTTCAGAGCACCCCTGGCACTCTGTTATGTGGCCTCAAAGCTTCCTCCATAACCATAACCTAAAACTCTGGTCAAAACCTGAACACAAACACCAACTCAAACTGTTCCAACTCAACTATAAACCCCTCTTGGGGTCTCTGATTACCTGAGTCACAGTTTGTTTTTCTGAAGTCCAGGGTCCTTAGTCTGCTGCCCTCCTTTCTTCCTTTCCTCAGGATCCTGAACTCAATCATCTTGTGATCACTGCTGCCCAAGTTGCCATCCACTAGTACATTGCCCACCAATTCATCCCTGTTTGAGAGTAACAGGTCAAGAAGACCACAGCCCCTACTTGGCCTCTCCAATACTTGCACCAGGAAGTTGTCCCTAACACTCTCCAAAAACTTCCTGGATTGTCTGTGCACTGCTGTATTGCCCTCCCAAAAGAAGTCAGAATGATTGAAGTCCCTCATGAGAACCAGGGCCTGTGATCGGGAAACTTACAATATCTGTTTAAAGAAAGCCTCATTCGCCTGGTCTGGTAGTCTATAACAAACACCCACCATTGTTGCTCTCCCCTCTGATGCTAACTCAGAGACTTTTAACTGGCCTGTCTCTAGTTTCATACTGAAGCTCTGATCAATCATACAATTCTTTTACATAGACCGCAACTCCTCCTCCTTTTTTTCCCTTGTATGACCTTCCTGAACAGTTTATATCCATCTATAACAATGCTCCAGTCATGCCAGTTATCCCACCAAGTCTCTGTTATTTCAGTCATGTCACAGTTCCATGACTGTGAGTTCCAGTTCTTCCTGCTTGTTTTCCAGGCTCCATGCATTAGTGTACAAACACCTGAGGTAGCAAGCTGATTACCCTACTTTTTCAGGAAGAATAAGAAGGCCTCCCCTGATGCCCCCTGCTGCATGTGCTTCCTCCAAGGTCACCTACTTCCCCACTTAGGGCTTTGGTCTCCATCCCCTAGCAATACAACATATGTTACATCCATCTACAAGGCATACAAGTCTTTATTCTTTTAACAGAAAGAACAAGGATTTAACATCCCCAATATATTCTACTTGTGATGCAAATTTTAGCAGAGCCAAAGCAAGCTTGACTTTAGGGATCTCAAAGATAGAAACCAAGGTGTTAGCAGTCTTTACAACAAGCAATTTGATTGCTTCCATGTATTTTCTCCAGCAGAGCATCCTGATTTTTTTTTGGACTGAAAAGCCTAATGAACTTACAGAAGCAAACATTGCCCCCAGCATTTTGAGTCTGGTGTCCAATAAAAGGGAGGAGGGGGTGGTCTAACTCTTCTCCTCTTTCTTTTCCTATGAACTTAATGACTCAGAGTCAGTCACAATGCACGTAAAGCACTGTGTGCTGTTCTGCCAATCCCATTTCCATTCTAAGAACAACAATATGAAAGTCTAAGGTTTATTCAGTGTAATGCCTTTGGCAAACACCTAGCATTTTCTGAAATATTTTCCAAAATTGATTGCAAATAATGTAAAAATTACGAGATACATAATTAAGCCCTTTCCAAAGGGAAATATTTCAAAAGGGCAGGAGCTGATGCTTCTAATTGTTTTCTGTGAATGAGCTGAGAAGAATTCAAATGCAGCAAACCCCCTTCAACTTTAACCCTAGATGAAAGATGGTTAAAGTTGGAGGTGGCTTGCTGCAATTGAATCGTTCTCAGCTCATTCACACAAAACAACCAGAGCATACAAGATGCTGCCTTTTGAAATATTCCAGTTTTGAAGGCTCCAGCATCTATTCTGGATCCATGCCCAGCAAAAAACAATCATTCCCATAGAGAGGCGTCCTGAAAAGTCCTACTTCCACATCCTACATGACCTATTTCCTATGTCCTTGTTCTCCTGCAGAAGTGTTGTGTCTCTTCTAATTAATGGTCTGCCTAAAGGGAATTGTTCCGTAGTTCAGTGGGTTACAAGAAAAAAAGTCTAGATCGGGTGATTACAATTCTATTAGCTGTACCAATTCTTGTACTGTTAAAAATAACCCATAGGCATTTGTTCAATACCTGTCAAAGACAATATACAACATTCAATTTATACTGATCACAGTGGGCAGAAGCTCTTAGGAGCTAATTGCCACTTCCTGATTCTCTGCCAACACTTGGGGCAATTTAAACTAGACACTAGAACCAGCTGGGCATGGCTAGAGAATGTGTTTATGCAGCCACTCACTGCTCTTCCCCTCATCCATTCTCTGCAAGGGGAGAAAATAGAAGTGCCCTCTATGCCTATTGATAACTAAGGTTTCTTGAGGTATCCCCAGATAAAGAGCTGCAGGGAGTTTGAAATTCCTATGACGTCTGTGAGACTCATAGGGCTGACATCCTATGAGTCTGAAATTCCTGAGCAGCCCACTGTAGCAGATCAGAGCAGAGCTTCTATCCCCAAAGTCTTTATACACTTTTTTTAGGCAATCAAAACCTATAAATAATTCTCTTCCATTAATTGTCTATAGTAAATAGCTGCCTCTTTAAAAGCCTGTGATAGTTGCAGCTTCACTGGAGCCTTTTTTAACAATCCTTACAATCACAATATAACAAAACATACCATTTCCAAAAGAAATTCATCTATTAAAAGATTTAATTCCACTACGTCTTCACTCTACAGACAATATATGCAAATTAGCCCACAGAACAGAGAGCCAAAAGAGGTTTTAAAATATGAGAACAAGGAAGCCACAAACATGTTTCTATAAGAAACAATAAGTCTCTCTCAACACAGCAGCCAGCATTTTCAGTTCTCCAGGATCACAGCCGAAATGCATCTGCCCTCCACCATGTTCTTGTACTGAATTCAGCTTCCACACATGGCAGCATATGGCCTGCTCAGCTACCTACCCCGCATTTCAGAGGTGTAACTAGAAATTTTGACACCAAATGCTGTTGAGTTGGCAATATGCTGCAATATGCTGCTATTCTGCACCCATCAGCACCTGGAGCTCGTGCCCTGCTTGCTCTGCCCTATTGTTCAAGTGTTCCCCCTAAGCAGCCTGATTTCCTATTCCAGCATAGACAGAAAATATAACCATTTTCACATAGATGTAAGTTTAAGCAGGTCAGATCCCCTACTGGTATAAATCAACAGAGTTCAATTGAAGACAATGGAGTACTACTACTATTGATCAAATGTAACCTAGCTCTTAGGTAGAATCTGAGAAAGTACACTGTAGCCTATGAAAGGCCTTTCTGAACAAATTAATCTTAAAGGTGACACCCAGCCCTGCCTTCTGCCTGACTTCAGTTTAATATGGCTCTCTATCTCTTAGCATTTTGTTTCAGGAACATATGAAAAGTACCCAACACTTCTGTATAATTGCAAGCCCCGGGCATTCATATCCTTGTAGTAAAATATTTTCCTAGTATAAAGTTTTTTTTAAAACTGAACTCACTGCAAGTTAGCTGTAAACAAATAACATTTAAATCAAGAGAGGAAAGGGGGCAGTTCAAAGTGCAGTGAGCTGCCTTCCTGGCCTATTCCCCCACCCAGAAAGGATTCACTGTCTAGGTCTACAAAGTAACGTTACCATTTGCAGCCACTTTAGGCAGACTGCCTTATAAACTTGGAGTATTTTAGCTCAGGTTTGTAGTGTGAACTTTTAGCACTGAAGACAGAGACTGCCAGTCAATCCACCCCAAGCTAGCTAGTTTATGTGTTACTCGATTAATACAGCTGTATTGCTTCTTGCTTAGGACACAGCAGTACTGTCAGGCTATAATATAAATAAAGCCACTGCCACACCGTTAGGACATTGTTTTATTTCTCAACATGACAGTTCCTGCCCACTCTAGTGTCCTGTTCCCAGAGGGTCCTTCTTTTCAATCCTCCCCTGCTTCATAATCTATTGCAGTGGTCTCCAACTTTTTTTAAGTAGGAGATCCATTTTTTAATTAAAAAGCAACCCGAGATCTACTCCTCCCCTGCCCACCCAGCAGATCAGTCTGTGGGGTGTGAAGGGGTGGGGGCAGATCAAGGAGGAGAGAGAAAAATTATTTGGGGGCACCTCCCCAAGCAGATAAGTCTGTGGGACAAGGGGCAGGGGGAGGGGGAAGGGCCAGGGGAGCAGATCAAGGTCCCAACAGTGACGGAGGGAGCAGGGCACAGGCAGGAGCAGAGGGGCTGGGGTAAGTGGGGCCCTGGCTGGGCCAGGTGGTGGAACAAGTGGAGGCCCAAAGGCCTCCCCAGCCCCTGCTCTTGCCTGTGCCCTGCTCCCTCCCTCACTGCTGGGGCCTTGATTCCCCACCCCCACCATGGCCCCCCATGCCAGTGCGGGAAGAAGTGGAACTGGGAGTGGCCTGATGCTACATGAGTCCCACCGCTGAGCTAATCCACATGTCCACCCGGTGGTAGGACACACATGGTGTCACACCACTCCTGAGGCAGCTGCAGCAGAGCTTGGGCACAAAGCCCAGCATGCAGCAGCAGCCACCTCACCTTGCGTATAGATGGAGGAAGCACACATGACCCCCCAAGGAAAGGGAGACTGATCACATTTGGAAGCAGGATCATTTATTATTATTTTTCAGAAAATACAATGAAAAGAATTAACAGAAGGCGTTAAAAACCCAGGATCAATACTGCAATAGAAAAAGCTGCAACAACTATGAGGATGGGCTATACAACACCTTTGAAGTCAGTGATAGCTGATTTTCATCTTCTCAAACCTATATCATTGGTTCCTATATGATTTTATTTTAAATACGTATGCAGAATCCTTCCACATGGACATAAAGGGGCCTAACTGTGGATAGAAAGACTTATTTTACTGTTTGACGGCCAATGTCTCAGGAAGTAAAAATTATAGTGCAGATAAAATGTCACAAGTTTTTCTAGCTATAAATAAAGCTGAAAACAGAAAATGCAAGAGGAGGAACAAAATGGCTGACTTGCCATTCTAATGTAAATGTAATCCACCTATGAAAACAGAGCTAGACCAAATTGTTAGGGTTCCTTATGAGGTTGGAAAAAAAATAAATCTTTGTTTCTATTCCAAATATTTGTTTATTTTAAATAATGCAAATCAAACAAAATGGAGCAAGAAAAAGCTTTATTTAAAAATAAAACTGAGTTAGCAAATAGTAAGATGTAGATGGAAATATTGTGTAATCTCCCTGCGCAGACAAAGCCACAACACAGAAGAAAAGGAAACATGCAACAACCACATCTTTTTTTGTTCCCTAGTTAACTCTCTATTCACTTTACACAGTGGCTATTGTAAAGGTATCCAACATGGAAAGCTCCAGCTGTTCTGCAGATGATTAGCATACACAGATTCTTTTCCCCATTACATGCTCCCATTATTTGTCCATGAAATTTGTAGTGGTATCAGACTAATACAATACATTCATAGCTTGAGTGATTCAAGTCAGTCAACGAATTCTGCAGTTAAGGGAAAACAAGTAAACCACTTGCAAAAAGGGTTGGCCAAACTCTACAAATGTACATGTACGTAAATCACTTTGTTTCAGGGAATTAACCAAGTCAACCAATATGGCTTCATAGTTGTAAGTAAACCCAATTTCCCACCATGTTTCAGCAACATGTGTCAAGATACTAAAGAATGAACACATTCAAAAAGCTTACAAGGCTACAATTTGCTGGTCCATTAACATGTAAAAGTTCAAGTAGGGCATACATAGGTAATGTCACTTCCATATAGTCATTTGTTCTGGGTTTGCTGTGCTTCAAGTGGTGGTAAAGTTAGATCTTGGGAGCTTGAGTTATATTTCCAGAAGCAAGCAGGGTACTGAAAGGCCATGCTAAACTTAATGGCATTAAAGACACATATAAAGGTATGGACAGACTGGGGTGCTTCAAATTTGGCATCAGGCAGTCCTACAGTTTCCTCCTATCTCCACTCTGCCCCCCACTCTCATGGCACACTAGTATGCAGTGGCATGCCCTTTGGGAATCACTGATCTAAGCAGAATATATCACCAAGCAAACTGCCAACACTAAGTAAATAGGAGAGAGAGACAGGAGATATTAAAAATGTTTCTGAGGAGGCTCAGAGATGAAGCAGAAAGTAGGCAGTTACAAGACACACTTGACAATATGACATCTGCATAACGATATCTCTCTCTAAGGGTTTCATATTCACATTGATCAGGAAGTATCCCATGACAGCCCACATCAGAAAACCTAAATCTACAGCCATTACAAAGATGAACAATGCAAGTGCTTCCGATCAGCTGCATCCTTTATATAATTTTGCCTTTAATTTCATTACACATACAAATTAAAGCAGAAAAACTTTCCATCATAAGTACAAAACCACTTAGTTAACTATTCCAGCAGATTTTTATTCTTTGTCATGTAGTACTGATTTTATCTGTTTCACATTAGCACCAGTAACCTGAAGAAATTCCTTTCTTCTAAAAATAATTACAGAAGTATTTAATCTTTAATGTACACACTGTTTCCTTTTAACTATTTTTTAACAAATGAAAATTTTAAAATAAAAAAATTCAGGGCATAGAGACAGGTAAGACACTGAATGGTATCTAAAGTTTCTAGCCTGGGATTTTTAACCCAGTCTGTTAAAATGATACCTTAAAGCATTTTAGCAGTTGGGAGGTTGATGTATGTGTTGTGCACCACGATGCAATAAACATGGAGTGCAAATTTCCCCTCCGATCTGAAGGTGGATCTCAACTCCAGTATTCTACTCTCCTGAAATGTGCAACGCTATCTGAATTGAGAAGGATTCTAGTTGTAATTTTTCATCCAAAATGTTTGAACAGTTCTTGGAACAATAGATCTATTCCTTAAATTATGCGGGAAAATATATCACTAATATATCACTAAATATATCACTGGGTACACAGCTTTTCCCTGTGTACCCAGGACCATTAGGCCCTAATATGCAGTGATATACTTCCTCACTCCATGAGCATAAGCCATGTTATATCTACCTAAGGTGTCAGAACAGGCACATCAGTACAGTAAATGTGCCTAGGTACCTGTACACACATTCCAACTACCTACAGTATATATTGTCACAACCCAGTGATTTTGGTGCCTCGGCATGGTGGAATTTTCCCGCCACATGAGAGCCTCTTGCAAAGTAAGAGGTTTTCTGTTGCAGCAGAAAACCCCCAGTGCAAGAGAGTTCCCGCCATTCGAATGCAAATTAGTGTCCCGCTATTGGCCAGCTCTAAATTATTCCTACGTGGCGGCTAGTAATTGGCTTGCTAGCCGTTTAAAAATTAGCGTGACTTCCGCCCAAGTTGGAGAACTTTGAGCACGCTGCAGAGTGCCTCTGGAGAGATCTGACTCGTGGCTGAGCTGATCGATAGACTGATCACCTATCGATTCTTCTCCCCGTCGCCGAGCGCAATCCCAGACGTATCCTTTTCCCTGCCGGCCTGATCTGTAGACGGACGTGCTGGCCTGAGCCCTGCCAGCTGGAACAACTAACGTAGTTGTTCAGACAACTGGACCGTTTTCATCGCAACCACAAGCGACGTAAGTAAAGTTTTACAACCATAAAGCTTTCTCAGCCTCTCTATTCACCAGCCCACCCGACGAACGAGCAATTATTAAATCACCTCGAGTCGGCTTTGGCCATCTGAGACATATATAACTTGAGTTACATGGTCTGTATCTGTAAAACAGAGCAGAGGTTAGACCTATGGCTTTATCATCAATGTGTCTTCAACAAAACAGTTACTAAACTAGAAGATACTGTACTGCTGGATTACTGAAAAAGACAATCAAATTTAAGCATCAGACTGCATCTTCTAAGAAAAATCAAATAACTGCTAAAATAAGCTTTCAAAACACAAGATAGCACTGATTGGACCATTCTGAACAAAAGCAGTGAGGGCTATGTTATTGTAAACTGATATCAGATAGATCAGATACCAAATGCTATACCACGGGAGAAAATGTATAACAAGAATAGAGGGCTAGACACAGAGGATATAAACTGGCACAAAACCACTAACTCCATGAAGATCTGCAATAGATGAAGATGTAAAGCTCCAAATCATAATGCCCCACACTTTAATCCATGCTACAACTATAGCTTGAGCTGCTCTACCAGGCATTGCATGTTGCTTAGACTGGAGTTTGAAGAAATGCTGGCGGCTACATTTCCCCATTGCTGCAGACACCTACATCTCCTGTGGCATCCAGACAGTGGGAAATAAATTCAGATTATGGGAGGTATGGGAGTGAAGTGCTACTGGAGTCCCCAAACTAGCAGAGGACACCTCAGAGGAGAACAGGGAGCAGACTCAGGAAGGGGGAACCTGCCCGCCATTACCACTGTCCCCATCTCACCCAGAGGCCATTCTTGCCCCACTCCAGCTGTGGCCTTGGGGAGCAGCTGCACAGGATGCCAGGCTTGCCAGAGACAGTAGCAGCAGTGAGTAGATTCCCCCTTCCTGCACCTGTTCCTTATACAGTGTAATAAGCGGGGATCCTGGTTTTCTCTGTTTAAAAAATCCAAAATTCTCTGATTAGAAACCCCAAAATCTGTGTTTTTGCACAATTAAAATGGAACACCTCTCTCTCTCTCTCTCTCTCTCTATATATATATATATATACACACACACACATACACATATACACATATATATATATCAAATTTTAGTGATATATTTACAATCTTAAAAGCAATTTGGGAAGCTTTAAAATTTTAAAGAAATTTTCTACCAGTGCCTCAATAATTATAATCAAATAAATTCTAAATACCTATATATTTTGTTTAATTTTGTTTTGTTTATGATGGAAAATCAGAGCTTCCTCTGCCCCCTTCACTCACCAGGACATAGGTGCAGCTGTGGCTGTCCTCCCCTTTGCTTTATGGTACTGAGCAGCCCTGATATGCCAGTGCCCTGCCCCTGCCCCCGCCCATGCCATTATCCCTCACTCCCAAGCCACGGCCCCCACAGACCTGCTGGTGCCCCTCACTCCCAACTCATAGCTCCCTACTACCCCAGCCGTGCCAGTGCCCTGCACTCCTGACCTACATCCCCCTGCCCTGCACCAGGCCTGCCAGTGCCCCTCACTCCTAAACTGCAGGACCCTGGCCCTGTTCATGCCCCTCACTCCCAACCCACAGCCCTCACTCACAACCTGCAATTCCCCATCCTACCCCAGGCTCTGTTGATGCCCCTCACACCCAACTCGCAGCCCCCTGCTCCCCCCCCCCAGCCTTGCTAGAAGGGGCCCCCAGCTGCCCCCAGCCCCACGGTGTGTGAGGAAGGATGTGTATATGGGGCAAAGAGTGGGTGTGTGGAAGAGGGAGGATGTGTGGGCATAGGCGACACCATTGGAGACATGTCAGGAGGGCATGGGGGGCACGTGGAGAAGCATTATTATTCCTTGCACGCTTCTCTTCCTCATTTATCTCTCCTCATCCCTCCTCGCTTCCTTTACCTTTTTGTTCTTTTCCTCTTTATTGCTTGTTTGCGACAGGCAGGTATCTTCGAGGAGTTCAGATATCTGTAGTTGGTATGCATGTATGCATGAAAGAACTGAAAAGGGTTCGTGAAATTGAAGTTGATCAGGTTAAATTACAGCCAAGCTGCTCTCCATGCCAAAACAGGGCTTTTAATTAAAAGTTTCTGAACACTGAGAACCAAATCTTTCTCATTTATGCAGTTTGTACCATTATTCACATGAGTAATGAAAGTAAGATTTTCCCTTACAGGTCAAATTATACAACTACATCTAGTTTCCTTCATTTAATCATTTAACCATTTAACTTTTTTAAATGAATAATATTACTAAATCGTCATGTATCTGTACAATTATTTCTCTAACTTGGCTTTTAAATATAGGGCTAATTAGAACTAATGGCCATGGTGGTCCTATAATCCATTGAGAATTGCTGAAAAACTCAGCAACAGATGTGAAATTAATCTATATCATAATGTTCTAAATACTGTAAAATAAGTGCTTAATATTTGTTTGAAATAAGGAACATTGGGTACAATATGTATAAAAAGGAATAGTAATACTTTAAAATGTGAAACAAATTATTCTTCCTTCTTAATTCAAGACAATGTGATGATAATTCTGCTAGGCAACTACTATATTATTCATAGATTAATATTATTTAAACACAGATACTACATTAGTCAAAGATGAGTGGATGCTAGCATAAAAGAAGAGACAAAGAGTAATAATGTCAAGATCAAGTTTGTTCTTATTTTCTTTCTTTCTTTCAAGATTAAATGTACCTGCTATGCGCTTTCCTGAACACATATTGTACATTCAAAGATGCCCATAATAAATTACTCTTCATCATTTTCCCTAATTCTTTATTAATTCCACTGTTTTCAGGAATGTCAGTTTTAAGTCAGGAAAGACTTTAATTTGGAAGGTCACTAAAAACCAAAATTTTTAAACAATAAATAATTAAGCAAATATTTCAATTAAAAAATACCCACAACTCAACATTAAAAATTTTACTTCATCAGTATTTTGAGTTCACCATTCCAGATCCTAAAATAGGATTGGCCTGTAGTACCCGAGACTGGTGTACAACATACAAAGCATTTACAGCCACTATTGCAAACCATAGTGTAAGAAAGTGCCATAAATCTAATGTCATTTGTTTCAAAAGATCTTTTAACATAAGAAGAGTGTAGTGACAATGAAGGTATGGATTGAGGGATAATCCTTAGATTTATATCACAGAACAAGTATATCAAAGTAACAGTGCATAGTAACTATACTAGTCTACCTAGAGAATCCATTGCTAGGGTAAAAGGCATAGGAAATGAGTTTCTATGCTCATTGTTCCTTGACTTCTCTGCTAAGATATCCCTTCAGGATTAATTGTGTCAACTGGTCTGAGGTAGACCCATCCAATAGAAATCAGTTCCTTTAAAATACAAGATTATGGGGAAAATGCTTACTTTGTATAAATTTGCAGTACTGAATGAGACAGAATCCTACTGCTTGCTCAGACAGTACACCTCACTACTGTGGCTGTACACCACAAATGGAAACTGGGAAGAAAAGAGTTGTCTTCAGAACACCTTTAACCCTGCTTCTAATAACAAGTCTACATAAATTACTCCTTCCCCATAAACCTTCCAGCTGTATTTGGAAGACCTTGTGATTCAACAACAGTTGACAGCTTCCACATGAAACTGTCAACCAGGAAAGAAGCATTGCTCAGTAGGGTGACCATTCTTGCCATCGTGATTTGGAAGAGCGAAGGAGACATACACAACCCAGTCTACTTAATGCAGTGGTTTTCAACTTGTGGTCTGTGGATCCCTGGTGGTCTGCAGGCTATGTCTAAAGGGTCTGTGAAAGATGACTAAGATCAATCAAAAGTATGTGCATACGCAGATTTACAAAGAGGTCTGCACCTCCATTCAACATTTTGGGGGGGTCCACAAATGAAAAAAAGTTGAAAACAAATTACATAATGCCTGTGTCACTGTTTTGTGATAATACATGCTGATTTATCACTCTTTGCAGGTGCTTAGCAGGGATAGCTGTACCCCCAGGGCTCTAACATTGGCTTTGGTCTCTTTTTGGAGAGCAAGAAGAATACTGGGATTTACAACAGGTACCTAGGAGCTAAAAATGTGTTGCCCAACCCTCTCGAGCATCTCTACCTCAGAGCACCTTTCCAGAATTTATTTCTTCTAGTTAACATGCAGATTCCACATATTTAACCTGCACCATCTGTTATAGAATTGTAGTGTCTCCTTTTAGATTATGAGTTTTAGAAACACTGTATTATTTACAATATATAAGTGAAGAATGTTGAGTACTTTGATGCTTTTATTATTGATTTAGGGCATGCTATTCTCACTGCTGAATACTGACTTTTTACTTATTTGGTTGGCTCTATGTATTATTGTTACTAGTTTTGTTTTCATAAAACTTGGCCAATCCTCTGTGTTGTAACTATAAAATGTACTTAACTATCACAAAAATTATCTCAAATATTTCCTTCTGGGAAGAGGCAGGTTGCAAAATCATAAAATTATTTTGGCTTTTTTGTATAATCCTATTGGGAATTAAATAATGACAGGAAGAATGCTATTTCCAAATGTGAATACCATATTAAGACACAAATATTTTATCTTATTCAGACAGTCTCCAAGGTAAGTTCCTCAGAAATATCAGTTTGAGTGCATTAAAATAAAAAGCTAAAAGTCCTATCAAGCAACCTAAGACTGAAAACTAGACCACAATTCACTCATCATTTATTTAAAATACCAAAAAATTAGCCAGTGTGTGCAGGCTGTTGGAGTTCTTAGTGCAATCTAATACCATATCAGCACAGGATGTTTGTTCAGCTTGTAATTACCTGAAACCATAATTATGTTATTAGTTGGCAAGGCTAATACTTGTAAGTTCAATATGGATATATAAGCACAATGTAATGCCATTGATTTCAGCAGAGTGGTCCTGATTTACACTAGTGTAAATGAGAAACCATCCTACACATTTAAAGCGCTGTGATCATTCCTCTCCATGTAAAAAAAAATCACTTTCATCCTGACTCCTAAAAACAGAAGTTTGGTCATGTTTAAGGGCATTGCTGAAATCCTGAATCTAGTGTCCCACTAAAATTACTATTGTGTGGAAATTGTCAATTGGGAAGACCAAAAGTTTACTCTTGGGAGCTAATATGGCTTAATTTTCTAATTTAGAAGGGATTTTCATAGGTTTAAAGTTAAATAGATCACTAATCTGTCCGACTGTTCTTGGTGCTTCTCCCTGCCCACACAGAAACAAGTGCCACACACTGAACCAGATCCTGACTTCTTTTTGATTTATCTTGCAGCATTCTAGTAGGGCATAACAGAGGGAATCCCCCAATGCAAAAGAATACAGAAGAGATGTGGCACAGCAAGGACAGTAGAGATGTCACTGTATACATGGAGCATGGCCAAAAGAGCACCATGTGCCAGTGCTCCAGCAGTCACTGCCTGACAGAAGCTGCAGTTACGCAACTTCTCCTTCTGCCAGCAGTCTCCTTATCCCCAAAATTCTGAAACTTCCCCTAAATTCAAGTTCTTTTCAAGGGAATTAAAAAGTCACAAACATCCCCTTTCCTAGACAAAATTCCTTCTGTAGTCTCAAACCTTGCCTGGGCAATTGTTGTGGCTGCTGAAAGTATAAACTTACAATTAACGTGAGAAAAAGTAGATCACAGACATCAAGAATACACCAGTGAGAGGATAATAAGCTGAAAAATAAAACCAGCTGCCTTTCCAAAAGCTCATCCCACAGCTGCCTTTGTATCAGTATTTTCTCTTACTGCAATGCTGCCTCATTGGCTCTTGCTCTTCCCTATGCATAGACCTGTTCAGTCTTCTGCATCCTCCTATTAGCTGAAAAGCTCCTATTTTCAGTTATTTACTCACCTTCTCCCATGTAGGAGATTTGAAAAGTTTTGGACTGTATTTCTAAGCAGACCCTACGATGACAGGCTGAGAGCCCTGGGGCTCTTTAGCCTGGAAAAGCGCAGGCTCAGGGGTGATCTGATGGCCACCTATAAGTTTATCAGGGGTGACCACCAGTATCTGGGGGAACATTTGTTCACCAGAGCGCCCCTAGAGAGGACGACTAGGTCGAACGGTCATAAACTACTACAAGACCGTTTCAGGCTGGACATAAGGAAGAATTTCTTTACTGTCCGAGCCCCCAAGGTCTGGAACAGCCTGCCACCGGAGGTGGTTCAAGCACCTACATTGAACACCTTCAAGAGCAAACTGGATGCTTATCTTGCTGGGATCCTATGACCGCAGCTGACTTCCTGCCCTTTGGGCAGGGGGCTGGACTCGATGATCTTCCGAGGTCCCTTCCAGCCCTAATGTCTATGAAATCTATAAAATCTATGAAATCTACCCTTAGAACACCTTTAGGCTTTGGGCATAGATTTGGAATGATGGCTAAGTCAACATTAGCCAGTGCCTCGGCTTCTTTCTAGGGCTGCTAGGGCCTAGTAATATCAACCTGGACATGAATGACGCGTGCCCCTGGAGGATAGGGGTAGAGCAACCACCCTCAGGAAGCGGCGGTGGTGTCACTGGTGGGGGCAGGCCAAGCATGAAGCTCCCACAGACACCGCCAGTGGTGTTGGTGGTGGTAGGGGTGGTGAGCGGCAACCGCCCACAAGTGCCACTGGTGGGCTTTTCACAGGGGGTGCGCTGCCAATCTCAGGGGGTGCATGTGCACCCACATGTACCTGCTATGCGTCGCCAGTTAACCTGGATGCTGGATACCTAAGCTAGATGGGGCAGACATGATAGCAAGAACACTATCTGGCTACTCTAGCCAGGAAGTAAAAGGTGGTATTGGGCACACAACTCTGGAAGATGCCAGAGCCAGCTGGGAATATAGCAATTTTGTTGCTACTAAAATCATTATCTTGAGTTATAGTAATCAGGGTGTTTGCCAATGTTTATGTAAATACAGATGCGCTTAATTATCAAATATTCAAATGAGAGCATTGATTTTCTGCACTCAACTCTGCAGATCTCTGAATATTCAGCCTTGCTGGGTATGCCCATCCAAATACCCCATGTGGTGTCTTGAGCACCATTGCCTCTTACAATGTCTTAGTTCTGCTCCTCCTTTCCACTACAGTGGCTAAAACTCCTATTGCTTTGCCATCTTCTTTACAATATTTGAAGGAGTAACTATAAAGGAAAAGGAGGAGCTAGTACTACTTCTTCACCATGTGCACTGCAGAACACAGATTATAAACTGCTGATTTTTAGAACTCACTGGATTTGCTTATTCAAGTTTGCTTCAGTCCCCCAATACCAATACTTGAGGATACAGTCAGTAGTTATAAAAACCAGACATATTTTTTCACAGGACCCTTCCTCATTCTCTGCAGATGAAGTAGTTGCTGTACATCACCTGGGTAGCAAAGGTAGTTGTTGTCTGTAGTACCCCATGCTCATCCAGTGCACTCGGTGGAAGGCATATAGTAGCTGACAACTGCAGGAAGAGATCAGAAGATCTTGTGGTTAAGAAAAATTAAATGCTGACAGAGAGAACTGGATTCTATCATCTCTGCCACAAAACTATACAGTGTTTTAAATGAAACTTGTGTGGGAATTTCTGGCTGCCCAGTTCAGCACAAGTGCTGAGCATTCCCCGTTGTAAGGGCATTCAATGGAAGCTGTGCATGAATATGTGAAGTGCTAGATACCATATAAGACAACCCCCCAGTAATTGCATGCTATATAAGGAAAACAGTATAAATTAGTTATAATTTTCCAGGTATGGAATCTAATTATTGGAAGTCTGCCTTGAATTTGTCCCCCTTCAACTGCTACAGCAGGAAGAATAAAGCTGGAGGGGGAAGGCGACTCCTTTGCCTTTTGCAGCCCCCTCCCTAACTTCTTCCCACTGAAGCCACTACCCCCCTCCTTGCTGTCAGACCCTGCTCCCCCTGAGCATGTGGAAGTGAGTGGCAAACTCAAAAACAATGACTTTGCAATAAGCCTACCTGTAGTAATTTGCATATAAACAAATGATGGGCTGGGCCCCAGCAGAGTCAACAGCATTTCAAGCCATAGTGACCCCACAGCTCAGCTTTTCTCTATCTGTGTACTCCAGATACCCCCACAAAGGATCCATGTGCTATTAGCTCCTCACTCACAACTGGAACTGGTTGTTCTTTTCACAAGTCATGGGATCCTCAAAAAATGTATATGCCAATGAAGTGCATGACAACCTGCTTCAGCTCCACTTCATGAAGGTTGGGGTCACACTAATCATATGCAACAGGCTGAGAAAAGGGGTAACACAGGGCTTCTGAGTGAACTGTTTGGAGCCCCATTTGGTGATGTTTGCCAGACATTTAAGGCTACTGAGGTGGGCTTAGTCCATTGATTACTATCCTTTGAGCCCAACAATCCAACCAGTTTTCTATTGTACTGGGAACTCTGAAATATCAGGTCTTGTGTACCTCAAATTAGGTACCCAAAATTAATCAACATTATTTACCTTCTGTAACTATTTTCCACTGGCAATATGGGGTAATACTACATGTACATCCCTAAGGGAAGTTGTGGAGTCACCAAAAATAGGGCTGGAAGGGGCCTTAGAAGGTCATCTAATCCACCCACAGGCAGCATGCAGCCTGTGGAGCTATGTCATTCAGCCCGTGGGGCTCCACCCGGGTCTGGAAATTTGGCAGCATGGTGAAATATGGAAGCCACAGCTCTGGAATCACAGCATTTAACACTGCCACGGCTCAGCCTGCCACCAAATTTCCTGACCCATGCAGAGCCTCATGGGCTGGATCTGAACTCCACAACCACATCGTCCAGCCCACAAGGCTACATTCAGGGCTGGAAATTTAACAGTGACTTCCACCGCTCTGGGAGTTGCAGCGATTGACATGGATAGTGCCAAATTCCAGCCCCTAAAGCCAGATGATGTGACTATACATTCTGCATCCAGCCGATGGACCAACTCCACACTGTGTATCCAGCCTGTGGAGATGGATAAATTGGAAACCACTGATCTAATCCAAGACCCTGCTCAAGACATGGCCAGCTGTCTAAATAGACAAGCAAATATTTATCTTTCACTTAATTTAATGACAGAGATTCAAATCAAATGGTCCATTCCAATGTTCAATCAGTTGGAATGTTGTCAAAATAAATGTATTACCATTGCTGAAGCAAGGACATAGTACTATAATGATGAACAGGAAAGTCCATGATAAAATTAATAATACCATATACAAAATAAGGTATTGACTCCCACATTAGATAATAAGGGGAAAATGAAATATTTTATAATAGCTTGCTAAGAAGGCAGGACACAAACTATTGCAAGATTGTGTACTTAAAGAACACATTATAAAAAAACATATTCTCAAGGGTCTAAATTCATGTCATATCAAACAGGCAACCTTAATTCAGGTATTTCCTAACTTGGAAGAGCTCAATTTCCTAAAGCTTTTCTAAAACAATTTTTGTTTGGGTAATATACTGCGCCTAATCCCAGTTCTTACTCAGTGGACATTTCTAGTGGCTTCAAAAATGAATTCTGATGTGCAAAGAATGCAGCACTAGATCATAGCCCTCCAGTTAACACAACTCTCCCTGACATAGTTCTACTCTAAGATAGCAAAGCCTATTGCCAAAAGCAATGGAAAAGAAACCAAATGCTTAATTTATCTCTATTAGGTCTAGTTGGAAACTGTCTGAAAGAAAAATATGCTGTTTCCACTAAATCAAAATGTTCAAAATTACACTTGTTCCAGGGTACGCTGATTGTTCATTGGAAAAATCTACATGAAACTTCCAGGTTTAAAGGGGATCCCATCTATGGTATCTGGATTCCCAGGCTCCATTTTTTGGGATCCCAGGATAGCTTAGAGAGAGAGAGAGGTAGAAAATAAAAATACTTGGGTTGTCCCAAAATGTTTTATTAGACTTTGCTTATTGTAAAGAATTTATAATACTTGATTTCTTGTCATGGTTCAGAAGTGGTTTTATATTTTTTGTGACAAGTAAATTCTGTTTTCTGGTCATATCTAACCTTTATTCTTTGCATCATAGCGTTCCCGATGATAACTAGTTGAACTTTGCAAAGGATATTATTTACAGAAGCTATGCAAATAGGCCCCATAATTCTCCATAACACAGTAGCTTCTACCTAAACTCATCACACATGGTTTCATTAACCTGGAATAAATTAAAATTAAAGGGACTGCTGAGTACATGAAAGGCATGTAACAAGGTAAAGAGGGTCCCCATCAAGATTTGAACAAACAGCTCTGCTCATTGTTTGATGCCCTTATTCACACCAAGTTTCACAATAACGTTCTTTTTGGCAGAAACAAACAGCTTACAAACTGACTGAGCTGAACAAAAGACAGATCTGGTGCTTTGCATAACCTAATTTATCCTTTAACAAAGTTAATCACATCTCTGCATCCTAGATGATGAAACACAGTTAGCATTTGTTAAGAAAATTCAATAGTTAAAAATACACTGGTTCTCACTGAGCTGTGTGTTTCTGTGTTGACAAAAGGTGCAAAGTATTAGAGAATGTTCTGTCCTATAAAATTTAGAAGGTTTTAATAGGCCTTATTTCAGTTAGTTGTCCTAGGGAGGGGCGAAAAAGCAGACATTACCTAACTGTCAGGAACAATACAGCAATCCCAGAATTCTTAGGGAACGTGCTGTTCCCATTGCAACTTAAATTATTAAGGATTTCACCTTTCAAAATTAAAACAAAACAGCCAAATGTCAAAAGATGTTGAAGTCAAAGGAAAAAGGTAGAATAGTCAGTAACAGTGCTGTGCATAAATTCATACTCTTTTTATACTTCTACTAGAACACATATGCAAATACCCATGAAATAACACTGTAAATGGACATATAGTCCCAGTTTATCTATTTTATGTGTTTGGTTCTATTTTCAGAAGTTTTATAAACTTACATGAGTGTTTAAGTAAAACAAAGAAGAGTGACTGAAAGCTGGATGTGATTAGTGTTCATAAAGTTCCAGTTAGTTTATAAATTACACTGACAGAGGTTTCCATTTTCATGTGAAAGAGAGTCCATTTACATTGGGATATATTGTGTTTTCCCAAGGCTATCTTAGAAAAAAAAAGTTTGCATTTAATTGTTTTAGTCTCAGTATTAATCCACACATGTGCTATATTTGGATACAGAAATGATTTCTTATAATAAATTTGGATTTAGATATTCAATTAGGTTTGTAACTGGAAAGTACCAGCTGAATTTTTTATTATTGATGCTTTTTCAAATAAGATAAGGTGAGTGCTAATATTAATAATAATTAGGAAAGAAAGTAATGAAGGCTTCATGGCCTTCACCAAAAACATGTTTCATATAACCCTTATGCTAAACACTTAAGGAGGACGTCTTAATGCTTTCACCATATTAAGCAACGGCCCCAGTTTAACTTGTGGTTTCATATTTTCTTTTGTTTAAAGAGTCCTCTATTTTAAAATCTAATATATTCTATCATTTCTTACAGCAGAGTTGGAGTATTGTAATTTGAAGTGATTGTTTTGATTTACATAATAGAGTTGAATGAAAGTTATTGTTTTATCTTTTATTTAACTTAGGTTATATCTGCTTCTTTTCTGAACTGGACAGATCTTTGTGCTCAAAAACTTTTCGAACCTTTCTCCCAGCTATACGGTTGGCCCAAAAAAAGACATTACAAAAAACTCTTGCTGTACATCATCCCTTATAGCACCTTTTAACTCAAAGAATCATAAAGCTCTGTAATGCTGTATCAAGAGATTGTATTATCCATCACTAAAACCCATTCATTACTTCAGTTAAGGTATTAAGATCACTTTGGGGCTAAGCAAGAACTCCAGAGGCAAGATTAGAAGCCCTCAGAATCATTACTATTACTTTCAGCTGTCTTTGGATCAGGCTATACATAAACACTGTCTACAACTGAATTTACAAGGGGCATCATGAAAACAGAATATATCTAATGGATTTTGGAAGTGAATAGGTCTCTCAGGTCCATATATCTGCTTTTTGGAAGAAAGTACTCCAAGGAACTGTAGTTTTATTACACATTGAGAACATCATGCCTCAGCAAAAGAATGTTCCTAGTACCATGTGTAAGTACTGGTCATTCTTAAAAATGTTATAAGTGACTAGTCCCCAAGGCCTCACTCAGTATTAGGGGCCCAATTCATATAAACAAATAAGGATATAAATCCTTATCTCCCGAAGAGTTTATGTCAATCCTAAAATGGAGGCAAGAATGCCAGTCTCAGTCAACAGTGACACCTGGGTGTTCCCAAGTTCTTCACTAACCCAACTCTGCTTAGCCAGTTATATCTAATTGGATCATAACTAGGGACCTATCAAAATCAAGGAGGCAGGTAGGTGATTTCACAGGCCAATCACAGTGCCCAAAACCATTTTTGTGGTTTTTCATGGTGAGGCCCCCACCCCATATACTGGTGATTAGCCAAGGGGCCCCGGCAACAGACCTACCCCTCCACCACTGATTGGACAAGAGGGCTGCCCATTGTGCAAACCCCACCCTTCATCACTGATTGGCAGTAAGGGGAAGGGCTTCATGACAGACAGCCCTCTCAACCAATCAGTGACAGAGGGAAGAGGGGTGCCTGCCATCTTAATTCCTTTGCTATACGCCAAAAGCCATGAGAACTGCTAACTGCCACTGGGAAACCAGCATTTTGTTTTCAAGGTTGTTTTTTTTTCTGGTGATTCCACTGAAAATCACAAGGAACGCTACTTTTCACCAAAACCACCTCAAATTGCAGTTTCTGCAAAAAACACAAAATCATGTTTCGAGTAGGTCTCTAATCATAGTACAAGGTAGGCTGTACAGTTGCAAATAAAACACTATTGGTAAAAGATACAGAGTAAAAAGATTAAACTTATTCTTTCACTTACATTTATGATGCATCTTGCTATCTATAGGCAGCAACAAGGATTCCAGAAGACTACAGAACTTGTTTAACTGAATAAATCCAGACTTTTCTGCATTATAAGATTCTATGAAACTAGGGCTGGAAGGGACCTCATGAGGTGATCTAGTCCAGCCCTCTACTTAAAGTAGAATCATCCTTGACTAAACCAACTCAGACAATTGTCTGTCTAACTTGCTCTTGAAAAAATTCCAGGAATAGAGATTCCATAACTTCACTTGGTAGCTTGTTCCAATTCTTTACCACTGGCAGCTGCAGGAGTCCCTCGATATGAATATGACAGTCTCCTAATAAACAGGGAAGTCACCAGTGAATCCATAGATGACTTAGGAGGCTAATCAAGGTCTGCATGTTCAACTCCAGTCATGGCAAATAGTTTCAAGAAGGAGTAGATCCTGATGATGTTGAGCCACAGCTCTTTCCCTTTGTCTCTCTTCTCTATCCACCTCCATAGTGAGGTAAGCTTGTTCAAAATGATCAAAGCCTTGTCATACATCACAATGCCATTGGGGACGATTCCATGCTTGAGTCTCCCAGTGATTGAACGTAATATCACATTTCTTCAGATTGGCCTTCATGGTGTCCTTGAATCTCTTCTTTTGACAACCTCTAAAGCAGTGACCATTGATGAGTTGGGAGTATAGGACCCATTTTTTGGAGCTGGATATTAGGCATCCTTAGGACCTGTCCTATCCAGTGAAGCTAGTGCTGTATAAACATATTTTCAATGATAGTGGTATCTGCTTGAGCCAGAATGCTAGGGTTCATTCTTCTGTCTTTCCATTTGATAAGGAGGATTTTCCAACAGACATTGCTTATGGTAATGTTCAAAAGCTTTCAGGTGTTTCCAATACATTGTCCAAATGTCAATCCCATTCAACAGGACAAGGATGACAAAAGCCTTGTAGATAAAAAGCTTAGTTTGGGTCTGGATGTCATGATCATCAAAGATACAGTTTTGAAGACATTCAAAGGCAGCACTAATAGGTTTTATCTGGTGTTAAATATTGTTGTCTATGTTTACTTTTGGGAAAAGATGGCTACCCAGGTAAGGGAAATGCTCACTATTCTCCAAAGATTACCCTCTCATTATAATATGAATAGGAGCAACTGGTTGTTTTGGAGTGTGTTGGTAAAATATATTGTTTTTTGTGAAGTTGACAATGAGCCCAAGCATTTCACATGCTTCACAGAAGCAATCAAGAGTGATCTGGAGCTTGACCACCCTTGTATTCAGACAGTTCCTCCTGATCTCCAACCTAATTTTCCCATGCTGAAGCTTGATGCCATATTCCTAGTCCTATACCCTACAGACGCAGGAAAATGGCTATTTATATCCTCTTTACAATCATCCATCAGGTAGTTAAAGACTTTTATCAAATCCTCTCTCAGTCTTCTCTTCTCCAGATGAAAAATCCCTTAATTCTTGCAGTCTTGCCTCATAAGTTGTTGTCTGGCCTGTAATCATTTTTGTCACTCTCCACTGAACTTTTTCCAAATTGTTCACATCTTTCTTGAAGCATAGGGCCTAAAACTAGACACAGCCTTCCATGTGAGCCATTATCCATGCTGTATAGAGCATAAAAATCACTTGCCTTGATTTGCAACAAGCCATTCAATTAATGACAACGTTTTTGCAACAAGACCATGCTATTGGCTAATATTCATTTTATAACCTACTGTAACCCCCAGGCCCTTCTCTGCACTAGGAAACAAAATGTAACCTTTCTAGTCTCCTTTTTGTGTGTTTTATCGGAAGCATCCAAAATTCTCTATAACATGAAATAAAATAAAGAGTTTTATTTTAGAAAACACAAGAATCATATTTGTATGTTTTGTAATGGGAAGAAATATCCACTAGGGACTTGGATAAGATCAGCACTGTCAGTTCCACATGTAATATAACCAAGGGAAAATTTCTTCTCTCTAATCTGCATCTATTGTATACTCTACACACATCAGAGCATCTAGCTAGTGATGACGTTAATGGGAGTTACACTAATGGAAACAGGACAGAAATTTCGAGAGAGGGCCATAAATGAGCAAAGATTTTTGATCTCCAGAGAGGGAAGTTTAGCTCATTAAGGGTCTAATCCAGTTATCATTTAATGACTAAACTCCTACTGATTTCAATGATGAAGTTACCAACTATAAAGCATTCTATCACCTACTTCCTTTTTAGTCTCCTTTATAATTGGCTAACACTAATACAGCTTAATCAAAATCTAAAGAAATGCATAGAGAAAAAGGGTTGACGTTAAGTCCGGCCTATGCTGCCACTTATTCATTGCCCAGGAAGAAGTTACATCAGCATGTGCCAGCAGTGAATACGAACTGACTGGACTAAATGTTGTTCTCAGTGGGCACATCTACATGTGAAATTAGTACAATGCAATAAACTCTGGCTCAGTTTGTACCAGAGTTTATTGTTCCCAGGTGCTGCATTTACACATGTCCCCAGAGGCTGGGGGGCACAGCAACCACCTGCAGGTGATCTTCAATTCTAGTCCAGGGCTCTTTCAGCCACCAACAGTGATTCATTATGTATGTAATAAAATGTCCAGTTAGAGAAGGTGCAGGACTGGGATGAGATATCAACATATTTTCAACTTTGTAACTGACATGTAACATGTTCATGGTAAATCTGAACTGTCTCCAAAGGTGACTGGTTTATTGCCATTTTGCAATCCTTGCTTAGGAAAAGTGGAAATCGAAGAAGGGGACTGTTTTTTAATAACAATGCATGGCGCCCTTAACATTGTCTGCTAACTGAGCATAAAAACTATTCTATGACCTCCTTTCTTGTAAAGCTAGACAAACTATTTGTATGCTACAGTAGAGTCAGAGTGATGTTATCGCCATGATGGTCCAGAAATTATGCAAGAAGCAAGGGTTTTTTAGGGTTGAAATAAAGTTGAAATAAATCCTTCCATGTTTCATTTGGCGTATGAGTAAAATATTCACCAGCAGAGGGCAGCCTGTGTAAGCCAGTATTTTTCACCTTCCAGGAAAAGACATACTGCATCCTGAAAAGAATCCTGGGGGGACGAGGGTGGTGCTTCTTGGAGTAAGTCTCCCAACACCTACAGCATGCCAATTTGTTTACATATAAGGTTAATATTGCAGCAAGGAAGTATATCGCAAGTAACATCACAGCAAGAAAACCTGCACTGTGTCTGTTTATCTACAAAACAGCTATATCTACTCTTTAATGGTACAGTTCCATTTTAATTGAAAAATTTATTTCAGTGTATATGCAATACAGTCCAGTCACTCGAGTTTTATGTTCATCTACAGAGTTGTTAGATCATAATTTTACAGTAAGGCTTCAAATGTCTTAATAATTGTATTTCCAGTTTGTTTCTTTATAGGAACCTTATTTATTATTTCCACTGTTCAGAAATATTAAAAAGATTTTAAGAATCTGACTTTAACAGGTGCTTTTATTTTTACAGTTAATTAAAAAAGAAGCAATAACAAAAATGTAATAGAAAAGTATGATTCATGCTGAAGGTTTCCAGATGCTGACCAGTGCCAACCATACAGTTTAGCACATGGCCTGGCAATATCCCAGTTCTATTTTGTGACTGTCAAGATGGTATTTTCACTACTTTGGAAACATCAGATGATTTAAAGCTTTGATTTGAGGGGACCCCCAAACTGTAGATGCTTAACCAAAGATTCTTAATTTATGAACTTTTGAAGTCTTCTCATTCCACCCTTCTTATTCCTAGATTCATAGATTGTAGAGTTGGAAGGGACCACAATGGATCATTGTGTCTGACCCCCTGCCCCTGGCAGGAAAGAGGACTGAGGTCAGATGACCCCAGCCAAGTGACAATCTAGCCTCCTCTTGAAGACCTCCAAGCTAGGTGATAGCACCACCTCTCTTGGAAGCCCATTCCAGATCCTGGCCACCCTTACTGTGAAAAATTTCTTCCTAATATCTAACCTAAATCCACTCTCGTTTACACCCGTTATTCCTAGTCACTCCCTGGGGCGCCCTAGTAACCAGCACTTCCCCTATTCCCCGTTGACCTCCCCTAATAAATTTATAGGCGGCCACAAGATCTCCCCTCAGCCGTCTCTTGTGAAGGCTGAAGAGATTCAGCTCTCTCAACCTCCCCCCGTAGGGTCTATCACGAAGGCCACTAATCATACTAGTGGCCCTCTCGAGATTCCCCACGTCCCTCTTGAAGTGCGGCGCCCAAAACTGGTTCTTAGTAATGTTCCACATTCTTTCAATTATCTTCTAACCTCCCCACCACTGGTCATGTCTACACATTCAGTAATGAACCATAATTATGGTGTGTTATTTTTAGTACTTGTAATTACAGTGTGGCAGAGCACCTTTGGTGCCTGCTACTTTAAGGGCCAGATCAGGCATCCAGACAGCCGGCAGGATAGGCCAGCCCTAATGAGGCAGTCATATGACCACAGGAGAGTCATGTGATTGGAGAAGCAGGCTGAGCGGCCTCCATTTTAGCTCAAGCCCTCAAGGCTGAGTCAGCAGTCTGGTCCTGGCAGCCAGAAGAACAGTAACCAGGTGAGTTGCTGCTCAGAACATTCTTGGAGGTAAGGGCAGGAGGCTCCTTGTCCTGGGGCATGACATAAAACTACACGCTGCTGGAGAAAGATGGTCTGGTAGGACTACTCATGGCAGGGTAGTTTCCCAGAAATGCCAGACCAGTTGCAGGGTGGGTAGGGGTGCCCTATAACCCCAGCTCCCGCTACCCAGTGGGTAATTTAGAGCAGGGACAAGCAGTGGGGCCAGGCACGTCTGTGGACACCTGAGCCCGTGGGGTGTATGACCCCAAGCCCCAGTGAGGGGGAAGAATGGGGACCCCGGTGAGGGGGTGAAAGTATGTGGAGAGGTCCACACAGAGTAGGGTGCACAGTGGTACCTGAAGAGCTGTGTGCAAGGGGTGTACGGTAGGGTCTGAACAGGCGGGCCTGAAGGACTGCACTAGGGGGCGTGTAGAGTAGGGATTCTCAGGCAACCTGAAAAGCTGTACATGGGCCAACCCCAACAAGAGCGGCAGCATAAGCAAGTTGCCCAGAGAGGGGCTAGTGGCTAAGTTCAGTCCAGTGTGAGGCATAAGGCCAGTGGCCACACAGAGTAGGGTGCATGGTGGCACCTGAAGGACTGCATGTGGACCAGCCGGAGTGTGAGTAGGAAAGCCTGAAAGGTCATGTAGAGTGGGCTGCACAGACCGTGGCAGGTTGAAAGTGACCCATAGAGGGGCAGTATAAATGAGGACCAGTGAGAGTGGGCAGGGTGAATGAGGCCCTGTAAGAGTGGGCGGAGTACAAGAGTAGACTGCTAAAGGCCCAGCTGTTACCAATTTGCGATGCCATCTGCAAGGCATGGGACACAATATAGGGAAGGTTGGAGCTGTGTATACTGCCCTAGGCGTCAGGGCATTAAATGGGCAGCCTCCTGTATTTTAACATCCAGTTTTAAAACAGCAAATCATGGCAGGTGAGACATGGTAGACTGCCCTAGGCAGGTGGGTGGGCCAATGATGAGACCCGGCCCTGAGACAGCCCCCTTTCACATACAGGTACTAACTTAATGTGCTGTAAATGGCGCTACTGTGCACTAGAGCCAGCACATTTTTTTTCATTATGCTAATGTTCAGTAGACTAATTCTACTGCACATTAGTGCATTAGCACAGTTTTTGTTGGCCGTGCTAATGAGCAGTAGAATTAGTCTACTACGCCTTTAGCATCTTGTATAGACATGCCCACTCTGATCCTTTCCCACAAAAAATCACTTTAGCTAGTCACACTTAAATTCTAACTCATTTATAAATAACCACTCCCCTCCCAGTTCCTACGAACTTGTTCTAGCTTCTCTCTTCAGTATACGTTCTGCTGCCCTCCTCATAAAGCTCCACTATCTGAAGATTCTACAACTAAATCTGGAAAGGTCTCTTCTGAGTTCCTTGTCAGTGTGTGTGTCTATATGTTCATTAATGTACCTTAGGTACTGTGCATTTGGTTTAGTACTTGCTTAATAAAGTACTAACTAAATGCATAGTAACTAGTTACTTGCAGAAGCACCGGCACATGTTTTTTTTGTGATGCTTACTGTGTATTATCTTAATAACACGGCACAGTAGGCTATTAGCATGGTTTTTAACCACCATGCTATTGGCCAGCGTTATTAGGCTAATGCATAGGAAGTGTCTCATGTAGACATGCTCAGTAAACATATAAATAGACAATGCCCAGGTTCACCAAAAAACTACAGAAGCTCTGGTCAGTGACGCATTCCTAAATGCAGAGCCAGTTTTCAAGGCACAGGGATCAAGAGGGTTTGAATATGAGACAAACTTCAGAAAATTGCATAAGTGTGGGGAGGGTGGGGAACAAGGAAAAGCTACTGTAGATTTGGGGAAAGAATGGAATCTATCTGGTGTTCTGGGACTGGAGCTGTGGGATAAGAGTAGTCACTAAAAAGAAGATTCCCCTCACATGGACTACCCTGAATATGGCCTAATTTAAGTAAGGCCAAGGGCTTAGTTTCATGTGTGTTCTTATTTTAAACAAAACCAGTTTGCCCATCCCTAATAATGGGCTGTGTTCTGTAAGAGTTTCACATGTGCGGGTGCTGCCTTAGCCATGAGAGTCTTGCAAGTTGCTCAACTGCTTCTGGCAGGCTACCATCAAATCATTTACAGCAACACAGGGCTACTGACCTTGTGACTCTCAAGTGAGGATTTAAAATGTTTGGAATCAAGTAAGCACAGCTTTATAAATCACGTGGACTGTGTGTCTATGCGGGAAATCTTCCATTGATGTAGCTTTCAGCAAGGGTATTTCCACATCTCATTCCTACTTAGAACAGGGTTAGACAGAATTGATAGAAAGGTCAACAGCCCCAAACCCTACCTACTACATTCGTGCTCCCCCATTGCTCCACTAATGGTAATGCAATAATGTGAGATTTCTCAAAAGAAGCTAGTGAAAATAATGCCCAAGTCAGATTATCTGATACTCATTCAGAGAAGCTTGATAAAATTAGAGGAACGAAACCATATTTTTCTGCCCGAAACTTAATGCACCATGCCAGAAAAATATAGTGGGTAACAGAAAAGTATTTTTGTTAAAAATTTTTAACAAGTTAGAAAAAAATGCAATTGATTTTTCTGTAGAGTCCAGCTTCTGCTTCTCCATAGCTTTGCTTGATGCACAATGGGAGAAAGAGTTCTGTGGATGTCTAGAAGTTATATTTGTCTCAACTTTGAGGTATTACACTTACAGCGACAGATGGTATTTACTAGATACCCCCACTTCAACACATTTTGGAAATCTGTTTCCCTCCTAGATAGAAGAGAATCAACCCTGTGCACATGCCTGCTGCAAGTAAAATGAAGGAGAAGAATGGCCCTTCTACCTTTTAGTCCAATAGCCTAGTGGTTAGGGCAACTATCCATGGAGCAGCAGGCTCAGATTCCAAATTACCCTTGCTTACATGGGGTTTGAACACCATCTCCCACTTCCCAGCATAGTGCTCTAAACCACTTGCTTGGTATCACTCAGAGCACTTTCCAGCCCTCCCCTTCTAGTTGGCCCTATGCACCTTGAATTTAATAATTTCTACAAGTAGGAGTTGTGGTTCAACTTAAAAAAGTGGGACTCCTGTCTTCTGGAGCAAGCAACAGAACCACAGTCCTCAGTGGGTTAACTTCAAGAGGGCCGAAGAGTGCTCTGGGTAATGCCTAGCCTGTAGCCTGGTGTTTAGACCACTTTGCTGAGGAGCAGGAGGTGCAGTTTCAAATCCTGCTTTGGGTGAAAGGGGATAAGGACTCGGGTCTGTGGCTCCCTTGGCATGTGCCCTAATCACTGGATTAAAAATATGGACGGTCCCTTTTTCCACCATGGTTTTTCTCCCATTAAAATTTTGGGACTTACCAAGCATTATGCACATACTTAAGTGATTCTAGTCTCTCAAGCAGCTGCTTAGCCATACCACAGCCAGGTGGTATCTTAATAGACAGGCTACACTCTATCCCAAACTGTGCATAAAAGTGCCAAAAACTGCTGTGACTACACCCTTAGATCTTACTAATCACAATGAATACAATCTGTATGGCCATCTCAGACCAGTCCCTGCTAGACACTGCGCTCTTCAGGGCAGTTCAGTAGTGCAAGCAACTGTAAGGATAGAGAAGAAATAGAAATGTATTCCAAATCTGAATGCCGTGGACAAGTTGCTGCCCAGTCAAGCACTTGAATCTGTTGGGAAATAGCACATAAATCCTCAAATTATAGCTAAAGGCTTAGACAAAGAAATAAACAAATTCAGTTTCATATGGCAGCAATATACACGATTTCTACTTGCCAAAGAGTTAGAAAAGTGTAAATGTTCATACAGTTTAAGGCAGAAAAAAATAGCGTACATAATCAGGGAAAGAAAAACTACCAAGAAGTGAATACTTTAATTTTATGTATCTTTCTTTTGAAAGGCTGCCTGCATTTATAGTTCTCATTTCTTCTTTTTCATGAGCTGTGCACACTCCAAGGAATGACTTCAGCAAAAATGAAAACCGTTTGAGTCTTTAAATAGTTTAAATGTTTAAAAAGCCCAGTGACCCTGGACCAGGATCCTGGACCCTTGAGTGCCATGAAAATCTTATAAGAGTTCTGTGCAATACTAGCATCTATGTATGGTTCACAAGAAAAACCCAGAGGTTTAAAATAGGAATCTACAGGATCAAAAAAAAAACCAACACCCTAATCTGTTGTGGGTTTTCTGAGCTCTTTGCAACAGAAGAATTGCTCTATTGTTTTTCTGTGGTCAAGAAATGAATGAAAGCTAAAAGCTGGCATTTCTGAATAGTGCCTTGAGTCTAAAGGGGTTGAGAATCACTGGTCTATTAAGTTGAGCTGAAAGTAAACCTAGCACCAGGCAGGGGAGAGACTCAGTCCTTTCCCTTGAGATGTCAATACGGTGGGGGGGAAGGGGTGCTGCACATTTGAAGGCACCAGATTAATGCTTTGGAACCTTTTCTCACATTCAGGGAAGGTCAATGGAAAATTCCTTTATTAAATTAAATGCCTTTAAAAATTTCCAGGCAGATTTTAGCGTAAGAACAAGCACAGGTTGTACAACATTTTCCAAGTGCAAAACTGGTTGTGAAAGGCAGAATTTCCTGTAAAACACTAGCACAAAGGGGATCATGTTTGGAATGTAAATAATTCTGTGCAAAACCTGGTACATCTCCTTACCAGACACACAAATAAACTGAAGAGAAATACAAGACTTTGCTTAGTTAACACACAAAAAAATGAATTCTCGAACGCTACCAAGATTCCATCGTTCCAAACTGTTTGCTGCAGAGTACAATAAATAGCAAATGCTAAAGCAACCTTAGCATTATCATTAAGATATTATGGCAAAGAGAGAACATAATTATTAGTCTGAATTATCCTTTTTAGGACTGTTTTCTTTTTGGGAGGGAAGAAGGAGCTAGGCTGATGAGCACAACAGCTCTTGCATTATTATCCATTGACCTTCCCAGAATGTGAGAAAAGGTGCCAAAGCATTGATCTGGTGCCTTCAAATGTGCAGCACCCCTTCCCCCCCACCAGCTTTCTGTGCACACACCTACCAAATATATATCTATATACAAGTGAGCACACACCTACTAAATATATATATCATTTCTCAGCAAGCTCAACAAAGACAAGAATTTTGCTGCTTTGGGTTTCTACAATGCAGATATTCTCTCCCAAATCCCAATGACATCCAGTACATTATATATGTATGTGTGTTTATATGTGTGTGTCCGTGTGTGGTGGGGGGCGGGGGTTTCTACACAAGACACTACATCATCATAGCAATAAGCTACGGCAGCATAACTCGTCACTAAGGCGACATATTGTCAATGGGCACTAATCGTGATGCCACTGCTAATGCACAGTAGCAATGACCTGTGTGCCGCCAGGGCTGCACAGTACTGGCAGAAACGGCACAGTCATTTAGTACTGTGCTAAAGCAAGTACTAAATGACTGCACAGTACCGACTGCACAGTGGGGCGCACATGTAGACGCGTTCTGTATGTATATGTGTGTGTATATACATGGGCGACTGGTGCTGCCTTAGTCGGGGGGCACATGCCCCCCAGTAAGTGGGGGGGATCCCCCCATGGCCAGTCCCGCTGACCAGGGAGGAGGAGTCCCCCCATGGCTGATCGCAAGACAGCCAATTGCTGAGGCTGCATCTGGAAGTGGCTACGGCCGCTTCTGGGAGCGCCACGGAGCTCCACTCCTCGGCCGGTGCTTGCAGAGGGGTACACCAGCGCTCTCAAGGGGTGCACGTGCAACCCCATGCACCCCCTACGTGTCACCACGTGTCCGTGTATGTAGATAGATAGATAGATAGATAGATAGATAGATAGATACGTGTGTATACTGTATCTGTGTGTCTTTAGATAGCTAAATAGATATGTATATATGTATATGCATGCGTGTATATATATATGTGTGCACATCTGTGTATGTATATAGATAGTGTGTGTACTGTATCTGTGTCCGTGTTTGTAGATAAATAGATATGCATGCGTGTGTGTGTATATATATACACACACACACACACACGTGTGCATGTCTGTGTATGTATATAGATATGTGTATACTATATCTGTGTCCATGTGTCTGTAGATATGTATGTATGTATATGCATGTGTGTATGTATGTGTATATATAAGAATATATATATACACCATATGTGTGCATGTCTGTGCATGTATATAGCTAGATATGTGTGTATACTGTATCAGTGTCCATGTGTCTGTAGATAGATAGATAGATAGATAGATAGATAGATAGATATGTCTGTAGATAGATAGGTATGTGTGTGTCTGTAGATGATACACAGACAGATAGATGTGTGTGTATACGCCGTATATGTGTGTGTCCCTAGATGGACAGCCAGATAGCCAGCTATGCGCGTGTGCGTGAGCGCTTTCCTTCTGGCTATAACCAAAACAGAAGCGCTCGGCTCTGCTGGCAGCTGCCGGCGGGCGATTACAGCAATCGCTGGTTTCTTTCTTCTTTTTTTTTTGGCCAGCGATTGCCCGGAGCCGGAGGGACACTGCGTCAGCGCGGCTCCCCACGTGCGCGCCCGGCCGCCGGTGACACACGAGCCCGCGCGCGCTGTTCTTTCCACGAGCAAATCGGCGCCGCGCGGAGGCGGGACCCAGAGCAGCCCCGCCCCCGCCGTTCTCTATAAAGGCCGCCGCTGCCCCGCGCTCGTAGTGCCCGCCTGGCCTGAGCCGCCCCGGAGCTCTTAGCATGCAGAGTGTCGTGTTCTTTGCCCTCCAGCACAACTGCGCACAAATGGAGCGGACTGGTGGCAGCAAAGAAGAGAAGAAAGGGAAGATGAAGAGAACGATGTGAGTTGATATGAGCTGTATGCCTGTCCTTGCCCAGCTCCCTGCAGAGCTACCTGCAGCTTTCAGGATCGGGATTTGAGTGTGCCTCTCAGTTGGAAAAAGCCTTTGATCTGTAAATAGGCATCTATAGACATGGGGATCTATGAATAGATCGATGTAGAGGTGTGTGTATGTATATGCATATTTGTGTGTGTGTGTATACATATCATCTGGAAATAAACCTCTATAGACATAGGCATCTATACATGTATATCTGCTAATAGATGCATATGGCTATGTGTGTGTACACGTGTATATTTATTTGTGTGTAGACATAGGCATCTATAAATAGTGTGTGTGTACACACACACACACACACACACACACACACACACAGATCTGGTAGATGGATCGGTCGATTTATCTATCAGATTTGGGCATTAGTGACACTTACATTTAAATAGGACATTTACACAGCCTTGGTGGTCTGTTTTAAAACAAAAAATGCTTTCCGCTCTGATGCAAGTATGAGGGCAAGGACAGAATGGGGTATTTTATGTATTGGATGTCACAGGGGATTTAGGGAAGCCCAAATTGTAGAAGCCCAGAGCAGCTAAGTGCTTGTGTGTGCTGAACTTTTGCTGAGAAAGGCAATGGCTGGGTGGGTCTGGTGCATGTTTGAATGGGGAAATGAATGCAGATATCATTGTTGTGCCTAGAAACAGTGAGGTTGTACGGGGTGAGTGATGTCCTCCTATAATCCTGTGCTGCATACAGGGTATAAGGAGTTGAAAATGCTGCAGGGACCCACTATCCCAAAACAAAGCATCTCTGAAAAGCTTGCATTGACTTGATTGTTTGCATTATCTGATGAGACCTATGATATTTAAACTGTAAGGAACAGGCTGTTGTGAAGTTCCCCATGTCATGTAAAGGTCTGTGAATCATTCTGTGCTGCAGCTTTACTCTTTTTTGCTGGTCTACAGATTTCATAGTGTGGCCCTAAAATAGCCTAGCCACTTAAGTGATCATTTGGGATTCTCTGAGTCCAAATATTGGCCCTCAGACTGAGAGAGCAAATCTCTAAATTTAAATTTATTTATAATAAAAAGTTCTTCTAAGAACAGTACACCTGAGACTCAATTCCCATTTTAGTCTCTGACAGGCTAAAATTCCCATTGATCATGGAAAGACTGAGTCCTGGTCAACATGCTATATTGTGTCATGTTCAAAAACACACCTCTATTTGTTTCACTATTCAGAGATGCCTTAGTAACAGTTAGTCATTGTCCTGTCACAGGATAGGGGCTGGTCTGCTCACCTTAGCAGTGAACCTTTGTGCTCCCTGAAATAGGAGTCATACCTTTCTGAAATGGAAATTAAAGATGTGGAATCTGGTCCCACAGCTGCTGGGCTGGCAAAACTAGCATGAAACACTAATGAAAAATTTTGCAATGCTCTTTCCTAGCTCAAGTAAAAAATTGTGAAGATGTAACAACGTGTTTTTGTTTTGTTCTGTTTTTAATGAACTGTTTATTTAATATAGTATTTTCTTATTTTCTAGTGTTAAAGATTGGAAAACAAGATTGAGCTATTTCCTGCAAAATTCTTCCACTTCTCGCAAAACGAAGCCCAAGAAAAAGGGAAAACAACATGCTTACTTCAGGTAACTTAAAGATTCAGATTTTGCTCAAATGAATCGCAGATGTTTTAAACATGAAAGGAACAAAACCATCTAACATTGTCTATCCCTCTTTATACAGGCCTTCTCCTGAAGAAGCCCAGCTGTGGTCAGAAGCTTTTGATGAACTTCTAACTAACAAATGTAAGTCAGTCTTGAAGGAAGATAGAGCAAGCTTTTATTTACAAGATTACCATCTCCCTGTAGTTTTTAGGAAAGGCTGTCACAAATAAGAATAAGTCTTGGTCTTCAGTGCACATCCAGATTCTAAATTGCTCATTGAACAACTTTGTGAATGCATGAATATCTAAGCCCTAGCATGTCCTTTTTATAAAATGTCTGCATGTACCTAAAAAATCATAAGAAAAATTCTCATGAGAAACATTTCTGACTGCAAAATCTTTATTTCTTGCTGTAGCCCTAATCTTTGTCATCTCCCAGTATTTTTAGCTGGCCCTGTATTTCACTCTAGCTTTGCAGGAATATACTGCATAAATGCAAAAAAGAGCCATCCTTTCACACCATACTTAGTTTCTGCATTCAGCAAGCTTTGCTCATGCACCAACTCTTATCAATTGACAATTAACCCTTAACAATAAGAGTCTACTGAATGTCACGATTGATTGTAGTAGAGGATGAATTGGACCCTAACGCATAGCTCTAACATCTTGCTCCAAGCAAAATGCTAATACATGACAGTATTTTCCTCAACCCAAATGGTACATGCTTTGTGCTGCTTGTATACAAGAGGGATTCCTATCCACGATAAACTGTTAAATTTACGTATTTTGGGCTTGATTCCACAACAGTGAATCAATGGCAGTTTATTCCTCTTTGGGTTTTACTGCAGTCTCTGCAAAAGAAACCACTTACCAAATGAGCAAAAAAAGACTAATTAGATCAGCATTTGCTCCAGTAAACTTTGAATCAGCCTTTTCCTTACAAACATCTTCCAGTAGTTTATAGCTCTGTCACAAATATTTACTCCCACCTAGAAGTGAATATACAAGCTCTCCTCTCAAGAGTGGAATTGTATAATGTCTGTTTTAAAGATATAGCAATTTTTTTTGGCAGGGAGGGTGCTTTGTTTTATTTTTAAATATGTTGAGTTTAGATTGGTTTGTTTTTTTTGTCTTATGGTTTCACTAAAAAAAAAAAAATGAAGCGCAACAAGCTGTTGCAGAGATTAATAATTGTTTGTATATATGCAGAGAGGCAATTGCATGCCGTAACAGCTTTAAAAGAAATAGAGCAAAAAACTAGCAGCAAATGTTTGGTTGGGGAAAAGGTATGATGAGCTGTTGATAAATGTGAAATTCCTGGCTTGCTTACAACTCATACCCCTTTCTGGGTTTGTTTTATTTTTTTTGCAACACAGATGGTCTTGCAGCCTTCCGAGCTTTTTTGAAATCAGAGTTCTGCGAAGAAAACATCGATTTCTGGCTAGCGTGTGAAGACTTCAAGAAAACAAAGTCACCACAAAAGCTGACATCCAAGGCAAAAAAGATCTTCAATGACTTCATTGAAAAGGAGGCTCCCAAGGAGGTAAAAAAACAGCTTAAAAAGGAGGGGGCATAAATTGCACATCATTATTGAGCACAACTCCAATGTTCTCTGAAATCCATCCCCTCCCTGCTCTTCCTCCATTTACCCTCAGCATGTTTTTGGGGGGGTTTTTTAAGTTTTGGTATCCAGATTACACTGTGTGCATTCTTGATAAGCAACCAAATGCAGACATTAGTGCCCTCATATATTCATAATTTCCCAAGTTATGTTGGCATTGCCTTCTGAGTCGGATGCTCAGCTAAGGTAAATCAGCAGTGCTCTGTTAAATACCTGCAATGTATGCGTGTCATCACCACAATGAGGCATCACCTTCCACTTCACTGATAGTAAAGTACATTTAAAAAACTATTCCTTCTTAAAGAAATATGGGTCTCATTCTGCAACTTCATTGAGGAGGCAAATACGTTAACTCGAGGCTGCAATATCAGACCTTGGCATTAAAGAAACAACATCCTCATTTTTGTGTAAAATGAATTTTGTGGTACTATCATATTTGCTTGAATTGAACATTCAGTAATTTTTTTTTCCTTCATTCTCTGCAGATAAACATAGACTTTCAGACCAAGAACCTGATTGCCCAGAATATTCAGGAAGCTAACCACACCTGCTTCAGCGCAGCACAGAAAAGAGTCTACAGCTTGATGGAGAATAACTCTTATCCACGATTTTTGGAGTCTGAATTCTACCAAGAACTGTGTAAAAAGCCACTGATTACCAAGGAGCCCCAAGGAACATGAACTCTGAAGGAAGGAGAAGAGGAAAACTCTGCTTCAGGTGTTAATGAAGAGAAGTCCACCTAACCTGGCAACTTCAGACCTGAAAGATGAAAATACTTGAATATACAGCAGGTTGCCCAGATGTAATGGAAAATACGGACAAAAATATTGACTCTAGCAGCTTAGAGTTGAGTGGCAAATAGTGATGTTGGCTGCCAAAGACTGAGAAAGTGAAGTTGTTGGCCAGTTGCCAGGACGGCTACATTTTCCAGTGCAGTAAAAAAGCTTGCATTAATTGAAGCATCGAGTATTGTCAGACCCTGATTCTATAGGTCAGGTTTAACTCTGCCTTTGTTGTATGAGGAAGCAAGCTCTGAGACATCCCTGCGTAATCAAACATTTCTGGGAATTTAGACTAGTGTTGAGCAGTTTAATTAGTTAACTATTTATTTTTTTCTAAGCAACAACCAGTGGTATATGATCATCACGCACTATTTCTTAATACTGATTCAGCTGATCAAAGACTTCCCAATACAAATAAATGCTTCAGACCTGCCATGTGACTTCTAGACATGAATACCACTGTCACAGCATAATCCAGATAGATAGAGGGGGATGCATTTACATCTTGTGTCAGAATGTGCCAAGTATAGAGGACCAAATTCTGTCACTGCAGGGATACGTGAGGTGAACTGGCAGAATTTGGCCTTTTCAAACAAATTGTTATGATGTTATGTTAGACTAAGGCTGTGTTGAACACACTCCTGTATGTCACGAAGACAGACAAACTTCAGTGAAGTTGTCTTTTTGAATACTTGTTTATAATAAATTATTTTGATACAAGGCTTTTGTGGGGTGTGTGTGTGAGTGGGCACATGCATATGCGTACTTTTCCAACAACTTGATTTGCTTGTAATCTGTATATAAATAACCTAGAGATGAGAGACTATCCAGTGATGGAAGATGGACAGGGAAGAAGAAAGGGATGGCACACTGGGAATAGGTAATGTCAGGCAGCAGGCTGTTAGAAGTTTACAAGCACTACATAAGGCTGGCATTAAAGCTCTTAGAATGACACCAAAATTGGAAGTTTGATTTGAATAAAGAAGGCCTCATGTTTTCAAAATTAAGGAAAGCTTAACATCAAAGTTGGTTTTTCTTTTGTCTACTTTCACTATCTTCCTCTTAACTGGCAGGGGTCATACCCAGCAGATGAACAAAGCTACATGTAGATGGGACTAGCTATTAAAAACACTAACTAGATTTTATTACTAAAACAGCTTAGACCTTTATTTATGGACCTATTTCTCCATCAACAAGCTAGAGAGGGGTAATTGGCTGGGTCAGGCAGAAGGCAAAGCATAGCAGCACTTTAGCAACTAACTGGATCAGGGAGGCATGAGTTTTGTGAACTACAGCCTAACTTTGATGCCATGACAAGTTTATGCCTCTCTGAACCAGTTGGTCTCTAAAGTGCCAGCCTGCCCCCATCAGATTAGAGATCTTAAAAATAACATGGCAGTTAAAACACTGATTCCCATATTGCAGTAGCAGCACAACTGCTCTTAAGGCAGCTAGAGCCTAAGGATTTTTACTAGCAAGTCATGGAAACCTGCTAAAGCAGGCTTCATGATACATGGAGGGGGGGAGAACCTGGAGTATTGTCTAGGTTAGTGTTCACAATGCAGTTAGACTCTCACCATACTGTAATATGGACACTATCTAGTATAGATAAAGTTATAGTGTCTTAGCTTCACCTTAATGGTGTAAACACTATTATGATTAATTTAATTGACTTCAAAGGAGTGAGGGAAAAAAAACAAGTTCCAAGATTATATTCTGTACAGTTAAGCAATACTAAACTGTTTAAGGCAATGCTATAACATATAGGCCAGATATAGATATTATACATCAATCTAAATTCATCAAATCAATCTAAACCTGTAACTACAGAAGTTTAGCTCACACAGACTGGTCCAAAAATGACAGAACCTGGTCTAAGATAGACCTGGATAGATGTGCATTGATACTAAAATTGATTTACTGCTCTAGCCAAAATCAAACTTCTGTACCAGATCCCCTATAAATTCAAGTTAAACTGCTGTCCTCTGGCATCCCAGGCTCCTTTATGGTCCCTTGAAACTCTCCCTTCACAGCCAGATGCACTAGCACTTGCCCTGTGCTTGACTGCTTTGACCAAGGGCTCAGTGACCGCCCCACCCTCCCTCCAAAGCTGAGTTGGCACAGACTCTTTCCACAGCCCTTTCTCTGACTTCCAGCCTGCAGCTGCAGGCGGTGGGGGAAAGGGAGGCATTTGTGTCCCCTGCATGAGCCTAGGGCACTTTTGTCCCCTACACACCATCACAAATCACCCTATGATGCACATACAGACCTGACACTGAGTCCAGGAGAACCCCCATGCTTGGGCACAACCCCACAGATCACAACCCGGGCTTCTGCACACCCATCTAGGGAGCCCCATGTGCAGGCATAGTCCCATGGACCACAACCCTGGCTCCTGCACACCACATCTCAGAGCCAGACACCTTGCTACCAAGACCCTAAAATAGATCCCCCCGTGCCCTCCTGAGCAGGATCCAGTGCAATCAGTCTGCCTCTGGTGAGTCAGGGTGGCTGGGGGCAGAATACTGGGACTGTCTGCACGGAGGCAACCCTGTGACCTCCATGGCTTGGCCACTGCCCACAGGTACCCAGTCCATGGGCACCTGGGGTGCTGCAAGGTATTTTTGGCTCTCAGCTACTAGGGGCAGAAGGGCTGAGGGAGGGACACTGAGCATCCAAGTTGGGGCACCAGGCAGAGACCTCTGGAAACTTTAGGAGCAGGTGGGGCATGGACTGATGCAGACTGTGCCTGGCAGCTGATCAGGAGGGTGGGGGCAGGCACTCCACTGTGCTAGGCAGCCTCCAGCAGTCCAGGGAGCCTATGGGGTCTACTGGGAGGCATGCAGGAGTGCCCTTGACTTGCTGACCTTAGCCAGTACAGGCAGCCTGTGTGCCACCCTCACTGAAGGGCAAACATGTACTCTGTTTGCTATTGATCTCACCACAGCCGCTTACAAAAACCTGTGTAACTTGGATCAATTCCTCCATGGGCTTTTTGAATGTCTGTGCCATAGATGCTGCTTCTGGGTTATTAATAAGTAAACTTAAGAAATCATTCTTTTCACACACTCCCACCTTTCTTCTTCAACCTGTTGGTGATACTTTGCAAGACCTGGATGTAAAAAAAAGATTAAAACCCAAGCAACAAATCTTTCTTTTGGAAACTTCTGCGACATAAAAGTTCCTTTTTCTGGGATGTCTCTTAAATCCCATCTCCCTTGTGTTCTGCTTGGGATACTATTGGAAGGACTAAGAAACTTTGTGCCCCTGACACTCCCTTGCTAAGGTTTCAGCAAAACCTTGGCTCAACAAGGCCTTAGCTTCTAACAGACCTCTCTCTTTCACCTTCCCCCCTTCCTCCCTCCACCCTTTCTCCAGAAGTTTAATGAGGTCTCTGCTTCTCTTGGTGAAATGAAACCTCAGTAAACCTCTGAATCTCTGCATATGTTTTCCCTGCCCCAATAAGGGGATATTTCCAATTGGTGGTCCTATGGTCCCATTAGGGTTGCAGGAGCCTGATTCTATCACAGCACTGTAAATCAAAAGTAAATTCATTGATCACTGGAGTTATACAAGCGTAAAAATACTGAGAGAATACTGCTGGACATTTTGGTTTTCCCCTATACAGGAAGCTTGTTCACAGCTGGAAAAGTAGGAATGGAGGGCGATTGCTGCTTTTCACTATAGGAAAATTATAGGAAACAGTTCATGGCAGGGAAAAAAGTCAGAAATTAGTGCACTACTTTAGGGATCAGCAACTTACAGCTCATGGGCTGGGTCTAGCCCAGGAAGCCAGAGGGCTATGGTAGTGTTCAGGCAGCAGGGGTTTAATCCATGCTGAAGCCAGGTGCTGGGAGACTTTACCTAGGGTTACCATATGTCCAGGTTTTCCCAGACATGTCCCTTTTGGGGTCCTCCCACCTCTGTCCAATAGTTTAAAAAAAAAAAAATCAACAAATGTCTGGGATTTTGCTTTGCCTTCGCTCAGCATCAAAGTTTTTTCCCAGCACTTTCTGACTTGCCCCAGCAAGGAGCTGCTTGGGGCTGGGGAGAACAGGGAGGGCAACCAGAAGCTGGGCCATCATGTGCATCTGCGTACCCACCCCTGCAGGCAGGTAAGTGTGTGGGGGCAGAGGCTGGAGGGCCAGGGCTAGGGATGGTCATGGGTAGATATGTGCGTGGATGGGCAGGGGGTGGGGCAGGTGCCTTGCAGTGCTGGGGCTGCAATAAGGTGGGCAAGGGGGAGAGGTGCCTGCCCCTCCACTGGTCAAGGGGGTGCACAGGTTCTTTGGGGGCAGCAGGGAGATACGTGGGCAGCAGGGCTGGGGGGCAGGAGGCTGCAAGTCAGGAATAAGGGGTACCAGCAGGGCTAGGGGGCAGCAAGGGGCTGCAGGTCAAGAGTGAGGGGCATCAGCAGGGCTGGGTGGGAGCTGTGGCTTGGGAGTAAGGGGCACCAGGGGGGCAGAGGACTGTGGGTCAGGAGTGCAGGACACAAGCAGGGCCAGAGAGCTGCAGGTCAGAAGTGAGGGGTATCAGCAGAGATGGGGAAGGTGGGGGCTGCGGGTTGGGAGTGAGGGGAACCAGCATAGTCTAGGGGGAGGGGTACTGTGGGTTAGGAGTGAGGGACAGCAGCAGGGCTGGGGGGGTTACGGCTTTAGAGTGAAGGGCAGGGGTAGGGCATGGGCATATCACTGCCACCCCACCCACAATCAGATTACCCCCGCCAACAGGTGTCCACTTTCTTGAAACTGGAAATACGGTAAACCATACATGGCCAGGCACTGAGGAGAAGCAGCAGTAGCCAGCTCCAAAGTGCCAGCCCATCTCCAACCTGAGCTGGGTTGTTCCAGCCCGCTACTTTAAAAGTTACCAACCACTGCATGCAGCTCTGCCACTTTCACTAGCACTACACAGTTTCACATCTGCTGTGGCTCTAGCAATTAATGAGCTTCATTTGAAGTACAGAAAAGTTTGCAGTTGCCTCTACCAGCTGCCATGGACCTTTATACTGCAGTGTTCTTCAGATCAAAAAGGTGGGTCAGGTAGGCCATTACTGCCCCATTCCCTTCTTTTTTTAATTTGAACTGATAAGACTTTTCTTTAGGTGTACTCACTCTGAGTACACAGGTCCTTAGGTTCCACAGAACGTGCCATCACGGTCGCAAATACATTTTGAGTAACACCCTGTCTCTGGTAAGGAGTTCTCTTTGCTACACAATTTCAGGGCCAAGTGTTGCAGCTAAACAGCAGTCCTGTAAAATATTTCTGGTAAAATAATTAGGTAGCATCCCTGTGAAATTGCTGCTATATCATTCAGTTGTAGGAATCCAAAGCACCTATCCCACAGTTCCCCAACAAAAAGTAATGCAGACACTGCAATGTGTTGCAACACCAAGAAAATTGCTGTGAGTATCCTCAAGTACCCCAGGAAACAAAGATATCTTACTTATTATTTTTTTCAAAGTTATTGTTTTAAACACTGGTCCCTCACTCTGGGAACGCTTATGGCAATTAAAACTGGCACTTAAATGTCAGTATCCAATGACAACAAATAAACTGTTCATTGGCTAAATAGTTAACTATTCCACTCTAGCCAGATTTACTCAGCTTCCTCGTATGCTTGAAGGCCTCTCTTTTTTCCTAGGCAGCTGAGGAGTAGCTTGAATAGGTCAAGGCTGAGAGCATTTCAGAGCCAAGAAGACTTTGGCAGGGAATGCCTCTCCAGCAGCTCTTTCCAGTTCAGAGAAGGTGCTTTAGCTCACATGCCTCCACTGATCTCAACTACAATAAAAATGTATCTTGCAAAGTATAATGCCGGGAAAAAGAATAATACTGGGAGATGTGGATAATACAGACTGTTGCAGGGTGGTTGGAAGATCAGGATTTTGAAAGCAGTGCAGAGATTTAGCCACCCACGTAGCATTGATTTAGGAGGTATGTTTCTTGCATTTATTCATTCTTGCACTTACACATCCATTCTGTTCCCAGCCAAGAAATTAAGTGGAAAGGTTGCAATTCAGGTCTGCCAGCTAGGACAGTTCCTGGCAGTTTACATGTTCTCACTGGAAAAGGAGCTTGAATTTCAAATCTGCACACCTCTAATCCTGGTGAGAGAAGAAAATGATGTAGTTTCTACCCTGCATCAAAGACATTAACACAGGTGTCTAGATCATATCTCCAAAGCTTGAGTATCCACACAGGCAGACAAGGTACTTTGGGTATCCACTTAGCACCTGCTAAATGCCCAGTGTGCACTGACCTGTATGGAAAACAAGGAAAGGATTGTCTTGGAGTGGCTGCTGCTTTCCTCCAGGTTTAAAATCCTGGTCAGAATTCTGGAAGGGATATCTGGGATACTGCACAGTTAAAGAACAATGCTTACTCACAACCACAACCAAAGGAGAAGGAAAATGCCCTTGTACTTAATGCCCTTTTGAGACATATTTATACTTTTGTTGCTGAAAAATATACTGAGTACATTAATATAGCACATTATTCCACCTGAAACTAGGGAAACAGATGACCTAATCAAAAAAACTTTCTAGGCGTACATGGTATTCTCCACTTGGACTTGTCTTTGTAAGGTATCTGGCACATAAGAGTAGTGCAAAATAATTCCTTAATAAGTATTCTATGAGTTGGCAGGACAAACCACTCTGGCAAGCACAATTTACATGTATCTAGGGAGGACAGGAAAAGATCAAGCGTATGTTCTTTTTGGTGGCAGAACATTAACAGGAATTTCTCCAAATCTCCTCTCCAGCACATTGATGTTTGGCTCTGTATAGATGCACATAAACGGCATGCATAGAGCAAAAATAAACATGGAGTGATCTAATTTTAAACATTAACAATGCCAGGAAAAAAGTCCCATTAATTCGTGAATGTGCAGCCACTTGAAGCTTTTAGGAGGCTCTGAGGTATAATTTGTAGTTATTATCTTTAGAAGCATGTCACAAACAGTGAACTTTGTGCTTTTTTTTTTTTGGTAAATGAACTTTACACTGTCCCTGGGCTCTCTAGCTGGGAGGCATTGTTGACCAAACCTGAGGGAAAACAGTCCCACTGTCTTTCTAGTTATGACTTGAAAATGAGGCTTGTTTGTATTCATTGGCAAGAACTCATGAAAATACCCATTTAAATCAGATTTTCCAAAAGCCACACAGTACAGATGAGCAAGAATCATATTATGTTCCATTCAAAAGATCAAATATTCTAATTTAAGATAAACTAAATGACAGAGGCAAGAATTTGTCTTTCTAAGCTAGCTTTCCTGCTTTGTGTTTTCACTGAGAAATTTTGTTTCTCCACTACAGATTGAGAACAGATTGAAGTTACGCAGATTCTTGGATCTGCTCGTGACTTCAAGCTTTCAGAAAGCCCGAAGATGAATCTCATATTTATAGTGTCTGGAAAGCCAACGGGCCTACATGGAAAAAGGCACTTAGGCACAGAGCTGCATGTTTATTTAGCTAGTGTATTTGTTAGACTGCCACAGACGTCAAAGGGGAAATCAAAATAATGAAGACACAAAATGATGCACTAACAGGGAGGCACAAAGCTGCACTGAAATGCTTTCTTTAAAACATAGCTACTTGAAGCAGGCACACATTAACCCTTTCAGTTAGCAGGAAACTAGGCATAGGTTTCTTTGGCCCACTGAACCCAAGGACAGGACTTCCACTTCTGACATCTCACATTTCAAGCACAGTTTCAGCAAATGATAGAGGCTCTGTGCACACAAGTCTGTGGCAGCCATAGCATCTAAAGGGGAGACCTCTTTCGACCTCAGTGGCTGCATCTACATGAGATGCTGACTGTGCCATAGCTCCTTACAACTGCGCTGTAGTGTCACATGGCACAAAGTGTGACGCAACACTACTGCACAGTAGTAACAAGCTACTGCATAGTCACTGTCACCAAAAAGGGATGCCATTGCACATTGCTTGGGGATGCCATTGCACAATAATGCCAGTTACTGTGTAGTGATTTAGTGCTCGTGTATGCAAGTACTAAATGACTGCACGATAACAACTGCCATCAGCATCTCATGTAGACGTGGCCAGGGTGTGTTGGATCAGGTCCAAGAAGACCAGGAAGTGTCAATCAGATTTTAGTGAAACTCATGACCTAACCAAAATGTCATGATCAGGTATCTACAGGCCGCATCTACACGAGATGCTGACTGCAGTCATTCCTGCACAGTCATTTAGTACTTTTATAATGAAGTACTAAATGGCTGTGCAGTAACCAGAGTTATTGCACAACAGATTCACCATATGGCTTTTAGGTGATACTGACTGTGCAGTAGCTCGTTACTAATGTGCAATAGTGGCAGTTCACATGTCCTGCCACACAATATTACTGCACAGTAGTAACGAGCTACCATGCAGTCACCATCTCATGTAGATACAGCTACAGATCTCTTTCTTCTCTCTGTTTTTCCCTTCACCCCTCTCTTTTTAACTAAGGACCTGAAGCAGAATCTATTGAAGTCAAAGTCTCCCGCTGACTTCAGTTGCATTTGATTCCATCCCGCATTTGCAGTCAGAGATTTTGTTTTCACTAATCATCCTCTTCTATGGGTTTCTACAGCTTGGAGTCATCAAAAGGAGTAATAAAATACTGTACAATATTGTGATCATGCTGCATATCCTTTTGCAACAAACTCTAGAGCTTTAAAAGCTGGCTAAAGTTTATGCACAATTGAAGATGAGAAAAAGAACAGATGTGAACCAGAGCATCGGAGCGAAACGAGCCCCAGCTTTCTTTCAATTCCTGTAGTTTACATGATCAAATATACCATTGGCAATGCTTAAAGCATCACAGATGTGAAATCGGTCCAGGTGCTTATGGCCATATAAGTAAAAACTGAACATAACACTGATGATTTCCTTGGCTTTTCTCTTTTTGGTACTTTTTTCCCCCCTCTCCACTGTACCTATCATGATAGCTACACAAAGGATTGAAGTTATCCTAGCAAAGAAGTACCAATTTTACCCATGTTTTCATGTTTTGGGGCAACCGAGACTTGCGAATTGGGACTGAACTACATTTTGAAGAAATGGCTGAACAGAAGCTCAATCCAACAATTGCTTAGAAATTTCATTTTGTTAGTGGTGAGGGCTTTGGTCTTTTGCTTACCCTAAAACAGTTTAGCAACACAACAGTACTTACAGCTAAGGTTGGTTTGGTCCAGATGTCTTAGGACTGCCAGAACTACTGGGAACTTGAGAAATGTTTCAGAAATGCTTCCCCACACCTCAGAAATTATATAAAAAAAACTAGAGAAGGTGCAGAGAATGGCAATGAGGATGATTAGTGGTATGGAGGCATGTTGGTATGTGGATAAACTAAACTGGCTAGGCCTATTCAGTTTAGGAAAGAGATGCTTGAGGCAGGGGATATGATAAGTGTTTACAAAATATTAAATGTAGAAGAGAAAGTCAATAGGGGTTAATTATTTACTCTTTTGCAATACAGAAATTAGGGATCATAACATTAAACTAGCAAGTAGTAAGTTTAAAACTAACAGAAGGAAGTTCTTTTTCTCACACTGTGTTTCACACAGCATGTAATTAAAGTGGACTTCATTGCTACCAGATGTTGTGCAAGCTAACAGTTTAACCAGATTCAAAAAAGGAATTGGAAACATTCTTGGAGGAAGGGGATGTCAGTAGCTATTGAGCCCAGGAGTTAAGGATACAGCTAGGCCTGTGCAAAGCGGCTAGTATTCGCTTTGGATTCGGATTCAGCCGATTTGGGAGGGCAGTGATTCGATTCAGTGATTCGAATCACTGTCCTGAATTGATTCGGCCAAATCCAATGGGTGCTGGGTGCCTCCAGAGAGGAGGTAACTCCGCACTCTTCACACTCCAAACAGGCCGGAGGAGCCAAGCAGACCCGGAGGAGGAAACATTGAGTGATTATCATAGGCGACTCCATCCTGAGAGGTATGGAGGGCCCCTTCTGTCACCAGAACCCCTCAACACGCAAGGTCTACTGCCTTCCCAGAGCAAAGATTCAGGACGCGACGGGGATGATCCAGGCCATGATCCAGCCCACCGATTACTACCCCATGGTCCTAATCCATGTGGGTACTAATGATGCAGCCAGGAGAAGCCCTGATCACCTGATAACGGACTACCATGCTCTGGGGGGCATGCTGAGGGAGATAGGAACACAGGTGGTATTCTCCTCTGTCCTACCAGTGAGCGGACGTGGAAGACAACATGAGACCTGCATCAGAGAAACCAACTGGCAGCTTTGGGAATGGTGTCTCGAGGCAGGCTTCAGCTTCCTAGACAACGACCCGCACATCACAACAAGAGACATGCTCAGACGTGATGGGCTTCACCTTTCCCCCCAAAGATAAGCATGTGTTCTCTTCTAGGTTGGCGGATCTCCCCTGGTGGATTTTAAACTAGGCTCATCGGGGGACAGGGAAGATGAGGGCAGAGAAAGCCTTGGACCACTAAACCAAGTGACACCCACAAGAACAGCCCAGCCTGGACCAACGGCAAGCAGAATGAATATCCAGGTAAGCAACTGGGGCCTGGGCAGTACTGAGATTAGGGGGCCAGTGTACATATCTTCAGGAGGCCTCAAATGCCTCTACACAAACGCTCACAGTATGGGGAACAAGTAGGAGGAACTTACCCCCCTGCTAGCTGACACCAACCCAGACATAATGGGGCTCACAGAAACATGGTGGGACCCAACGCACAACTGGGCGGTGAATATCAAGGGCTATAGGTTGTACAGGAGGGACAGGACAGGGAGGAAAGGTGGGGGTGTGGCTCTCTACATCAAGGAGGAATACACATCCTCATCAAGTAGCACAAGGTCAGACGAGGGGCACACTGAAGTGCTCTGGGTTAGAATACAAGGGAGTCAAGGGGAAAGGGACTTAATGGTGGGGGTCTACTACAGGCCACCCAACCAAGGGGAAGAGCTAGACCGGGAATTCTTAAGTCAGCTCACGGAGGTAGTTAGGTCAAAAGATGCGGTCATCATGGGTGACCTGAACTTTCCAGACATCTTCTGGGAAGAGCAGTCAGCCAGGTCTGACCACTCACGTAGGTTCCTAGCTGAGATACAGGACCTCCATCTAACCCAGGAGGTGCATAGCCCCACCAGGGGAGATGCCTTGTTGGATCTGGTGCTGGCCACAGGCGACGACCTCGTGAGGGGACTGTGGGTGCTCAACCACCTGGGCAACAGCGATCATCACCTGCTGGAATTCACGATCCAGCGCAAGGTGGCAAAAGCCTGCAGCAAGGCAGCAGCCCTGGACTTCAGGAGGGCAGATTTCAATGAGGTAAGAAAAACAGTTGGGAAGGTACTGAGGTCCCAGAGGGGGAGGGGAGTAGGGTGTCCAAGAAGAGTGGTCGTTCCTTAAGGAAACGATCCTCCAAGCCCAAAGGGAGGTAATCCCAACAAGGATCAAAGGGGGCAAGAGGGTGCAAAAGCCCCCATGGCTCACCAAAAGCATACGGGAATGTCTCCTAGCTAAAAGAGAGATGTACACCCAATGGAAGGGAGGGGCCATCACAAGGGAGGACTATACCTCGGTTGCTCAGGGCTGCAGGGGGGCGGTCAGGAAGGCCAAGGCGGACATAGAACTGGGAATAGCTACCCAGATCAAGGACAACAAGAAGTCCTTTTTTAAGTACATACGGGGTAAAAAGAAGGTACCGGGTAATGTGGGGCCTCTGCAAGACAAGCTAGGAAATCTGGTTGTCGCACCAGACGACAAGGCTAACCTATTTAACAATTTCTTTGCCTCTATTTTCCTGAGCAGGGACCAGACCAGCCCATCCCCTGAGACCCCCTCAGGCCCCAGGGGAGGCGCACCCAGGCCTAGGGTCAGTGAGGATCTAGTCAGGGAACTTCTGGAGGGACTGGACATATTTAAATCAGCTGGTCCTGACGATCTCCACCCCAGAGTGCTGAGGGAATTAGCAGAGGTAATTGCGGGACCCCTGGCATGGCTTTACAAGCACTTATGGTGCTCTGGTGTGGTGCCAGAGGACTGGAAAAGGGCCAATGTGGTTCCCATTTTCAAAAAAGGGAGAAAGGAGGACCCAGGAAACTATAGGCCAGTTAGTCTTACCTTGATCCTGGGTAAGCTTTTTGAGAGAATTATCCTGGCGCATGTCCATGAGGGGCCAGCAGGGGAGTTTATGCTTAGGGGCAACCAACATGGGTTCATTAGAGGCAGGTCCTGTCAGACCAACCTGGTGGCCTTCTATGAGCAGGTCACCAAATCCTTAGATGTAGGGGTAGCAGTGGACATAGTCTTTCTGGACTTCAGGAAGGCCTTCAACACTGTCTCTCACCCCATTCTCATTAAAAAATTAGGGAACTGTGGTGTCGACACCTACACAGTCAAATGGATCACTAACTGGCTAGAGGGCCACACCCAGAGAGTGGTTATGGATGGGTCATTTTCACCCTGGAGGGATGTGGGCAGTGGGGTCCCCCAGGGCTTGGTCCTTGGACCCGCGCTGTTCAACATCTTCATCAGTGACTTGGACAAGGGGGTAAAAAGCACCCTGTTCAAATTTGCTGACAACATTAAGATGTGGGGAGATGTGGGCACACTAGAAGGGAGGAATAGGCTGCAATTGGACCTAGACAGGTTACAGGGGTGGGCAGATGAGAACAGGATGGGTTTCAACACTGACAAGTACAAGGTGCTGCACCTGGGGAGGAAAAACCATCAGCATACCTACAGGCTGGGGAACTCCCTTCTTGTCAGTGCAGAGACAGAAAAAGATCTTGGAATCATTATTGATGCCAAAATGAACATGGGCCGGCAGTGTGGGAACGTGGTCAGGAAGGCCAACCGCACCTTGTCATGCATTCACAGATGCATCTCAAGCAGGTCCAAGGAGGTGATCCTCCCACTCTATGCGATATTGGTCAGGCCACAGTTGGAGTACTGCATCCAGTTCTGGGCACTGCACTTCAGCAGCATCGAGAGGGTCCAGAGGAGGCCACTCACACGATTAGGGGGCAGTAAGGCAGGCCCTACGAGTGGAGGCTATGGGACCTGAACCTGTTCAGCCTCCACAAGAGAAGGCTGACAGGGGAACTAGTGGCCTGTTACAAACTAGTCAGAGGGGACCAGCAGGCATTGGGGGAGTCCCTGTTCCCCCGAGCACTACCAGGAGTGACTAGAAATAACGGTCACAAGCTGGCAGAGGGTAGATTCAGACTAGACATCAGGAGGCGCTACTTCACTGTCAGGGCGGCTAGGATCTGGAACCAACTTCCAAGCGAAGTGGTGCTGGCTCCTACCCTGGGAGTCTTTAAGAGGAGGTTAGACGAACACTTTGCTAGGGTCGTTTGACCCCAGTACTTTTTCCTGCCATGGCAGGGGGTCGGACTTGATGAACTGCTCAGGTCCCTTCTGACCCTACCAACTACAAAACTATGAAACTATGATTCAGAGATTCGGCTGCTGCTGAATCTCTGAATCACCCAGGCCCATCTCCTGCCTGATCTCCCAGCGCCAGCAATGGCTGCCCTGCCCACCCCAGCTACCGGCTCTTTGGAAAAAAATGCCCCAACTCACTGGGTGCTGCCCAGTGGGGGGGCAATCCCCACTGCCCCACGCTGCATGTGGGGCTCTGCCATGAGCCCCCTGATCCCTCCCTCACTGTCTATGCCCCCCTTTCCCCCCCACATGGTTGCCCCACCTGCCCCAGTCCTGGCCCTTTAAGAAACCCCCCCCAAAAAATCCCGGTCTCACCAGTTCCTGCTGGGGGTGGGGGGAGGGGGCAATCCCTGTTGCCTCCTGCTGCCCTGTGCTGCATGGTAAGCTCTTCCATGAGCCCCAAGAAGCCCCAAAGCCGCTGCATCAGCCAGTGAGTCCAGGGGTTTGGGGGGAGGGTTTCCTTAAAGGGCTGAAGCTGGAGCGGGCAGGGCAGCTATGGGGGGCTGGAGGAGTGAGGGGCTCATAACAGAGCCCCCCCATACAGTGAGGAGCAGTGGGGGGCAGTGGGGATTGCCCCCCACTCCCCCTCCCACCTGGCAGCACCCAGTGAGTGCAGGCTTTTTTTTAAAAGGGCCGGGAGCTAGGGCAGGCAAGGCAGCCATGGGCGACGCCTGGGGGAGTAGGTGGGGGTCGGGGGAGCAGGCAGGGAATGGGGTCTGGCAGGGGTCCCCCCATGGTCCCCTCCCCACTCCTCCAGCCTCCCCTCCCCCGCCCCTTACTTACCAGCTCCGAGTCCAGCTCCAGCTCACTGCTGCAGCGGACAGGGACTGTCTGAATCATCGCAGCTCTCCGAATTGATTCAGACCTTTTAATTGGTCCCCTGATTCGATTTGGATTTGGAGATTTGGCCACCGAATTGGGCCGAATGTCCTCCAAATCGAATCAGCACCCGAAGCTTTGCGCAGCCCTAGATACAGCCTCTGAATCAGAACTTCCTGGATCTTAAAAACTGGAGGCTGAATAGTAGAAAGAACCCTGGTCCTACCCAGTTCACTCTGCCACTGTGTGACAAGCTACTGGGCAAGATGGACCTATGATTTAACCCAATAGATGGCAGTTCTTATGGTCTCATGTTCTTATGTTCTAAACTCTCCAAGGTCCCCATCCATTATGTGTCCTCTGTTAATGTATAGGAACTCTAACAGTCTGCAGTTCTTTACAAAAAAATGGAAGGGAAGTGGTCTCAGACCTTAAATGAGTGACAGGGCATATAATGTAATGTTGAGAGTACCTCTGTGGACCTCAGACTGTGATTGGTACAACAAAAGATTTTATTCAAAATGTATTGGACAGAAGGTACCCAAGATAAATACTTCATCCTCTGATGTTTATTCATGCTGTATTGAAGAAGGGACCCAGATGTTATATACAGGTTGACCATAAATCCCAGTTTAGCAGGGACAGTCCCAGATTTCAGAAGCTAGACCCAGTTGGATGATGGGAATTATAATGGGTGTCCCAGAAACACAGGTGTGTGGAGCACAGTCTGGCCAGGAGTTGGAGAGGTACAAAACGCCTTTCAGACAGGCACTGCTGCCTGCCCGGCATGCAGCTCCACCCCCACACTCTCACATCGGGGAGGCAGAAGGGCAGTGTCCCAGATTTCCTGGATGATGTTCCAGATTTGTCCCAGACAAAGAGGTGGTGGACACAAGAAATACAATGGGGCTTGACTTCAGCAGCCCAACCTCTTCTAAACTTATGCGAGTCTCTGAGCTATGTTCTCAGAGACTTGCCCGCTACACTGGCTTTGGAGTGGGGGTTGGGGAATGATCATGAAGTTTCAGAAATTGAAGAGCAGGCTTATGTGCATAACAGAGCTGTGGTCTTCAGACCTGTTTAAACTTAGCCAAAGAAGAGATAACTTAGTGCCACTTATTTAAAGATATTTGGATTCTTCATCTAGATATGTTTAGACAAAAAAAAAATCACTGAAACTGCTTGAAGAATGCCAAACCACCATGTAATTTTCCCTGTTCTTTTCGCTTCATCAGATCCTCTCCTCCTCACATCCAAGTAGCATTTTCTTATCATGCACTTGCACAATTTTAACAGGTACTAAAATTGCATAATGCTCCTGGCAGTCTTCTGAAGTGTAAAGTATTCAGGAAAATACCTTAGCTGTGAAGCATTTTCCTTTTTGAACATTTGGGATTCCTCCAAAAATAGTTTAAAAAATCATCTACTAAACATCTCTCATTGGTACAAGCTAACTGCTCAGACTGAAAGGCTGTGAACTTGTTTCTCGCCTACTGTGCATGTATAATGTAATTTCCAACAAAGGAAGTTATGCTGCACACAGAGATCAATAAACCCCTGAAATCCTTAACTGTATCATCAGTCTTATCTTCATATCCTAAATAAGCATATTTATTAATTGGATTCACTGAACACCTTGGAAAGGTTGCCTTTAGTTTCATTCTTGCATGAAATTGAAGCATTCAAAAAAGTAACAAGCTAGGTGGCAACAATTAGAATATAAGGTAACCTTGGCAGTGGCTATACAAGCTCTCCCACATACCTCTGATAATGCACCTGGCCTGCAACATTCCTAATTTTTTTTTTTTTTCCACAAGTAATTACTTGTCAAAGCCTGGATGAAAATTTACCAGGGATCTGAAGAAGATATCAGATCCTTGGCCTCATTTTCTCTAAGAAAAAATAAGAATTTAACTCATATCCTTCCCAGAATTAAAAAGATTAGGAAAAGGTTGATTCTTTAGTTTAAAAAAGAAAAATGAATATAATTGACAAAAGCACTGCTATTTAAGAATCTTTACTATTCTTCTTAAGACCCGCCACCCCACACACTGCTTTATATCCACTGACATTAACCATAAGTATCCCTCTGTAAGATATGATGATCTAGATAATAGGTAGGGAAACCTAGGCTGCTTGCAGATGTTAAAAAAAAATTAAAAATGTAAAGGCATTTAATGCATTATAGATGTTGCAGAGCCAGGTTGAAGTATAAATTGAGCACTTCAGTGGGGCTTTTCGATGCTTTTAGCTAAAGCTGATTCAATTAGATAAAAGTACAAAAAGCCCCACTAAAGCACCCACTATTTACAGACATCAGAGGAGCCGAGTTGAAGTAACCCACTGCCTCTCCTGGGCATTCATGGGGCTTGGCGCAGGAATGCACTAAATTTAAAGTAAAGTGCTGTTTGTGTTTTATGTCTGCAAGCAGCCTAAGGCACCGAAGAGTTAAGTCACTTGCTCAAGGTAATTCAGTCAATTTAGGGCCTGACCCAGAGCCCACTGAAGTGAATGAAAAAAAATGCTCATAATCTTCTATGGGGGCTTTAGTTAAGGCTCTTAAACAGGAGCCTTGGGTTCTATTCTTAGCTCCACTTTAAAGTAAATTGTTTAGAAAAGAAATGTCCTCTCAAAACTTTAAAAATAGAAAATCTAGTCGAGCCACAAATTCACTTGGGGAAAAGAGTCCTGGTACATAGAAGCTCTAAAAAGAAGGAATAACAGTAAGAACACGTGACCTATCAACAAGCTTATGAAAATGCAAATCTTCATTTTTCAGCATAGCACATCTGCACCAAAGTCAGTACCTGCTATCATGCTAGTATCTATATTCCTGATTTTAGCTCAAATAACCAATATTTACCTTTTTTTAAAGGATATGTGAAAAAAAATTGACGATTGTACAATTGGCATGTCTATCTCCTGTTCTGGGTCTAGAGAAACAAAGGAAAAATAGGAAGACTGAACACTGCGGAATAAACTCATCTAATGATTAGAAAATATAACTATTATTTTTCATCCCGAGTATGCCCAAGTTTAGGAAATCTATTACTTGCACAAAATGATTCTTGTCCTGTAGTAAATAAAGGAGATTTATGAAAAAAATCCTTTTAAAGAGTTTTTATAATACACAATATTTAGGGACCCTGGAAGATATGCAATAAAAGTGCAATGGAATCTGATGTGCGAACCCCACAATCACACTTTCTGCTACGCCTCCTTCCCTCCATCTCCTCCAAGAGAGCTGAGCCAGGCCACTGTGGGCCTGGGTCCCACTGCAAAGAATGGTAGCCCTGTGGACTCTCATCCAAGTTCCAGCTACATTCCACAGTTTTCCTTTATTATGCATGTAGCAGGAGGGACCGCACGGTCGCCGTGCTAGCCCTTGCCGCCTCCTCTACTGTGCCAAGCTTCAGATTTGCACCCTCCTATTCTCGCCCGCCACGACTTTGATGATATGTTTCTTTTGTAGGGAGGCTACCTCTCCTCCACTTGGCCACAGTTCTCCTGCTCCGGGTGTCTGGCGTGTCTAGGACTTGCGGGCCTTCTCTATACGCCACCCCTCTCCCTGGGGGCTCTTCCCTCTCTGCAAGGCTGCCCCTCTCCCTGGGGGCTCTTCCCTCTCTGCGAGGCTGCCCTTCTCACTGGGCTCTTCTGTGGAGCTGGGGTCTATACCCCCAAACTCCATGCCCTCACTGGGGCTGGGGTCCTCACTCTATCGTGAGTCCCCTATGAGGCCTCCTCCATCCCCTTATAGCCTCACCCAAACCACCGGTGTTAAACAAACTGCAAACACAAACAACAACATAAACACAAGCCCCTGGGCTACAACGCAAACATAAGCCTCCAGCTATAACTAGGCTCAGGCCTACCGGATTTTCTCTCCTACCACGGTGACCAATCCTGCTCTGGCATTCAGGTTCTCTCTCTTCTGGCCAGGAGTTTCCTCATCCTTCCCTGTTAGTAGGGACTGCAGTTTTCAATGCAGCATTCCCCCTGCCATCCCAAGGTTTCATATTTGTTAAGTTGAGCCCTCTGTGGCTGCCCACTCCTCTGGCATAACCACCTGATGCAGGCAGAGTTTTTCCCCACTCTCTCGGTGTTAACTGAGAAGGAGGTTCCAAGTTCTGGAGCAGGCAATGTTGCACGGTTTTTATTTAAGAAACACGGTATCAGTTTGGCAATTTCAACATTTGATTAAAACGAGACACATCTCTTCTTTGTGCAGCATTCCCCTGGATCTGGTGTGTGCTCCCAGACATGGGCGACTGGCACTTCCCGAGTTTAGGGGGGGCAACAGATTGCTGATGGGGGGGTCCCCCAGCAGCCAACTGCTGGCTGAGTGGGGTCCCCCCAGTGGCCAATTGCTGACCGGGAGGGAGGGGGGGAATTCCCCAGCAGCCAATCACCAACCCCAGTGGCCAATCATGCACTTTCAGTTTCGTGGCTGGTGCTTCCAGGGGATGCATGGCCAATGTCAGGGGGTACACATGCACCCCCTATGCATCACCAATGCTCCCAGAAGGGGACTGGGGAGGAAGGCAGGAAGGGGGACAGTGTCCAGGCAGCCTGGATTGTGGGCAGTGGTGCCTATGATGCAAGGCCAGAGGAGCCTGTGGCAGGAAACCCATAAAATGGTCCCAGGGCATGGGTACTCAAAACCCTCAGGCCCAACTCATCTGATGAGGGCTCCCAGTCTATGAGTGTAAGAAGGCAGTCAGCCAGGGCTTCACAGATCTGGACAGCCAGTTGTGGAGCAGGGCTGGGGCCATACACATTGACAGGGGGCTCACCTTCTCCCACATCCCTGCAACAAGTGTGCTCATGATCCCAGGCCTGGTCCATAGCTGAAGTGCTCTTTCCAGTGATCCTACTGCCCGCCATAGGGCCTCATGAGCCAGGGCTGGAGGGGGTAGGCCAGGCCCCTGATGAGGATTGTAGGGGGAGTGGGAATGTCATCACCAATGATGAAATTGGGGACCCTGGGCAGTGATGATGCATAGGGGGCTCACAGGGGTGCACATGTACCCCCAACAGTGCTGGTGCACCCCCTGACCAGCTGTACTCACTGCTTAGGCAATGGGCAAGGGGGGCAGGCAGGAGCACCAGTGCCCCCCCTGCAAGCACCAGTCAGGGACTGGAGTGCCGTTACGCTCCCAGAAGTGGCCACAGCCACACCCGGAAGCAGCTGCAGCAATCGGATGGAGTGATCAGCCATATGCCCCCCATCAGTGGGATCAGCCGCGGGGGGATCCCCCCCTGTCACTGACTGGTCACTGAGGGGGGTGGTACGTGCACACCCTGACTAAGGTGGCACTAGTCACCCATGAGTCTGGGAATGTAGCACCCGCTCTCCATCACCCTGGGGAACGAGGAGCTGTTGAAGAGGAAAGCATCATACTCATCAGCTGCATGGAAGTCATGCCTGACACACGCGTGCGTGTGTGTGTGTGTGTGTGTGTGTGTGTGTGTGTGTGTGTGTGCATGCACGCACATGCCATCCAAGCAGGCAGCCATGATGCCCTCACCAATCAAGGGTGGCTCAGCTGTTTGGCTCTGCTTGGAAGTCTTTAGCAGCCCAGGGAGCCTGCAAGGCACGCTGGGAGGCATGCAAGAATCCCCACAACCTGCTTTGCTCAGGTCATACACGCAGGCTTTGAGCACCCTTTCCCCCACTCACCCTTCAAGGGGTAACGCAGGTTCTGCTTGCTCCTGACCTAACCTTAGCCACTTAGAGTAAAGTTTGAAAGTTAGAACACTTCTGTCTTGGGCTTCTTGAATGCCTGTACTTAGCCTAAGTCATGATGTAACATGAACAGTAGCAGTGAAAAATTATCTCATCTTAATTACTTCTAAGATGCTCATCTCAGTAGTATCACTGAGACTTCCACCTAACTGGAAGATGAAGGCTAGCTTGTGTTTCCTGGTACCTCTGCTGAGGTTACCAACAAAGTAGCTGACCAGGAAGGTGATTTACAAATATGATGGAGGTATCTGTCCAGTACAAATTACAATTACAAGCAATACTGGCACCAATTACTTTCATCTCAACTATGAGTAGCTGCTGGAGTGCAAGGAGTTCCTCTGATTAGCAGATGGGCCAAGTTTGACTACAGTTCTGGGTTATATTGACAAACTGAAGAGATTTTAGAGAAGAAATAAAGATAAAAATTGTGGAAAGGATGACTTTTTAGGGGAAATTAAAGTTAATAAACGTGAATTATCTGGTACAAGTTAGCATGGCTGTGTTGAGCAAAACTGTGAATTTACTACTTGGGTATCTAAGAGATATGCAGCCAAGCTAATTAATCTTAATATTAATATTATAATTTATTATTCGTATCAAGTTGGCTAGTACCCTAGACACACATTCATTGACCAGTACTCATTGTGCTTGGTGAGATACAAATGCAAAATAAAAATATGACCCAAACTCCAAAAGTCTCACAAGCCAAGAAATAATTAATAATGGGTATATAAAAAGTATTTGAACAAGGCATAAAATAAAGTTTGGGAGGAATTTAGCATTATAAAATGGTTACAACAAAGAGAAATGGAATTAAATACACAAAATAAATCAAGTTGAAAAGGTAAAAATGAAGTGCACTGGATTTGAAAATAGGTTCCCTCAAAAAGTTAGAGAAGCCTTATCATTATCACTTAGGATACTTACAAATAAATTAGTCAAGTCAGTAGAGGATATTTCATGATGATGAATCACATACTGGCAGGGGGAATGGACAAAATGTAAAATAGTTGTTAGAATCTCATTAATCTAAGTGTACCTAGAGCAGGGATGGGCAAAATACGGCCCGTGGGCCAGATCCAGCCTGCAAGGCCATTCTATCCGGCCTGAAGGGCCCCTAAAAAAGTGTAGAAAATTAATATTTCTCTGCCCTTGGTTCCTGTCAAAAATGACAGGAACCAAGGGCAAAAGGACCCAGGGAAAGCCCTTCGGGATCCCACAACAGTGGGCCTGCCCAGCCCCACCCCCCAGCCGGAAGCCCCACCTGGGGATTCTGGGCTGGGAGCACGTGGCTGCCCCAGCACGGGAAACTCAGGTAAGTGGGGGCGGGGGGAACCACAGGCAGGGAAGGAGTGTCGGGGGGAGCCCTCCACACCCCACACCCAGTGCCCTATGCTGCAGCTGTTCACAGCCCGCTTGGGGCTACCTGTGCCCACTCCAGACAGCCCCATGCAAGCACCTGCAATGTGGGGCATTGGCGAGGGGACACTTCCCCCCCCCCCGCGCTCAGCTTTTCCCTGGGCTCCTTCCCTGCATGGAGAAAAGAGGCCCCTCACCTGCCCCATGGCCAGCACCCCACACCGCAGGCACTCGCAACCCACATGGGGCTGTCTGGAGCAGGCACAGGCAGCCCCAGGCAGGATGCAAGCGGCTGCAGTGTGGGGCACTGGGCATGGGGCAGGGAGGAGTTGCTTTCTTCCCCCCGCCCCCGTGCTCAGCACCACCTTGTAACTGGGTCCCACTGCCAGGCTGGCAATGGAGCGGGTTACAAGCTGGTGCTGAGTGCAGGGAAAAGTGGCCCCTCTTCCACCCCATGGCCAGAGCCCCACGCTGCAGCCACCTGCAGCCCGCATGAGCCTGCCTGTGCCTGCTCCAGACAGCCTTGTGTGGGCTGCGAGCAGCTGCAGCAGGGAACACCGCCCATGAGGCAGGCAAGGGGCAACTTTTCCCCATGCTCAGCACCAGCTTCTTCCCTGCTGGCAAGCAGGGGGTCGGGGCTGAGCGCTGCCCCCCACCTGTACCACAGGGCTGGGGGGCACTGGTTGTGAGCAGGCGGGGAGCCAGCGGGAGCATTGGGCCCGCACCAGTGTCCCAGGGCCAGTGCCGGTGGGGCCCAGAGCAGGGTGGCAGGTGCATGGGGTCCCAGCTGGCAGGGGCTCTATGGAGCCAGGCCAGCTCCCTGCTGGTGCAGCTCAGCCTGGCTCCACAGACCCTTGCCGGCCTGTGCCCTGCTCTGAGCCCCACCAGTGCTGGCCCTGGGACATTGGTCCCAAGACATTGAGATGTTGGTCCCAAGATGGTGACCAGGGGGCGGAGCACCTGTCAAGGGGTGGGGCTACCCATACAGCCCTTGACAGCCTGCCAAAACTGGCTAAGCAGCCCTCCGCCCAAAATAATTGCCCGCCCCTGACCTAGAATCTCAATTGATAACTGAGAAAGGGAAGACACATACAAGCCACCAGCTCTGGCCCCCAGCCCCAGCCTCTGGCCCCCAGCCTCTCAGCTCCAGTCTCTGGCCCCTGGCCCCAGCCTCTCAGTCCAGACCCCAGCCCCAGCCCCCAGCCCCCTTCAGTAAGTGTCCCACACCAGACTAAGGCGGCGCGCTCACGGACCAAGGTGGCACGCCCACCAACCACTACTCCTTAGAGGGAACATTGCTCATATCCCTTTACTACAGAAATCAAAACACAGATATAACTTCCCTATAGCCAGCGAAAAAAAAGTTAAGTTTATAAACTAAGATTTTTTTCCATTAGCAAAGAGGAAGTGACTGATGATGACTCACGTCATTAACCAAGTCATAAGGCAACTTACATATAATATTGTATAGCAAGTTTAGTCTCTAAGGAAATACATGTTGAGGCAGCCAGAAGGGTGATAAGAGCCTTGTCCTCTAGATAAGATTGGGTTGGGCCTATTGCTAACAGTGATGAAAAGCAAACTCAAAAAAGAAGGTGAATAAAGATTCATTGAGGACAATGATGGATGAATGTTTTACACAGAGGTTTTGTGCTTCCTGAACAAGTAGAATGTGGATTTAGTTTCTCTAACGAAGCACAAGGTTTAGCAAACAGAGTGACAGCAGATAAGCAGATGAAAGATGAAAACCATGAAATTAAACATGCTCAGAGCCTATTACAGGACCTCAACAGCACAAAACCTTTCCAGAGGTGTAACACAATCTACTCACTGTGCCAATATAAGCTTAGGACCAGAACAACCTAAAATGAAACCAGCACCAAGTAGGTCCAGTCCAGCTGGTAAATGGTCTGAATCAGCAAAAGCCAAGTCTCCTATAGGACCTCTGCCAAGGGTCACTCTCCCTCTCCTCCCCTCCACCAGCAGGATCTCAAGGCAGGATGGCAGAAGCCTCTCTACCTGCATTGGCCAGGGATGAATCATTTTCCAACCGTGCAATTGTCCCACTGACTAAGTTACCATTTGTGCCTATGAGAATTAAACTGCTCCAAGGAGGACTTCCTGGAATAAATTTTTCCGTTAGGATTGCTATAACCACAAACTCAAGAGGATTATTTAATAGTAGTTTCCCAAAAATCATAATGGCTTTTTTTTCAAAGCTTTGTAAGTCATTAGCATGCATCTCAGCATGTGAAAGGGCCTTGAGCAACATCACCAGCTGGACAACAGCTGTTTTGATACATTCTTCAAAATCCATGTTCAATATGCTTATAATGTCTACTCTGCTGTCATTGCTCTGTAGCTTGCCTACACCTACTCAAGCTAACTTTAAGTTGGACAGCTTACTTCCAAGTATTTACTTCGCTTTTCAGGTAGGTTTTGCAGCTTGTATGAAGCTGTCCAAGCTACACTGCTAATGGTACTCAACCTCACTAGGTTAAAACTTGCTTGGGTATATCTGCACAAGCCCTGGGCCCAGAAATGTGTCCTGTACAGTTTTCTGAAATGAACAGTTCACATGCCTTAAATTTCCTCTGGTTCTAATAACTGATCATAAAAAAGACTTACAAAGTCTTTGATCAACCATCTGTGTGGCAAGCCATTCATGAATCCCCTGCAGTTAGGCAAATGGTGGTGTACACAGACAATAGAGAAGGAAGGGCAGAAATCATGATAAAAAATAATTGTAGTAACTTGCATGTCTATAGTAATCCCAAAGTGCTATTTAAAGCCCAAAATCTTTTAGTCTCTGCTTTGCATCTGGTAACTGAAATTCCTGACAGAGTCAAAATACATTAGCAACAGGTGAGATCATATAAAAGCCAATTTTAGCTGCTGGAGATTTCTTTAATTGTAGGCTGGGCTGCAATTTGCTTGGATATGTGCAGATAAGACATTAATGCTGATGCCATTACTGCTCCAAATGATTTGTGTGCTAACCTAGTGTGGGAGGTACTCTATGGAAAGGCAGTCATGTTTAGAAATGGTTTCAAAATATAAGGATCAAAAACAGGTCCCCTATAAATTACTTGTGAGCACTTTTTGGCTGAGCTAAGCTGTCTGAAGCAGTAAAGACTCTGGCACCAGTCATACCTTCTTTATGCTCCTTTTTTCATAATGCTCTTCTTCCTCCTCTCCACCTTTTTCCTTTAGCACATCATCAGTCTGTTTGCAAGGAATGAGATCATTTCAGAATTATACACCTGATGTGTTGCCACTCCCTCCTTGACAATTCAGCCAGAAACTTTACATAACCAGCAGTTGTTTCCTTGACTGTCATAAGCCTTTGTTCGAAATGTTTTGTGGTTGGAGCTATGCTTGATTTTCAAGTGCTAGATACACCCACAGAAAGCGGTGCACACATAGAGAAGGAATTTTTTTGGTGAGAAGAAAGGTATAATCAGAAGAGAGCAGAGGTTAGCTGGTTTAGCAGAGAGTTCATGGTTTCATATTACAGCTCACCATGAACAGCTATAGAAGAGGCCGTGCGTGCACATTTTGCATCCAAAGTCCAAACATGATCCTAAACAGAACCTCACACTGGAAATTTGTCTTGATTTTAGCCCCCAGACCAAGGAGCCTTCCTGGGAAATTTATTGTAATTAAGTTTAGCTTTAACTTCTTCTGTCATCTGTTTTATCTTATTGTTCAATTGGTATGCAGGAATTGTCCCCTGTTATTCATAACACTCTGGGACAGACGCAGAGCACCGGGTAACAACCAAGAGTATTGTTATTAAACCCAAGCCCTGTTATATCAGTTACCAAAGTTAAACTTTGACTAGCACTAAACAACCCGAGTCAGAACTGACTTGAACCTTCACCATAAACCCAAGCCCGTCACAAACCTTAATTGAGGTCATCAGAAGTGTTTGTTTACATTGTGTGTTTGTGTTTAATTATCACACCATGTTCTGATTAGTCTGGAAGCAGAGCTGCTTTTATGAGATACATTATTTAGTATTCCAGCTGGGTTGAAGTAAGGGCAAAAAGGTTAATCTCCAGGGGAAAAAAAAGAGTCTTGAATCATTTCTGCTCATCGTAAAGGTTTGGATAAATTCAAGTAGTTGGATATTTGTTTGCATGAAAACTTTGGATAATTATTGTTTACAATACTAGCAATTGCTGTGGCTGAAAAGTCCCAAGAAAGGCACATCGGGAATTTGTTGAGCTAAATCCAGGGAGGAGTAATTTACACGGATCAGTGGATATCTCATTTTCCTCATTTATTAGGTGGTTTGCACTCAAGCAGATAAATCAGTTACCAGGTCACCAGTAGCTGCATCCCAAAAACAGACGAAGTCATACAGTAGCACCAAGGTTACTATTGGTACATAGGACCTTAACCAAAAGACTTCACATGCTAATGAAAAGCCTTAAGCTCCTCAGTATCTCTGAGATGGTCCTACAAATAGAATTGTTTGCAACAGGAAACCTAAGATGTAATTTCCAGTTCATGCAATACTCATTATTTAGTGGAAGTTGTATCTTCAGCTCTGTAACAATGACATGGTCTTTGGCAAATCCTGTTGTAGTGACTACAAATTTCCTACTATTACAAGAAATTTCACTCTTCAGAAAAGCTTATTATGTTCCTGAACTTCTTAAAGAAGACTCCTTTATGAGGATACATCTAGGATTAACCTTTCACATGAAATAAGATTTACTTGAAACCAAATTCTAGTTGGAGAAAACAGATTAGGGGAATAGCTATTCATGGTTCAATGATGCCTTTGGTAGCACAATTATCCTTTTTCAACTGGGGGCCAAGTCCTCAAAGGTAATGAACCTTGCCAGAAAGGTTCTACTTCTCAACATTTGGTCCTATTTTTGCTGATATACAGAAATTAATTTGTACAGCTCCATGCTTAGGTGGGTTTTACTGAGGTCTTGACATGATGTGTTTTACAAGCTATCAGCATACTTTGCAGGTGGTTGAAGGCAATTATCTTTGTAATGTGTGTTACACAAAACAAGGCATTCAAAAACAGCCAAAGCAAAAACATCCCGACATCAGGAAGAATCCTTAAGGCTAGGATTTGCCTTAAAGAATCTTTACAGCTCCTCAGGAGGTTTCAGTTTGGGCACAGAGGTCAATCATGCCCAACAATTAGCACTTAATTAAGGACAATAATCTTAACAGGCTGTTTTTACAAAATGTAAATATTTGGACAACCTTATATTTTCTAAAAGAGATGAATCTATCACAAATGAAAGGAGCAGCCCATTAAAAACACTTGTTTTTTTAACAAGTAGTTATTCCCATGATAAATTTGAAAATGCAAATGGTAAGGTCCTGGCAATAAAATGGAGTATAACCATTACTGACATCAATATTATTATCATGGTTCAGTCTAAGGCTTGGCCTATACAGTACACAGAGTTTGTAACGGTAATTCTGGATGAGGGTGGTGAGGTTTCCCATTTGTTTGCTTTTTTTTGTGTGTGTGTGTGTTACTGAAACAGCTTTGCCCCTACCATTAAAGCAATACAGTTTTGTGTGAAAGGAAAGGATGTTTTGTGATATCATTTATTGTACCAACTACTGTATATAGTCCAGCAAAACAAAACAAAACAAAATCAGAAAAAAATTCTTGCTTCCCATATATTACCAAACCATTACAGTTACAACAATACTCCGACTATACTATAATTTGTGTGCAGACCAGAGCTAAAATAAAGGCAAACAAACAAATAAACAATATAGGTAAGTAGTTTTATGTATAATTATTTTTCAATAATAATCTATAGACTTACTACACAAATAAAAAGATGTATATACAACATAGAGGTCCAGATTGTCAGATGGCATGTATTGAAATAGTTCCACTAATTTGAGTTGACAAAAGATTTTTAACTTAACTCTGTAGGTATTCGTACCACAGTCAAAGGTGTGACTGCAGTTTGTGTAGCTATATCTGAGCTAGCTTTAAACTAGCTAGTTCAGGTACCAATAGTAGGGATAGAGGCAGCTTTATTATCAGTAGTTGTTGCACTGTTCTAGCCTCAGTGTTTATTAATAAACTTTTCACTTCCACCTTGGCACACTTATAACTGCAGCTGGTCAAAACAGCTGAATTGCTCATTTTGTGAAATGTTTATTTGCTGACAAAAAACTGACTCATTTTCTGACCAGCTCAAGAAAAAGTTCTTTTGCAAGCAGACAAGTCATAATTCAGTTTTATCTTCCTTTTCCCCTTCCCATTTACAGCATTATTAGAAGGGTAAAACCATATACTGTCTTGCTCATCAGATGAGGCCACTCATTCAAATATGTAGCTCCTTCAGCAGTTTCTCGTCACTGCTGATCAGTGAAGTGAGATAAAATCCACTCTACCTGCAGGTAATGCAAGTAATTGGACTGTAAATGCATTGGAGGTAGGGGAGGAGCAGAGAATTGAAGACAAAAGTTCCAATGGGTGCTAGTTACTAACCAGGTATAACCACAGTCACTGCATATTTGCAGCTTCACTTGGGTCTCTGGAGGATTGCTGCAATAGAGAGGAAACTCCAGTGCAAGGGAAAATAGTGTGGAAAGCTTAAATTCAGTGTTTATATAGGAATTTTACACATAGAGATAATTATAAAGGCACACTCAGTATTCTGGCCTTTCACGTTGCTTACAGAATCAGACAGTTGAAAGGGACCTCTATAGTCATCTCCTAGTCTAACCGCCTGCAGGAATGCTACTGCATCACTGTCTAATGCTTATCCTGCCCCCTCTTGAAAACCTCCAATGAAGGATATTCTACAACTTCCCTGGGTAGGCTCTATTGCACTGCTTCAGTGTTCTAACAGCAAGGAAGCTTTTCCCAAGAGCTATCTAAATCTACTTTGCAGCAGTAAAAGCATTGCTTCACATCCTGTCCTCTGTGGTAAACAAAAACAGTTATTCTCCCTCTTTATGGCACTCTTTTAAATATTTGAAGACTGTTATTATCCCCCTCCCCTCCCCCCACCCGCCCATTGCCTTTTCTGGAAACCAAGCATGCCTAGTTCTATCAAACTTCCTTTATTGTGTATGCTAACCCTGGTATCATTTTTCTTGCCCACCTCTGAACTGGAGGGGATAAGCACTAAGGTACATGGCTGACACTCCAGAGATTGCAAGTTAGAGGCCATACCAGATGTGGCACTGTCAGATACCAAAGAATCTGCAAGTTCTGCTAAATACCTCATCACAAGGACATGAGAAGGAAGGAAGGACATCTGCACCCCCTCTAACTACCCCACATCCTTCTCGAAGTGTGAGCCAGAATGGTGGATACTAATCTAGATGAAGCCTAATCAACATTGAGTAGGATGGCACTTTCATCTAATACTTCTTTTGATGCAGACCAAAATTGCCTTTGCTATTTTTGTGAGTCTCTCACACTGCTGACTTGCTGAGTCACCAAAAACCCCAAGATCCTGCTGAGCAATGCTGCCACCTAGCCAGTTATCTCCCATGCTGTATTTGTACTTTTGAGTATTTTCTCCTACATGTAGAACCTTACACCTGTTTGCATTGAACTTGATCCTGTTGGGCACGTCCCCATGAGCAGGAACATACATTTCCCCTGGGACAAATAGCAGCAGCATGTATTTGTGGCATTGCTAGTTATCCCCAGGCACAGCCCTACGTGCATGCTTTGACACGCTGCAGATTGCCCTGGGTGGAGTAGGGAAGGTTGGACCCAGTACCCGGGCTGGCCCCAGCAGCCTTACCTGGGGTCTTGAGGGCCTCCATCACAGAGCCTAGTCGGCAGCTGAAGCATGGCTCTGGCCAGCCAGACTCCAGTCTTGGGCAGTGCATGCTGCAGTCATGTGCACCACACCACTTTTGTTTTTGGAGCAGTTCTTTTTGACACCAGGATCTCCCAGTGCCAAAAAAAATAAAATAAAAAAACAAAACAAAACCTCCACACTGCTAATTAGCAGTGCTGTGAACATGTGCATATGCATGGTTATGAGGATGTGCCCATTGCATCTAATCCAGCTCTCTGATCTGTCAGGGTCCTTTTGACTCCTATTCTTATCCTCCAAAATGTTTGCAGTCCTTCCCACCCTAACCAGGATTTGCAAAGTTTAAAAGAACAAACCTAGGATTGATGTCCTTTTTTTAGGTTCTTTGTGATACATATAAAGCAGGTGATGGGTCTTAGGCATGAGTCTGGCACAGGGCTTGAACTCACTCTCTGGATTTATTTCCTAACCATTTGCCATCAGACCATATATATGGGAAAACAGGAAAGATTTTTTTTAAGCATCTTATTACAGTCTGAATGGCTCCAAAACAGTTTTTTTTTTCTTATGTGAAAGGCAAGCATTTCTATCAGTGATATATTTTATTAGATCAACTATGTAGTGGGATAGTTAGACAAGCTTTCAAACGAGGTTACCATGAAGAATGCCTTGCATTCAAAAACTTGTCTAATTCTATCCAAATTACATAGTTGGTCCAATAAAAGATATCACTAGGGACCTATCAAATTCACGGCAGGAGTCGGCAGCACAGCAGCTCCTTTAATCTTGAAAGTTCCGCTGTGCTCCCCCCACTACTGATTGGTGGAGGGCCCCAACTGCTTGCTTATGATGAGCCAGGAGACAAAAAACGCAGTTTTAAATATGGCATCATTTTTGCCGCTTGTCACTAATTGGCCAAGTAGCCCTGGCAGCCTCCCTGTCTGCTGTTGACCAGCCAGGAAGTTAAAAACAGCACCATATTTAAAACCACGGTTTTCACCTCCCCGCTGATCAGGAGTAGGAAAAGGGGGCAGGGACTGTGTGCAGCAGAGCTCACCCAGGTGGTGCAGTCTGTGGCTGCCTCTGTGATGCTCCGCATGGAGCCAAACCCCTTGCAGGGCAACGTGTGTCATACTCCAGCCTGCATCTGCCAGCCTGGCCCTGGCCACTGCACACATCTCCTGGCAGGGCTGCTCCCAGTCCAGCTGCAACCACCTGGATGCTGTTCTGCTCCTCTTGCCTCCATCAGTGGTTCCTCCTGCTATGCTGCTCTGGGCTGCGAGGAAGCTTTAGCTGGGCGGCTCCTGTCCCAGAGCTCGGCACTCCAGCTTCCAGCTACCTTCCAGGCATTAGCTCTGTCTGTTCTTCTCACTAGGCCCCTGGCCCTTGCCTGCTGCGCCCCTCTGGCACTGGGCTTTCCGGCCCTCTGAAGCTTGCGCCCATCTGGTGCTAGGCTCTACACAATTGTGTGCCCCCCTCTGGGCACTAATGAGGCCTCCTTCTCCCCTCTTAGCCTTATCCGTGTCCACTGGTTCAAACATTAACACAAACCTAAGCTCCTGGGCTATAACATAACATTAACAATGAAGACAGCACTCTGCCCCTTTAAGAAGGCAAACTTCCACCTTAGGAGAGCATACCCCTGGGTACCTTGTGAGCTCCTAGCACAGAGGTAGGCAACCCCTGGCACAGGTGCCAGAGTGTGGCACTCAAAAGCATTTTCCTGGGCATGCATGCCTCTGTGTAGATGGCAAGGAAGGGTCTGGGGCTACATGGCCACAACAAGGATCAGGCCCCTCATGGCTTCCCCACCATCCACCCTTGGCACGCCAACATTTTACAAGTTGAAGTTGCAGGTGTTTTTGGCATTCTGCCCAAAAATGTTGCCAACCTCTGTCCTAGAGTCTTACTGTATATGGAGGTAGCAGGAACGACTGGTGCCTCCCGAGACTGGGGGGACACCATGGTGGTGACCACCTGCAGCAGCCAGCATTGGTGTCAGTGGTGGCAAGCAGCGAGTAGGGACTGCCCGCAGCTGCCAGTGTCGGTGTTGGCAGTGGCGAGTGGGGACCACCTGCAGCCGCCGGCATCAGTGTTGGTGATGGCGAGCAGGGACCGCCCACAGATGCTTGCAGACATGCCGACAGTGGGGGGGGGGGGGTGGCAAGTAGCGACTGTCCACAGAAGCCAGCAGTGGCTTATCTCAGGGGGGCACATGCCCGCCCCCCATACCCTTCCTACATGTCGCCAATGGGAGGTAGCAAAAGAGGCAGCCAGATGTATTGGGCAGCTCTCTTGTGCAGGAACTCTTTCTCCTGGCAGTTGCCAGATACTCCCTGCCAGCCCTGAGCTTATATGTTCCCTGGGTTTTGACTCCTTCCGGTCAGCTGACCACCTGCAGCTGCTGGCTAATTACCTTGTTAGCCTGTTACTCAGGCAACCTGTAGCTACGGAGCTCTGCCTAGCCTGCCCAGATCCTTTGCTAGGCTATTTCTGCCCTTAAAGGAGCAGGCACACCTTGCTGCCCTGAGACACATGAGCTGCCCCAGGCAGGGCTCGCCTCCATGCGGAGCACCACAGAAGCAGCCACAGACCACACCACATGGGCAAGTTCTGCTGCATGTGCCGCCTGCACCCTCCCCCTATTTCTGATCAGCGGGGAGGCAAAATCCGTGGTTTTAAATATGGTGCTGTTTTTACCTCGTGCCCAGTCAGCAACAGACAGCAGGGCTGTCAGAAGCCAATCAGAAGTTGCCAGGGCCCCTCAGTGAGTGGCAAAAATGGTGCTATATTTAAAACTGTGGTTTTTTTCCTCTGGCTGATCAGGAGCAAGTGATGAGCAGTGGGGTCCCTCTACCAATCAGCGGTGGGGGGAGCACAGGGGAACCTTCAAAATTAAAGAAGCTGCTGCCCAGCCCATTCCCACCATGAATTTGGTAGGTCCCTAGATATCACCCTAAGAAATCCTTGCCTCTCGCATAATTTCTGGACCATTATAGCTATATCATCACTCTTACACTACTGTTACAAGGAAGATACAGAAATCCATTCCTTTCTTTACTCTTTTTCTTAAACAATCTCTAAATGAGCTAGCCAGATTCAAATAAAATATCCTCTCATTCAGGGATGACCCAGATACAGCCCACAGCAGACTCTGTCCCATGGATCTATGGGGCTGGTCTGTGGGGCTACTCATGGGTCTGGAAATTGGTGGCATGATAAGCAGTAGCAGCATTTATTCCTAGATCTTGGAATTAACATTGTTGCCAACAAATTTCCCCCCATAGGACAGATGACACAGCTCTGTACTCTGAATCTGGCCCATGGACTAACTGCACCACTCATCCAGCTCACAGTCTCTGATGAATTAGGCATCAATGATTTAAGCTAGGACAACCTCACTGACTGAAAAAAGAAGGGCCTATTTAGTCAGACAGTTTAAAGCTGCAATTTGTTCGGTATTTTGAACAGCTACTACAGTTGAATACCTAACAGTTGCAAGAAAGGCAATTTTCCTTTTCAGATATAGTTTTATTAAAATAATGATAAATACACAGAAATCCTCTGTGCTTCTTGAAGTAAATGGAAAAAGTTCCATCAAATCAGATGAGACGTTCTGATCTGGATCTAGTAATTTTATCTACTAGATTTTTTAAACATGGAGGGTTGAAATATTGTCAGTTGTCTGAAAATGTCAAGACATGAAAATTTGTGGTCTGTATTCATATATCAGAATATCATAGGTGTTAAGCCTGGGCAACCCTCAAAGAACTCAGATAGATGACTGAGACTTCGATTCTCCGATAAACCAGGTTTAATTCATTCCATATCCTTGTCAAACATGAGGATTTATCTGTTTAGGAGAATTAATTGGAATAGCTATTTCAGAATAAAACAATTCTGAAAGAGTTGTTCCAGGATACCTTCCCACACACTTATTCCACAGAATTTTGTAGCCGAACCAGAGAAAGACAACTAAGTCCACTTCGGAAGGAGAGCAGTCTAAACTACCTATCTGAGTAAGCGCTCAAACATGGAATCATTCTGGGATATTCAAACTCAGACTTACATTATTTCAGAACCACTTCCTTGCATAGACAAACTCTACCAGCTGTTATTGGGACAAGACTGAAAAGAAAGGAAATGAGCAATATTCCTAGGAATGTAGGTCTGATTTTAAATAGAATTCAGCTTTGTTTAATGTTTTCTTCACTGACTTCAATAGGAATAGAGTTAGGCAAGTGCTGGGTCCTTCCTTGCTTCTGCCCATGGGAAGCAAGGAAAAAAATCCCCAAGTTCGTAATTCATAGTTATGTTTTAACTTCAAGGTGGAAGAGTTTGAAACTTAATGGAAGGCCACAGTGAGCACGTCTGCATGTGCATAATAATGTGATGCAAACAACTCTGATGCTTATCATGCAGAGTTTATTGTTCTCAGGTGTTGTGTTTACATGGGTGCCTGGGACTGCAACATGTTGAGCTGAGTCAGAGCAGCCCTGGATGGCAAGAAGCCTCGGGGTCAGTCTGCCAGCTCGGGACTACTCTGACCCAGCACAGTGTGTTGCAGAAGGCTGGCTGGGGCACAAGGGTGATACAGTGTGGGGCTAGCCAGCAAGCAGCCCCTGCACTGAAGTACCCTTGTGCCCCAGGTAGCCACATCAGCATCATGTGTGTAGCCCATCTTTTCCATGTGGACCAACAGCCTCTCAGTGTTTCACCCACAGCTTTTCTCATGAAGGCACAATTCATACTTTATAGATTCATAGATTTTAGGGTCAGAAGGGACCTATCAGATCATTGAGTCCGACCCCCTGCCCTGGGCAAAAAAGAGCTCTGAGGTCAGGTGACCCCAGCCAGGTGTTTGTCCAATCTCCTCTTAACTACCTCCAAGGAAGGGGACAGCACCACCTCCCTTGGAAACGGGTTCCATATTTTGGCAACTCTGACTGTAAGGAATTTTTCCCTGATATCCAATCTAAACTTGCTCTCCCTCAGTTTGTGACCATTATTTCTAGTTACCCCAATGGGCACCCTGATAAACATCATATCCTCTATTTCCTGCTGCCCCCCCCCCCCGATGACTTTGTAGATGGCCACAAGATCACCTCTCAGCTTTCTCTTGCAGAGACTAAAGAGGTTCAGGTTCCTCTATCGATCCTCATAGGGTTTTTTCTGTAGGCCTTTAACCAGACAGGTGGCCCTCCTCTGACCCCTTTGCAGATTATCTACATCCCTCCTGAAGTGCAGTGCCCAAAACTGGATGCAGTACTCCAGCTGCGGCCGCATAGAGGGGAAGTATCACCTTCCTAGACCTGTTTGTGATGCACCTACTTATGCAAGAAGAGTTTGGTTAGCTTTACTTATTACTTTATTACTTGTCACTGGGGTTCTTCCTGCATCTAATGCTATCCAGCTGTAGCAAGTATCATACACTATGAATGATTTCCATTATCTTCTCTATTTTTATTTCCAATATGTCACCAAAGGGAACATTCCACGAAGTTGATTCCCAGTACCACTACTTCCATGCTACCCCAATGCCATATGGTAGGAAGCCAATGGAAAAAGGGTTGAGGAAGTGGAATATGCCATGCTGGCAATGTTCACTGCCATATCTGAGTTTTGAGGCCTGCTGGAAGCAAAATGAAAACAAACAAAAGGGGAGGAAGGAAAGATAGCAGCAGGGGAATCTCAGTGGTGCACAGTTACATGATATTAAAACAAACTGAAAAGATCAGAGAGAAAAGGAACATTACTAATGCCATGTAGCTCTAGGACTAACAATGAGGCTTGTGTAACAGCCATTTGTACCCTGAAGTATCAAAATGCCTATCTGAATGCTCTAGTATGGCTATTTTTTTGTGTTAAATTAAAAATATCACAGTGCATAGGGCCTACATACCAAAGACAGAGATGAAAAGTCAGATTAAAAAAATGATTTGAGGTCTGGAAAACATCCCTTATGATGAGAGGCTTAAGTTTGATTAATTTATTTTAAGTAAGAAAAGGTTAAAAAGTGACTTGATCTCAGTCCTTATGAGCCTAATAGTAGATGATATTAAATCCATGAGAAATCTCTTCATGGATGGTATTATGCCTACTTGCGTATTTATGCAGCGTTTATTTCAAAGGAATCCTGATTGGGGTTTCAACCACTACCACAGTACAAACAACAAATAGCTCACTGAAATGTCCACAGAATTACTGTTCATATCTGTCAGTGAATTTAGGTACAAAGTATAGCTTCATTTGAAACAAATGTGTGATCTCCAGGGATCCTGGTTTTCTCTGATTTAAAAAAATCCCCAGTTTTTGGTTAAAAAATAGTAACCCCCAAATCCACATTTTCCCTTGATTTAAATGAAACACCACTAATATATATATATATAGCACTATTTTATTTTAATCATAGAAAAATGTGGATTTGGAGTTACTTTTTAAACTGAAAACGGGATTTTTTTAAATCAGAGAAAACCAGAATCTCTGGTGATCTCCATGCCTGTGACTGTGGGTTTCTAGCTAATAGAAACAATAATTCACATGAACTCCTCATCATCTAGTATCTTTATCTCCCTGATTAGCATATTGTGCAAAACACAATAAAAGACACAGTTCAAGAATGGAGAACAGTTGTGCTCTAATTGCTTCACTATGTTTTTCAATTCAGTCAGTCTGAAAAGTTTTAATGCAGCTTCTTTTTTCATGCTAAAGATTTAAAAGCCTTATGAAAACAACCATCATATGGCATTTTTTTTTTAAATGTATGTACACACAACGTCCCCACACATAATAAATTGTCACATCATTTGCCAATCTATCCTGTATTAGTCACTGTGAATACTAGGGCAAATTTCAGCATGCATACTGATATTCTCTCTCAGCCTTGTCCTTCCCACTTTATTCATTCAATAATGCCACTGACCTGCATTACTGACATCAGCATGGTGTCAGAAACATTATCCTGTGACATCACTTCATGTACTGAACAGAAGCAGGGTCATAAGGAAATGCAAAACTGGTATTTACATATTACTGTCTTGCAATACACAGGAAGCAAGTATGACATGCTAATTTGTTGGGCATTATAGAATAGGTATCACTTTCTTCTTCCCCACCAGAGACTGATAAAGATCTGGGCTGGGGAAATTGAAAACCTGGTAGGGATTGAGGTTTTACCATAACTGATCCTAAAGGGACATGCATTTCAGTCCAAGGGCTCTGCCTGCATTTAAAAGAAATTTAAAGTCTTGCTAACTCTTTTAATACCTGCTGTTCTACTGAATGGCCATGAGAAACAACCTCCACTGAAAGAAAAGTTTCTAGGCTCTGTTCTGTAATCACAGACTAACAGTAACATGACTGCTAGTGGCACAAAAACAAGGGGAAAAAACAGCCCAAGAGGTTGGGGGGGGGGGGGAGGGTGGGTGGTGGGGGGTGGAAAGATTTAGGGCAGAGCTTTTTATAATCTCATGGGTTTTTTGGTGGGTTTGATTCATGTGTTTTGAGTATACAGGACTAGCAATACTGCCAAGGTAATGTGGGCTCATCTCTTTCTTTTGGACTCCACTGAAGCTCCAATGTGTATGTTTGCTGGAGCATAGCATTAGGTCTTGCCAGTTTTAAACTTTTTTCAATATAGTTTAGATTCAATTCTTTGACTCTGGACACTTACGGTCAGATTTTTATTCACAGCTTCTTAAAATAGCTAGTCTACAAAGTTTATGCATCCAAATACCATTTATATATGCAATATTAGAGGCTGGGGAGCAAACCCCATTTGAAATACGTGCTTTGTATGTCAGGGTACAAGCAGTCCTCGGACTTAGGACACAATCAGTGCCTGAAAACCACATCTTAAGTCGAAACGTTGTAACTCAGAACCAATTTTCTTATAAGAAACAATGTTATAAATGGGGGATTGGTTCCTGAACCAAGGCCTGTTACCCTGTTTTCACCTAAAATACCCCAGAATTTTGTACTCGATCAATTATAGATGAGTAATATAGCTACATTAATGTATTTATATTGTAAATAGTAATCATATTGATTTGGAAGGACTTCTTTGAGATGAATTTGCTGGACTTTTTGAAAGGCTCTTGGTTGGACTTTTTGAAGGGCTCTTGGCTGGAGTCTTCTCTGGAGTCTTGGCTGCAGGTTTTTCTGGAGTCCTGTCTGCTTTCTTAAAGAAAGTTCCAAGGAAGTTTGAACAGATGTTCTCCAGGAAGATGAATGACGCAGTGAGCTTGTTCACTGGCATGGTGTTGCATTGGATCCAGTGATGTAAAGTCGAAACAGGGTGTCAATTTATAAATGTTGTAAGTGTGAAACATTGTAACTCAAAACATTATAGGTCAAGGACTGCCTGTAATTGACACTGACAAAGGCTCATCATGGGAAAATCTGCAGATAGATTTTAGTGACAATGTACGCAATACGGGATAACAGAAACAAACCCAGAAGCACAGACTGCCAGTTTGTTGTCACATCCTTTGGTAATCATTACCAGACTCCAATAAATGAACTCAAGGAAGTTCCACTGAAAGAGCCTCATGCCTTGCATTACTGCCATTTGGGAATAACTCCAACTCAGCCCTTGGTAGCCAGAAAATGGGATATGCATCAGCACTAGCACAGCTAAGCACACACACTATTCTAGAGGCAGTTAAGACAGGATAGAATAGAATATTACAATTGTAAAAAAACAAAAAGGAAAAAAACCTAGAGCTGCTCTTCTTGAGTCAAAGAAGCTGTTTCAAAAGAGTGCTAAACTATTGTAACCTTGCAGGAGGTTACTCAGATGCTTTCTGCCAGGTCGCATAATTTTTCTCCTCACCTGCTCAGTGCTATTTTATTTAATTCACCACAAGCATTGCTAAATCTCATTGACCTTAGCTTTGAAGGCCTAATGTCACTATTAGTGGCATGGTATGGCCCTACATTTTCTTTTGGCACCAGGAAATTTATTCCAGCATTTTGAGATGCTTTATTCTGTGATTGGTTCCACTGACATCAATTTGGACTACTCCTGAAGTTAGATATTATCAGCATATGGCTTTCAAAATCTCTCCTTATGAAAAGAGATAACTCCAAAGTAGTTTTTATGAAGTATAAGGTCAGATCCTGCATTTAGATCTACATCCAATGTAGCTGCCTTCAATTTGTTGTAATTTCATTGCATTCTTACAAATCAAAACCCAGCTGTATTGCAGATTTTGAAAAAGCACTGCTGTTGAACATCACTATGAACTGGGGAGTAAAAAGTGGAAATGAATAAGTAAAATAGAAACAGAAAACAACTATTAAAAGTCTTCATCTGAGCATAAAAGGCACACAATTTTTAATGAGCTTTGCAAGTCAACTTAAACCTATTTGCCTTTAAATGAGGTTTAAAACAGCTTTTCCAGAACCCCTGATTAAAGCAAACAGCCAGAAGCAGGAGGAAAAGAAAGTCAACATAAGGCAACATTATCTATAAACAAAACCAATGAGGAGTGCTAGTAACAGCATTTTAGGCAAAGTAGCTTCAAACTGTCGTCATATTTTCCTTAAACATTTTAAAGACTTGTAATTACTTGCTTGGATAAATGCTAGCATGATTTATGGGAAGCAAAAACATCCTAACAAGTGCTCGTAAGTAATAGCCATTCATGTAAATTGTGATTGTCCTCATTTTTTGAGTTGACAAATGATTGTCCTCATTTCTTGAGACTGAAAGCACAAGATCCTGAAAAGGTCAATTTATTGTATCTGCATGGAGTCCCATCAACTTGACAAGTGCAAATTAAATTTATTGCAAGAGCAGGGCATCACATAGGTCTGGGTCCTGTAAGCAGGGCATGGTTAATCTTAAAGAAGCAAAACTCATAACCTTTGTTTGAATGGGAGAATGCCATAAAATGCTGATGACATTGTGTAGAAGGTAGGTGGACAAGTCTAATTTAGTGGCTAAACTTCCCTTCTTTCATCTTCTTGCTAAAAAGAATCATAGGTACTGCTTTCATTACTTGGATCCTGAAGACTATGTACAGAAGTTGCTTTTTTGCCATTTAAAGTGTTTTCTTTCCAGATTTAACAGAAGCACGTGGATTTACGGCACTTTAAAAGTGGGTACAGTGCCTTAAATTAATCCTTGTTAAATGAGGTATTCAATTTGAAGTGCTGTATTTTACAGCACTTTAGCTATAAAATATAACTTCTGTACTCTGAGCAAATTTCTGACCAGTGGAGAAGCCCCAGGAGGGCTACCTCCTAGTCTGGAAAGTGCAGGGAGGCTCAGAGGCACCCCTTCCCACCTCCGCCAAACACTGCCCTTCTGTCATATTTAAGAGTGCTGTAACTTTACAGTGCTATAAAACATGTTCTAAATTACAACACTGTAAAATTTGCACAGCACTCTTCGGTACACAAGCTGTAGCTGTAGCTGCAGCTACAGACTTTCTTTGTTGGAGTGCAATGGTTGGGAGGTAGAGGATTTTGCCTCCTTCTTCTGTGCAAAGCTTGGCATAGTAGTCAGGACGTAATCTGTAGTGCAGAGAATATCACATATCATTTCTAATGAGAAAAGAGATGCTTGTATTGATGGCTGTAGTTCTTTCATACTGAAAAACTCTCCATAGATCGTTTGGGTTAGATTTACATGAGCATCAGTTTACTGCAAAATCCAAAGACTCAAAAATACTTGTTTGGGGAAGAATGAGAAAGTACAAAAGGTGAGTGTGGGTTATGTTTATAGATGTACTACACGGCAGTGAAGTAGTGCAGAAACTAGAGAACACAGAAAAGCACCAGTTCCATGCAGATTTCCTGTATTACCTATTTGCTCACAGGCCTCAGACACAGATATAGCATCATCAGACTGAGCCCATGCCCAGGCTAGGAAAATAGGTAGCATTTAAAAGTGTGTCAACTCAACTGTGGAAGACAAATAGGAGGTGATCATGTCATTAAAGACTGTATCTTTATGCTTGCATACAAAGAGACTAAATAAGGTTGCACAGGTCATTGTAATTCTAGTCTTTAAGCGCTTGACTTCATAATCTTAATGTTCTTTTAACATCAATTTGTGTGTTTGATGTAATATTCACACACGGAGGCACAGATACATATAATCTATAAACACATCTATATCTCCATATATGTATACATGTGCACCCACACACACTTCCCACATTAAATTACAGCATCCTGTTAATATATCTTACAAAGTTCTGCAATGGTCACTGGGAGAATAATATTACCTTCCCATCCCTAAAAAAAAGTGCTGGTTTTCCAGCTCCTTAGCCTGTAGTAGGCTAGACCTAATCTTTGCAGCCAGGATCTGTAAACTGTGCAGCACTGTCCTTCAGACCATTTCCCCTTATGTCTTACTCCTCCACCTCTGTACTGTACAATCAGTACAATGTCCTTGCTATTTACATCAATATAAACCAAAACCAGTTAATTTACACTGTCCACAAACAGATATGCCATGTCTTCAGCAGCTGAAGTTAGTGAATGAACATAAAACAAAGTCAGAAGTTACCTTATCTATCTCCTGAGGGCCTGGTTTACAGTACCATACTAGTATACTGTCCTCCTTTTTTCTTTTCTTAATACAAAAGTAGTAGAGTATGATAAAATATTTGTCTCTGGTTCTAAGACAGACTACAATTTTAAACATGAAGGCTGAATGTTTCTACTAGGTCTCTTGGGCTCAGTCACTTCTCTCTGAGGTCAATGTCAGACTTAAGCCCAAACTTCAATTAACAAATCTGAGTTTTATACCTCTTCTTGACAGGAGTAACCATTCTCTCAGTTATATTATTGATTATGCAATACTGACCCACTGCAATTTTCAGCCCAGATTTTTTCATGTTAAACTTACAAATTTCTGGAAGGAGCAGAAGACAGTTTGGAGAGATATCAGAGCTAATGACTTTGGACCCCAACTAGAACTTTCAGTTGTATGCTCCTTATATATTGGTACCGAGATACCACAAAGTACTTGGTGACAGAGATTATCATGAATAATTAAGTATCGGACTTGCTTTTAGCTGTTTTTTCCATCGCCACACAATCTGAAAACAGTAAATTTACAGCCATTGATTTAGATTTCTCTGTTGACAGTACATAATGGGTATTTTTAAGACATTAAACAAATGGTCTCTAAGAGCGAAAATCCCACAAGTTTTGTAAAATTGTTTTTCAGCTGTGTTTCTGATTGCACTGGATAATTGTTTCAAGACATATAGCTCAATTATCTCCTGCAAGATTAATCAAATACTGAGTCACCTGTAGCCAGTAACATGTTGTCCTAAGCTGCAGCTAATATATTGGCTAAATGTCTGTCCACCCACTCTTAATGTGTTTTGTAAATACTCATTGGCGTCTGCAGTTGTTCTGGGTACTTTGAAGATAACTTCAGTCAATACATATTTTATGACTACACCTTCTCCAGATCACTGCCTGTTTCCAGCCTCAATTACATATCTGTACAGAACAGGGTCAAGCTGTGGCTTACCAAATTCAGACATATCTGACTGAATGTAAAGTTTTTTTCCTGACCTTAGGTCATGTTGTACAGAGACAGGACTACTGAAAGGCAGAAGTGATTTACTATTGGCTGGAGATTCTGATCTGATAGCATTAATTGTGCTGGTAGATTGTTCACATGTCACGGTTAGGATGAAGAAGCTTGTGAAAATAGGAACACAGTGTTCTGCTCCTATTTATGTTTTTGCCGAAAGATTTATGGTGTTAATTTTTTTCTTTATGCCAATGACCCACAGAATTCTACCTTCTTATGCTTCTGGGGTTTTTCTTTGAAGCTGAAATATCATGGGAGACAAAAGTGTATCTACATCAAAATGAATACCTAATTTCAAAAAGACAGATAATCCTGACCAATGTGCAATGAATGGTCCTACTGATTTTAATGGCGCTATTCATGTTGCCGCACAATAGACTAACTGAATATTCCTTTTCCTGTAGGTTTTGGAGTGGCATCTAGGCAAGGATGTTAGGACGTAGCCACCAAAAGCCCATACACAGAAGGAGCCACAAATGCAACTATGAATTTCCTCAGAAAAATCCATCTACCAATGGAACTTTCCAATCCATGCAGAAAAGTTTCTTGCTCTTTGTCTAAACTTTTAGGGAAGACATAACACTACCAAGAGCTGTATTTCCTCCGTCTGGGTTACCCTTTTCAGACCTGCAAGAAATGAGCTTCTCCCCTCCATGAATCACTTCTATTGCTGGACAAGGAAAATTAAAAATTCAGTTCATTTTCTTTAGCCGCATTGGTGACAAGTGGTTAAGCCACTAAAAATGGTAAAAACATCTACTGACTATAGTAACTGTAGCAACCTGCACCCACAAGATGAAAAAGTGATGAAACTGAGGGTCTGATTACACAGGCAGAACAGATCATTTGGTAAGAGGAAGCCATTTTTACATAATCACTGTACAGCATAGATTAGTGTTTCAAAGTTGCAAAATATTTTCCACTGTTACCCTTTTCTCACATACTCAGAATTTTCTGAACCATTCCCATTTTGGCTGGAAGTTTCATGCTTGACTTCCCTAGAAAATTAATTTAATAGGGTAACAAAAGATGGGAGCTCCTCCCCACCCCCACCTGAATTAAAATACACCTTGAATGAATGAAAAAAGGGGAAAATGTAAGTGATAATTTGGCACCCTACCCAAAATTAACATGTTATAATATAAAGCCATTGGGTTTGTACATTCTGTGCTCCTAGCTGCTATAAGCAATGTGTTGTACAATGAAATAACTAATTAGAATTATCTATCTCATTCAAAGATCCTATTGAATGCAAGATGCATGCAGTATTTACCACCACATAGTTATCTGAAAACAACTCCTTACCCTTTTTCAGGGTTGCCACATCCTTACTTGAATGTTGTAGTGAGAGTTTTGGTAGTTAAAATGGCATCTAATTGGAACCTAAAGATATAGAAGTATCAAAGAAAATTCAGATGAGAACAGAACAACACTGAGATTTAAAAAAAACATTTAGAGATACTAATGATGTGTTTTTAGGATCAATCATCACATTAACAACTGGAATAATTCCACAAGTCAGAGCCAGATCTTAATCACTCTAGATCTGTTTGTGTTTTTAATGACTCTGCCTCCATATTTACTTGAATCCAAGACAAGATTTTTTTCCCTCTTAGATTTGAAGACTGTGCAACTAGAGGGGGCACATGGGGCAGACATGGTGTGTGGTTTGGGAGGAGTGTAGTAGGCAAGGAGAAAGCGGGATAGACAGTAGGGGCCAGGTACAGATACATGGGGGCAAGGGGCAGTGGAAACTGGTGGGAAAAGTGAGCTCTACTTACTCAGCAGAGCTGTTCCCCATGATCATTCAGAATCATGGCTCTTTACTTCCATCATGAAAGATTTGCTTCTTTTATTTCTGTTAGGTTTGCAAAGCTAGCACAGGAATGCAGGAAATGCAGCCATGGATAGGGGATGGGTTTCAAATTAATATGATACTACTGGACATGTGTTGATTTTGCTCATTTACTATATTGCCCTTATAGCTACTACTTATAGTATTTGAACTTTAACTTGCATTTTCAGCATGGATGTCATTTTTTCCACCAATCCTCATTTTCTGAAGTGAGAATTTTTGAGTAACAACTATCAGTGACATTTTGCCAATACGCTGACACTGCATAAATTGTTTCTGAAATGGTAACAGTGTTAATTAGGAGCTACTATCACACTTCACACTTCTATGAGCTAATTAACATGAATTCAAAGTGAGATAGGAAAGGTGAATGGATCTTAGTGTTTTACAGACATTAGACAGATAATCATTACAATAGGATTGGAAAAGCTTACAGTATACTTTGTACACTTGCAAAACCAGGTCCGGTGAGAATGAATACTTCAACCACACAGGTGAATTTTAGCAGAGTTTACAGTTAGTTCCAAAAGTCAACTCTCTCATCCCCTTACACTTCCTGCTTTTCTTTCTTTATACTTGTTTTACAGCTGTTCAACTTCTGCTCTCATAGAATTGGGTTTGCTATGCTATAAAACTTACTTGAGAGATAGCATGACCTTGGAGCTAAAGTAGAGAGTAGGAGTCAAGAAGTCTTGATTCAGTCCCCTGCTCTTCTAGAAATTTGCCAAGTCTCTCAATATTTTTGTGCCTTTGGATACAGACAGATGTTACAGCCCCCACTCTAACTCATGGCACTTTACATAAAGTACCATGACTTAGAGCTTCCCTCTGACCCAACAGATGTTCACCTGTTTGGCTGGGGGGATGGGAATAGAGCCACCTCCTCTCAGGGGCCTGACCCAGCTCCCCTCAGTACCCCAGCCGGGGTAGTTAGGGGGGGCGTGAGGCAAAGGGGCTCTATTCCCCACCCATTTCCACCCAGTGCTGGCCATTCAGCAGCTGAGATCTTTCTCTCCTTCCCTCTGACAGCCTGGGGGGCCAGGCTGGACACCAGCCAAGCCCTGCCTTCTATGAAAAAATTAACCCTGGAGGGAATACAAGTACCCTCAATTGCTCTGCTTTTGAGTGCCTTAATATAATATCTGATTTTAGCCAGGATTAATTTTTCATACAACTGACCATTTTAAACGTCATGCATGTGTGTTATGACACAGCTGTAGAGCACTTTCAGGGGCTGAAAAATATCACTTCTGTCTTGCTCTTCTTTTCCTCATATGTAAAATCTTATTTTCTTCCATGGGCAACTGGAATTTTTATTCCTGAGTCTGGGGGAGCACCCATGGAAGCTGGCGTAGGAATCAGCAGCGTGGACGGAACTGGGGAGCACCTGCAGAAGCAGCCGGCAGCATTGGCAATGGGGGCAGGGCTGGCAAGGGACAGCCCTGTCGGGGGAAGGGCATGAGTCCCCCCGTGTCCCCTCTACCAGTCAGCTATGTTTTCTTCTACCCCTTTTTTGTTCCTTATATGTATTTACACTACGAACTATTTAGGGTAAGGGTTGTTTCTTAATATACGTTTGCACAGTGAGTATGACAATAGCATCCAAATTGTGCATAGGCATTTATGTAGTTGTCTGGATTGTAGTAGTGAGGAATGCTTATTCATAAAACCAAAATCACTTCACCCATTTAAAATTCTTCACTTGTTTACTATCACATATTTCTTACTGACAGCCAGAGGACCGCTTCAACTGCTTTCATTTCACAGTAGATTACTCTTATATCCATGCCCTTTTGACCATGAGTTTGAAGTGGAAATATTCTTGCATCACTTATCTGTCATGCCCTGGTCATAAAGGTCAAGGGTTGTTTTATTAATCTGGTCATTGCCAAACCATTGGGTTACAACAAATCAGTATTTACCAAGAATAACACATCAAATCTGAAGTTAAACCAAAACTAAGATTTGTAACATTTGTAAAACAAGGTAAGATTTGTAACATTTCCTAATATTAACAGGAATTAGGCACTGCAATCACCTAGCTAGCTGTCAGCTGTTAAAATCACACGCAGCAGTATGAGAAAAGAGAAAAATCCCAGTATAGAATCAGAACCTAAAAGAAAATCAGAGGTTTTTATTCTTTTGCTAAGAATAGTATTTTTTTTAAATACACACACTTGTGCATACATGTACACTGCTGCAAGACATGCAGAAGTTTATAATAAAATAATAACATAAAGTGAGTAATTTTAACTGAGTCAAGAAATTATCTTAGGGAATTTAAAGAGAAGATGGAAAAATGTTACAGAATCAACAGAAAAACATTATACATCACAAGGAAGATATTTTAATTTATTCTTAACTTGCTTTTTCAATAGTCTACAGAATTGGATTCCAGCCAGGAAAAATTTCTAGATGAAAAGTTCCAAGTCAAGAAAAAAAAGCAATTTGGAAAGATGTTGTCCATATCTGTAAGTCATCAATTTTGTTATATTGAGCCTTTCACCTGTTAAAGACCAACTGAGTTGGTCTATGTGGCAGGGCACTGTTGGTGCCTGGCACTTTAAGGGCAGAGCCAAGCAGCCGGCAGATGTTTGATTGCAACAGCCATTTTAGATCCCGAGCTGCCTATATAAACAGAGCAGTTCGCTGCTGGCAGGCCAGGCAGTAACATTGTCTGACTGCTAGGCTGAATGTAACATCCTAGAGGTACGAGCAGGAGCTATAGTGGATGGTTTGGAGGCTCCTGGGCATGACCTAAAACTGCACCCTGCCAGAAGTGGGTAGCCTGGTGGGGCTCTCAGTGGTGTGGAAACCACCAGGAAATGCCAGGCCCATTACCACCCCAGTGAAAGGTGGGTAGGAGCGCCTTAACCCCAGTCCTCACCTTCGGGTGGGTCATGTACCATCAGAGCAGGAAAGGCCAGGTAAGCTTCAGGAAGCACCTGAGCCTGCTGGGGGAGTGACCCTGTGGGGCCAGGCATGCTTCAAGAAGCACCTCAGCTGGGAATGAGGGACCCTGATCCCTGAGTGCAGGCAGGAGGTGTAAACCCAACTGAGGGATTTGACTGGTCAATGCTGAGGCCAGGACCAGAAGGGTCAAAAGGGCCAGGGGCCCACAGTGAGGGACGCCCATAATGAACAAAGAAGCTCATGGTCCCAACTGACCCGAGATGGGGCCAGGGCTTATACGGAAGCCGAAGGTCCCTTTGAAAGGGGCCACAGCTAATGGGCAAAGGGAACACTTGAGTCAACTGCCTGAGATGCCATCTGTGAGGCTTGGGCCACGGTGTAGGAGTGGAAAGGAGCCACAGATAGCCCCCTCCCCAAATATTGGGACTCCCACCTAATTAACACTCAACTATGTCCTATGAAGGCGTGGAAGGAAAGACAGGTGGGTGGCGTGCCCAGAGGCAGGTGGGGAAACTAGCCCTGGGGCTAGTCAGGGACCCCACTTTGCCACAGTCTAATAAAAGATATCTCATCTACTCAAAGAAACTTGCCTGCCTATGTCCTTAGAACAACATGGCTACAACCAAAAACCTAATTTACAAGTATATACACAAATATGCTCAAAGGTTATATAGCTAAAAATAGCATTTTCCATACAGTAAATATAAGTTTAATTTGTCAGTGCACAACTATAAATACATATAAACTTTCACTGTGGCAATTTCCAGAAACAGAGTTCAGTCAGGGTTTACCATTTGCAAACAGGTTTAAGTAGGTCTGTAGTATATGAAACTTTAATTTTTAAAAGATACCTCGTAGCTGGAGTTGTTTAGCAAAAGTAGTTTAATTATATTCATTTTGCCAAGCTATAACATGCTGAAAGCAACAGTTTAAACTCAATGAATTATGAGCTAGGAATTAATTGTATCAATTTTGATATTCTTCATCATTGGTAGGTAGTAGCAGCTAACTGATTTACACTAAAGACAAAATGTTATAGCTTGCCTAGCAAGCAAACAATAAAAATCAAGAATTAAACATAATTTTAAAAAGCCTTTATTCATTTAATAATTTGGTTTTAAGGTTTTATGGTAACTCTATACTTCAAAAGCACTTTCACTGTAAAAGGTGATTATGCAGAAGTGATCTCTGCTCACTCAACAGAGCTGCTCCCCATAATCATTCAGTTATGGCTCTTTACTTGAGTGACAAAAATGGTTTGCTGCTTTTATTTCTGTTATATTTGTAGAGCAAGCACAGCTGTCAAAGCAAGATAACAGGTTTAAGAGTTCCAGTTAAATCAGCAATGTAGCTACAGGTAGGCCTGGGTAAGCCTCAGCCCATACTCAGGACTCAGGCCTATCAAATCTGAGCCAGCTTGAAGTCTTTTTAAAATATAAATGATTTGGTCTTTGCCTATCCTCTTTAAATCAGGGCTCAATAAAATCTCTATTCCTATCTGTGCCTCTCTGTCAATGAAGGAATTATTGGTTCTACTTTATCTTGTGCATCATTAATAGAATCTTTTGCGAAGCTGTGACTGCTCATACAAAGAGGGCAAACAGACTCAGTACTGTTACAAGAAGCAGAACTCAGCTTGCAAAAAACTGATTGCTAATTGTTATGTAGCAATCCTCTGCTAATGGAAAGAACTGACTCACAGGTCAGCCTGAATTTGCTGTCCTGACAGACTGAAAAAAAAAAAGAAGAAAAAACACACTACCACAAACACAGCTTACATTTCCTTTTTTGCAGACTGGGCACCATAAATTTTTACAAAACAACAGACATAGGAGCTCCACAGTGTCATATTTGAATCCACTCTGTTTCAGATGTGCTTTTAGAAATAAGAAACTTTAAGTCATATGAGCGCCTCATTACATTTTTGCTTTTAATCCTTGTCAAGTAAGAAACAGCTTTGAATCAGTGTGTGGATTAGCAGGGTTCTCCTATAATAGAATAAAAGAGGAATTTTATAATATTGAATTTTATTCTTTGTGCAACAGCCTTGAATGAAATCCTCCTTCCAATTTGTATCTTATTAGAGAACACTGAGTAAACATGGAGGAAAGCAGTAAAACAAGTTAAAATTCATCAAAATTCTTTCTGGATCATATTATGGTACTCTTATTCATACTGGTTGCATCTACATGTGTGCTTAACTGCTCTGTAAACTAATTTGCTGTGGAGTAAAGCATCACAATCTACACATGTGTTGCTATTGGACTGTGGCAAACTAATTTTCACTGCTGCAAGATAGTACTGTCAGGAACAGTATTGTCTTATGACAGTGAAAAGAACTGCACATGTAAATGCTGACCTGAGCATAACTTATGCCTGATTAGCCCAGGCAGCAAAAGGACAGACCCCTGCCTGCCACCTAGCCACACAACTCTGGCTCTGCACTTTGAGTGCGCTCATGCCCCAGCCTGTACCTCCGCCACCAGACACCACCACCCGGAGCCCAGGGATGATATCTCAACCATACACCTGCTGCCAGCCTAGGGTCAAACAGCCGCAGTCCCAGGTGCACATTGAAACACTGTGCCTGGGAACAGTTAACTCCAGCACAAACTGGGCTGGAGTTTATCACGTCACCTTAATGGCACTGTAGATGCACCCACTGTTCCTTGTTCAACTACCTGTCTCACTGAGTGGAACCTTGCTCAAGCTAAAGCTAATGGGAAAACTCAGCATTAGCAATGGGAACAGGATTACATCCATTGATTCCAATTAGAGCATTTGCTGGGTAAAATGTTCCTGAAAATGAGCAGGGATAGTAGAATCTGCCCTTCTGTGCACGGATATTATGATGCCAAGAATGTAGTTTTATCAAAGTGTTCTTCCAAGTATTACAACTTTAGTGCATGATTTTTTCCAGGCTACTTTTAACAACATCATCAATAAAAGTTTTAAAACAAATGCAGCAGAGTTCCAGTTAAATTAAGTACATGATTTTTATAGTCAAAAGCTTACTGGCTATAAATTAGCCAAGGGGTAAAATGATGCTGTAAAACAATACTTCTTAAAACTTTGCCGATATTATCAGAAACATAGCCCAGTTCTGGATTTCCACTGAGGTGATGAGAGTGTTGCCATTGTTTTCAGTGGAAGCAGAAGTAAGCCCACAAACATAGCTATCCCACCCAACAAAAACACTGATCCTGCAAGTTCAGTGATTAGCTGGACACCATATTTACTTGAAAAGAAGATGAACCTGATAATAAAATGACCTTCCAATAATTAGATTCTATATATGGAAAAATTATAATTTTTTTATAATCTTCCAGGTATAGAATTTAATTATTGGAGGTTTACCTTGAATTCGCCACCTTCCCACTGCTAAAGCAGGGAAAATAAATCTGGGCTGGGGTTAGGTAGCCATTTATTCTCTGCTTTCCCTCAACTTTTTCCCCTGGCAGCCCCTTCCCTCTCTCTGTATTGTCAGACCCTAATCTCCCTGAACATTTTCTTCTTCAATAAGAAGAAAATTTGAAAACAATAATTTTGAAATTAAACATGGATGTAGCAATTTGCATATAGTACCCATGCACTTAGTTTATCCAAGACTGATGCATGTTTTTTTTAAACTGCTGCAAGTTTTAGCACAGGTACTCCATAAACACACTTTTAAGCAGCATTTTAGCACCTACTTATATGTCATTCAAACTATTTTTTTTGCAATATAAATAAATAAACAAACAAATAATACACACATATGCGCACCTAAACTTTTGCTGTTCTGTATCATAGCCAACACAGTTCACTTGACAGTCTGTAACATACATCTATAGTTGACCATCATCCTCTCTGTTACAATCATACAAGCCACCTCCAACCTATGTAAGACATTAGTTCAAAGCCAAAAGCTTGTGATGTACCACATAGTTCATTGGACTGGACCCCACCAGAGTCAACAGTATTTCAAGCCACAGTAATGCCACAGTTTAGCACTGCTCAGTATGTGTGTCTACTCTAGATACCCCCCACAAAGGATCCAGGTACAAATTATCCCCCACTCATGACTGGAACCAGGTGTTCTTATTACAAGTCCTGGAATGTGCCAAAAACTTATGCAAATGAGGCATGGGCAACTTGGTCCAGCTTCACCTCATATTGGGTGAAGCCACACCAATTATATGCTCCCGTCTGAGGGAGGAAGCAACAGAGAGATTCTGGGTAACAAGGCCGGCGCCCTGCAAGATATAGTTTTGGGGCCCCCTGATCCATCAGCAGAGATGATGGTAGCAAGGTGCGGGACCCAGGGCAAATCAGCCTGTGCAGGGACCCCTTTCCTGTCCCATGGCATACTTATGCCGGTAAATGAACATACCAGCACACCAGACATGGGGGGAGGTATGGCAGCTGGAATTTCCAGCTGGAACAATTAAACAAACATCCAACCTGCTGCATGGGTGGGCAGGCTACACCACAAATGTGGCAGCTGTTGCCAAATGCAGGAGAGGCCATGGCCTCTCCACCCAGCTCTGCAGGGCCCCTTAGCTGTGGGGCCCCCTGTGGCTGCAGGTTCCACAGGATAGGATGGGCCGGCCCTGCTGAGTAAGCAGTATGCAATGTTGTGGCTCATCATGACTTGGAAAAGAGTTGGTGGTGAAGGGGGCTTTGCTTAATTGCCACGAGCATGTGTCTTATTCATATGTACAATACTAATCTACTGTTGTGGTAGGTTCTCATGTGCATGTCTGCCCAGTGTGGGCCATGTGTTCTAGAGTCATGCTCAGTATTGGCTGCATTTAATCATCTTTATAGCTGGTTTCTATTGCTGAGCGCATGCTGCTTTTGGCAGCAGTTTAATGATAGATGATGTATGTGATTATAAGACAAGGGGCTTTTTCTCCTATGCCAATTGAGGGAAAAAAACTTCATTTTGTATTTGAGTAAATATGTTATTTATGCTTGGGCAGAGTCCCAGGTATCCAACTATGGAAAGAAGTTTACAGGAATGGAGTTTTGGACTATATCTATTTTTAGAAGAATTTTCCATATCTAATTCCTTTTAGGGATGTGAACATAAGGCTATCTCATTCCATGAAAAAATAAAAGATTTCCTTTCATAAACGGGATAATGAATTTTGTTTTTAGTCACTCTCACACCTGTTCTCTTTATAGTTAGGTAAATATCTCTAGCCCTGAAGATCATTTTACATACTGTACACATAACAAAAATCTTTCTCCTTTTATATTCATCTTTTATATTCATCCAGCTAAAGCCTATTTAGCTTCAGTTGGAACAGTTGGCATGTCACTCAAAAGGCTCACGTTGCTAACAACATACATTAGTCATTTGTTAGCTCCAGCTGAGTGACACAGAATAATAATATAAAGATTAATTAATTAAAACATTCACAAACACTGCCACGAAAATATCCAAATTACCTCTTAGCAGAGCAAATAATGAATGATGAACTTATGCATCTCAAAGTCAGCTGGCATCCTAGACTACAATATTACTTATATGTACTTATTCTCTTCTTATCTAACTTAATTTACTTACATTTAGGGTGTGCACATACATTTGCATTCATACTTATCTTTCCAGTTGGAATATCTGGACTAAACTATGCTAGAGTAAATGGGTGAAATTCCACAGAAAGCAGTGCATTTAATACCAGTCTTTTATCTTTGCATGTCATTTTGACCATTTGGTGTTACATCCACAAATGTTGGCATAGTTCCATTAAAGTTTTAGGAACAAGGGGACTGCCATGCTGGATAAGACACAAGGTCCATCTAGTTGTGTATTCTCTCAGTGGCTTCAGAAAAAAGTGTAAATGGTCCATAATAGGGTATGGGACACTCTCCCAGTGGAGTTCAGAATAAGACCTAATAGTTAGAAACCAGTTTAAACCCCCAAACATCAGACTAAATTATTACATGCAAGATCTATGAGTCAATGGTTCTGTACTAGTTTACACAAGCTGAAGAGCTGCAAAACTTTTAGGTCAAACCTCCCTTTCAAATCTTACATAGACTAGGTTGTTGGCAAGGTTTGCAAAGTATGAGTGGAGTTTAGGGTTCTAGGTGGAAAATTAAAAGTTTATTATGTAGGATTACTGCTTTCAATAGCAAAGAAGAAGAAACCTAGAAGTTATGGCTTACATTTTGGCTTTAGATTCATTTGAACTTGAAATAAACCAAAACTTAATGGTTACTTAATGGTTGAAAACATATAGAAAGAGAAACCAGGTTTTAAAACCAGGTAGTCTATATATTAAATCTGTGAAGAAGAACTCCTGCAATTTTGCAATGTTCTAATTTATGAGTAACAAGAAATTAAAGACTGATGAAAGAAAAAAGCCTACCTGTACCATCCAAAGCTTGCTTAATTGCATGTGATATTTATTAGGAACTAATATCAAGGACTGAACCATTCCAATACTTGTTATGAAAAGCCAATAATGCAAATGTCAGCAATAAATTGGAAGTACGATAAAGAAACATATAGATAGTAACAAGTAATGTAACTAGGGATGAGTAAAAGGGGCACCAGCTCCTGGTACCAACTTAGAAGCAACAAAAATCTGGCATCTATTAATGCCCATGGTGCAAAAACTGCTTGTTATGCCTCTTGATAGTGGGGGGGAGAGGGAATCCTGCCCTTTTGTAGCCATGGTCATGAAGGAGTATGTCTAGGTCTCAGAATTGGGGCAGTTGTCATTATTGTTATCATGATAGAACCTCACCTCAGAATCAGATCCAGATGCCACCCACATCATAGGGGCTAACTCTCCCTCAGAGAGTTTACACACTAATTAACAGTGTATAAGAGAAACAAAGGAAGAGAAAGGACATATAGTTTTTTCCTTTGGTTTAGCATCAGATATCAATTTCCAAATCTATGATCCACTCTCCGATATTATCATTCAATGTGTGGATTGCATGTACACTGTCTGGGCATTTGTAAAGACTGAAGCTTTCAATTAAGTGCTGTGCTGTTTGTTGGACACTACATTCACACAGGGGGCTGTCCAAGATGTTTATCCTTTGTAGTATTGTTTTGAAACATCCATATCCAGATCTCAGTCTGTTCAACTTGACCTACATTTCTCTGTCAAGGTCATACCCAATGGGGGAATCATTTGGTGTTGGTATAAAACACTGTCAGAATAGGCCTAACATATCTCCATGGTCAGGCAACTCAACTGCTGCCCATATACTTAGTTTGGCATCCCCAGTTTCTTTGAGGAGTTAGAAGGTTTTGTGTACAAACAGTTTACAACTTTTAAACCTCATAAGCCTCCATGTGTTCAGGTCTTCAGTTAACAGTTAATAGAGCAGGTGATTTTTCTCATCTCTTGCCAGTAATTATGTTAGAGGTTGTCTTCTTATATCACTTGGTCTAATGCCCTAGGGTACAGGAATACATCTGTACATCTGTAAGTTGTGCAGCCTCTTATGAGTCTAAGGATGTGGTTAAGTACAGCATTGAACTTTTTAGTGTGAAAACTTCTAGACCATACAGAAGCACAATATTCTGCTGCTGCATATACCATTGCCTTTTGGCCTCTCTGGCCCTGACCCCAGCTTGGGCCAGTCAAGAACCCTGGGTCAATCCACCTGCAACTGATTATCTCCACTCAGCAAGGGATCCTCCTGGGCCCCACAATAAAACAGTCATTTCTTCCTGGGCTGGCCTACTGCCCCCAGAGATCTCATACGAGGCAGCCCTTCACTCAGCTGGGATCACCTGAGCCCCTGGCCTCACCCGTGCCAGTTCTAAACAGGGGCTTGCCTAGACCCACAACTGTAAGCCCCTTTATCAAGACTGGCCTTGCTCTTCTCTAGGCCCAAGCCTTCTCCCCAGAGCTTGGGACCCCACAGAGTCCCTAAGAACCTCCCCCATCCCCACAGTTCCTATCCCAGACCACCAGGTGTTCCTGGGAGCAGAGGAGCTCCAGCTGGGCAATGTTAACTTGGTAGCATCCCTGAAGCAACTGCCAGCTTTACTACTCAGGGCCTGCTGTTATCCTGTAGTTGCATACCCCTGCTCCAATCAGGCGATCTCCTGATGGCCATGTGACCCTCCTGATTGGCATGGCAGCCACCTGCAGGCTGCCCTGCTGCCTGCTCAGGCCCTTAAAGTGGCAGGCACCAACGATGCCCTGCCACAATTGACCTTGCAGCTACCTATGATACTGTATAGCACCAAGGCCTCAAATATAAATTGTATTCTATAGACACATCTACACATTCATCAATGTGCATTAGATACTGAGCATTTAGTTTTGTACTTCCTTAATAAAGCACTAACTAAATGCATTGTACCCAAAGTTACTGTACAGTAGCTCCAATGCATGGTTATTTAGGGATGCTTACTGTGCATTAGCCTACAAAAACTGTACAGTAGGCTATTAACATTTTTTTTTCCATGACACGCTACTGCGCAGCATTATTAGGCCAATACGCAGTAAGCATCTCCTGTAGATATGCCCTATGATACCTGACTGCAAGCTATGCACTCTCATCATGAATATGATATCTAGGTGATCATTCAAACTCACTACTAGCCAAGGAGACAAAAGTGAAGTAAGAACTCTGAAGAATAGCGTCCTCCAAGGATCAGTGCTAGCACCAATACTTTTCAACATGTATACCTCAGACTTCCCACACACAATGTCTAAGTGATATATGTACTTTGGCAATGTTGTCACAGTAGCCCATAGGATAGACATTACAGAACTGGAAAAGACACCGAGTACTGACATTGAATTCATAGCTGACTACCTCCATAAATGGTGGTCAAAGTTGAGAATCAATAAATGAGTATCCTCATTTGTCCACCTGGACAGTCATTGAGCCAAGAGCATGCTGGATATCAGAGTAGGCAACTATATCCTTCCCCATGAGTATACTCCAACCTAATTAGGAGTCACATTAGACTGTTCCCTTACCTATAAACATTACATTCAGAAGGCCAGGAATAAAGTCTATGAACAGGTAGCTAGCTGCCTTAAGATGTTTAGCCAGCATGATATGGGGTGCCAACTTCAAAGTGCTCAGAACAACTGCACTTGCAATGGTATATGCAGCAGCAGAACATTGTGCTCCTGTGTTTCAACTTTTAAACCTACTAAGCCTCCATATGTTCAGGTCTTCAGTTAACAGTTGATGGAGCAGGTGATTTTTGTCATCTCTTCTCACTCTTCACTGGGGAGGCACAGGTGTGGAATTTCCTGGAAGCTGCCCTGGCACAAGCAGCCCCACCAGACCATCCCACTCCAGCAGAGTGTATTTTTAGTCATTCCCTATGTCTTTTCTCACTGGGATCCTGGATGTTCTTCCTTGGGCTACTCTTGTACAGGGGGTCTGAGAGAGTTAGGGCCAATGGCTGAGAGTAGGCCATGAGACTGAGGCTGCAACAGGGCACCCAAGAATGAATAGCCTGAGGAAGAACATCTAGGAGCCCAATGAGAAAAGACCAGGACAGGTAGGCCTGCATTGGTCCTGGGGAGTGATGTAAAAATACACACTGCTGGGGTTGGATGGTGTGGTGGGGCTGTTTGTGGCAGGGCAGCTTCCTAGAAATGCCACACCTGTGCCTCCCCAGTGAAAGGTGAGAATGGGGCACCAAAAAGCCTCAGCCTCTGCTGCCTTGCAGGTACCCTGTGAAAGGGAAAGGCTAAGGGAGAACACCCCAACAGAAAAGCACAAGGGTCCAGGCCCATTGTATGGGTCCTGAGGCAGGTTCCAGGCACATCAAGTGGGCCATAGGCCAAATTGGGGGCCAGGGCAGATTGACAGACACCTGAGGCCTAAGAGGCATAAGGCCTCACAGTCCCAGTGATGGGGCAGAGTACTGACCCCAGAAAGGTGTAGAGAGTAAGAGGCTAGAAGCCTGATGAGAGGTACAGAGCCCGGACTATATGTGTGAGTAGTGGCCCCAATGAGGGGGCTTGTGGCCAGGGTAAGTCTCTGGATGCCTGAGGCCAAGCTTGGGCCCGAGGCTGAGTGTGGCCCAGCAATGGGGCCAGGGAAGTTAGGATTACTTTGGAAGTCATCTGCAGGACATGGGACATGGTTAAGGGAAGGGCAGAGCCATGTATTGCACCCTTGGCATCAGGGTATTAAATGGACAGCTTCCTGCCTAGAAATATCTATTTATTTTACAATTAAGGCATGGCAGATGAGTTAGGTGTGTGGACTGCCCTAAACAGGTGGGTGGGCTAATACTGTGACTGGCCCTGGGTATGGCCTCCTGTCACATCAATAAACACCACAACTTTTTCTACCTATTTCAGGTGTAAGTAATGTAACTTGGCTTGTTCTTTTGGGAGCTGGGGATATTATTCTGTTCAGGATAATGTGTTCCATGAGTTTGTATGTAAGACAGAGTATTGAGATGGGTTGATAGCTCTTTAGATCCTCTGGTGGTTTATTGTGTTTCAGGATAGCAATGACATCAGCTTTTCTCCAGATTTTTGGAAGTCTGTTACTGTCTAGACATTTATACATGAACTATCCAATTGCCTATAAGGAATGACCAGGGGAGCAGGGAGGGCAGGCAGGGATGGAGCACTGCCACCCACCACCCAACACCACCTCCCAGGAGTGGGGGGGGATTGCCCCATCATCCTTTTCATCCCCCTCAGTCAGCACCCCATGCCACCACTGCCTCCAGGAAGCAGGGCCAGGAGGAGGCAAGGCCAGCAGCACTGGCCTCACCCCCCTGCTCTGTCCCCTCTGTCCCTACCATCATGGTGGTTCTCTGCCATGCTGCTGCTGCTGCCTCCTGTCCGAAACACTCTTAGAGCACTTTGATTGATTGTTTCAGTCAGCATTGTGATTGGCTGTCGAGACAACCAATCAAAGTATGAATAAAGCATTACAGACAGACAGACTAAGGGTTTTATTATATTAGATTTATGAAACCATCTTTTTATTGTGGTTCCAAGCTTAGTAACAAAGTCTGGAAATATCTTATGTGGTCCGTACAGTCTTGGTGACTTTAATAGCTGTGTCAACCTCGTTGTCAGAGATGGAAGTGATTAAGGCTGGTGATTTAAATTGTGAGTCTACTGTCTAATCATTTCTGTATGTTGCTTGCTTGGGTTACTGTGTTTGCTATTGTTGTACAATATTTTTACAACAGAGTTTGCTGACAAGGCAATGTCATTTTTTGGTTTCTTTACCTATAAGGTGGTTAATGGTGCACCATGCTTGTCTGCTCGAATGAGTCATATCCAATCCTTCTATGGTAGTGATATTGTTTTGGTATTGTTCAGTGTGGTAGCCAGCTGTTCTGTAGTTCTTTTTTATGATTGATCAACACTCTCTGCAGTGAGGGAGAGGGCAGGGGCAGGTGCTGCACAGCCAAGGTTGGGGTGGGCATGGGATGGAGCCGCAGCGCATGGGGTGTGGGCAGCTCCTGCTGCTGCTTGCGCCCAAGGAGGGTGGGGGTGGAGGGGAATTTACTCCTGAGTCTGTGTGGCAGGCTGCAACTGTGGGGCTGAGCCAGAGCCTGCGCTGCGCAGGGCTTTTCTCGCTGAGGGCTGCACTCAGAGCAGGCTCTGGCAGTGCTGGGAAGAGGCTGCAACCACTCCAGATTTCACCGCAGCTCCATTCCCAGCCCAGTACCACTGGCCAGTGCAGCCCTGGCTTTTCCCAGCACTTGGGTGGAGGCAAGGAGTTCAGCTAGGGCTACGCTAGGTGGTGGCACAGGGCTGAGTGTGGAGCCTGCCTCTGCCCCCTCCCTCACTGCAGGGGGCATTGCTCTGTCCTGCCAGGCCCCTTTCCTCCCCTCCCCCCTCCCCTTCCACAACAGCAGACTTACCATCTGATGACAGCTATATCGCATATCAGATTGGTATCAGCCAATATGCCTCCTTAAATATCGGCTCTCGGTATAGGTCCCCAAAATCTCTATCGGTGGACCCCTACTTTAAAGCATATCATGGCAAAGGCAAGCTTATGTTATATAATTAAACTGGAAATTATTTCAGTTTGAAAGACTTACCAGAGGGAAAGAAATTATTGACAATGTTGATACCAAGCTAAGGAAAGGAAATCAACTGATGGAAGAAAATGGTCAGAAAAGATTATTTGAGCCTGCAGTATGTTTAGGGACAAAGAATTGGTAGGGAGGAAAAGGGGAAGAAATTGTATCTTAGAAAAGCCTTAGATAGAAGATAATGTTTCTTTTTGTTTTCAACCACAGCAAGTGATTTGGCTGGACTAATAGTGCAATAAACACCAGCATTTATGGAAGCAAGGGGAAATTAGGAAATTAACCTTTGTAGCATAAAGGGGATTTTTGCTTAAAGTCTGATAACATTTCCAAGTGGCATTGATTGCAGACATCTGCCTCTTTTTCTTCCCTTTTCATTTGTGCACTTGAATTTCCATGTATATACTGAAGAATCAGTATACAGAAGGAGAATCAGAAAGAAAGTAATGCTTCTCATGGAGTGTATGGATGAACATACTAACCAGCAAAACAAAATTCTAGGAATCAACCCAAGCAGCTGCAAGGAAGAGACAGCAAATGTGAATATCCTTCTAGACAGTGGTTAAGTACTCAGTAGATGAATTAGACCATTTTATAAAGGATCAGATAACTCAGGGAGAAATCAAATATAACCAGAGAAGTAGCTTATGTAGGGAAGAATACAAACAGTATAATAAAGGGGAAATGGTAAGGTTCAGCACAAACCTGAATTGTCATAAGCAAAATAACCAGCAGCATTAATAGCTAATACCTTAATTACTTTCAGCAGTTCCCAATACTTTGATGATGTTTTGAAATACTGATGATGAACTCTGAACTCTGAGGCCAAATTGTCTTTAAATACCTTGCTCTGAGAAGAAAGGCTCCAAAATCTAGGACTAGTGACTAAGTGTTTTAAGAAAACCATTTACTTTCACAAGAAGGTTTCTTTCTTCTTAGGGCTGCATTAGAAAATGCTATTAAAATAATTCTTACAATCATGCCTAAATAGTTTTGAAAGATGTAGACACTAAACTAATATTAAATTGCCTCTCCTTGCACTGCATATTGTCAAAATGTACAATTTACCATCTGAACAAAGACAAGAAACAGACAAATCAATGTACCAAACAAAAGGTGAGAGGGCAGGGCCAAGGTAACCAAAATCAAGACCTCATTGTTACATACCTTAAGTATCACATGGATTCCTAATTGTTCCATTACGTCAAACATAATCAGCCTCATTTCCTAGCTTTCTCAATGATTAACTAAAATCAGCACCTGGATGAGAAGCAGCTGACTAAAGTAGACATGAACCAAATCCTGTCATAGGCTTATGGAAATCCATTTATGGTAGCCAGATTCAAATATCAGTATTTTCATAGGCATTCTGCATCCTTCCTTACCTTTCAGGGTGACTCATTCTTGCCATGCAATTATTTCTACAGCAATTCCCAAAGGAGACAACATTTTTTTTTTCTAAATCACATAATATTTCTTTTCTTATTTCAGAGGAGGTCATAGCTTTAACCAAAAGCTTCAGAAACTTTAACCAGAATCATATGGGGCAAGTTCATTGCCTTCAATTCAATTACTGGCCTAGCAATTGAAATCATTGAGCAATGGAGATTTAAACAGCTGGGACTATGACCCAACATATACATGCCCTTAGAGTTAGTTATTAGCCTTCTCTCATACAGAAATATTATTCTTAATCCATGTCAAATTTTAAATAAAGATTGAAGGTGCTTATAGCAAGGACTTGGGCCAGCCCTGCACTCACTAGGGCAAAGATCACTGCTTGATTTATGGTTCACGGGATCCTGAGCTGTCCTGGTGGCAGGCCATGAGCCCATGGGCAGGCAACACACACATGCTTACCCCTCAGGTAGGGCAGGAAAGTGGCAGGAGATGCACTCCCCATGTATCCATCCCCTGGGCATGGCTGTGGACAGAAATCCAGACTCCACCTAGACCTAGAGCACAGACAGGGCTAAAAGCAAACAGCCAGCATGCCCAGTGCTGCCTAGAGTTCAGAGGCCACAGCTGCAGCCAATGATGAGCCCCACAGGAACTTTTAGCACTTGGCAGTGGCCACAAGGTATGTGGGGGCATGCAGGGGTCTGGGTTGGCTCAGGTTATCCCAGAACTTCCTTTGTAGGGCTGTGCAAGTCCTAGGAGTGGAGGCACACTGTCATAGGCACCAGGCCACACTGGTTCCCTCCACCTGAGCCAAGGACATCTCATCAGAGACCAACCCAACTCACACTCCCCTGGCAGAAACATGACCACCCTGCAGACACTGGATGCCAGGTACCCGCAAGGGCCTCACAGGAGTTCATAGTGCTTGTGGCCCCAAATTACCCACAGGGGTTGGCCCAGTACAGGCCCACCTGGTGAATCAGGCTAATGAATGGGGAGCAAACCCTGAAGAGCCTTAGCTGCCTGAGGAAAAGGTGGACATATACTATAAGGCCGAAGCTAGGCCCATGAACAGACAATGGACATGCTTGTTTATGCTGTACTACTTTATTAATTCTGATGTAATATGGATGTTCTTGGTGGTAGACACTCGCCAAAGTAACAGGGCTTGGCCAGCCCAGGTCAGTCTCAGATCTATCTGTTTTTGTTTCCAGGTCGGACCTTTTCTTCCATTATGTGAAGGTAGGCACCTAGGGGACCAGGAGCCTACCATGATACCATCACAGGAACACCTGAGTGGAAAGGGGTGGGAGGAAGTGATATGGAGTGTAGGGGAGGCAAAAACCTATAGAAGACACCTGGATGCTGAGACCTGCGCCCCTCTCAATGTACCCGACTGTAAATCAGATACCACCTCCTGATATCCTTTTCATTAACATCAAGTCATAGCAGGTGGGATATAGAAATAAGGGAACGAAAAAACTCATCAAGAATAAAGCACCTGGGCTCCATCCCAGTGTTGTTCTTTGGCCTGGGTCCCACTACAGTGCTATAAATGGGAAAGGTAGATACCTACCTTTCCCCCCCACCCTGCTATTTTCTAATATAATCATTTGTAGTACAGTCTAATGAAATATGATACAATAGATTCCTCAACACTTCACATCTTCAAGCATCATGTAACAGCTTTCATAATAGCACTGTTAGGTAGGTGATCTAGTATTACACTGCTCATTTTATACACGGGAAAAAAACCAAATTACTAGATTATTCTGGTGGCTGCATATGAACTATAACCGGGCAGCTGAGACATGTCCCAGTGTAGAAAAATCCCCACATGGGATAAAGACAGCATAAGTAGATCCACGTTGTCTGCTCTGTGCTCCTTCAGGAAGTTGAGACTAGAGCACTATCGTGCTATAGCAAATCCCTGAATGGCATAATGTCATTTTTGGGTTATTTGTAGCAGTGTACAATAGAACTTCCTTGATTGTGCTCTAACTTGTATTGGCCTTTGGCAGCTTTGTGAATAGGCTGATTGCAGATATGGAAAAAAAAACCAAAGCGGCACTTTAAACTTGGTGCACTCCCATGTCGAGCCCAGCACATGCCCAGAAGAGGCATTGCATTAGCTGCACCCGACTTCCCCAACATCTGTAGAAACTGAGCACTTTAGTGGGGCTTTTTTGGTGCTTTTGTCTAATATTTAATCAGCTTTATCTGAAAGCCCCCAAAAGCCCTGTTGAAGCACCTGATTTCTACAGATGCTGCAGAGCCAGGTCAAAGTAATGTGCTGCTGCTTTCAGTAGAGCGCTTTTTTCCCCCAATACATCTGTCAGCACCCATGGTGAACAAAAAGGTGGAATATGGCCACCTTTCTAGTCCACTTGTGGCTTATATGAACTATAGCTCTGCCAGGTGCAAAGCTGTGGCCCAAGGGGGTGGGTAGCCCACACAAGATTGCAGTGTGTCATTCGTAAAGTCAGGATACATTTTGAAATCAAAAATCCCTGGCTCTGAGGCCAAGTCTACTGAATTATTTACCTCTCATAGCTTGTAATACAAATATAAGGGGTGAGATGCTTTTGTTCCTTTGTACCAGGTCAGAACACGGCAAGTTCTATAGTACATTTCTTGTTACCTACCACAGGATGTCACCTAGGGTCATCATGATGTCCATGATACAGAGCAAAGGTTGCATAATATTTCCATAGTGTAATTGCATATTAATAAACATTGTTTCAGGAACTATTTGGGGTTCCAGTCACAAATGTATTCTTTTTCCATTCATGATTGATTTCATTGAGTTCGGGAGCACAGTTGTTCTTGAAAATCATACTAAGCATCCATCTTTATATGCCTAAATACCTTTACAAATCTGACCTTACATGAACATCCATCCATCCTCATAAGCAATGAGCAAAGGCAGAGCAGATCACTAGTAGTTTCTGTATGAAAAATTACAAACTGTTGGTACAAAGAGCATATAGTTATTTTTAGCAGTCTTAAAACCCACCTAACAAGGAAATCAAATTAATAAACCAATCCATATTTGTAGGCAGGGACCATTTGCAGATAATGGATTTGATTCTTTTTCTTCTTTACTGTGTTCTAATGCCATTAATTTCAGTGTGATCACTCTTGATTTGCAAAGCAATAAGTCCTGGATCAACTCATTCCAAATACATGTGATGTTTTGATCAAATTATTTTCTCCTGAGGAAGAAATAGTTTTGTCAACTGCTGGGAAATTATTGCCATAATTCCCCCATCCCCTTCCAACTGCCCTCCAGGCCAAAGAGTGAAACTTCTGTTTGATCTGAAGAGGTCTCTATCACAAGAAGAAAACAAATTAAATGTTGTATGAGTAGAGATGTTTATAATGTGACCCTGGCTACTGTGACAGAAGTCACAGCTTAGATTCTGATTTAATGCAATAATATGATGTTTGGCAACTGTAACATTTTTTGACTTTGACTTTTTCCTGAGCTTTGTCATCTGATGGCATGTTATATGATCCAAGTGGTAAAAAGACACACCAGGCTTTTTGAATCCATGACTTTTTTTTGCTATAGCACAGGAGGAAAATAAGATTGCCCCAGCAACACATTTATTTTTAGTTGATAATCCTTAAAAAAAAACTCCATTTCCAAAGTTATAACATCAATGTTTCTAAGGCTATTATAGGTGAAGTGAATTGATAATCCTGGAAAGACAAGTATAGACACAAAATAGTTATTATAATCCCTCTATAAACAGCCTGTATAATAACTTATCCCAATATCCAAGAGACCTTTAGCAGAAAAATCACCCCTAACCCCTTCAAGATTATTTATGGAATGGTGTTCAGCTCATTTGTTCTCTACTAGTTTTAGCCCTGCTAATTTAGGACTGCTGTACAGTCTAAAAGATGTTTATTGCTGCCTTTTACCATTGTTTCTGAACATGATCCACAAATTAGATACCCAAAACAGATGGCTTCATAAAATCTCTGGCAGTTTTTCCTTTTGAATCTATAAATCTCTGCTTGGAATGGAGTTTTGGGCTCATTATTCTTAATTTCCACTCCAGTTCAGAACTCAATTGTACAAATTGTACGAATGCAAGTTACTACTCAACCTTGAATAATGACTGGAAAATAAAGCCTCCTAAAAGAAAAAGCATTTCAATTTAGCAGTAAAAGCTATAACAATAAACAAGAGCAAGATCAATTCAAATTAACCATAAAATGCACCCTCTACACAGAAAGAAAAATCAACTACTGGAAGGGTCAGTTTTCCATCTCTGGATGTCAAATCAAAGCAGAACATCTTTCTGGAAGACACACTTTGGTCCAATGTAAATTATTAGCCTCCATACTACAGGAGGTGGCTAGTGGCCTCTTCTGGCTTTAAAACCTAGAAGCTAGATTTAAGTGTGCTGGCACGTGTGCCCATTTTTTGCATACAGACCTGTGGTAAGCTCTAGGGATGAGATATTCACACTTTCCAGGTCCAGTTGAATTCCTTTTAAAAGAGTTGATTCCTATAGCCAGGAAACTATTAGTCACAGACCTGAAAGCCCTTTCCTTTTTTGCCCCTTTTAAATTTAAATTTATGGTGGTCACCCCACAAAATCAGCATTTTCAGGTCTGTTTCTCATGGTGACAAAAGTAGTGCAGAAATGGAACATAAATTATTGTTTTTACTCCCAGCTTCCCACAAAGTATTTTTGTGTTTCATGCTGATTTGGTTTCACGTCACAGTAAAATGTTCAAGTTCCCTGTCTGGCTTGGCCTTCACCATCTGTGTCAGGATCACGGATATGTCGCTATGAAATGAGCCTTGTCCACACGCAAAACCTGTACTGCTTTAACTATGCTGAACAATACTATAGATGCAGTTATACTGATCACCGTTTCCTGAAAATAAATAAAAAGTGAACTGTTCTAACTCACTGTTCCTTTTTGGCTATTAACTGCCCTTACTAGGGGGAACATGTCTAGCAAAGACAGAGTGATTCTCAAAATGTCAACAGCCCACAAACTGGGTGCTCTCATATCTATACACCCTTTTTTTATTACCCACATCATCAGGGCCGGCCTCAATCTTGTTTCAAATTTGTGGATACCAGCTCTTTATTCTCCAGCCACCTTTTTACCATCCAGAACACAGACACCAAGGAGGAAAAAGCACTACTTATGCTAAAAGAGCATATTGGCATACAACAACTTTGTATAAACTGGCTGTGAATAAATTTAAGCTGGAAGTTGGAATGTTTATAACCTGTCTTCTAAACTTCCAAGAGGAGCAGTAAAGGTGAACCTAACTAATTTTAAGGTAGAAACTGATCAGTTTATTAAAAGAATGATATAATGTGATTGCCTACAATCGTAGGGAACTGGAGTTTATTATCCAGGAAGTTCCTTCTGATAATAGTAAAGGAGAAAAAAAAAAGAAAGGAAAATCAAACTACTCCTATATCATGGGGACATTCTCATCTGTATATTTGTTGTTTCAGAAGGGGGTTGACACTCAAAAGACACCACTCAGAGGAAGTGACATGCTACCTAACTCACAGCTGCCCAAAACAGAACTTTCTGTGCTCTAGTGGAGCTGGAGAAACGAACACAGGAAGGTCAGAGGAAGTCCTGGCTCTAATTGAAATAAACACCCCAAACAATAGACACAATCACAGCAAGACCTTCACTGCATCCAGCACCTGGTGCTGCTTTTAACAGTGTGTTTTCAGTATCTATATTGAGCTTGTTTCAGCATAGATGTTAAAGTTGCTATGGATTTAGATATAAGAGTTTACAGCCAACATGTAGAAGTGAGGGAACAAAGGTAATTCAGAACCCATGACTTTCCAACTGAACAAATATGCAACAAGCTTTTGGCACAGAACCTGCACACAATTTGCTTGTACCAGGATATCAGCTCAGACCAGGCTATGAGGACTCAGGAAATAAGATATGAATCAATACTTTGTGCTTTCAGAAAATGCATAACACTGTCTTCCTGAGAGGCTGTTATCCTTCTGTATTTTGTGTCCATATTCAGATTTTCCAAAACTTTGTTCAGACTGATGAGTGAGCGTTTCTAGTGGTGCTACACTCTTACATTGATTCTGGCACTCGAAGTGACTCCAGCCTGGTCTAATTTTCAGGAAGACAATCAGTTCCTGTTGCACATGAATCTTTTTATGCAAGCCAAAAAAAGAAAATCTGTCTCTTGTAAAGGAAAACAAGAATGACTAACCTCTACAGAAGCGGGCCAGGGTTAGAGAACCTAATGTTCTGGTATGCGACCTTGTTGACCAAAAGTGACCAAGTGGACCTCTGTTTTATATTTTATAAGCAAACATGACTCTTCCAGCAGCACAGTTCCTGTTCTTACACTATTATGCAGAGGTTTGATCCAGGTGCAATTCACAAGTATGCTAATCCTCTTGAGTCACCACCACTACTTCTGCATAAGAGACTTAAAATGCCCTGTGACTTCTCCCTGAAAGGCTGTCATTGATGAATTGCTTATATAATCATCATTCATGGCTTTTGAAGAACAAGGAATAGTTACAAAAAAAACCACCAAATAACTGCAACAAATCACTTGAACAAAATTTTACAGGTAGCCAGAGGTAGGTATTTAATACCCAGAACTGTCTACACTTAATTATAGACACTGAAAAATATTTAATACAAAATAATTATTCGTGCAGTTTAAGCTAAAGAGCAGAGAGTGTTCTGGCGGACCAGTTAAATTTAATCAGCAAAGGCTTAAGCTGTAAAAGAGAAAGTAAACAGTAATCAAAATCAAGGTGCATCCTTAAATACAAAGCTATATTACAATGGCAAATAATAAGATACTTTTGCAATATGGTTTGTAAACCAGCATGGTTAGAAAATTAAGCTGTGAATGATGTTGAAAGTATGTTAAAGACCATTACAGAGAGTTATACCAGTTTCAGCTGCTCAGCCAAATGAAAGAGGAATCTCTGAAGGAAAAAAAAAAGAAAAGCAAGGAAGTTTTATTGTAAAGATGTGAAATGAAACATCTCTTGGAAAATAACTTGAAAAACCCCCCATGATGTTAAAAAAAAGCCTTTTTCCCTAATGGCACAGGTAAAAATGTCAGACCTCTGCACCTAGGAGGAGTACATGGCCAGAGGTAGCCATTTCCAATTTATAATATTTTGCACCAATGTAGCATATAACACTACAATGGTCCAATACACTTACTGGACTATCCACTGGTTAGTGATGGAGAAATGAATGATTATAGAAGTTCTGTCTCGTTTCAAGGAGAGTCACCATTAAAGCCAGGATTAGAAGTGGAATCTCCTGACTCTTCTGTCAGCTGATTCATATTGCTTTCACACTTATTTTTTCTACATATATCATATTAGAATATATTTGAGAAGTTTCGTGAATTATCTGAAAATCTTCTGCAGTCCAACAGGTCAAATCCTTCTGAACTAGTTTGCTGCATCATTGTAATACCCAAAAGTGTTCAACTATAAATAACTTTATTAGCAAAATCTCCTGATGAGTTCAAAAATATTACATACAGCCATTTTACAGAGTGCAACCATAGCACAGAGAGGTGCACTCTTACAGCAAATTAGTTATCAAGCTAGAAATGAAAACCAGATCTCTTAACTCACAGGCCAATGTTTTAAGATCATGCTTCCTCTCTACTCTTTAATCATTCTTTATTGAAGGCAAATTTGCATTTGATGCAGTAGGACATTGGCCTGAGCATATACCATAGAATTTGACCCCTAGAGAATTACAAGTAGTTAACATTAAAATGTAAATCCACTTCCTACTGAAGTGAACAGGAATTTTTGGAATGATTCTTGATGACATCACTGACAGTTGTAGCAATCCTTTAGGGAAAAGAATTTACTGAGTTCATGAAAATGTCTTGTTCTTAAGTAACATTTTTTTCTCTCTGCTTTAACTATTCTAACCTATTTCTCAGGCAGAACCTGCAAAGGTTTGATTTGGATGAATGCCTGTAAAAGATAAACAACTTTTGCTTTATTGTTCTGTAACTATTTTCAGTTGTTGGTAGTAGCTTAAAAAAAAGTCTTTGTTTTATTTATGATGGAAAATTCTCAAGCTTACCTGATTGGAAGTGCTATTTCTAGCCCTTAAAATATTGAACCACAAATAATATTGGCAGGAGATTTGCATTACAAGGGATGGACTGAGAGGTGTCTCCTACTTACTGGGTGCATCTACACATTCATTAATGCACTGTAGTTACTGCGCATTAAGTTTAGCACTTGGATAACCAAATACTAAATCAGTGCACAGTAACTCATGCTGCTGGGCAGTAGTGCTGGTGCGTGGGTTTTTTTGGACACTAGCATATTAGTATGGATTTTCCCCAGCACACTCCTGCTCAGTGTTATTAGGCTACTGCACAGTTAGTGTCTCGGGTAGACACACCCACTGTAAACAAAGTGAGTAATATTAAAGTTCCAGGATCTAGACTATAACAAGTTGTATGGGACTGGTCATAAATAATTACAAGAAATTAAAAGAAAACCTCTGCTATTAAAGCTAGCAGTTCAATACTTTTCTTAACCGCAACTAGGTAGAGCAACATTTTAGATTTGGACTATTGTAATAAAGTGAAGTGAAAGGACCTGGATTATCACCTTCAAAGAGGTCTGAGGAAACTAATCTATATAGGTGGACTCTTTTCTTCTGAGCAGACCTCAACACTCTACTTTTCTGCCATTAATTGATTTCTTATTCCCATGGCAGGGGCAAAATAATTTTAAAATATTTAACCACACAGAGAGCCTTAGACATTCTGTTCTGTTAGCAATGATCCTTCTTCATTTTGTCCAGCTTTTATGTGATTTTCCCATGTTCTGTATAGATTACTTATTGTTTGGATTTCAGAAGGAAATTTACTTGTCAATGTGATACTTGACTCTAGTTATTTAATCCAAAACAAGTTGTTTTTCCCTGTTCAATATGGAGGAAAAAAGCAATGTTTTGGATTTAAGTGCTGGCCTCTGACAGGCAGCTACTGTTCTGCCTTTGGGGCAGGTGTTGGGGAAGAGGGGCTGCAGATTGGAGTGGGTGGTAAGTGGCCAGAGAGAGCAGGCATCAGGAGGGGGCAAGTGCTGGGGGGGGAGAGGGGACAGGCAGCAAGATGTCAGGTGGCAAATGATAGGGGGGACAGGTGATAGGAGTCAGGCATCAGGGGCCTTTGTACACACTACAAAATTGGCCTTTAAAGCAAGCTTAATTGCCCTTTTACACCGGTTGATTAGCATTGCTCTTTACATGCTTGGTGGCATGTTACGCTTTAATAGTGTTGCTATTAACACGCTCAGCAGCGTATTCTGCTTTAAATGACTTTGTTACATAGCAAACTAAAACAACTTGGATGGGTTTTACCTTGCTACATAATAAAGTGTAATGGTGCACAGGGCACTAGAAGCTGACATGCTCGGGGAAGCTCAGGCTTGGTGGGCTTCCAGTGCCCTGTGCACCGTCCCTGCTGCCGGCACATCCAGCTGCCCTTTTGCCACCCTGCCACTCTGCCCCAGGGCAAGCCAGCTGTTTCCAGGCAGTCTCAGGTGGTGAGAAGGCAGTGGGGATGATGCATGGGGCACTGGAGCTTACCTGCCTCTCCCACAGAGGGAGGGGGTAGCGAGCTGCTGGCAGGCCAAGCAGTCCCTGAACTGTGGGGGGGGACCCCAGTGCTTCCCTCCATGGTGGCAGCACCCCCCAGGCGGTGTCTGCCTGCTGGCACCCAGCCTGGGTGGTCCTGGGGGCACCACAACCATGGAGGGAAGCACCGAGCCCCGCTTCAGGGGCTGTGTGACTCAGCAGCAGTCCATGAAGGCAGGCTCAACTGAAGAACAACAACAAAAAAGCAGTGAGGAGCCTGATCTTTTTTTTTTCTCCTGAAGCCTGCCTGCCTGCCTGAACTGTGCAGGCCCTGGTCCTTCTCTCCACAGCCACGGTGCCCCCTAGGCAGCTCCCATCCACTAGCAGCCCATCCGGGAGCTGCCTGGGGGGTGTTGGAGCCATGAAGGGAAGCACTGGGCCCCCATGCAGCTCAAGCAGGCAGCCAGGCTCTGGCAGGAAAAAAAGAAAAAGATCAGGCTTCTCACCGCTTTTTTTTTTCCTTCAGTCAAGCCTGACTGCATGGGCTGCCACTGGATCGCACAGCCCCTGAGCTGCACAGGGCCCTGTGCTTCCCTTCACAGCTGCAACAGCCCCTGGGACCACCTGGGATAGGTGGCAGTGGGCAGGTGCTGCCGGGCAGGTGCTGCCTGAGGGGGCGCCACCACCATGGAGGGAAGCACCGGAGTCCCCCGCAGCTCAGGGACCATTTGGCCCACCTGTAGCTCACTCCCCTTACCATGGGAGAGGCAAGTAGGCCCTAAAGATTGGGCCCCCTAGCCCTTGTGTACACGCAAGAGGTTTAGTTTGGTTTGGTTCTCCCTAACTTGAAATCGTAGGTTTTTAAAAACCCACCATTTCGATTTAGGGAGAACTAAACCTAACTAAACCCCCATCACATGTACAACTATCCCAGGACTACAAGCACCTTGGGAGCAAGTGGCAGGGTCAGGCAGGGTGTGGTAAGGAACAGGGGTCAGGCTACCTGCCTCCCACTGTAGCTTTCCCCGCCACAATAGTGAGAGGATAAATTGATGACCCTCTAATAACTAGATTCTAGATTCTATGCCTTAGTCCATCTGTCTGTGTGTCTGTCCAAAACACTCTTGGGGTGTGTCCACACATGCAAGCACATGTGCTTGCAGCAGCTCAAATAGAAGCAGTGCAAATTTGACCTAGGGCTTTTTGCCTCAGCGCACATGCTTGGACATGCACTTTGTTGAGGAGCAAATTGTACCACTTAGGGCAAAATAACCCTGCCTAGCTCCTCCTGGCTCTGCAGCCAGGGGGAGCTAGAGCCCAGGGCCAGCACCTGTGCTGTGCCCAGCAGTATAGAAAGCTGCCCTGTTCTGGCCCAATCAGTACAAAAAGCCGCCCTGGCAAGTAGCTCAGGGCTACTCACTCTCAGGAGCTTCTGGGGCCCAGCAAATTGGTATCTGGGGACACTACCCCTTGTGCCAGCTGGACTGCTGAAGCAGCCCTGAGAGTTCCCTGCACCCTTTACCCACTGCAGCAGTCTGGCCGCGGGGGCTGCTGCCTGGCTGTGACCTGCTGTGCATCTGCCAGACCCAGATGGGGACTGCACAGCTAGTAGAGGCATCTACCCCTCTGAGCCAGCTGCCAGTGGTCTGTGGTTGCAGAGTTGGCCTCTGTGTGACACTACTGCCATGTATGCCCCCTGCCTAGCCATCTGGATGGCTATCACCCAGAATATGTTCCAGGTGTGGTGGCTGCTTTGAACTGTCAAAGCATGTCCTCCTGGCCCCATTTGGCCAGGAGGTCAGCAACAGCCAGCTGGGTCCAAGGTGCCAGCTCTGAGCAGGCAGGGTCCTGCAACTGGCCTCCCTAGCAGGAATTCTAGTGTTCCCTATTGGAAAACTGAAAAATTCCTGATAAAAAAAATCCCACACACAAGGGCTATGGCCCCCAACAGAGGTCAAATGGCCCCCACAGGGGCTACCACCTCCCCTGCAAAGCCCACATGCCCCACCCCAGCCCCCCGATTGCTGCCCCACCTGGCCCCATCCCCCACCAGCTGCTGCATCCCCCCCAATAGCTGCCCCACATGGCCCCATCCCCCACTTGCACCCACAGGCTCCCATGGCTGCCCCCCAACCCTAGGCACCATCACTTTAAAAATAAAGGAAAAAGAAAAAAAGGGGAAAAAAAGGAAAGAAAAAGCCTCTACTTACCCTAGAAGCAGGGGCTGGAGGGGGGGGGGGGGGGGGAAGGCTCTCGGGCCTCCTGGCAGAGCCTCCCCTCAGGCAGTACAGGGCAGTGGGGAGCAGGAGGGCCCAGGCTGGAGCTGCTGGGGCTGTTCCTCTGCCCTGCACTGTGCAGGCAGGGCCCCAGTGATAGAGATGGCAGCTGAAGTGCCAGTAAGTGCCAGGGGATTTTGGGGGGTTTTTTTGTATGGGGATACTGAGGTAGGGGGCAGGGATCAGGGGCCTCAGGGGGGCTGGGGGGTTGGGGCCGGGCAGAGCATGGATCGGGGGGGCTTGGGGGGCAGGCAGGGGGTGGGGCCAGGCAAAGCAGGGATCAGGGGCATTGGGGGAGCTGGGGAGGATGGGGCCAGGCAAGGCAGGGCTGGGGGGGGCTGGGGGAGTGGGCAGCGCCAGCAGGAGTCCCGCCCATAGTCCTCTCGCCCCTCCTCCAGCCCCCCCAACCCCTTTCTTACCAGTACTGGAGCCCTGGTGCTGCAGCACGCTGCCTGGCAGGCCGTGTGGTTCAGCACCAGGGCAAGGGGCCAACCATAGAGACGCTCTGGCAGCCAAGAATGCCTGTCAAGAAGGAGATGAGGCATGCCTCCAGCAAAGCAGGCCAGGCAGAGTGTGTGTGGGGGGGGTGTTGACATGTGGCCGGATGCAGAGCAGCAGCAGCAGCGGGTGGTGGCCGCAGGCAGTGCATGCAAGCTTTGCTCCTCCCCTCCCCTCCCCCGCTCCTGGAAGGCAGTGGCAGCGTGGGGTGGTAGATGGCAGCGCTCCATCCCCACCCTCCCCCACATCATTCTTGACAAGCAATTCGCTAGTGAATCTATAATTTTCCATATATACAATCTAATTATTGGGAAGGTCATCTTAAATATGAAGTTGTCTTAGATTCAGGTAAATATGGGATGTTTGCTGAGGTGCTTTGTTACTATGCCTCTGATTTACTGTTGACCAGGGCAGGAAGCAAGATTGCTAAGCCTTGAAAATTGAAAAGTTGTTCCACTTATATGAGACCTATTCAAGAAGGAATGCTTTGATTCTTGAAGGAATGGGGCAGTGCAGGTCTGAGAACTTTGAAGCCCACTGCAATAGAAGTTCAATTCATAGGCTCCAGGTTCAATCAAGATGCATCTGAAACTCTCTCTAGCTTTCAAATTCTGAAAAACGTTGCCTCTAAAGTTCTAAGAATCTCAATAGCACTATGATGGTAATAACTCACACGGGTTTTTTTGGCAAGGAACCAAACAATTGCATCTTGATAAATAACGTTTAGACAAAGATGTATACATCCCATTTCACATAGTTCTATGGTTAAGTAAGTTTCTCTGAGTTAAAAAGTTACTTTCATATTCACAAGTTGTTTAATTTTGCTACAGTTTAAGTCCATTAGATCAAGAAATGACACAAGCACAAACATAAATTGAAGGATATGCCTATGCAGGGGGTCGGACTCAATGATCTATTGAGGCCCCTTCTGACCCTAACACATATAAATCTATGAATCTATAAGTAGCTTCCCTGACTTCAATGGGATTCCTCACATATCTAATGTCAGGCAGATGCTTGCATACCTTCCAGAACAGAATCTGTTTTTTTCTGAAAAATGGCATGGACAAGACTTTCAAAAACATTCAACGCTGGCCCAGCTGTTCTCACTGAAATCAGTGACACAACCTTTTGAAAACCTGACTATGACACTGAGTCTTATGAAGACTTTATTATAGAACTGGTGCTGCATGCCAGATGTTCTCTGAAGCCTGTAGCTGCACAAGAAGTAGCCCATCATTGCTCATTGTGCATGTCTGTACATGTACATTGAGGCTGCTCCAGCGCTCTATAATTATTCCAATGTGCTGTAATTAATCCAGCAATTAATCAAGTCTACTGGAGTGTGGTAATTACCGCGCTCCAGCAGACTCCAGCATCACGTATATCAGCATCCCTGCAATGAAAAATGGTGTTTGGAGCACTTTAACAAAAGCTTGTTTGATGAGTTTTATTTAAAGCACCCCTACTGCCATTATTCAGTGTGAGTACATGTGAACACTAATATAAATGATGCTCCAAGAGCTTTAATTAGAGTGGGTTATTTACAGTAGAAATGGTAACACCAAGCTATTAAGTTATAACAGGTGAGAAGATGCCTTTTCTTTGAGGCTCAGCAACTGATTACAGGGAAGATCACAAAATAGTAATATTGTTGGAAATTAGATGGAAATTATTCTTTCCTCTGGAGTTATCAGGGATCAAATATATTTCAATTACTGGTAGTTCTAGAGACTAGAGAACACGTGGACCCAGAACACCTTGGAATTTGAGGAAGTTCAACCTTTAGATCTGAATTCTGCACTGTGGGTCCATGTCCAGTTAAGACAAAGCCTGTTTGTTCAAGCCTTTTAATCTGATGAAAAATCAAGTCATTTATCAGAACAGCTTGCATGTGCAGTGAGCATATATGGGTGGACTGAAAGTTAACCATCTTTTGAACTATAATGAGTTTTCTTTTGTTGTTGTTAATGAACCTAAGATTCATTTATAGCCTGAAATGTTTCTGCTATACAAAATAGCAGCTTTATTTTTCATCTGTCAGGTTAGAGGAACAAATTACTAATATTAGAAAGAAGCTATTCAGAAAGAAAAAGATTTTGTTTTACTTTTATGTTTTCTGTTTTAGAAATTTAAAGCTTCAGCCTTATTGATTCTTCCTGTTCCAGATGTTTTATTAGCAACCTTTCAGCATGTAAATATTAAAATATAACATGAAATAAATTAATGGACACACAAATTATTTGAGCTTCCAAGAAAGTAAAAAATAACTATAAAAAATTACCTGAAGATACAATTTTGAACATTAATTCCTTTTTTATCCATATTTCTAATTAATCTAACAACAAGATTCTTTTGGGGTCTGATCTAACTGTCCCTGGGATTAACTGAAAGATTTCCATTGCCTCAATATATGTCAGATTAGATTCCCCCACCTCCTCTCTTTTTTTTAACTAGCCCCAATAGTGTTGTGACAGTATTAGTTGTTGGTTAAACTATTTCCTCCCCCTGCTGACATCCAAGGCAACTGTGGCCTGACTACTCTTGTAAGAGAGTAAAAATGGCATGTACAGGGAAGAAACTGAAGGAGGAAGAGCATTGGAGATGAATTTGGTAAGTCTGAACACAGGAGTTTACTTGAGATCAGCTGGACACAAGCATAAAAGAGAATAAAATGGAGAATTAACAGGGATATGATGGAAAGAGGCAGGGAGCGGGAAAGCTTCTATCTGATGCTAATGATTTAGATTTTCAAATTACAGCATGATCCTGACCAGACAGAAATAAAGATGTTGAAAATTATGAGGAAAAACTTATACAGTATGGTGGAAGGTGGCAAATAACTCTTTCAAGGCAAAGGCTAGATAAAGAATGGATAATAAACACGACCAGAAGTGAAAAAGCTTGTATACCCTCTGCAGCACAGGGAAACATAGACCCAAAAATGATTCAGTTCTGAGCCCTCCATGTCTATAATTCACCTTACACACACTGCTCATCTGGTACTTCGCACTCCCTGGGAGGTGGTATCAACAACAGTAAAATGCTCTCGCCTACCAAGGAGGAAGCAAGGAAGAAAAAAAGAGAGGAATTGTCCCCTAGAAATGTATCTGACACAATGCCTTCCAAGATGTTATAGCTCACACAGGGATGTAAAAAAAAGGCACCAATCTACCCCATTAAAAATCTGTTGATTTTTAAGTGCTATTTTTATTAGATTGTTACTTTTATTTATTGGAGATGTAGGGTTTACAATAGCATCAACACCTGTCATATACAAACACTGTCTTTAAAAACCCCAATTATGAAAGCAAGCAATAATAAATAGGAGAATAAAGTTTTATGAAGTCTTTCCCATTTTACATAAGTTTCTCTGCCTCCCACATGGTGGATGCCATGAGAATTTGAAGAAACAAAGGTCCACAGTGATGTGAAAATTGCATTGGCCGTGCTTGTATGTGGACTGAAGATATGAGCTACCCAAGAAATAAGAAAGGGATTTCTGAAACAAACAAAAACACATGACATGAGGTACGTGAATAACTGCCCTGTTACATTTTGCACGCGATACTGAAGAACATTCAAGTTTCTGCTGTTGTGAAAAATAGTATTTTAATAACTATGGAACATGATATGCCTGAAAGTGCATGCCAGCCCTGGGTACAAGTACAGAACATGCAATAGTTAGTGGGTTTTTTTCCCCAGTTAATGCTAGGCAAAAAAGTGTCACCATTTCTTTTCTTCCTATCTGATAGTATGCCAAGTTGGCCTCGGAAAGTTGTCACCGGGTCTTTATCTCTCTGAGACACATGCATACTCAGTTTTATTTCCCACAGGTGGATTTTTAAGAGCCTGTGTTTATTTAGGAGAGATTTCTGTCTGGTTAAATATTGTGAAAGAAATGTTTCTTTAGGATATAATGAAATGCTTCAACATCAAAAAGTTTTTGAGCTAATCAGATGGTAAACTTCCCAGCCTCTGGGTTTGCAACGGGCCTCTATTAACTGTATTTGCTTCTAAAAATAGCTCAGCTATTTCCTGCTACGAGTCTGATGATAAGAACTGAAATACACATACATTAGAGTACATGTGAGTTGTGCAAGAGGGTGCACTGAAATGTTAACTAAACTGTCCCATCCCAAGCAGAAAAAATGAAGTATAGTTTTTTCTTCTCTGCCAACTACTAGTTACCATTTATAGAATGTATAGGAAAGTGATGGCCAACCTTTTTGGCTGGTGGGCCACAGGTTAAGCCCCACACTTCCCCAAGTGCTGCTCTGCAATATGTTCTGATCCTCACACTCTGAAGGGTACCTGATAGACCTTGCACCCTGGGGGGCCATAATAGAGGCAGGGAGACTCAAGTCTTTGGCCCTATGGAGTGGAATAGGAGCAGAATCCTGATGCAAAGAGAGGTGTCACCTGCAAGAGCCAGGTTAATCCTTCCCTGTCCCTGCCACTGCTAGAATTGTATATAGTGAGCAAGGATCCAAAGCCCTAAATACAGCAGCAGCTGAAGGGCTAGGAAGGGGTTAACTTGGGTCTTAGAAGTGACATCTGCAATCTCCTATCATGGCAGTGTACTACCCCTGTGCTATTCCAGTCAAAGGCTGGAGTCCCCCTGCCTCCATTCTGGCATCTCCTTTTACTGAGTGCCCAAGGGTGCACACAGCTGCCTATGCCACTTGTGGCATGCATGCCATGAATTGGCCACCTCTGTTATAGATCTATTATGTTAGTGGACTGGCTTTTCATTGTTATAGAAAGGGGCCAGGAGTATGACAACAGAGACAAATTGCTCTCAACAGCATTTTCCTCTATGGAGCCAATAGAGTCCATGATATAGCTTGAACAAGGAGTAATTCCCACCTGGTAACCTACTAAGCCCAAGAACAGCCTTAAAAATAAAGTTACTCTTGGTGGAGTTGTGCAGTCATATGGCACAGCCACCCGAATGTACAATGGTTTCTGTGTATGCAGTAGGGCTCTGCAAAGCTTCAGGTGGTGATTCAATTTGAAGGAGATTTGACCCAATTTGGTGGCCGAATCTCCAATTCCGAATCGTATCAGGGGACCAATTTAAAGGTCTGAATTGATTCAAATCTCTCTGAATCTTCAGAAAAGCTGACTCCAAGCTGGTAAGCAGGGGTGGGGAAAGGGGAGGAGACCATGGAGGGACCTCTGCCAGCCTCCCTGATGCCCGCCTGCTCCCCCAGCTCCCCCCCATGGCTGCCCCACCCACCCCAGCTCCCACCCCTTTAAAGAAAAGCTCACTGGGTGCTGCCAGGCAGGGGGGCGATCCCCGCTGCCCCAGGGGGGCTCTGCCACAAGCCTCCCAATGCCCCTCTGCTGCCCTCCCACAGGTGCCCCACCCAGGCCAACTTTGACCCTTTAAGGAAAAAAAAACAAGGAAAGCCCTGGGACTCACCACTCCTGCAGCCTCCGGGCTTTGGGGGGATTGTTTAGAGCCCCCCACATGGCATGGGGCAATGGAGAGCAGCGGGGATTGCCCCCTGCTAGCAGGAGTGATGAGTCTGCAGAGTTTGGGGGGGGGGTTTCTTAAAGGGCCAGAGCTAGCCCAGGTGGGGCACTGGTGCAGGGGCTGGGGGAGTGAGGAGGGGAGGTCAGGGGGTTCATGCAGAGCCCCCCACGCAGCGTGGGGCAGTGGGGGGCAGTGGGGATTGCCCGCCCACCTGGCATCACCCGCTGAGTCGGGGCTTTTTTTTCCCCAAGTGCCAGGAGCTGGGGCGTGTGGGGCAGCCATTGCCGGGCTGGGAGAGCAGGTAGGGGATGGGCCTGGCCTGGCTGATTTGGAAATTCAACAGCAGCCAAATCTCTGAATCAGATTCAGCCAAATCGAATCAGGACAGTGATTCAAATCACCGAATTGAATCACTGTCCCCCGAATCAGCCAAATCCGAATCCGAAACTAATACTAGCCACTTCACATAGGCCTAGTGTGCAGCACGACTCCTGCCTCTGTGCATTCACTGGTTCCATACCTCATTCCCCCCCAAGCAACAAATATTTCTCCAGTATTCTTTCCTAATAGTGAGAGAACAAATTCTCCACATTGTTAGAGAAAGAAGTGAAGGTCATTTTCCTCTCCTAGCTCTGTACTGTAACATTCCTAACACACAATCTCAAAGAGAAGAAATATATTTGGAGCCACTGTACTGCCTGCCTATTTCTGCTAAGTTTTGTTCCTTCCATATCTGGGGTGGAGAAAATTGAATCCATAGTGATGCAAATAACTTAATTAGTTGATTTTTCAGAGAAGGATTCTCCTCTTTTTTCAAGTTTGATTTTTCCCAGAGGAGATCCTATTACAAAATACAAGCAAGACAGTTGCTCCAAGTGATAGCGCAGCCAGTCACATGCAAGACACACAAGACATTTTCCTATTACAAATGAGGAAGTGATAAAATCATATCTTGGCATGGACAGCATATGTTCAGGTCAGAGGCAGTTCTCTTTGTAAGAGGAAGTTTCTTATTAGAAAGGCAGGAACAGAACAGCATAACTATCCTTCCAAATCTCTTTAAAGATTGCAAGTCATGATGTTGTAGTGTATAGGGACTGGGTGAAACATTCGATCTCACTGGCTACATCTACACTACGGTGCAGTAGCAACAAGCTATTGCACCCCAGCTCATTGCTACCACTCAGTGGTTTTGCCGGGCACTAACCATGTGATGATGGTACTGTGCAAGTAGCATCGAGCAAAAAGCATGCAGGAATGGTACTGCACGGTAACTGTGGTTACTGCGCAGTCATTTAGTACTTTCTTATACAACTTGCATTTAGTACTTGCTTATGCAAGAACTGTGCAGTCATCCGCACGTGTAGACGTGGCCACTGTGTTCTATGTTTGACAAAAACTGGAATCCTGCCAAAGCATTGGATTGTACATGTAGCTAGCCCCTACTTTTATAAATGTGTTTTTTTGACTGTACTATGCCCGGGTGGTTTATTTACATTATATATGCTGTATAAAGAGAAAAGAAATAAACACGGGTATAAAAGCTACAGTCTGAAAATCAGAAACAATGATGAATTTCTGGGGAAATAAATTGAATTTGTCCTATCAACCCTTTTTAAAGCAGGAGAATTTAGTAATGCCATAAGTTAAAGGAATTCCTGATCTTTTAGACAAGGGATGGTGTGGGAGGGATGGGCCAATCAGCCAGTAAAAAGCCCTTTTTCTTCACCTTATTAGAAATGAAAAATGCTAGAAAAAAACCCATGAAATTTTAAAACCAAAATTCAGAAAGGAAGAGAAGAAAGCATTTAATTGATAGAGGTTTCTGTTTAAAATGGCATAATCTGGATACGTGAAATATTAGGACAATCAAAATAAAGATAAGTCAAATCTCTGTCAAAACAGATAGTGATTTGAGGACAAAGTATGAGTCAAAAATGTATTAGAAATGCAAGCCAGAAGGTTTTTTTGTGATATCTTTTATTAGACCAACTGTATGGTTGGAAGAAAAATGCTTTCAGGCAGAAAGTGCCCTTGTTCAAGTCTGGCCAGGCATATCTGGGAATATGAAATACTACTAGGAAAGGACTCCTCTTCCTATCCACTTGTTTAAATGAATTAATCCAGTGAGAGAGTAATGAGATAAAAATGTTAAGTTTTACAATATTTTTTTTACTGTTAGTTTGTGCTCCTAAGTCTCAGGATATTTTTCTGCAATATCAAAATAAAATTAGGGGAGGGGACAGATCCTCAGCTACTATCAACTGATATAGTGCTACTAATTTCAGTAATGCTGAACCAGCTCACAACAGCCACAAATTTAGGCCTATGTCTTAGACATCTTTTTTTATTATTATTATTATTCCTCCATCTCTTCTAGAAACTCAAGCATTGACATCAGTGAGATTCCAAGCATTCCTTTGATTATATAGGCTGAAAATAAAATAAAATAAATAGTTTTGGTCCATGAGGGCTAAATGGCACTTCCAAATAAAAGTAAATGTTATACACTGTTTCATTATTAGCTTAACATGGCATCCCCCCATGAAGGGAAATCAGTCTGAAGGCCAGAAGGAACAGCAATCAAGCACAGCATAAAGAACAGAAAACCTGTAAATATAATTGATCTAAGTAGGACATTCTTTCTATATGTGACAATATATCTGCTTTCAGTACAAGTCAGCTAAATAATGAATTTGCTGTAAAGTATTATCCTATATAAATATTTAATTTTAAAGAAGTAAATCTCTTGGGATAGTATTTCCCAAAATAGAACAGCAGCTCTTAAGTAGCTAGCTATTTGAAAAACAAGAGTTGAGTTGGTTATTCTGAATAATTTTTAAAAACTAACAGTGTATATGTTACTCCATTTCTGACTTATGTCTCACTATAAAAACAGGAAAAAACCCAACAGGACTGATACGACAAGGTTTCAAGTGTTAAGTAAGGTAGAGGGATTTTGTGCAAGCAGGACCATGACCACTTGCTGAAGATACTATATTTACTTGAATCCAAGACAAGGTTTCTTTCCTCCAGTCAGCACGAGAGAAAAAAAGCCTTTCCAGCCTAGGGTAGGAAGCAGCTCAGATCTGGCTTTGGCCTCAGGCTCAGGGCTGAAGCCAGAGCTGAGCTGTTGCCTGCTCTGGGCAAGAATGGCCCATTTGATGTGGGAGGGGGGATGTGGCTGGGGATATGTAGGGAGATTGCAAAGTTGGGGAGAGACTTGCAGCCTGCCTCCCCACCACTCGGTCTACATACTGGTGCTTTCCCCATCTCCAAGGATCAAGACCTTGTAGCGGTAGAGAGGCTTGTGTGACCCAATGGTCCCCAGAGGTATGTCACCCAGAGTCTCACACTTCTAATAGAGCCATCCATGGTGAGCATGCCTGAGGAGAGGTTCCAGACAAACCATGATCCAACCCCAAGTTTTCAATGGTGGATCAGGTGGAAGAAGATGTCAGGATGTCAACAGCTGTAAAGACGAAAGAAGGCTGCAGCAAGATGGAGATCTACTGTCAGCTAGGGTTCTCCTTTGCCACTGGGCCTAGAGGTCCACCTTGCCAAAATTGTGTGGTTGCTGTTTCCATCCACCAGCTTCCTCACATTAAATAAAGTTATATACAGGCACCTAACACAGGAAACAACATGCTCTTATGTACCAACCTCCAAAAGCCCTGTGGCAATGGACCAGTGATGATGGAGACAGGACTTGTGAATTTAGCAGTCTCCAGCCATGAATCTGAACACAGGCAGTAGTACCATGGTAGTCGTCTTGCACCTGGTTTGAGACAAGGGTGCAATATGACAGCTGCTATCATGACTGAGCAGTCCTGTTGCAGAATCCCCACTGCTCATCTGATATGGGGAAGGAGATAGAAAAGGTGCCCTAAATCAAAAGCTATCTTATCTGCTTTTGGTTGGATAACCACAGGCACCATTCTCTCTATGGGATCATTCTCTCTATGGTTGAAAATATTGTAAGAAGAAAATGATTTTCCCACCATAAAATGTGAGCACCTTGATGGATAATCAAGACAACAAACAACCAGAAAGAAGAATCACCATTGTCTCCAGGGATCTAGAAAGATACAACATTGACATTGTAGTTCTAAGTGGGACAAGATGACTGAATGAGGGGCAGCTTAGGGAAAAGGGTGGAGGCTACACAGTCTTCTGGAAGGGAAAACTGGCACAGAACATCTTCTAAAAATCCACCTATGGCATGGCTTTATTCATTGTGGTCTCTGGAAAGACACCAAGAGCTAGCTCTATAATGCAGTAATCATCCCCCCTCTCCTCTACAAATGTGAAACATGGATGACCTACTGTCATCATCTCAAGAGCCTGTAGAGGTATCACCATTGATGACTCTGGAAAATCCTCCACATCAAATGGGAAGATCTCTGAACAGACACCAGCATACTTGCTGAAGCCAATGTTTCCAGCATTGAATTGCATCCTCAAGCACCAGCTTCACTGGGCTGAAAATGGAGTGTGTATTCCTGACTGTCAACTCTGAAGACAAGTGCTTGACTCTCAGCTTAGTAACAGCCTGAGATCTCATAGTGGCCAGAGGAAATGCTACAAAGACACCTAGAAGGCATACCTCAAGAAAACAGATGCTGACTTCAAGTTTGGGAGAAGCTAGCTGCCAGCCAAGCCCAATGGCACTGTAACCATAACCAAGTGGCAGCCCATTTCAAGGTAAAGCATCTTGCCCTTGAAGCAAAGAAGAAAGAGCAGAGGAAGGAAAAAGAGCCTGCTGCCTACTCTCTTCTGTGGAAAGACCTACAGCTTCTGCAGACAGATCTGTGGCTCAAGGATTAGATTCCTAAGGCACCTCAAGACCCATCAGTGTGCTGTGGTAGAGATTATGCTTAAGCCAAGAGATACCCAACAATGTTTGCTGCCCGCCCTTCCTTCCCCCTTAACTTCTACTCTGCTCCAGTCCCTTCAGCCTTCACCCAGGTTGGCAAGAGCTGCTGCCACTTCTTCCTGCCATGCTGCTGCTGACTGCTTTAGAGGAACAGAGGTGAAACACAAGGTAAGGGGCAGAGGTGGGCAAGGAGTTGGGGGGCAGGGGGAGAGGAGGGCAGGGGGAGTGGGGAGTAGGGGGAAGGCTGCAGGGGGGAGATGAGGACTGGGGAGAAAGCCAAAGGCATGGGGGCAAGTGGTGCGGAGCAGATGCAGGGAGGTACGTGGCAAGGAGATGTATGGTGGAGGGCAGGCAGCAGTGGGGACAGGCATGGGAAGAAAAGGGACAAGGGAGAAAGGGGCAGGGGTCTGGCCCCTTGTGCCCTGCCACTGCATACCCCATCGCAATGGGGAGGGCAACAAATATAAGATAACCTTCCACTAATTAGATTCTATACATGGAAAATTGTGATGAAGTTATAATTTTGCATGTCTAGAATCTAATTATTGGGGAGGAGTCTGAAATTTAAAGTCATCTCTCATTTGGGTAAATATGGTATAACCCCAAGGGAGCATGGTGAAAATTTACTAACTATTTTCCACTGGTTCTAGTTGCAGCTTAGCTGATCTATCAAAGATTTAAGAGTATCACTTGCATAAAAAGTTACACACAATACCTAAAGCCTCATTAGCCAGCAGTGCCAAAGTGTGTTGGATATAGTGCTCCAAAAAACAAATACTTTTCTTCTGTACCTCTGATCTGTGGGGAAAATGCCTGTTTCTATCATTATTCCCTGTTCAGCCAATATTTATGAAGGAACAGAAAGCTCTCCAAGTTTGGTTGCTTGGCCCACAATGACAGTTCTGGTTTGGGTGAGGTGATAGAAAACATCCTAATTAGGATGTTGTCAAGAGCGATAGGTACTTGGAGATCTTAGCTTACAAGAAAAAAGACCTCTGGAACTACAGCACATGACTGAATAGCAGCATCTATAATATATGAGCTTGAGCTACATCCTGTTTTAAATTAGAAAATTCAATTTTAAAATAAGAAAAAAAATTTAGATCACACAAAATATTTCAAAAATGGCATTAAATATTGATTGTTAGCATCACTTTAGATAAGTTCCCTTCTACACCTCTAAGCAGGCATGGCAACACAAATATGGAATGCCATAATATAATAGCAAAATACATAATTCACTGAAAAAAGAACATACAGCTAACAAGTTGTGGAAAGCCTTAGGGAATTATTAGCTACAGAAAGTCTTGAGGCAAAAAACAGATTTTCCTTTTTCTTATACAAAAACTATTTCAGTCCACTCAACAATTCAGTTCCTGTTTGAACTGTAAGTTAACTGGCCTCTTTAATAATTAGTTACAGTTAAGGGCTCATTGAAAAAGATGAAGATAAAAATAAAATAGATAATGCCAAATGCCACAGAATTTAATATTAATGCAAACTTTCTTGTTTATGCAGTTATGAAAAGGAAGCATGTTCCAGATTTCAATCTACCTTAAGTTTTTAAAACTTGTGATTAATTTACTGTATCTATTTACTAGTTTCCCTTTTACTGAGTTTAGGATTTATCTGCACAACAAATACTACCTTGCTAGAGGACTCATTTATGAAGTCTTTTTTCCCAGCTGTGAATAAGAGCTCCTTTGCCAGCATAGATAGGTGTAGGCTAAAAGCCTGAAAACTTTACATAACCCCCTTAGCCTGCTTAGCAGTTCAAGACAATCTGACATAAATACACACCACAGTTATAAATGTATCTCAGACTGATACCAAAGTATTACAGGGGTGTGTGTGTGTGTGTGTGTGTGTGTGTGTGTTACATACATACATATGTGTGTGTCTCTATCTATCTATTCTATTTACCCAGATCCAAGATTACTTCAAATTTAAGAAGACCCCTCTCCAAAAATTAGATTCCATACATGGAAAAATGATACATTTGTTATAATTTTCCAAGTACAGAATCTAATTACTGGAGGGTCTTCTTAAATTTGTCATTCCTTCCTCCCACCACTGTAGTGCAGAGCGAGGGGCCAGACTCCACCCTCTTTATCCTCCACCCCTTGCCCTCCCTGCCTATTTCCCTTCACCCTTGGCTCCCATGCCTGTGCCTGGCCCCCTGACACCTGGCCCCACCCACCACTTGCCCCTCCCAGTGTTGTCCCCTCACCAGATGCCTGCTGCCCCTGCCCCCTGTGTCTGTGCCTAACCCTTGCTGCCTGTACCCACCACAGTAACTTCTCCCGCTGCCACCTGCACTTCCACCCCCTGGATCCCCCATGTCCTTCATCCCTCTGCCACTTACTTTCTGTTGTGGCTCTGACTCTGGCTTCAGGGCAGTCAGCAGCAGCAGCCACAGCCTAAACCAGGCAGGCAGAAGCAGCAGTAGCAGCTCTAGACCCAGCCAGATCTGGGCTGGAGGCAACAGCTGAAGGTAAGCAGCTGGGAGTGGGGAAAGACAGACTGTGTGGTCTCCTCCAAGCATTGGTGATGCATAGGGGGTGCACACAGGTGCATGTGCACACCGAGTGTGGCAGTGCACCCCCTACAAAAAGGTGCCACCAACACTGTTGGCGGTGCTTGCAGGCAATCGCTGCTCTCCGCTCCCCGCCTCCCCCTGCCACCGACACTGCTGGAAGCATCTGCGGGCAGTCAGCGATCGCTGCAGGCCACCACCAAGTCTGCAAGCGCTCGCCACCCCTCCCCCCCTCCTCTGACAGCGCTGGTGGTGTCTGCAGGAGCTTCCCACTTACTGCCGCCGTACTCCTGCTGCCATGCTCCTGCCACCACTGTGCCCCCCCAACCACTGGGGGCACACGTCGTTCATGCCACCAAGCTGCACATGCTGCATGCTCCCTCTACCACACAGTCTCCCCCATGAACCGTTCCTTCCCACCCCAGCATGGCTCTATCTGAAATCCTGCTTCTCTTTGGGGTTTGGACACCTTAGCCAAAGCTTCAGGAAGATGCATCATCTACTTGGAAAAAAACTGGTTGAAGTCCTCTCTTGAGTTTCTGCACTTACAACACTTCTTTCATAAAACTAAGCAGGAATCATGCTTTTCTTTTAAAACACATCCAGGGAAGGAGAAGTGGAGTAGTAGTAGTAGCTCAGAAAAATCCCTCAAAAAGTGGGAGACCTGAATTTTAGGTCCTCTTCAAATCTCCTGGAGTTCAATGATGCAGTTTAAGAGAGAAAGGAATCCTAAGACATTTAATAATTATCATAATATCCATATTTTCTGTGCAAATATTGAGCTTAGCTACATTTTTTGATACATTTTATAGCAGAACAGGGGTGGCGCCAGCCTCTTCCCAGTGGTGGGGCCTGAGGTGGGCTAAACAGAAAATTGGGGGGGGGGGATCCCAATATGGACAATGCGGGCTGCAGGTGGGAGCGGGGCAGGCTCAGCTGTGTGGGGCAGGCATCGGCGGCCTTGTGGGGAGGCAGGAGGCTTGGGCAGGGATGGTGCTAGGAGGGGTGGCTATGGAGGACTAAGGTAAATTTTGGGGTGGCTATACCCACCCCCTCAAGCCCCCTAGTGCCACCCCTGTAGCAGAATTAATATAAGAACAAATACAGTGACTGTGCTTGCATTCACTGCATGCATCAGAAACCATGTTAAACATGGTACATCTCACAATTCAAGGCCAAAATATATATCAAGAAGTAGTGTTGGGGTGATGTTGTAGCCATGATGGTCCAGAAAAAAATGCAAGAGACAATGTTCTGGAATGGGCTTCCAAGAGATGTGGTGCTATCTCCTAGCTTGGAGGTCTTCAAGAGGAGGCTAAATAGTCACCTGGCTGGGGTCATCTGACCTTGGTCCTCTTTCCTGCCAGGGCAGGGGGTCGGACATGATGATCCATTGTGGTCCCTTCCAACTCTACAATCTATGAATCTATGAATGTTCTTTGTGGGTTATATCTCTTATTGGACCAACCACATAGGAGGGGCATAAATGAGCTTTCAGATACCAGACTACATGAAACCTGAGGAAGGCCACGGACAGTTGTTCTTTCTACCAGTAAGAATTTCAGAGTAATTTTTACCAGTAGAAAAACAGCTCAGGTCCTGAAGTTCTCAGGTCTCCCTGGCTAGAGACCTACACAGGTCACCTCTGCCATTAGGGGAACCCATTTCTTGACAGCCTGTCCTCTATCCTGCCTAGAAAAAGGGCAGGGTGTGAATTGGTAGCTCCCCAGGTTTTAAGTTGCCTCATGTGCAGCCCAGATGCAGATGGGCTGCACACAGAGTGATTTCCAGACTTCCAAAAGCTGGAAGTGCAGGAAAATGGGTCTGAAAACAGCTTTCTCAACCCTGGGTTTTAGTTCCCCAGCTTTTAAATTGATAGGTATGTCACCTAGTTGGGTGGCACAAGTGATATTTAAAGGCCTGGGGCCAGAAACTAGGTCAGAGAGAGCTTCCCTGACCTCACTTCCCTGCCTCATGGGCTTTGAAATTGCTGCTGAAACCACTGGGAACTGGGATAGGGTGGCAGTTTCCTGGGGCTGGAACCCTCCCAAGACTCCAGTGGCCTGGGTGTACCTGCTGGCTGCCTCTGCACTGCTATGTGCTAAACTGGAGGAGTGCATGGGGCAAAAGAGTGCATGGGGCAAACCCAGAGATTTCACACCATAGGAGAATGCCCCACCCCCCACATACCACCGCCCATCCAGCCAGTTAGCTGATTGGTGGGACAGAGGTAAGGGTCCCCACAGTGCTCCCTGACACCTTACCCCTGAGCAAGCTATAAGGGAGCCAGTGCCCTTTCACTTGGAGGAAGGGAGGGAGAGCAGAGGACTATGGGATGTTGAGAAGCATATTGAGAAGGAGGGAGATCTTCTTTCTAGGTATCCAATCTAACTTCTTGCACAAGAGCCAGTCCTCTACTGCAAAAAAAAACAATCCCTTGAATAGCTATACATTCTCCTTTTTTTTTTTTACCAAGAGAAAGTCATAAAGGTAACGCTCCTGTCCCCTTTCCCCCCGCCCTGAATTATACAGTTGGTTCAATAAAACATAACACCACAAAAATCCTTGCCCCTCACATATTAAGAAATAGATGTACGCGACAGCTTTAAGCCCTTTGGAGAGGCTGAACAAAATAGAATTATACTGCAATTGAATTAGTGTCCTTTGTGTCCAAGTTCAATATTGCAGTTGCAAATATAGGATTTTCAATAATATGAAATCAATTACTGCATAATAATTCTCTTTCAATCAATCAATTCTGTTTCACTAAAGAGAATATTTTATCCCTACTTTATTTTGAATCAAATTGTGTTTCTATAAATGTCACTATACTTTCCATCTGTCTGGATGTTCTTTCTATTATATACTCATGAAAAGGGACTCCACCATATGAGAAAAGATCAGCTGTAAGAATACAAAACAGGGGAGGGGAGATCAGTTTAGGTAAAAATACAAAATCATGACTATTACATTCAAAAATTTAAAGCAAGGCATATAGTTGAGGAAAAAAAGAATGGTGACATCAAGTACTGATCTCTTAGCAGGTATGTAAATATGTAGAAGAACAGTGATTCATAAAACCTAATATAAATAATAGAGAAAAAACAACATGGTCTAAAGCCCACACTAAATAAAACACTAGATTTTAATTTTCCACTGTCCTAGAAAAACTTACTAAAGACTTAATTTTATGAGAGATGAAAGAAAATTGTTTGCTACGTGTTAGTTATGTATGCAGCAACTACCCCAATGATCAAATGTTTGATTTTAATACATAGCTACTTGCACTGATTACTCATGTAAGGAGTTTCTGATTTCAGTGGAGTTCTTTGTGTAAGTAAAGCAACCTGGATTAGCATTAGCAGAAATGAGGACCCACCAAAGAAAGAGAAAGAAAATTCTTTAAAGCTATTATTCAGACTATTTCTGAGACTACTGCAACAACACTGGCCTAATTTGTGATGTGACTATGTTGCAATTGAGAAACAATCAACTATTATCAGTGGCATTTTCACCAACAGAAGGGGATACCCCAAAACAGGTAAATGCCACCCTGAGTTGCTAGAGGGTCATTTCATCTTCCTAAATAGCTGTTTGAGATCCCAAGTGACATTCTATGCTTTTCTGGACATCTAGGCTAGGGACAGACATTACACATAAACCAGTTTAAGTGACCAGAAACTGGTTTAAACCTGCAACAAAACAGATGTTCAGTGCACATCAACCAGTTTAAAATGGCTGAAACTGGTTTAAGATAAACTTGCTTGAATGTAGTATCAGACTTAACTGATTTGGGTCAAACCAGTTTATGCAACATCTGTCCCAGGCCCCTTGTTGGTTTAAGGGGTGCTCTCTGGGATGGGCAGGGTTCTCTGCTCCACAGCAGGGCTGGCCCCTCCCCTCTGCTCCCTAGCCAGAGCTCCAGCAGAGACTGCAGGCACAGCAGGGTCTGCCTGGCTTTCTCCTGCCCCTTCCCGCCCTCACTGCTCAAGCAGGAATTCCCCCTCCTTCCTTCCCTCCCATCTCCCACAGCATGGACCCCAACCCAATGGAGCCTAGGCATGTGGTATGCTAGTTAATGCTGAGAGGTGCCTATGTATGTGTGTCTCCAATTTCACTGGGACAGGCAGACAAGACAGTGTCCACTTAGGGCTTTTTGGAGCTAATCAACAGGTCATTTGGTAAGGTCCCTCCTTCCTTCCTTGAAAAAAGCTGTTTAAGAAGAGCTTGAACTAATGAGAGAAGCTATTGTTTTGCTCATAACAATAGGGGTGATAAACACTGTTATCAGCCTCCTGCTGGCTTGCTCACCTGTCAGTTTGCTGCAGACAGCATAAAGAAGCAAGGAGAGGGAGATTGAAAATCTCTGTAACATCAGCATATGCATGCACTGTACACACACCCCTTGCTTCAGAGTGCTAGCTGGGAGCTGGAGTCTGGCAACACTCCAGCCCCTTGAGCAACAAGCTGGGAAAAGCCTGGGACTGTGCAGGCAAACCTCCTGAATCAGAGCATCCTGCCAGGGCCTGGCCACACCTGCTCAGCTCAGGACAGCACAACGCCAGGGAAGGGAGGGCTGCTCTAGCGCCCCCTGGCGTCTAGCCTTAGCCACTGTAGGCATGTGCCTGCATTTTTTTCAGTCCAGAGGGGATGTCTTTGTGGTTACAAACCAGTTCAACCTAGCCAGGTTAGACAACCTGCAAAGATTGAATCAATTCAGGCTCAGGCTTTTTGAATGTCTGTCCCTAGCCCTAAACATTTGGTTGTTGGAGTCCCAAAAATGCAATTTATTCACAAGTCAGCATTCTGTTCCTGCTTGTTTAGCCCCAAAAATGCTATTTGTTCACAAGACAGCATTCTGTTCCTGCATGCTTAGCCTTACCCATGTGAATGGCTGTGTATGCACCGTGACAAGACATGCTCTGGCAACAAAATGGAAGATAGATATCTCCCATGTTCCCCTCTTTCTCTCCATTCCCCTGCCTCGCATAGTCATCTACATGTGTAGGCCTATGCTCACAGGCACAGAATGCCAACCTATTCATAAATAGCTTTCTTAGGACTTAGACATGCTGTGTAGATGACTCTAGATCACCAGAAAAAATTAAAATGCCACCCCAAGTGGCTAAGGTAGCCAACTGAAACATAACAATACTGTAATGAATCAACATCCCTTTCCTTTAAAATCTGTAAGGCCACATCTGTGCCAGTTTGTGGATGTGGCATGCTGCTATTCTCCTAGTAATTGTTTGTATTCTGTATTCTGCTTTATTGATGAGACTGTCCTCCAACTGAAGTTATAGTTTCAAAGTGGAGGGTTTTGTGTTGGTAAAATACAGTCTTTGTGTCACAATAAGGACTGTGACATTGTTTCCATCATGATAAAAACGAGTAGCTTTATACCAATGTGTCCATGCTACAAAAGGAAATTATATTTGCTATGATTGTACACCTCTTGTATTTAAAATAGTGACAAAAGGATAGAATGGACCCATTAGGTGTCTGCAATAACACAGTCATTAACATTTTACAGCAGTTCTGACATATAAACTTTAAGTCCTACTTTATTTGCTATACATTGTGCTTGTGTGTAGAAATACCATATGGTGTGTAGGAAGTTACTGCATTTAACATTGTTACAAAACTACATATTTGCAGTGAAATATAATCTGCCACTAACAAACAGGGTGCTGAATGGTTTTGCATATTGTCGTGTACCTTCAGCTGTATCCTGTAAATATAAATGGGCGTGTCGGAGGGGAAGTTAATAGCCATGTGTTTAATAGCCAGCAGCAATTTTCAGTTTTTGATTGTCAAAGGCTTTTTATTTTGTGGTTTATCAACTAAATGAACTATATTAAATTTCTATTTGTCTTCTCTTTCTTTCTTTCCATATTTTGTGGCCTTGGAACCATATTATGATCTATAAGAGTCTGTCTTCACACACATACTGAAGTTGTCACCAAACATATTTGTCAGTGGATCACAAATATTAATGTAAATTATCATACTACCGTTAAGAAGTATATCATGTCATTCTTCTATTTGCTCTTCACAATAATGCAAAATAAGATTTGCAGATTTTTTCACTTCACCCAACACGCTAATGAAGTGTCTTAATAGTCTAGCAGAAGAATAAATACATATTCAGCTAATAATTTTAGCAGAGTCCTTGGAAAAATTATGGAGCAGGTCATTAAGGAATCCATTTCTAAACATCTGAGGTGCAGACAAAATTGCAGCTCCCTACTGTAACTTTTAGCACTTCTGAGGAAGTGCTATGAATTATAGCGATCCCCCATATCCAACAGACATTTGCTGTTGGGTCCCAGGGGATGTGGGATTCACCTGAAATTTGGAGTGGTTCTGAGTCTGCAACCACTTTCCCCTAGCCTTGCCCCTTCCCCTTCCCCTTTCCAGCCCCAGCTCTGTCTTCAGAATGGGAGGGGGGAAGGGAGTGAAGGGAGTTCAGTCTGTGTTTTTTCAGCCAGTGCTGAAGAGTGGGGCAGGTGGATTGGAGCCCCTCCCAACACACACACACCTCAGGGTTGGAGCTCCCCACACCTGGGAGGGGGGCTGCAATCCACCTGCCCCACCCTCTAGTGACAGCTGAAAAAACCCAGACCAACCTCCCACTTCTCCCAGCCCTCCCCCCCATTCTAAAGACAGCGCCAGGAGCAAGGCTGAGCTGTGTCAGCACAGCCCCACTCTCAGTGTGCGCAGTCAGAGGCTAACAAAGGCGTTCCATATTGAAGCATCTTTATCTGAACCTTCATGCAATAAGCATTAAAATTCTTGTAGGATTGGGACCTTTGAAAGTGCTCTGCAGCTGTGCATTTGTGTTTGGTCATGGCTGTAGAGGGCTTTCACGGGCCAGATCAGGCAAAAATTGTCGCTTCTGTCTGTGCCTTTGGAGGAGGTAGTGGTGATTAGGAACAGTCAGCATAGATTCACCAAGGGCAAGTCATGCCTGATCAACATTATTATAATGTAGGATGAGATGACTGGCTCTGTGGATGAAGAAAGAGCAGTGGATGTGATATACCTTGACTTTAGCAAGACTTTTGATACTGCCTCCCACAACATTCTCTCAAGCAAGCTAAGAAAGGATGAGCTGGATGATGGTCTGTAAAGTGGATAAAACACTGGTTGGATCATCAGGTTCAGAGGGTAGTAATCAATGGCTTAATGTCTAGTTGGCAGCCAGTCTCAAATGGAGTGCCCCAGAGGTCAGTCCTGGGGTCAGTTTTGTTCAATATCTTCATCAATGACCTTGAAGATGGGATGGAGTGCACCCTCAGCAAGTTTGCAGATGACAACAAGCTGGGGGGAGTAGTAGATATGCTGGAGGGTGGGACTAGGATTCAGCAAGACCTAGAGAAATTGGAGGATTGGGCTAAAAGAAATCTCATGAAGTTCAGTAAGGACAAGTGCTGCATTTAAAATGGAATAATCCCATGCACTGGTACAGGCGGGGGACCAACTGCCTAAACAGCAGCTCTGCAGAAAATAACCTGTGGGTTACAGTAAACAAGAAGCTGAATATGAGCCAACAATGTGCCATTGTTGTGAAGAAGGCTAACAACATACTGGGCTGTTTCGGTGGGAGAACTGCAAGCAGACCAAGGGAAGTGATTATTGCCCTCTGTTTGGCACTAGTGAGGCCACAACTGGAGAACTGTGTCCAGTTTTGGGCCCCCCATGACAGAAAGGATATGAACAAATTGCAGAGAGTCCAGTAGAGGGCAACAAAATGGTTAGAGAACTGGGGCACATGACTTATGGGGATAGGCTGAGGGAAGTGGTCTTATTCAATCTAAAGAGAAGACTAAGAAAAGATTTAATAGCAACCTTCAACTACCTGAAGGGTGGTTCCAAAGAAGGTGGAGCTAGACTGTTCTCAGTGGTAGCAGATGACAGAACAAGGAGCCAGTGGGCTTAAGTTGCAAGAAGGGAAGTTTAGGTTAAGTATAAGGGTAAACTTTTTCACTAGGACAGTAGTAAAGCACTGGAACAGGTGACCCGGAGAGATTGTGGACTCTCCATTCTTGGGGTTTTTAAGATCCAGGTAGAGACAATCTTGGCTGGGATGACCTCCTGAGGCCCTTCCAACCCTAATTTTCTCTGATTCTATGATGATAAAAATGAATTTGGTTTCACAACTAACCATTATTAAACTCTGAGTGCTCAGCCCTGGAAAACATTTAATTCTCAGTTTTCCAAGACTATATAGAGAATAATTTAAATTAAAATAATAAATAAATATTATATCAAAGGTGTTGTTTTTGATAAGTAAAATAATCTAATATTTATAACTGAAATACTAGGATAAAATTAATGGTCTTATTTTAAGAACCAAGCCAGAAAGTTAGAATATTTTGGTTTATATTCTGGATTAAGCAACAGTTCCAAGTAACACTTCCTTAAACAAGGCCCTACCTCAGCTTTCCCATTTATCCCTATTTATAAGGCCCCTGCTTTTGCCTCAGCTTCCCCATTTATAAGGTAGGGATAATGTTTCTCTCCTTCATAGATGCTATAAAATAATGCCCTTGAATAAATCAGTCCATTTGATGATAGCTCTTTTCCTCTCCAGTATGTAAACATTTCGAGTCAGGAACTGCCTCTCACACTGGATGCAGACAGAAATTACATTTGTTGCATGATCAGCCCTTTGAAAGCACTCCTAAAGCCATGCCCTAACAAAAGAGCACTGCTGCAGAGTGTTCTGATGGTGTGACAAATTAACCCTCATTGTATGAGGGTTCAAATTAAGATGCTCCAAAGTGAAGCATCTTCATTAATTAGCCTGCTTCAGCACTGGGCTGCTGCAGCATAGCCTGGCCTCCGGTGCTGTCTCAGGATGGGAGGAGAAGGCAGGAGAGGCAGGTCCATTCTGGGGTTTCCCCAGCTGCACTGGAGTTGGGGAGCGGGTGGATTGGAGCCCCCCACCTCTCTCCCTGTATCAGCTCCAAACTGGAGCTCTATCTTCAACTCCCACAACCCAACAGCTAATGTCTGTTTGGTCAGGAGGATTGGTCTAACTCATGGTGCTTTCTCTGAAATGCCAGGAGCTGCACTTCTGTCTGCACCCACAGTTTATTCAGTGTATAAAACAATGGAAATGAACTGAACTGTGGGCTCTAACTGCTCATAATAATGCCAACATCTGGCTCGTGGAGTGGTTCTAGGTATTTGATTGATCATAACCAACTTTGGCAACTGACCCAGCAAAGGTAAGAAATTTGCCACTTACTAAGAGCTCTTGGATTTAAATTCAAATGGCCTAAGATTGTACTAGAGGTCAAAGGATAGATCTCATTCCCAAAAAAACTTAGTGAGATCATAGCTCATCAGCTCATTGTGGAAGATAATATGCAAACTAGAGAGTAGTATTATCACTACTACTTTTTTTCCTTCTCCTTTTCAAATGCATGCCTCAAAGCATTGTTCAGCCAATTCAAATTTCCCCTCAAATTCCTGGAAAGCAAAACAAGTACAGCATGAATACTACAGTCAAAACAAACAAAAATAAAAGCAAACACAGAGCATTCTAGTTTATTTGGGAAAGAATAAAATAAAATTAACCGAGTGTGTCTACACGTAGGCTCCAAATTTACAGAGCAACCAAGTAAAGTTTCATTTCTTCAAAATTAAGGTTGTGTATTTGCTTGCAGGTTGGGTCCTTGATGTCCTATTCCACACTTTACTGAAACTGAAAGTGAAGTAAAAATGTTGATTATTTCACCTATTAAAATGGTCATTTATTGATAAGGATGACATAATCTAAGATTACCAACTCCAGTGCTTCAATTTTCAGTCACACAAATTTAGTGCGTTTCTTCCCTCAAGTTCCAGCTGCTAGTGTCAAACAAAGACATAAAATCTGTTTTCATTTAAAACATTTTTTAGGCTTCACAATGCTAAAAAAAAACCCGAACATGTGAACTGAGTAAACCCGGAAAGCTTGAAAATTAATATAAATTGGCTTTAAAAACTCACGATTTTTAAGAATTTGAATTTTGCAACATTTCATCAAAGTGCTATTTTTATATAAGTTACATGTTGGCGTGCACAATAGAAGCTCACTGCTATGAGCATTTCTTCATTTCCTTTGTGATGTCCTTTTTTAGTTTGGGAATGACATAGGTACTGATCTTTGTGTTACAGACTCTCCAGAATGTAATGTAGAGTACTGGGATGGATCCAGAGGATGTGCATTGGTTCACTTTCACTGACCTTTGATTCCTGGCCTACCCAGAATTTAAAATTAACTGCCTTTAGCAGGGAGCTTGGGGTTTCTGCTACTTTAAGAGCAGGAAGGCTGCAGATGAAGCAGGCAACAGGTGTGACAGGGGACAATCAGGAGCCACATGACCCAGAACAGGGCTCAGCTTGCAGTATATAAACCCAGGACCTGCCTGATAAGCAATCTGGCCTTAGCAGCTGCTGAAAGAACATCTCCCGGGCTAGCTGCAGCTCCTGAAAAATACCTAGGAGACATCTGGAGATTTGGGAGGAACTAAGGGGAGGAGGAGGTTCCAATAGTCCCAGGAGTTGGGTCAGAGGCCTGGGAGCAAGGATGGAGCCTGGGATTGGGGCAGAGAAGGCCAGAGGTCTGAGAGCAGGTCCAAAGCCTGGGTGAAAGGGGGAGAAAGGATAAGTATGGGTCCAGGTACCCAAAAGTAAAACAGAGACAGGACCAGAGAAGGTCTGGTACCTCAGGGGACCAGCAGGGTCTAGTGCCCAGGAAACATTAGGTGCCCAGAAGGAGAATAGAGATGGCACCAAACAAGGTCTGGTGCCTGGGGGGACCAGGCACATCCAGTGCCCAGGAGGGACTAGGTACCCTGGGGTAGGGTGGAGATGGGACCAGGGCAGTGCTGGTGCTTGGTGGGGACCAGGAGAGTTCAGTGCCCAGGAGGGAGTAGGTACCTGGGAATAATTTGGAGATGGGAGCCAGGGTGGGCTTAAGGCCAGAACCAGAACAGACTCAGATCCAGGAGAAGGACAGGAACAGATGAGAATTCACTTGAGAATCCCTGAAGCAACCTTCCTTTCATTAAAGGTATGAGTACATCAAGGCAGGTGAGCAGAAGGAGAGGATCAGAGTAAAGCAAGGGCTAAGTGGCCCTCACAGGGTGTCACAACCAACCTCAGGACTCGTCTTTGCTACACTGCCTGCCAGTGGCAACAGCATTTCTATTCAGGCAGCAGACAGGGAGTCCCTTGACTTCACATCATTATAATCCCTTCATTCCCTCCCTCTTTAACAGTTTTGATATTCCACTAATCAAGTTATCCTCCTTCAAGAATTCTGCTTTCTATTAGCTGCTCCTGGTAATGTAGATCATATTTCACAGCCCTGCAGACTGTTTTTAACTCTAGCTAAAAACATGGACTCAGGTATGGAAACCTTAACTCAGTTGAATATCAACTCAGGTATGGAAATAACTTTTAGAGAAGCATCGGGTGCATTGTCGAGATGCTCAATGCTAGCTTTTGTTTTATGAATATGAAAGAGATGTATATTTAATTCAAATTACAACAGAAAAAGGGAAACAATATCTGTTGATTAGTTTTTCCTATTTGTTATGCTTTTATACATAGTATATGATGCAGAAAATTAATGCATATTCCAATAAATTGATATTTGTTCTTGCTTCAATCTTAAATTGAATAATATAGCCCTAGGCCCCTAGTATATTAGTAAAACTTTTAGTTTTGGGGGTTTTTTTTACCTGTAGAAAAATGTGTTGTGTTATATGTGATTATTTACCACACCATCTGAACACTCCCTATTCAAAATCCTAGATCTGCCCATAGAAGTGTCAACGTTTCCAGGTGGTCAGAGAATATTTTTTTCAGTGATACTAAGTTTTTCTCAATTTTATGTGATGGTCATCATCAACTCATTTAGAGAACAATATGATCCACTATTTTTAGCTAGTACAAAGAAGTACCAGACCTAGTTCCATCAAACCATGCTATTTTAAATTAGCATTATGAATAACTCCAGGCTCAAAAATAACCATTATTCATTCTCTTGCCAGTTTTTTCATTAGCACCTGTGCATTTTTCAAAAGCTGAAAAACATCTGGTTCATGACATAGGTCAGTTAAAAGCACACCTTGTTTTTCCAATTTGACTGCTCTTTGATGACCTGATCCATTTTGTAGCACTTTGTTTTAACAATTTTCCATAAACTATTAATGGAGTTGCAGTTTCCGATACATCTGGTAAACAAGCTTTGCTCTTTGACACATAAGACCATCCACTTCTACAGTTCTCAGCACGAGTGTACTAGAGTGTGTTTTGGGTGGTCAAAGCTGTTACCATTTTTGGTATCCTAAGTCTTAGTAAAATTGTTAGTGTGCTTAGTCAGAGCTTTATAAAATAACCCAAACAATAAGGCTAACAGGTTTCTGTGGTTTTAAATTATTAGCAGATGGTGCAGAACCTTCCAGTGATTTGTGAAATATAAAAATATAGTCATAATAACCTTGTGGAAGTGTCTCATCCCACTTCACAGAACAGACAGTAACAACTCCAGACATTCAATAGTATTTTTGATATTGCAGCATCATTCCTGGAAAAACGCACAAAAAAAACCCAGATCAACCCACATACTGCTCAGTGCCAGCCGTCTTAAGCTCAAATCAAGCAGACTGCATTGCTGAATGTGTATGGAAAAGAGAGAGTTCCTGTTCCCTAGACTAATAACACACTTCTCTTTCTGACAGCCCATCTGAAGTATGTCTACACCACTGACTTAGTGAGCCCAAATAATATCATTAACAAGCTGAGGCTGTAGTGGTGTAGATATACTTTCAATTTCCATCATCCACACCCCATTTACTACTAGGGTTGGTCGCTTCTTGGAATTTCCATTGAAGCAGTAATGTAACTGAGGGAGGGTACTGGACAGTTACCTTTTCTGCAGGAAGCAGGGGGAAAGGAAGGAAGAAAGGGCACAAAAATAGCCACAGGTGGCTGAGCCATTCTCATCAGTGCTATGACAGCCAGCACTGCTCTGTTTACTGTGGCTGCCCAGGGCTTGAAGCTGCCCAGCTATGCCTCTGATTTGAAAGCAAATTCTCATATTTGGAAACAAGTGTTGCTCCAAATCAGAAAACTGACATATTTTGTTTCAATTTGACTTTTTGTTTTAAAATTAGGATCCCTGTTAAATTTAGGTAGTGATTGGCAATTAGGACTCAATTTGGTGATTGTAATTTTGTTTAATGGTAGAATATTTTTCCAATGTGTGACAGTGCAAAAAAGAATGGAAGAAAAAGGTCCGTGTATGCATGCTAATATATATGAAACACAGCATAACATATATGTATGACAAAACATTCATATGCCACTTGGAATGAATGTTTTGTCATCTGCTCCATTCATCTATGATGACTGGATGTTATGATTAAAAAACAAATTCTGTACATTTAACTAGTCTCACTGGGTGCCTGTAGACATGCGGGGGTGCTGCTCTGATGAGCTGTAATTACAGCGCGTCGGAGCAGAATCGATTAATCAAGTCTGCTGGAGTGTGCTACTTAGTGCACCCCAGCCAGCAAGCCTCTGTGTCTCATGTATTCAGTATTCCCTCACTTAAAAAAGACAGCAGGGGTGCTTTTAACTACAGCTCGCCAAACAAGCTTTAATTAAAGAGACCCTGACACTATTTTGAAGTGCGAGATGCTGAATATGTGAGATGCTGTGGGTGCTTTAATTAGAGCAGCTCTCGGAGCTGCTCTAATTAAAGTCCCACTCCCCCCCAAAAGCACATGTAAACTTTGATTTCAGTAGGGCTATTTTCATGCTTGAAATGGCACTTAAGATTTGTTTTTCTTGATTAAGAACATGTGCTTAAGGTTTGCTATCTTTAGCCCTCAGATTAACAACACTTGTGAGAAATGTTTCCATTTTCCATTTCCTATTGTTAGATCAGATCTTCAGCAATGTAAACCAGCACGACTCAGTTATGGAACTGTACTAATTTACATAAAATGAGGATATGTTCATTTTTTGTTAAATGTTAAACATTCTTCTGAGCTTCTCTAAATATACATATATATTAAAAACAAGACAACTATTTATGTGCTTTCCAAATTTCTTCAGCATTTCTTTGGAATCAATACTATGAATTGATAAAAATACCAGTATAGCATGTAGATATTTAAATAATGCTAAGGGTAAGTAACTTAACATTCACAATGAAAATATAAATGCCCCAAATTGGATTATGGAATGCATTTAATTCAATCAATCCAATGGGAGGACTCTCTTAAAAATATTTACAGCTATTCACTAATACAATAGCCCTTGACATTGTGTGGGCCGGGAGCGGTCCGAGGCTTTCGGGGGCGCGTGGCGGGCTGTGGCCAGCAGCCCTGGCACATGGGTCGGGGAATTCGGCACGGCAGACTAGAATTAGGCACGGACGCGTAGTGGTTGATTAAAGATTATTTTACTTACACCGTAGATGGTCGCGGTGCAGGCAGGAAAACTTGCTTGCGTTGCAGTTACAGATAGAAAAGAAGAAGAGCGGACAAGAGTTCTAACCATGATCTCTGGTCCAAGGCCGGCTGAGAGCTCTAGAACCGCGAGCCCGTCGAATTAACCGGATGAAATAACCCGAGAAGAGCTCTGGATACCACGATGAGAGTCCGAAAGGTGACTCTCCACGAGCGCGCAGGGAAGGGTACGTCGAGGGATCAGGCGGCGACGGGGAGAGGCTAGAGGTTGATCAGGCCCCTGTATCCTTCTTAAGGCACACGCTGGGTTCGTTAAGCTCCACAGCGCGCTTAGAGTTCTTCATGAGATGTGAAGTCCTCCTTCTCCTCCTCCAACTTGGGCGGAAACCACTCAAGCCTCTTATACGGCTAGCAAGCCAATCGCTAGTTGCCACGTGGGAATAATTTAGAAACAGCCAATAGTGGGACACAAATTTACATGCGAATGGCGGGAATGGCGGTTCCTTTGCACTGGGGTTTTCTCTATGCAACTGAGAATTGCACCGTGCAAAGAAAGCTCCATGTGGCAGGAAATAATTCTGCAGTGCCGAAGCACACACAAAATCATACCCTTTGGGTCATGACAGACATAAGCCAAGTGATGAGAATTACATGGAACATTAGAGTGTAAAAGAAATTCAGGATGGACAATTTAGAGTTCAGGTTACAGAATTACACTTATCTTTCACTCTTCATTTTGTTGATTTCAAAAAAATTCTGAGTATCACTTTTAAAGCTAAAACCCTGCTCTAGATTTAAATTGTGTCCCTTGAGCTTTTCTTCTCAGATAGGTTACGTTTTAATAGTTAATTGAAAGATTGCATGTACAAAACTTGTGCTGCATTTATTGACAAGTAGGGCTGCGTGAAATTTCTCTGGCTATTTTGTTTCAACACTGTTTCGACTCATTTTGAGCTTGAAACAGTGAAATCAAAATGAAATGAAGGGCTTGGAAACAGCCTTGAAACAAAATGAGGCTAGTCGAAATGTTTCAAAATGTTTTGACTTTTGAAGCAGTCAACAGTCAGGTGGTGGGAGACAGGGGAGAACCAGGGCTGTGCTCCCAGTGGCTCCAGGCTTAGCCAGGCAAGGAGCGCAGTCCTGGCTGTCCCCACTTCCCATGAATGGTCTGTGGGAAGCCAATCACAGTGCAGGGGAAACAAATTGAGCCCTGGCTCAGTTCCCTCTCCCCAGCGCTGCAATCGGGCTGGACATGGGAACCGATCCCAATCGCTCAGTTTCCCTCCCCAGCCCTACAATGGGGCTGGGAAGGCAAGTCAGCCCAGCTGGGCTGAGTTCCCAACCCCAGCGCGACCATCGGGCTGGGGAAATGAACGTAACTCAGCTGGGCTGCGTTCATTTCCCCAGCCCGGTGGTCACGGGTGGTCATGCTGGGGCTGGGAACTCTGCCCAGCTGAACTCAGTTAATTTCCCCAGCCTGATGGTAGCACTCAGCTCAGCCCCAGTTCCCTTCCCCGATTGATCCCAGCACTGGGGAGGGGAACTGAGTGATGGGGCTCAGTTCCCTTCTCCAACTCCCTGATCTGAGGTGGCATCCCTCCCTCATCTGGCAGGCAGATGGGGGCTTGCAACCCCAGAAGGACTTGCACTGCCCCCGCAGCCCTCCTGGGGTTGGGCCCCGATCTGCCTGCTGGATGAGAGAGGCTGTTTTGAGCTTCCCCATCATAGCCTATGGGCAAAATGTCAAAACAACATCAAAACAGCATCACTGTTTCAATGAAATTAAATGGAACAGCTGTTTCGAATCAAAACAAAATTCGAAACAAAATGCTGTTCCGTCAAAATCTCGAAACGCAAGTCAAAACAGAATGGTGCCATTTCCTCCAGCCCTATTGACAAGTGAATAGCGAGAGTTCTGTGCACAGCTGAACAAAGGCAGTAACTAAAAGGAAAAAGGTTTAGCTTTAGCTATAGTAATTCAATTTCTAGGTTATCTTATTATATATTTTTCTTTGTTATTGCCATCTTGTATTTATTTTGCTAATCCTGTCCATTTTAATAGATCAGATTTGTTGATGGCATTAGTTGTAAAAGTTAAAGTAATTCATGATCATTATAAAATATTAATTTATAACAATCCTGAAGAGGTTTCTCAAGACAGGTTAATATATATCTGCTTCAGTACCTACCCAGATTAAGTTCATCATACAGAACCACATCTCATTTATTTTTATTTGAATTGTCTGTGCTTTTTATAGAATGTGAGAGAGATGAATCAATTCATGATTTAAGTTGAGATGTGATTCCAATCCAGTGGAAAATGACTCGCAACTTGTACCAGAGTATCACCCACCACTATCTCTAGTGTAAATCCTTTACTGCTTTGTGGAAATCACTAAATGTTTCTCTTGTTCTAGCACTGGTCAAAGGCATAGTCCTTTTATTAAGCAACATTGTAAACTGAATGGAAAGTATTACAACACCATGGGAATTAAACACTGCTAAAAACAGACTATTAATCACAGTGCCTTCAAGCAATGAGCCCTTTTATGTGAAAGTAAGGAATGAACTTAAGCGTCAAACTAAAGGACAATATAAATGCTCATACTATTTAGAATAGTCACAAAAATATTTAGAGAAGATGGTATATATTGTGTTACTGAAACTAAAGTCATACAAAGCAAGAATATGGATCTAATTATGCATGGCCAGGATTCTCATTTTTTTATAGAAGTGTGTGAATAAAGCGTGGGGGAAAGGCATCAATTACAAATAGTTTTATAGTATTAAAAGTCATTAAGTTACTGTATGGGTGCAAAAACTTGTTCAAATACTTGTTTGGAAAATTATTTTGAGGAAGTTGAGGTGTAATAAGTCATACAAATTTATATTCAAGGGTGAAATTACCTGTAGTCATTTAGAAACCTCTGTAAATTGAGTTGGAAGGGCATTCTGCCACAGGGATAGGAGTAGGAGAGGAAAAAAAATAAGAATCATATCATGAGACTTGCTAACCATAGCATGGGTACCAAATAACATCAGAGCACATATGCCTTGATCAGTGAGGGAAGTACCTTTCACTTTACTCCCATACCCCGTAGGTCATTTTCATCCAGTATTATTCTCTCCCTCACACACACACACTATTATATTTTCCGCATCTCAGTCTTAACTTACTCACCTTTCCCCACCATCACTTCCCAACTTTGTTCTCCCCCTTACTCCAAGGCAGCTGGCTCTCCCAGAGTTAACTATTATACATTTTGGTGATATTGATCCAATTTTCTCCATCACTTTTGCTCACATACCAAGCAAATTATCACATGTGGAGTGAGGAAAACCGACGGAATGACAAATTAACATTTACCTTCTCCTAAATACCTTCTGCTTAATAGAAGGTATGCTGATTTGTAAGCCAGGACACAATGAGATTTGAGGAGATCTTTTCCACAGATTGCTGTAAGTATAGCTGTAGTTCAAAAGTTTTACTATCAACTAAAGCCTTATGCCCCTATATGTTTAATGCAAGCTACACAGAGATTCAGCACTCATCCATGCAGCCACACTTCCTCCCGAATATAATATCTCTCTGTGCTTAGCCATATAGTTTCTTATAAGTAGGACACCACTTTCCTTTCAAGAAGTGTGATTATCTGCAAGCCACTAATGTCTCTCAAATCTTGTAAAGTGCCATATATCTCTTCACTTGATGGACCACATAGACCTATGGTTCTCAACCTTTTTAGATTCAAGGCACCCTTCCACAATTTCTCAGAATTTGGTGGTACCGTTTGAAAACCACATTTACTTCTTCAGCAAAAGTGCTGCCACTGCTGGCACGAGGTGAAGTTATCTCACTTGCCTCCTACAGAGCCAGATCAATAATAGCTGCCAGAGGCATAACTAGTAATTTTTGTTTGTGCCCTGGGCAGAGAGGGCACTGGGTTATGCAGGGGAGTTGTGCCAAGCTGTTGATTGCAGCATTCAAACAAAGGGACTGAATTAAAATTGTTCAAGTAATCTTAATTCTAACATTTTGTAACTTTTGAGTGCTTGACTTTGCAAGCAAGATTTCCTTTTAGCACCACTGCCTGTAGTCTCTGAGGGTACAGGCAAATGTACATTTGGAGCCATTTCCAAAGGGGAGAGTCAATCTTATTCCAAACTATTCACCATTATTTGAGGCCTTATTAGAGCTAGCAATATGTAAAGAAACGTTCTAATTGGTTAATTCAGTCTTTTTTGATTAAGTTGCTCACACCCATGATCCTGTTCCTTATACTGTTTGCCCAGTGCCGCAGACGGCAAGTTCCTCCACTCATAATGTTAAATGTGTGGGTGGTCAGAGTTGAGAGAGAAACTGAAATTTAATAGGGGGATGAAAGGAAAAGAAAAATAGGTAGAAGAATAAATATAATTTCTAAACTGTCTCTTCTTCCCTAAGGTCCAAATTTTTTTCAGCACCAATTGGGGGATCTCTAGTCAATATTAAATCACCTTCCAGTATTAGAAACTAAACTTGGAACTGCTCAATATTCTGAAAGTTGTTTCTAAAATGATTGAACACCAACATTTTGCTGAAAGTCTCTAGATTTGGAGATAATAAAAACAGGAAAGCAGTCAGAATAAACAAAGGAGGGAGGAGGTTAGAGGGAAAAAATCTAATATTTCCTGTTACCCTTCCACTGGAAAAAATATAGGAAGTTATATTGCATAGGCCATGGATGTATGCTTAAATGGAGCTTAAAATTAATGGGCTGCACTTTAACAGAAATAAGTCAAGTCAGAATGTGTTCTGCTATACTAGAAGGGCACTCTGAACACCTCCCATGCAGTAATGCACACAATGACATAGTGTTCATTTTTCTTAATTAATTGTAGCCTGGGTGTATCCAGGGTATGTACTGCCCTTTCTGATGGAAGGGGATTGGCAGCAAGCAGAGGCGCTGTGGGAGAGAACGGCAAGCTAAGCGCAGTCTCTCCGCTCGCTATAGTCAGGCCAGGACAATATTAAACTATAATACAAATGTATTAATATTTACAAAAATGGATAAAAATATACATATAAAAATAGGTACAGACACACACACACACACACACACACACACACACACACATGATAACAGTATATATATACTCATAGATAGATAGATAGATAACTATAAACCTTATTCTCTACAATGGGTCACCACCACTAGGGTTTCAGGTAAGCGACAGGTAAACACAAGTAAGTAAGAGCAAGGGGTCTTAGCAGATTCCCCAAGCAGGGTTATAGACACTACTAAACTACTAATACACAAATATAGAGGTTCACAAAATATAAGGTACAATATTACACAATATAATAAAATATCAAAATGAATACATATTTACATCTCTATAAATAAAATGCACAATTCTTATGTGATGCTATATCCCAAGGATCTATGCTACCTCAAAAGGGATCAGGCCCTGCATGGGTAAACAGCTGGCCTAAAACTGATAAGTATAGGGGAATACAGGAGGACAACAAGTAAGTACAGGTATGTGCAGGTAAGAATAGGGGAACAATCACTGAATGCAAATAGTTGGTACAGGGTCCAACAGATGCCCAGCAAAGATCTTATAACTATAAATTTACAAATATAATACTATACAAAATATGAGGCACAGCAATATCAGGTACCCATAACCCTTCAGTGCTTCCCCAGGCCCCAACAAGATCTCCTTGGAGCACCCTTTGACCTAGGGAAGCCTTCCTTTGTCTGGGCTTCCCCTTCGGCCTTACAGCCCAGGTAACTTCCCCTCCCCTGTGGGACTCCCTTTCTCTGGGCAACTCATGATTCCAAGAGTCCCAGGTGGGGGGTCTTTGCCCTCAAGCAATTTGCTCCTATCTGGCAAGAGCCTCCTGGGCCCTTGCCCACCCATGGCCCCATGCACCAATGCCTTAGCCTTTTGTCCAGGGTCAGAGTCTCAGGCTGCCTTATGCAACACCGGGGCTCAGTACCCGACATGGGGACTAGTTGTGCACTGCTTGTGCAAGATCCTGGCCACATGCCAGGAGTGATGGACCTGAGCCACCTTGAATGGATCCCAGGGTCTTGGTCCGCTGAGTGCCAGGAGTCAGAGGCCCGAGCTGCCTCACGCGGCTCCCAGGGTCTGGGCTCCGTGCACTGGCCTGTGCACCATCTGGAGCCAGTGCCGATCACCGAGTCTCTCTGGCAAAGGGAGTCTTTGGGGCTTCTTTGAGGCAACCAGAAATGCCCACTGGGCAGCTTTCCCCATCTCTTCTTAGCCCTGCTTACTTCTTTGTTCCTCAACACATCTGCCGCATGATGGGCACATTGCTCCTTTTATTCTCTCCAGGGGTTCTGCCCCGGAAGTCTATCAGACCTGAAAAGCATAGTTCATAATTAGGTCCAGGCTCTTGGGCAGGCTCCTCCTCATCCCTTCCCAATTGGTGGAAATGCTTCACCAGTCACATTGTGAGTTTTCAGTCCATCATCAGATTGGTGGAAATGCTTGACTAATCACATTGGAGATTCCTCCAGCCCGACACACTGGGCTTTGCTGGCGAGTCTGCCACATAAGAATAGCAAATAATAAGATTCACTGCAATACTTTAACACACACTACTAGAGATATTACATCTCTTATTTTCCAGCTGGTTTGGTCTTTTTGTAGATGTGGTTAAAATTATCAAATTGATCAATTATCAAAATCCTTTTAGAACAGGGGTCATGAGGAGTGGTCCGAAATAAGGCAACTTGGTCCAAAGGCTTGCAACCCAGCTGCTGCCAGTACCAGTCCAAGCCGCTTGCTGCCACCCAGCCCCTTCCTGCTCTGTTCTGTGGGCTGCTGTCCTGCTGTCAGGCCCCCTTACTGTAGCCATCCCCACTGCCATTCTTTACCCTGCCCCGCATTATTTGACTGCCACAAATGACAAATTTGGTGGTGAGAGAAGTGGTAAGAGGGTGTGACAGAGAGTAGGGAGGGCTGCGGTGGCAACCGGCTGTGCTGCAAAATACACAGAGCAGGCATTGAAAAGTGGGTATGCCAAAAAGGTATGCTTTTTAGGTTGGTGCTGGTGCCCCCATTGCCCACCCCCACTTATGCTATTGTGCTGCTCCTCACTGCCACTGTTGTCCTGTCCCCAGGGACCAAATGCAGTCACTTGGCAGGCCAGATCCAGCCCACAGGCTGTAGGGTGCCGATTTTTATTTTAGAGGACAGGAAAATCTGATTGATATAAAAATTTCCTTTGAGCCTCATACATCAGTTGTGAGGACCATGTGATAACTTTTATGCATGCCCACATTTGTAGAAGGTATAATTATTCCTTTCAAATAAAAAGAGCAAACTGAAGGTAATTATTTGTATTCAGTAATGCTTTGCATGCGTTTCATACGCATCGTTAGTTAAAGTGGGAGATGCAACAATTAATTTACTTACAGCCTACCACCAATAATAGCAGTAAGTATTAAGAAAAATATTTGCTTAAACCCACGCTTTATTTTTTTATTCATTGACCTGTAAACATTTGCTGCTGATAAAGTTTCAGAATATTGCTTAATTATGACCTGCATTGTCAACCAGTAACTAATAATTAGTAACTTACATTAAAAGAAATTAAACATTAATATAATATTCAACTAGTATAAATAAAAGCACAAATAAACCATACGATTTCTGGAAAACACTCATTATAGTAAGATATTAGCTCTATTTTCATCACTGGGTATGGAAAAACAAGCTCTATGAAGTGTTACTAGTAAATGGAAGTGAGATTCATCCAAACCACACAAAAAAAAGCTCATGGTTACATGGAGGTGGGGGGACTGTTTGTTTGTTTGGGGGGGCATTTTGCAACATTTGTAGCTATTATGTATAAATAGAGAAAACCAGAACACAATCCCACAAACATGATTTTATGAGAAAACCACTTATGTTAATAAAAGAAACCAGAATACAAGCCTATAAATGTAATTTTGTGAGAACACCTCTTGGGGTTATCACCACTCTTCTAAATAAGCTATTTTTGAGTCCAGGTGTTATCAATTTACTGGGAGATCTTTTCAAAGCTCTTTTCCCATTGAAGTATCTGCAATTTAATGCCAATATGCAAGTGCAATTTAAAAAGATCGCCTTTAGGTGTGCCTGAAAATGGAATAACCCAATAAAAAAGTTTTACTATTTCCTTTACAGGTTGTTTCAAAGCACATGACAGAGGAGGCTTTGTTGTTATTACTTACATTTTGTACTACAAAAGCATCCGAGGGCCCCAGAAAAGATCTGGATAAAACTGTTTTTCTTATCCCAGAAAAACTTCAACCTGAATTGAATGCATACAAATAAGTTTTATTATTGAGGCATAGAGAGATTGAGTGACTTGTCTGAGGTCACATAGAAGGAGTCAATAAATGAATTCAGGTCTCCTAAATGCTAGTCCAATATTAGACCTATTCACCCATTCTTCCTTACTTGGTCGAATGTTTCTATTTTCAATATATTTTTCTTCTGGACTCTGTGCAAATGGGTACTGTCAAATTTTGCATCCAATGCAAAAAGGTATGCTTTTGCACTTTCGAATGTCAACTGGAATGCCAGCAGTTTTTTGTATTTTGCTCCCAAAGCTATTTCATTTACTTGAGCTATGCATTTGACACCATGTTCTGGGATCCTGTTTTGCATTAGTGACCCGCTTAAGGGTGCCTGGAAAAAAAACACAATTTAACTGATGTGATATTCTTAACAGTTAGCCCAGGGTCTAACAATTCTAACAAAGTCATAGTATTCTTAAGATTCTCAATTCTGGTGAGGGCAGGCTGGGTATTCTACATGTATTCATCAAAAAAGCCTATTAATTTCAATGGGACTACTCATATATGATTTGCTTACCCAATAAATACTTTAGTATCATTTCCTAATTTTTCCAAAGTTCTTCAAATTCATGTATGAGTTTTAACTGCATGGATCTGAGCAAAAGGTGCTCAGAACCTTCCAAGATCAAACCTAAGACAAACTACTAAGATGTGTAAATGGTGGAGGCAGAAAAAGAAAAAATGGTTCTTTTCCCTAAAGTAATTCTGATATTCTTGAGATCATGTAGTTACTGTGGATCTTGCATGTGTACCTCACATGCATAGTATCATATTTTGTCTGTCAGACTCATTTATATGTTTTGTGTCTCTTTATGGTCACACCACAAAGTCTGAGCCTTCTCTCAGTTCCCCTTGGAATTTAAAACCCATGTGGACTCTGACAGGAAGAAAACAGGAATTGAGGGTCAATTCTGGCATCCACACTGATGACACTTTGAAGAAATACAGCTATTGTGTGTTAAGTAACCATCCTCCACCTCCTAAATTATATATCAGCATGGATCCCACCGTAGGGGACTGACAGTATCCTCCCCCTGGATAATGGAAATGCAGTTTCAGCTGCATCAATTCGCTACTGAAGTACCACTCTCCAGAACTTGGCATCTGAGCTGGGTGCAATAATGTTAACAAAGGCTGGCAGGTTGCTCCATATAGCTACTTTACAGATTTGAGACTAGCATATTTTTTGTAGGAAGGTAGAAGCTGCAAGTGTCCTGATGCAGAGTGCTTTTATGTTTGGAGGGAAAGACTTGCCAAGTTCATCATAACATCTGGAAATAAATTCCATAATCCAATAATCTCTGCTACAAAATATAGCCACAAAATGGCTTAGTTCTATTGCAGGGGAGTATAGGAGAAAGCTCTGGAAACAGCAAGTATGGAGGTCCTTTTCCTCCAGGTTGGGTGCAGTTCATGAATTGATTCTGTAGAACCCCGAGGCCAGTTTGGGGATGGTTTGGAGTGTGGTTTCATCCTCACCTTTTCTCTATGGAAGGATGGAGGATCTTGCACTTCAAGAGGGATGTGGATAACCTGGAAAGGGTTCAGAGGAGGGCTACTCGTATGGTTGAGGGCCTGCGGGTAAGATCCTATGAAATCAGACTGAGGGACCTGAATCTCTTCAGCCTCCACAAGAGAAGGCTGAGAGCTGATCTGGTGGCTGTCTACAAACTCATCAGCGGGGGGGTCAGCAGGGCATAGAGTATACTCTGTTTATCAGGGTGACCCTCAGGGTTACTAGAAACAATGGCCATAAACTGAAGGAGAATAGATTTAGATTGGATATCAGGAAGAAATTCTTTACAGTGAGGGCTGCCAAAAGATGGAATGGGCTACCTAGGGAGGTGGTGCTTTCCCCTACCTTGGCAGTGGTCAAAGGAGATTAGACAAGCACCTGGCTAGGGTTACTTGACCCCAGCGCTGTTTCCTGTCCAGAACAGGGGGTCAGACTCGATGATCTAGGGTCCCTTCTGACCCTAGAAATCTATGAAATCTATGATGTACATGATGTTCCAATTATAGGAACTTAGATAATAAGGTGGCATCCTGAGTACTCAGATAGCTTTGAAAAAGGAGCCTTCATGAGCTTTAGAAAGATGATAATCAGGTCCCACAAGGGAACCAAGTTTTTTACTAGAGCCAGGTGTGAAGCATGCCCTTACAGAATTTTGCTTCTAGGGATCGTGAGGAGACTGAATGCAACTGTAAAGGAACATGATACATTGATATAGAAGAAATAGTGTTTAAAGGAGATAAAAGCTAATGTCCCGTGTTTCAGGGGCAGGATAAAACGAGTTCTTTGGTACGAAATCCTTCACCTAGTCAACATTATTTTGAATGGCTCACATGGAGAGTATTTCCAATTTGAAGGGGTACATTCTCCTGATGTAAAGTTTCCTGATCATCACAAGTAGTTTCTGTCATTGTTGCTCAACCAGCCAAACAAGTTGCTGGATGATACTATCAAGACCTGTTATTGTTACTCTAAACTTGATGCAGAGATATTGTATCTGGACAAATTGGAAGGTGTTTAGGAGACTGTTGGAACATCTGCATGAGATCAGCTAGCCAAGACCTGTTTTAGTGTGGGGCTATTAAAATGGTCAAAACCTTATCTGATCTATGATATTTTCTTGGGAATCAAGGAAAATAGTTGAAAAGCATACAGAAGTACTTGAAATCAATGAAGGAAACAGGCACTTGAACTGAAATTTCCTCTGGATCAAAAATTCTGACATCTGGCATTCTCCCTAAAATCAGTCTTGAGTTGAGTTCCGTAGTGACTATTCATGGTGGTTTACCATATTTCTGCTTAGGAAGTCCACTAGCACATTGCAGGTCCCCAGAAGGTATAAAACTAATGGGTCACCCCATGGCAAAGATCACATCATTGCCAGAAAGTAACAGTTGCAAGATAAAGAGCATTAATTTGTGTTGTGAATCACCAGTGGGTTTTCCTTTGGGATTTGCACTGTGAAATTCTGCAAAATAGGCAGGAATACTATTCAAACACATCTTACGTTTCTTAGATCCAGAAACATCTTCAAATGCCACATACATTTTGACACTGGAATTGCAGTGTTTTACTCCCTCATTAATGTGGAAAGTAATCGTAATAATCAGCTATTATCAGTCTGGTGCAACTTTCCTGAGATGACCAAAGTTTCATTCTCCAGGGTATCAGCATCTTGAGGAACAAATCCTTTTGTTGTCATTTGTTATTATTAATACTAATGCTGAGAATACTGTATCATCCAGCAACAGTGAAAAAGGAGGTAAATAGAGCTTCTTGTACCCCTGGACACTGTTGTTTGGCAGTCTAGTATTGGTGGTCAAGTCAGAGAAACTACAGGAGAGCTGGACATCCCTTTTTCTCTTTGATGATGGAGAATGTGCTCATGAAGATAGCACCTAGTACCCTCAGTTGGGCATTAGAAGCATCTTGTATCACAGACTCCTACTGGATTGATACAAATCTTGGGGTTCGGACTCTGTATCGATCATAGTTTTCTTGGAAACCTCACCATGGACAGTTTCTTGCTAGAAGACAGGGAAAAGGCATGCCTCTGTGATGATGGAGATTGTTTTGAGGCAATTGTTGAAACACAAACCCCTTTTAGAGTCTTTGGCGCTCAAGGATTTCCCATGATCACCATATGACATGATGGATGTCATTCAGCTGGTCAGGAATGAATCTCTATCTTTTTAATGTCAGATTTCTTGACGTTATCCTTAAATCAATTTATCACTTTCATAGATTGAAGTGAGTTACAAATTAGTGTGTTACAGTGACCATGACAGCATTTTAACGAGAACATTTTGAAAACTATGAAATCGCATTACTTTGGATCACTTAAAATACAAATTTAAATTGCTATTAACATAAATACTTAAAATTACATCTGAAAGTAATTACTCAATGGCTTTCTACACCAAAAATAGCTGGGTACACTCAGAATTGCTGGGAACCCTGTAACCTTTCAGAGAAGGCTGTCCCCACAACAAATATGTTTATTAATGTCATGTTTAATTTAATTAAAACAATACCTGCATCAATATGCAAATAAGTTGAATGGACACAGGTAGATAAGGTGCTTTTTTAGGTAAATGTGATCTTCTTTTAGACCAACTAAATAGTTGAGAAAATCATTCTTTGCAAACTTTTGGTTACAAATAGCCTTCTTCAGGCAGAGGGAGGTGGGGTGTTTTAAAAACAGCAGTATTTATTAATATGATTAAAATTTTGAATACACAAAAGTTAAGGATCCTGTTTTCACCTGATGCCTTCCTTAATAGCACTTTTTTTCTGTAGACTGATTTTAAATGTATGTAAAGTGATTATAAGGAATGGATGGGATTTCTACTCCTTGAAAAAATGAGGCTTTAATGTTTTATAGCTTCTTTGCTTTGTGAATAGGTGATTGACTCATTAAAAGTATCCAATAAATGCTGTACAGTAGTTTGTGGGGGTTTTGGTAGGAAGGGATAAAATAATATTGAACTCCTTGTGCTTGTTAAGTATATTGTTTTCCTAGGACAATTCCAAATGGAGATCAGCGGTACCTTTTCTGAGTGCATTAACCCAAACCAAAATTATGTTGGTCAGATAGGAGCCAGAACTTCTGGACCTACACCAAGAGTTTAATATAAACTGCCCCAGAGCAAGTGGCAACAAAGTATTGGAAGTCCAGTTTCAGACAGTGAGGACATTAAGGCTAGGTACAGACATTCAAAAAGCCTGAGGCAGAATCAATCTAAGTTGCACGACTTTCTGTAAGTGGCATAGTTTAGTGAACAGAACACACATTCGCCCTTTGATGGGGTGGGGGAGGTGGGCAAATCTTAGACTTGGTTTTGCCATTTTTATCCAGTCTGTGTATGTTGAATTTCTGATCTGTTACGGGTATAAACCATTTTGTGTGCCGAACTTGTTCTGTTATGTGTACAGACTAGTTTCAGATCACTTATACTATCAAAAGTGTAATGACCAGGGATCCTGGTTAGCTCTCATAAAAAAAATTGCAAATGCTCTGATAAAAAGCCCAGAATTCATGATGAAAACAAAAGGCCGCTCACTCCCTCTCCACAACTCCCTCAGCTCAACTGGTGCCCCAAACTCCCACCCACAGCTCTCTGCCAACACAGCCCTGCTGGAGGGGGCCCCCATCTGCCAGGGCTATGGGGCCAAGGACTCAGGTACGCAGCCCCCTGCCCCTGGCAGGAGGCAGCAGCTGCTGCAAGAGTGAAGCATGGAGCTCGGCTCCCCCACTGCTGTCTGCTGCCAGCTCGGGTGAGTGGGGCAGTTCCCTGCCACTGCACATACTCCTGAGGAGCCAGGTGGACCCATGCCCCACAGATCTATGTGCAGGATGGCTTCTGCATGCTCCCACCCTGCTGCCCTCCTCTGGAGCCTCTGCAGCCCCCAGTGCAGCGGGGCAGATTGGGGCTGTGTGGGGATTGCCTTGCCGCTGTGAGCTCTGTGCGGCCCAAGCGATGTGTACCTCGCAAGCGCAGCAGCAGTGAGGGGCACAAGCCCATGAAGCTGCCCCCACACGCGCAGGAAGACTCCTCACCAGGGCAGCATGGAGCTTGCAGTGGCAAGGAGACCCCCACACAGTCCTGTTGTTCCCTGCAGTACTGGGTTGCACCTGCTGGACTGCAGAGACCCCAGGGGAGAGCAGCAGGGTGGGAAGCCTGCCCCACCCCAACCCTGCACATAGATTTGGGGAGGGAGGGTCCTCCCATCCCCCAAGAGTGCACGCAGTAGTGAGGAGCCAGCTCCCCACCACAACCCCCAGAGAAGCTGCTTGCGGCCCTGTCCCGCTCCCTGCAGGGGCCCTGAGGCCATGCATTGCAGCCCCGGGCCCCAAGTCCCATGCACTGTCCAGCTGGGCAGCAGCACCAGCCCAAGCCTTGCCCAACTCCATCTCTTCCTCCCTATGAGGGCCTCAATTCCTCCTCCATTTACCTGCGGGAGCTTCTTACCAGGCTGCCTTAGGCCCTCATTGATCTTGAAGCTAGATAAATAAAATATGCTTATATTCTCTAGGAATATGCTTTGTAACATTTTCAATAATTAGGTACAACAGAGAAAATAAGCAAAGGCAACATCCATACTCCCAATTGTTGCATCAACTACTGATGGGTACAAACCAATTTAATTTTCATGATACAGTTGGGGTACTGGAAGTGGGACAAAGTATTTGCAGTCTATGGACATTTGTTTGCAGTTATACTATCTGTAATCCATAAAAGCAGGGTTATTTTATCCTGAAAATCATCTAAATGTACACAAGTTACACTCCTTAATAAAAAATAGTTATTAGACAACAGCTATTTAAACTTTTGGCAAGTATTATATGGGACTTCTGTTTCCACTTCCAAATAAAGCAAAAAAGACACATTTCTGTTTATCATTGGGGGGAGGAATGAAATTGTATCTCTCATTCAATTAGAAAAGAATGGATAAGAGAATGAATCGTATAAGCCAGGGATAGAAAATATATTATTAGATCAATTCTCCTGTCTGTACAGAACTTTTTACAGAATGTTCTCTGGTGCTTTTTTCTAAACTGATTTTAAATTCCCTGAAATGATAGATATTTCTAAGTTTATCACTCCACTGACAGGACGGTTTATCATAAGACTCATAACAGGCTGCACAACTTATACACATGGAGATGTACTTCCTCAGGCATTAGACTAAGTGACATAAGACGACAGATCCTAACATCATTATTGGTAGTAGAGGCAAGAGATGATGAAAATCACCTGCTCCATCAACTGTTAACTGAAGATTTAAACAGATGGAGGCTTGAGGTGTAAAAGTCAAAAACTGTTTGTTCACAAAACCCACAAGCTTGAAGAAATGGGGGACCTAAACTAGTCATGGGGGACCTAAACTACCCAGACATGTGCTGGGAGATGCAGACAGCGAAGTCCCACCATTCACGCAGGTTCCTATCCTGTGTACAGGACCTCCATCTGACGCAGGAGGTACATGGTCCCACTAGGGGGAATGCCTTACTGGACCTGGTATTGGCAACAGGGGACGACATGGTAGGAGACCTACAGATCGGTGGTCACCTGGGGGACAGTGATCACCAAATAATAGAATTCATCATAAGACGTTGAGTGGGTAAGGTAACTAGTAGGGTGAAAGTGCTAGACTTTAGGAAAGCTGATTTCAATGAACTCAGGCGCTTAGTCAAGGACGCACTGCAGAGTAAGAGTTTTAAAGAGATGAAAGCCCAGGAAGGGTGGCTGTGCCTTAAGGAAATGATCCTTCGGGTACAGAGGGAGACGATCCCGACGCGCGGAAAAAGGGGGAAAGGGGCCAAGAGGCTTCCTTGGCTGACCAGAGAAATCCAGAGCAGCCTACGGGCAAAAAGGGGGGCATATAAAAAGTGGAAATGGGGAGATATTACCAAAGAGGAGTATACCTCCTCTGCTCACGCTTGTAGGGAGGCAGTTAGCCAGGCCAAAGCTACCATGGAGCTGAGGATGGAACCCCAAGTTAAGGATAACAAAAAATTGTTCTTTAGATATATAGGGAGTAAAAGGAAGGCCCCAGGGTGGAATAGGACCTCTACTAAATGGGCAGAAGCAATTGGTGATGGACAGGGGGGACAAGGCTGAACTCCTCAATGAGTTCTTTGCCTCAGTGTTTCTAAGCGAGGGGCAAGACAAGGCTCTCACTGGGATTGTAGAGAGGCAGCAGCAGGACACCAGGCTACCAAGCGTAGACCCTGAGATGGTGCAGAGGCACTTGGAGGAACTGGATGCATTTGTCGGCAGGCCCGGATGAGCTCCATCCAAGGGTACTGAAGGCACTGGCTGACGTCATTGCACAGCCACTGGCGGGAATATTTGAACACTCATGGTGCATGGGCCAGGTCCTGGAAGACTGGAAAAGTGCCAATGTGGTACCTATTTTCAAGAAGGGGAGGAAGGAGGACCCAGGCAACTATAGGCCAGTCAGTCTCACCTCCATCCTTGGCAAAGTCTTTGAAAAAATTATCAAGGCTCACATTTGCAAGAGCCCGACAGGAAAAATTATGCTGAGGGGAAACCAGCACGGGTTCGTAACAGGTAGATCATCCCTGATTAATCTAGTCTCTTTTTATGACCAGGTTACAAAACACCTGGACGCAGGAGTAGGGGTTGACATCGTTTACTTAGACTTCAGGAAGGCCTTCAATACGGTATCCCACACCATACTGGTGAACAAGTTAAGAGGCTATGACTTGGATGACTACACAGTCCGGTGGGTGGCGAACTGGCTACAGGGTCGTACCCAGAAAGTCGTAGTGGATGGGTCGGTATCGACCTGGAAGGGTGTGGGCAGTGGAGTCCTGCAGGGCTCAGTCCTTGGACCGATACTCTTCAATGTCTTTATCAGCGACTTGGACGAGGGAGTGAAGTGTACTCTGTCCAAGTTTGACGCAGATGACACAAAATTGTGGGGAGAAGTGGACACACTGGAGGGCAGGGAACAACTACAAGCAGACCTGGACAGGTTGGACATATGGGAAGAAAACAACAGAATGCAATTCAACAAGGAGAAATGCAAAGTGCTGCACCTAGGGAGGAAAAATGTCCAGCACACCTACTGCCTAGGAAATGACCTGCTTGGTGGCACGGAAGCGGAAAGGGATCTTGGAGTCCTAGTGGACTCCAAGATGAACATGAGTCGTCAGTGTGACGAAGTCATCAAAAAAGCTATTGGCACTTTATCGTGCATCAGCAGATGCATGATGAACAGAACCAAGGAGGTGATAATTCCCCTCTTTCGGGCGCTGGTCAGACCGCAGTTGGAATACTGCGTGCAATTTTGGGCGCTGCACTTCAAGAGGGATGTGGATAACCTGGAGAGGGTCCAGAGAAGGGCCACTCATATGGTTAAGGGCTTGCAGGCCAAGGCCTATGAGGAGAGACTAGGGCACCTGGACCTCTTCAGCCTCCACAAGAGAAGGTTGAGAGGTGACCTTGTGAACCTAAGTTCATCATGGGGGCACAGAAGGGATCTGGTGAGGTTTTACTCACCAAGGTGCCCCTGGGGGTTACAAGAAATAATGGCCACAAGCTAGCAGAGAGCAGATTTAGACTAGACATTAGGAAGAACTTCTTCACAGTTCGAGTGGCCAAAGTCTGGAATGGGCTCCCAAGGGAGGTGGTGCTCTTCCCTACCCTGGGGGTCTTCAAGAGGAGGTTAGATGAGCATCTAGCTGGGGTCATCTAAACCCAGCACTCTTTCCAGCCTATGAAGGGGGTCGGACTCGATGAACTATTGAGGTCCCTTCCGACCCTAACATCTATGAATCTATGAAATGGAGGATGCCAAAGCAAATCAAACCTATGGGCAACAACCGAGTGGGCTAGCCACTGAGAAAGGTCCAACCTATTCCTAGTGTTTTATACCAGGGGTGGGCAATATGGCCCGCAGGCTATATCCAGCCTGCCAGGCTACTGTATCCAGCCCGTGGGGACCCTAAATATTTAGAAAATTTATATTCATTTACTCCTGGCTGCCTGTCAGAGATGACAGCAGCAAGGGGCAGAAGGACCCAGAGGAAGCCAGCAGGACTCAGCAGCAAGGCCAGCCTGGCCCCACCCCATCCCCATCCCCCTACCTGCTAACCGGAAGCCTCTGCCTAATGCAGCTTTCACTGCTTCATTGTACGGCAGCCAGCCGCTTCAGCACCACATGGCTTCTGGCTGCATTACTGGACTGCAGCACCCCAGGGCCAGGAGTGGGAGGGTATGTGTGCATGTGCATGTGTCCCTGCAGTGGGGGAGGGGGAAGGACAGAGAGAGCACTGAGGGAGGGAGAGAGAGAGAAAGAGTGTGCATGCACCATGAGGGAGGGAGGAAGCAACTGTCTGTGTGTGTGTGTGTGTGTGAGTGAGTGTGTGTATGCATGTGCATGTGTGTGTGCGTGCGTGCAGTGACAAAGGGAGGGAGAGACACTGTGTGTGGGCATGTGCAATGAGGGAGGGTGTGTGTGTACAATGAAGGAAGGAGAAAGTGTGTGTGTGTGTGCAGTGAGGGGAGGACAGATTGTGTGTCTGTGTGCATGTAGGAGGGAGGGAGGGAGGGAAGGAGAGTGTATGTTTGTTCATAGGGTGACCCATCATACACATGCATCCACACCCCCTTTGCACTGTCACACACACAGACCCCCATATTCCCTGGCGCACCCCAGACACCCTCCCCTCCGCACGGCTCCCCTACAAACCCCATACCCACTCACACCCCACATATCCACACATACCCACCCACGTTCCCGCACCCCACTCCCACGCTCACCCCCCACACCAACAACCCCCCAACATATAGCCACCACCCCATGCCCTCCACCCCCCATAATATACAGGAGTCAGACTTCATTTTAAACTATTGTGCAACCACCTCTATGTACACTACACAAACACATGTAAATCAGGACAAATTTTTTTTAAATCAAATTAATGAATGTTATAGATGTTTGATTTTTAGAATATAATTTGGTATATTTGTGGTTCTGAGATGGCAAAACCCCTTACTGAAAGGAGTACTTCCAGGGGAAATGGGAGGAACTTCCGGCGGCAAAGGTCAAGTAATAGGCGACATGTAGGGGGAGGACAGGGGGACACGTATCTCCCCTGAGATTGGCTGCCATTAAAGCCACCACCAGCTTCTGCAGGTGGTTGTGACCCCACCTCATCGCCAACAGCAGCCCACCGCTCACCACCCACTGCCAACACCACTGTGGTCGTTGGTGGGCGGTCCCCGCTTGCCGCCACTACGCTCCCGCCAATGACACCACCGCTACCTGCAGGTGGTCTCCATGCCCCCCCCCCCCCAGCCTCTGGAGGCTGGAGTCATTTGTTGGTCAGGGGTTAGGGGTCAGGACTTCCAGTCACAAGATGGTGACCAGGGGGCGGGGGCACCTGTAAAGGGGTGGGGCTACCAACGCAGCCCTCTACAGCTTCCCAAAACTTGGTAAGCGGCCCTCTGCCCAAAATAATTGCCCACCCCTGTTTTATACCAACACCAAACTAGTCCCCTATTGGGCACAACCTTGGCAGAGAAGTGTGGGTCAAGCTGAACAAACTGAGACATGGAATAGATGCTTCAAAACAACATGAATATGTTGGACGAGTATATGGTAGAATGGGTAGGAAACTCGCTCAGGGGCCGCACTCAGAGGATGGTGGTGGATGGGTCAGTGTCAACCTGGAAAGATGTGTGCAGTGGAGTCCCTCAGGGCTCAGTTCTGGGGCCAGTGCTGTTCAACATCTTCATCAGTGATCTGGATGAAGGGGTGGGAAGCACCCTGTCCAAATTCATGGATGACACTAAAAATATGGGGTGAAGTTAACATCCTGGAGAGGAGGAACCAGATCCAGGCTGACCTCAACAGGTTGGGTAAGTAGGCAAAGAACAACAGGATGCAATTCAATAAGGACAAGTGCAAGGTGCTGCATCTAAGAAGGAAAAACTGTCATCATACCTATAGGCTGTGGGGCAACCTTCTCAGCACCACTGGGGCAGAAAGAGATCTTGGAGTCACTGTTGACTCCAGGATGAACATGAGTCATCAATGTGATGAAGTACTCAGCAGAGCCAATCGCACCTTGTGCATCTGTAGGTGCTTTACAAATAGGTCCAGGGAGGTGATTTTCCCTCTCTATGCGGCACTGGTTAGGCCGCAGCTAGAGTACTGTGTCCAGTTCTGGATGCCGCAGTTCAAGCGGGATGCGGACAACCTGGAGAGGGTCCAAAGAAGAGCCACTCATCTGATTGGAGGCCTGAAGAGAAGCCCCTACGAGGAAAGGCTAAGGGACCTGAACCTTTTCAGCCTCTCCAAGAGAAGGTTGGGAGGGGACCTTGTGGCGGCGTACAAATTCATAAGGTGGGGGGCAACACAAACTAGGCGATGATCTGTTTACCAGGGCACCCCCTGGAATAACAAGGAACAATGGCCATAAGCTATTGGAGAGAAGTTTTTTGACTGGACATTAGAAAAAAGTTCTTTACGGTCAGGGTTACCAGGATCTGGAACCGAAGGCAAGGGAGGTGGTACTTGCCCCATCCTTGGGGGCGTTCAAGAGGAGACTGGACAGGCACCTGGCTGGGATCACATGATCCCAAGTTTGGTGACCCTTTTCTTGCCTGCCAGGGGCAGAGGGTCAGACTAGATGGCCCACTGAGGTTCCTTCCAACCCTGGAATCTATGAAACACTTCACAAGATTAACATCTTGGATAGCCCCCTTTGTGAATGCGGTGTCCAACAAACAGCACAACACTTAATCGAAAGCTGCAATCTTTACAAGTGCCCAGACAGGGTAGATGGAATCTGCATATTGAATGATAATACCAGACACTGGCTCATAGACTTAGAAATTAATATCCAATGCTATAAAGAAAGATTACACAGATTATTTCCAAGATATAATTGTTCTTATGTTCACTTAAAACTCTTACACCTCTCTATAGTAGTGCCATATGCACTGGACCCAGCTTGGAGTTAGCTTCTTGACCAAGCTTCTGTAACACTTTATAAGGGCCTTATTGGACCTGAAGAGGACAAATGTTAAATCTGAATGGCCTAGTCTGCATGTAACGCCCTTGCAATTAGGTTAATGACTCCTAAAACCACCATTGAGAAGTTAGCACCACAAAGACCTGGTCCCCATGTCTGTGTTTTCAGTAGTGGTACTGGCGTCAGACCAACAGCCCCAATGTCAAAGCTGATATCTGAAGTGTCTGAAGCCGATTGCCAAAAAGGAGCTGTTCTAAGCACCAAGGCAAGAGCTTAAGAAGGTGTTCTGCACAAAAGGCATAGCGACTCATTACAAGTTAAATCCTTCAAACCTCCGTGGTCTTGAGATAGGGAGCACACAGAGATGCACAGTTGTTATTTTCCCCTTGCACCAGCACCAGTTCATCAAGGCATTCCTATCTTCAGCACCTGTGGCTTGGGAGAAGAATAGGTTCAGGCTGAATGCAATGAACATAATATAGCAAGCATTTTGCTTGATCATTAATCAAGCATCTTCTACAATAACCCCCTTTTAGCAAGTTGCAATAGTATTTTTTCAGTGTATTAGTGTGCTCTTTTTGGGAACAAGAAAACTAAGAGGAGAACAAACTTCTTTAGAGAAATTGAATGGATGAGGCTTATTTTGAACATAGCCAATGAGTTTCAGAGGTTTCTGCAACAAATTCTATGTGGATGCCAGCGGAAAGTGCAGCTCCAGAACCAGCCGTTCTAAGCCAGAGTGAAGCTCCTTTCATTTTCCTAGGTGAGAGAGAAAAAAAAACTCTTCTAATCTCTTTGGGTGCCTGTACACAAGTGCAGAGGCTGTTCTGACACACTGTAATTAGTGTGTTGGAGCAGACTTACTTAATCAAGTCTGCTGGAGCAATGATTGCACTCCAGCCAGCCTCTGCATGTCATGTAGCAGTCTCTGCAGTTCAAAGTGACAGAGGCGCTTTATCTAAAGCTTGCCGAATGAGCTTTAGATAAAACGCTCTTGCTGCCATTTTGAAGCATGGGGATGTTGATACATGAGATGCTCTGGGTGCTTTAATTAAAGCACACCCACACCTGGAACACATGTATAAACACCCTCCAATTTTAGAGGGAAAATTGGAATTAGGCACAAAACTTCTTTTCCTTTTTTTTGGCCACATTTATTTATTGATCAGCTTTTATTAAACCTTTGAGGGTTTTGATTTTGAAAGAGCATTTAGTCTTTGAACTTTCTATGGCTTGTATATAATGTAGTTAGAAGCAGGCAACTTATTTGTATTACAATTAAAGGTAACACAAGTCCCCACAATACTTTACTGAAAGGTCCTAAAAACCTTTGGAAAGTTTAGAACAGGCTTTGCAGGTTTTAAAAGCTTTGGTAAAGCAAACTGCTTTAGAATTAAAAACTGTTACATAGTTTCATTGTGTTTCCCTGCACACCCATTAAAGTAGAGGAAAAAAAACCCTTAATTTCATCATGGAGTAACATTAATAACTCCAGTTAAAGGCTGCAGTTGAATTTTCAAGGTTGACCATGGCATTCCCATACCTCTTCATCTCCCAGATCACTAAGAGTTCATTAGTATAAAAAAAATGATGTTTTTGCACCATTCTAAACATTCTCCCTCTCCCCCTCACCCTACACAGTGCTCTTTCAGAAGCAAGGGCCGGGCACTAAACTTACTTCTCTATCTTCTAAACTGAGATTTATTGCAGGGTGACAAAATATGGCTGTAGAACATGAAGTATCACAAAGCTTTTTATGGATGGTCAGTACAGGAATCCTAAGCTGCTATTTGAAAAGAAATGCTGAAGCCTCTGAGAAGTGAAACCTGTGAAGTTTCTGTGGGAAAGACTGTCCCCTCCACCCAAATAACAGAGATGACAAATAGCCAGCATTCCCTCTAAGCTGTGTAGTGTGCACGGCCGCACAAGCACACCTGGCAGCGCAGCATGAGCATATATGCATGGCCGTGCAGCTTAGAGGGAATGCTGCAAAAAGCTAATGCGAGGTTAACTGTATGCATGTCATAATTGGTCTCATTGATTGCTTACGTGGATTTATTTTTTTTAAACAATAATCACAGTAAATTGCCCCCTATGTCCTTGTCTGAAGCCCTAGATCTCATTTTTCTACCAGTCACAGCCTTGTTTTATTTGGGCTATTTTATAGGTCACAGAGCACAGATACTACTTTATTTCTCCTACGTCAGTCTTCACTCTGGATTAGAATGAAGCAGATACTATTTCAGCTTTCTGCATAAGTGCAGTAGGTGGCAACAGACTCCTCTTCACTCATGGAGCAGAATCCATACAGGTGCCTCTCTTCACCATGGGGAAAGGCAGAATTACTACATCAACATGTGGAGATTGTACACATAGTGGTAGCCTTTACCGGTAGCAATGCAGTTTTGTTAAGACAGAAAGAAGGAAAGGGAAACCAAAATAGAGAATCATAAAATCTCTGGCTTCTCTTGAGCACCATCCTAACAAAGTTTTGGATCACAAGCAAAGACCAGCAACAGTGTATCAGCACCAGCTTTCACAGCATTTTCCAAATCTTCTTTGAAGAAATTCCCAAATAATGGACATACAACATGTATGAAATCAGAGGAACTTAAAGCCCAAGAGAAATATGCTTGCAGACAATTATATAAAACCTTTTTTTTCATAATTTTAACATGCTGTCTTCATCTTCCAATCATTTATTTTCCTAGACAGATTTTAATGCATTTCTTAATTAGGAAGTGAACTAAAAATTAGTAAGTATAATCACAGTGCTATAGTATTTTCAATATTGTCTATTTAAAAAAAAAGAGTGATTAAAATAAATATAAAAATCAACAAATACTGAACCCACAGCTCTCCTGAAACAAAGAAATGATAATAAACATAAAGAAGGGTTGTAGCCATGATGGTCCAGGTAATATCCAAGCAAAGATTATTTATTTATAGCTTTTACTTGACCAACTGTATACTTGGGACAGCTGTGGGACAAGTTTTTGGGCATCAAGGTGACCCAAAGAACAGCACTTGATGGCAAAAAGCTTGTCTAACAACTTCCCCAATGACACAGTCCAATAAAATATAATCACAAAAAAAAATCCTTGCCTAATAAGCATAAAGGATTAATAAAGAAAAATTAGAAAGTTGTGAAAATATACATATGTATATGCATATGTAAGAGGAGGGAAGCAATTAAGAATAAACAAGATCTCTATATTAGTGGAGGAACCATCTGAGGCTACACTGAATAAATCCGTTCAGGTTATATTGTAGAAAGAGTCTTCTACAGCCAGGTAGGTGGATTAGAACAGTGTTTCTCAACCTGTGGGTCATGACCCAAAAGTGGGTCACAAGAATATATGATAGTATTGTGAACAAACTTTAAAAAATTGATTCTACTTTAAAGGAGAAAAATGTGGGAAACCATGGCTTTTCCCTTGCAGGCTATCAGTTCCAGCCTGCAAGGGGCTGCTTAAGCCCTACCCCACACATGGGGTGGGGGCTGGGGCAGCAGGTCAGGAGTGAGGGCCACTGAGTCTCAACTGGCCATCCATGTTTACAAATGAGTCCTGGTAAAAAAAAAAAGGTTGAGAACCACTGAATTAGAAGACCTGGATAAGGCTCTTTCAGAGTGCTAACTCACTTGGAACAATAGCATCACCATTGTCCTTATACACTTAAGTCTCTGTTATCTGACATCCCTGGGGTAAGGGGATTGTTGATTATGTAAAAACTCTGATTATTTGAAATAATCAAGCAGGGTTTTCAGAGAAGGGGGGGGGAGGGCGCGGCACCGGGCGGGGCGTGGAACAGCCGCATGTGGATTGGTGGCAGCTGCAGGGTTCAGCATGGAGCGGCATTCAGCACGACAGAGCAGCAGCAGCACAAGGCAGCACACGCGGAGTGGCAGCACAGTTGCTGCGGGTGAGCTTCTGAGCACACCCCCCCCCAGTGTGCAGCCAGTGGCAGGCGGGGGGAAGAGAGAGCAAAGGCCATATGTGGAGCGACAGCAGCACAGAGTGAGGTGTGGCACCAGCAGTGACAATGTGCGAGCTTTCCCCCACCCCCTCCCTGCATCTGGCCGGACAGAAATTCCAGTTAGTGAAGTATTCTGGTTATTTAAATGCCGGGTAACAAGGATTTTACTGTAGTATAAACACCTTAAGCCATTTTGAGCAGACCTGTCATTTTACTAACAAAGACAATAATTTCAGTATGAACAACAAGCTGATGGCTATTTTTCTCAGACAGAATATTTGGGCTGGAAGGGACTTCAGGAGTGTCAAGTTTCAGATCTATCTAGTCCAGTGGATCTCAAACTTTTTAGACTCAAGACACCCTTTACTAGCCTTGAAAATGCCAGCTCTTAAGTTTTCACTCCATTTTTGACTACAGAAAAAAAATAGAGGAATTCTTCTGTTGGAAGGTAGACCACAGCAGGTCAGCATATTTTAACTCTGTGGATTCTTATTTTAAGTCTCTGGTTTTAATTTTATGAATTTTCACACACCTAAACAATGCTAACACTGTGTGGTACCCCATGGCATCCTTCAAAGGGTATCAAGGCACCTCAAGGTGCCATGGTTGAGAATCACTGATCTAATTTGTTCTCCTACTCAAGGCAAGATTATCCCTAACAAAAATTACCCGAGTCAAGTGTCTGTTTAACCTGCTCTTAAATCTGCTTCCCAAGATTTGTGTCTGCCATTAAAAAAAATCTGGTATTTTCAAGTCTTTGATGAATTTTGTTTTTGAGGGGGAAAAAGTCTGTCAAAGTATAGGTTGAAAAAGTTAAAATTAACAGACTATTAAATAAATAATATTTGTAATGCCTCTTCAAAAAAACTGTGAACTTCATTACATCAAACTTGCAATGCTCCATTCAAGCAGCCAATACTTCCTATGCCAAAAGTTGTCACACTGTCCTATAATAAAGCTGCAAAACACAACCTGAAGAAAGTTTGCCAAAATAAAAATGGGAATATTTATTATCTTTTCTACTAAAGCAATGCAGATCTTTTGAGATTATACATTGGTCTTTGCAAATGTTTCCATAGCTTAATTCATACTTTTCAACTCTATAAAAAAAGAAAAAAAATCAGACAATGTTCATAAAAACCAAAAACACAAGGGAAGTCACTGAACAGACAGAGACTATTATAACTGTTAGTGGTGATGAGCAGAGAAAGCTCAACCGTTATTTTGAATTGCTGACACTCTCTGTATCATTATATATCCAAATCCTTACCATGGGACAAGATATTGAAAATATTTTGTTAAAAAAAAAATTAGAAGGTATGAATACATTATTTTGCACATTTTTAGGTCTATAACACTGGCAGTTCTATTTCCCAAGAAGCCATGAGAAATCAGATGCAACTGTCAAATAATGAAGTTTGATCAAGAGAATATAGACATTATTTAGTAGATACACATGCACATGATGCAAGGGAAGAAGTATTTATAGACCCATGAATACAGTACAAGACAAACTGTTACAACTGTCAAACGTGCGTTGGACATATCTGAAGTTTATGAAAAGCCTCGCAGTCTTATTTGTTGTCCTGAAAACAGTATAAGCACATTGTTTTATGTATTTTTCCAAAATTATCTTCACTTGGCCTCCTGAACTTTCTTGGCATTCTGTTTTTCTTTTGCCTAGAAGGCAAAGATGGAAACCAAATTAAAGTGCAGAAGAGTAACAATACATCCTATATTTTTCTGTAACTCAAAATAAGTTCACAAATCATACAATATAATATCCACTATACGTCATGCCAGAACTTTTAAAACAAGATTTGGATGCTTGAATGCCCTAATACTACTCAAAAGCAGATACAAGGCTTTAAAAAAAACCAATGTTGGAGCTTAAATTTATTGACCAAAAAGGACATTAAGTGACCCATTTACTTTTCAAGGAAAGATATAATCTTAGATATTTGTATTTCTGTTCTCATTTCACCAACTTAGACAATGTGCCTAACAGATTTTTTTATTGCTTTGGAATTTATCTTCTCATGTTGCTTATTGCCCATCTGAAAATCGTAATCCTTTGGGTAAACATTCATAAGTGGATCCATGCGTCATTGGAAACTTTTTGCAAAAGATGATTCTGAGGAACACAAGGAACCAAGAGCAGATTGGAAATGGTCTAAGATAAAATTGGGGACAGGAACTCCAGACTGACTGTAAATGGTGCATGAAAGGGTTTGCAGATGAAAGGGTGACGGCAGGCAATCAAAGGTGAGCTCTTTATGTTGTCATATTGTTATAGCCACACACCTGCCTAAAGCATCCAACAGCCACTCGGAAAGCAATCTGCATGACTTAGTTGTGCTCTTCCATCCTTTTAACTATAGAATGGCGGACAACAGATATCTGCTACAAGACTTTAGCAGGCTTGGTAACCCTTCACTTGCTATGAGGGCAATCCTGATCAACATTAGTATACCAGACTTCTCAGACTACTTCTAAAAAACAAAATTTTATTTCTAGACAATTTAAAATCCATTCTTATAAGCAGATTGTGGAAGATCTTACTATTGCAAGTTACTATTGTCTTGCACTGATACCAGTTCTAGGGTTACTATTTCCTCTGGTGAAAAAGATAAGAAACCTTTGGGAAGCAAGGAAGACTGCAATGTGGCTGCCAAAATTCTGATTTACCTGATAATAGTTATCTGGCAAAAATTAACAGTGAAGAGCAAGTTCAGTTGCTGGGACAGTATGGGAATTGGCTCGCATGGACTACTCCCCAGTAAACTCAAAAATACCATGGCAGCATATGACAGGAGATATGGCTAGGCTATCTTACATTAATTAGGTCAGTGGCAGTGAAATTGTGATGGGGCCTTATAAAAAGAGAACTGCCTGATCTTTCTATGGCATCACTTGTTAATGTCAGCCAAGAGGTCTCAAGTAAGAAAAGAACACATATCCTTCCTTTAGAAGGAATCATCCTAATGAGGGACTGATTCCTTCTAAAGGCAGTACCAGTACACAGGGTACTCTTAGAATCATGGTGGTTGCTAACGCAAGTCTAGATTTTCCCCATATCATATATATACTAGTATCATACTATGGTCCATGTTGGCTTTGGTGCCATGTCTTTACTCTAGGCCCCAATCTTGTGCTGTGCATCTGCTGAAAGCTGTGTCCATTGATGTTTCCTTCAATACTTGTTGGATTTTGATAATCATTTCATCTGGGTTTGAAGTACTTTCCCTGATTGCTCCAGGAAGAAGAGCCTAAATCCCAGAACTTGAGTTCTTCAAGAGAAGACTGACACACTATGCATCCATTAGCTATAAGACTCTCACCCAAGCAAGGTCATCTGCTATACTCATTTGGTATTGGATCAGGCAGCTGCAAGAAAAACAGAACCTGAAGCCCAAAGGTTTAGGGTTCAACATGGGGGGGGGGCGGCGGGCTGACGACGAACTGCCCTGTATAAAAGGTATGATAAAAAATAGCCCACGTTGTTGAATGGGTATAACAAGTTTCCTCTAAAGGACGTAACGCAGGAAACTGGTATGCTCTACAGTTCTGTAAAGTTTAACCCAACAGTAAAGAATAGCAAGCTGGACATTGTCTCATTTTACCATACTATGGGTTCCTACATGCTAACCCATAATGTAATAAGAATCCCAATCAGGCCACTGCTTTAGCGGTTTTATATTCCTCCCAGGGTGACAATGGCCATGTTACATACTTTGCTTGAACATGCTTCAATTTAAACCTCAACAATGAATTAGGGTCAATAGCTGGGTCAACAGCTGGAAGTAGGAAAAAACAATGAACTGGCAGATGTAGAAGCAGGAAACAGCAAATGAAAGGAGCAGAAATCTACTGCATGCTGTACTGTATAAATTCTTCTGTGTATGCATTGCCACCTAGTGTTCTCAGCTAGACCTAACAACTGGGCATAGCAATCTGAATCCGATTTTCAGATCTGCTAAATCAAAGTTATAAGCCTTGAATACATAACTTTTAGAATGTTGGGAATGTAAAAGTCCTACTCAAACTTCATCAGACACTTCTGACAGCACATAACAGGGCTGCCAATACACATTATTGATATAAGAAATTTTAAGTACTTTTCAGGAAAAAATGGATTATGTGTCAGAGTTAGTCATATGACAAATTTAGCCTTTCCTATTCTTTTCCCTCAGACTTGACACATTAATGTCTCAGGATTAATGTGCATGGCTAAGACATTCTGGCAGAAGATGCCTGGGGCCTCAGTACATTAGTGTCTACCTCCTATATGTGTAATTACAACTAGAGGTAAAGAAATTCCATAATTAGCCAGCAATTTAACTGTATGTAGCATTTTAAGCAAATAAAAATGCCTTTTGCTTGCGATTCTAATTTAATTTATCTAATTTAAAAATGTAGCTATATGTCTATTCAAACAGCAAGTATAAGAAACTATGCATGCAGAATTATTTCTTAAAAAGAATTATGAAAACCCTCACCTTTTCTACTAGTGGTATTAACTGTTGGTGTTCTGCTAAAGTCTTTAACAATTCCATGATGAAAGGCAAGTAATTATGTTTTCTTCTAATATTTTCAATCTGAAAATTAAAATTTCAGACATTAATGGAAATGCTGTGTTGCAAAACCTGCTAGGTAGAAAAGGTTTAAATGAAGAAATCCAAAAAAAGTGACTGTATTCTATGCAGAACCATTACAAAAGTTTTCTATTCAAATGTCACCTTTGACGGTACACCTCATTATTTAAAACAAATAATCATCATTATCCTCCATTTTGTACTTCACAAAGATTAAAGATTTAAAAACAAAAGCAAAGTTGTTACTTAATTTATCCTTTAGTTTTCCAAGTATTCCCTGGAGAAAGAGAGTATCCTGTAGATGGCAAGAAAGACTGGAACTGGCTAAAACTCTTCTAAATTCTCCAGCTCTAATGTGAAAACCACACATCATACTGACTTTTTATTATGATCCTTCTAACAGTAATCTGAGAAGAAAAAAACTCCACATACCTTGTATCTTTTTAATTTTTGGTTCTCTTCATCAATTAGCATCTGGTATTTTGCAACTTCTGACTGAATAGAACTCAGCATATTACTACTCTGGTCTGTATCCATGGGCTCCTCCTTCAACAAAAAGGTCAAATATGCCACAGATGAGGTTAGGATTTTTTAGACTCTCCTGAAGTTTCTGGCTTGATTCACGGCTGTACAACTTCTGAGTGACCGGGGGGCCAAATACTGTGCTGGCCCTCTTCCTCTCTCCCTCTCTGGGCCCCTGCAGGCCATGCTGCCCCATCTCTAAGGGCAAGACAGGAAGCAGAACCTGGAGCACAAAGGGAGCCTGGAGAGACCATAGTGACAGCAGGAGCAGTGGTCAAGTGGGAGCTCATGGACTGGGTGTTAACTCTTCACAGGCTGCATATGACCTGCCAGTTGGAAAGCCCTGCCTTACTTGCTTTTTCAGTTTTGATGCAGTTTTAATGATAAACAGAAGTAACCAAAGACAAGAAAGATATGTTAGAAATGTATGCCTCCTGGTTGCAGCTGGGGACTGGATGCAGATAAACCAACTGAAACTGCACCTAGCCGAGACAGAAGCAATAGTGGTGGGCTTGACCTCAGGAGAGGGTAGGGAGAGGAAGAGCCAGAACAACCATCACTGATGGGGTTCAGCCTCCCCTTGCACACAAGTTCACAACCTGGGTCCTCTGCTGCACTTGGGCCTTCACAAATTCCATCGTTCAGATCAGGTCCCCTTGCTGAAAATATGTAGAAGGCCATTCTCACTAGTTGCTCCCCAGTTCCTCCCTCTTGAAGCCCACCAGAGCCCAAGCCTGGACAACTTCCAGAAGCACTTTAAGACCTTATTTGGGCAGGCATTTAGCAAAAAAAGCTAGATAGAGACAGATATTGTTCAGGGAGGGGGTGTATCTGTCCAATGCTGTCCATTAATTCCCCTTTTAGTTGTTCTGTTGTTGTCTTATAAAAACAAGTATTCTGTTTCTCTTGTTAAGTCATCCTAAGCCTTGTTGGGAAGGGTGGCTTGTAAACTGAATAAATAAAGTCTCTAGGCATACCATATAAAATCAACAACACAGCATAGTGCAAAGCCATTTAGACCTAGCTTGCATATCAGAAGCAGTACAGTTGCCAGGGCCATCCCAGGGAGGGTGGGGTACGAATCGAGGCAACTGCCCTGGGCCCCCTGGATTGTGCCATACAGGGCCTGCCACCCCCCCTCCCCTTGCCACCCCTGCCCCTGCTCCGGCCACTCTCCACCCCTCAGCCCCACATGGGCTGATATCCCCCAGGCCCTGCACACCCCTAGGGACAGCTCTGATGACTGCATTAGCCACATAAATTAGTTGGATTGGAGTGCTGTACTAATGCAGCCATAGTGCTTCCAGTATCTGAGCTAGTTTGTTCAGAGCTATTTTGGGTACCAATACATGGGACTATATTGTTTTGTGTAGATGTAAACATTCTCTCTTGCACTTTTGCTTTTTAGAGTCACTCCAATTGGGGAAGTGCTTTCAGGAAGGGGTGGAGGGAGACAGGGAAAGAGAAATGATTGGCAGGATTTGGAATATAAATGGGTAGTGGTAAGATAAACACTAACCTATTTAGGAAGTTCCACAGCATCACCAGTCTTTGCAATATTTGTAACTAATGTATTAATTTAACTACCATGGCCTACCTCTGCAAGTTGCCGCTGTAATTCTGCTATCTTCTGTTCATATATCATTTTTCTGTCCGACACAATGGCCATTAGGTTAAACCTTATCTCACCTTCACTATATCTAAAAGGAGAATATGCATTTCAAAATTACAGATTTACAAACCTCAGAAATATTACTCATCTGTCCCCTCCCACCCAACCAAGTTCCCTTCATCAAAGATCTCACCACTTAAATCACATAATAGATTATTATGCCGAGATACACAAATGCAAAAATGGCAAATAGCCCAACATTACCTTTTGTCAGCATTTGTGCCAAAGTTTATTTTCTCAAATGGGATTATATATTAATTTATTTACTTATACAATTTAGCCGTTAGGCAACTGCTTTTCCAAATAGAAGTGTTTTAGAGGTGAAGACTCCTTTTGGAACAACCCCATAACTAACATGGCCAACACAGTTTCTACTAATAACTTCTACCAACATTTCTGAAGATGTTATTTGTGGTCAAGAGTTGAAATTAAGAAAATTGATGGGCATACAAATGTAACACAAAAAATGACAATAGTGTCTTTACAATTAGAAAGCTAGTTTTGTGTGTGTGTGTGTGTGTGTGTGTGTGTTTTAAAGTCATGATTGCTTACTTTTGTATTCGTTTCTCTATGACAGGTCTTACAGCACTGATCCAGTCATCTTGATTGCATGCACCTAGGTAAAATATATGAAAAGGCAAAAATCAGCATCACCACAAAATGTAATACTATTTCAAGTTATTCAGGCCCCTAAGATATCCCCCCACAGGTAGTACCAGAATATATTTTTCTGGAGAATAACAAAGCTCAACTGTTCAAAGTGACATTTTTAGAGACAGATAAAAAGGTCTACCTCTTTTTAAATATAGGAAGATACATATTGGTACTTGTTATTAATTTTTAAAGCTTTGAGTAATATTTTTACATTGTATTGGGGAATGCAACTGAGCTGGAGAAGATTTTTAAAAGGGGAGAAAAAGTTCTAACACTAAAAAAGCATGAGTCTTTTTGCATGTGAGGTATAGATCTGGTTTTACAAATGGGGAAAAGTAATCAAAAATAAGCACACAGAAATTTATCTAGCAATTTCTCCTCAGTAATTCTGACTCTGCAAGCCCTTGTGAAATTAAAATAATGTTTCCTACTTTTCAATTGTTATGTTTGAACAAAACAATATTTTCAACGTGCTTTGAAGATGATATAATATGTGGACATTATATTTATCCATGTGAGCTAGGCCTTTTCTTCATCTCAAAGAGGCAGAAAACATGGCAGAGAAGTTAAATATCTCATGAAAAGTCAGAAAAAGTCAGTTGCAGGTTTGAAGGCACAAGCTCTATCCTAATCTTTGTGATTTAAAAATGCCTCCAGAGTATAAGAAGGGAATGAAATACTAGTTAAGTGGCACTCTCCTTTGAATCAGCACCAATTTCTCCCAAAGAGTAGATTAAATAAAAATCTTGTTCTATTGAAGTCATTAATTACACCTTGAGTTTTCTTTTTGTTCTGCAGCTGAATCAAGTTTTAACTATAGCAATTCAATTTTGGTATCTAAATCCCACTCATCTTTTCAGGGGCTGCCAACCTTTAAGCCATGGACTGGATCTAGCCTGAGGGCTGCCGACCCCTGGCATACATCATTCTTTGCATCCTGTCCTATGAGGCTAGACAGTGTACTCCTTTGCTATTGAGATAAGCTGAACAACTATTACATGTATTACATGTATACACCTGGACTCTGTAGTTTGATCTATGACAGAGGTACTCAACCCCTGGTCCATGGGTCAAATGCGGCATACACATGCAGCCCACAGGGTTCCCCATGGACCAGGACATTTGGCAGCAAGGGAAGTGGTGGCAATCAATACAGTCACACTCCCCCACTGCCAAATTCTCAAACCCTGAGTCCCTTGCAGCAGGTTGGGGCCAGGTCACACCCCCTCCCCCCACTCCCACACCTGAATGAGGCCAGGCCACATCCCTTTCCCTAGGTAGGATGGGGCTGGGCCATGCCCCCTTTTCCCATAGGGCTGAGCTGGAGCCGGCTCTGGTCAAACCCCATTTCCCCCCCCCCCAGCCCCATGTGGGGCTGAACCATGTCCCTCTTCTTCCATTGGACTGAGCCATAGCTCCCCACCCCCTAGGTGGGACTGAGGCTGGGGGGCATGGCCACCATGGGGCCACGTTTAGGTTGGGCCATATCCCTTTCCCTCGCAGGGCTCGGCCCCGACATCTCGCTCTCCCCTGCAGGCCCAGGTTGGAGCTGGATGCGGCCCTGTGGTGACTGCTCCATGCTGGATCGGAACCATCAGTTCATTCTGGCCCATAAATAGCCTAGACACTGCCCATCCAAAGGTTGAGCACCACTGATCTACAACAACAGAAATTTACGCTGACAGGGAGTCTGTGCTTCAGGTGAGACGAGCAAGTTTGACTGCAAAATGAAGGAGTCATAGATTCATAGATGTTTGTAGAGTCATGTTTGTAAGTTTTGTTTAAAAAAAAAAAAAAAAATTATATATGAACTTACGGATCCTTCAGAATAAAACGTCTGCTTTTACTGGAAGTTTAATATTTCACTCTTCTGCCTTAATAAAATTTAAGGGATCACATGAGATGAGAGAAACCAGGAGCCTCTCTTGATCTCTAGAGGTTCTCAAGTGCACATGAAAATGCTCACTGGCTATCCACCATACTCACTCGCAACTCTCCTAGTCAGAGAGGAAAGGAGGGAGGTGGGGGGAGGGCAGGGAGGAAACAGAACACTTAGGGCACTTTTACACATGCTCCAGGGGTGTCAGGGGCAGCAGTTTAATTAGAGTAGCTCCAAGAGCCACTCTAATTAAAGCGCCTCCACATCTTCTGTATCAGCGTCCCCGCACTTGAAAATGGTACTGGGGGTGCTTGAACTAAAGCTTGTTCAACAAGCTTTTAGCTCAGGTGCCTCCACTGCCATTTTTAAGCATGGGGATGCTGATACACAAGACACAGGAGGCTGCTGAAGTGCAGCAATTGCCACACTTTGCAAGATTAATTGAGTCTGCTCTGACACACTGAAATTCCAATGTCAGAGCAGCCTCTGCGCTGCTGTATAGGTGCCCTTAGGGATGCTGAAGGAGAGCTGAAGCATACAAATACTCAGGAAGCACTTCAAAAATGTTTCTCCTTTTTTTAAAAGCATTTTTGAAGCACTTCAGCCATGTATGTCTACACGCTCACTATTTGGAGCACTTCAAAGGTAACTGGCGTGTTTCAAAGAGTAGATCCATCCAGGGCCAAAATGGAAATCAAGAACTTATTTTTTGATACTTTATATTTAGTAATTGTCCTCCCACAGAGGAAACTGAAGGAGAATGTCAGTGCAGCTCCTGAAAAAATAATTCTTTGTGGACCAAATATTTTAAATTTCTTAACAGGATGAACCCAATGATCTCATGAGGTCCCTTCCAGCCCTAAGCTTCTAAATATTTCCAGCCCTAAGCCCTAAAATATTTGGTCCACAAAGAATTATTTTTCCAGGAGCTATACTGACATTCTCCTTCAGTTTCCTCTGTGGGAAGACAATTACTAAATATAAACTACTACCATAAATTACTAATCTGTGAACCAGCTGGAAAAAAAGAAGATGCAAATGTGATAAGAATGCATGCATATATTTTATGCATCTTAAGAAAACAAATGATAGGATAACTTATGACCCAGAAAAACTTGGAATCCTTGATAAAATTATTAGGCTGACTACTGCAGTTTGTGATTCAAAACAATATAAGAAAAGGGAATGAAATGCCCCACTCATTGTCAATATGGGATTAGGGCAGGGAGATGCAGTATCCCTGGAAAAAAGTACTATGACTATGGAAAAGTTGGGAGATCATTCTTAAGAGAGGAAAATTTAAATAGCCTCCCCAAAGTTTTGGGATATGCTGATAATCTGTTTATTTTATCATGTCGTCCGTCTCTCTCATTAAGGATCCCTGGAAGCCTGAACGAAATATTATTAGAAAACACTGAGATTTAAGATTAAAGATAAAACCGAAGTACAAGACTGCAAATGTATCTAGATAGAAGGCACAGCAATGTGGTACCTTAGAAATTAACTAAAATATCAAAAAGTATTAACAAGAATTATATGCTCTCTCTTGCAGACAAGATAATTTTTTATGGTCACTAGTTGGATAACAAATTTATTACCATAAAAGTAGTGCTAAATTACAAGTTGGTCAGATATGTAAATTAGGTTCAGTGAAATAAAACATTACCTAAATCAATTGGCCCTTCCCTAAGTCCATCTAGCTCATACAACCTTCCATTAACAGGAACATAGCTTACGAAGTGAAATGCATCTTCTTCTTTTGCTGAAGCCTTTGCATCGAATTCAAACATCTGTTGTCTGTAAACACAAGTAAAAGACAAAGCTGAAAAAAGTGCGCACAAAATCCAGAAATTATTAATGTGGGTTTTTTTTAATTACTACCTGGCAAAACTGTTGTGAACCTGCCGAATCACTTCAGAGTTGCTTAGTGCCAAACCCTTCATCTTTAACATAAAAGTAATAAAAAATAAAAATATAAGTCAAACATTCAAGTCAGAATAGTGGAAATCCAAAAATTAATTTTACTTACCGCTGCATCAAAACTTTGTGAAAATTCTTTAAATTCTGATAGTGTCTCTCCCAGATGGATATCTTGATGGGTACAGTTTAATAGCACACTTACTATGGCTTGAGTAGCACAAGCATTATTTATAACCTGGCAGGGGAAAAAATAATGAAGTTGGGTCAACTTATCCTTTATAACCCCTTACTTTCTTGAGCTATATTGTTCTGGCTAAAATTGCAGACGTTTCGATCTTAAAGTAGGAGAGAGAGCGAGAAAGCGAGAGAGCGAGAGTCTCCCTGATAAATTAGCCTGAATAGTCAAGGAGAGAGAGTGCTGGAGACTAACCAAGAGAAACCTGGATGGTAGTTTTAAGGGATTAATGGACAAGCATAACACTTAAAACTGCTCTTATTCTAAGTACATATTTTAAAACCACACTGTCCTTTACCTCTTGCCTATTCAATTAAACAGAGTAGAGAATCAACTATGCAATGGTAAGTAATGTCATTGAGAACTAAAGGACAAAAGCAGACAAAAAGCTTCAAGAACCATTTGGTACTTTCAATTTATATGAACTAATGATTCCCAGCTGAAGTCTGTCAACCTTTTAACAATATTACTAGCAGAGCAAAATACTGGGCAAGACAAAATCATCTGATTTTAGCTGCTAGCAACTCAGTTTTCTAAGAAAAGCATTTCCCCTAAGAACATGAAAATGCAAAGTAGAATGAACAACCATTAACATATTTTTAAATGATAGAGAAAAGAATAGATTAGTAGGGAGTAAGAATATAAAAATACCAGTTTTAGAAGACAAGATTCCTATGGAAACTAAACATTTAAGATGGACATATCAGGAAAACAAAACCATTTTATCAAACATGTTGGAGCTCTGTTAATAAAGTTAAGAGAGATTTCAGGTGGAAAAATATATATATTTGGGAAACCACCACTCAAAGACTTTGATTTTTTACTTATTTTTTCTTAAATGTTTCAAGGCACATCTCTGACTTAAGCCTAGTTTCTTGTTAAGAAGTACCATACTGTGCCAGATCAATGGTTCATCTAGCCCAGGATCCTGTCATTGACAGTGGCAAGGAGCAGATGCTTTACAGCAGCGGTGCTCAACCCCCAGCCTACAAGCCAGACCCATCCTGTTGGATGAACAAGAAGCAGTAGCAGTGTTACTTGCCACTCCTGTGCTGCCAAATTTCAAGACCCACAGGGACCCTGGTGGGCCAGCTAGTGTGAAGGGCCATGCTATAAAGTGCATGGGCCTGGGGCAACAAGGGGCCCAATCCAGATGCATGGGGCTGGGTCAGAACAGCACAGGCTCCGACCCTTTGAAGGATCCAGCTTGCAGAATGGCTCCACACCACTCATCTAGCCCATGGGGCTCAAAGGGTTGAGCATACAGGACATGTTTAATGTATTGGATCCCCATCCTATGCTCCCTGGCATCAATCAGCACTGGTTTAAGGATGTAAGATGATACATTCCTGACTGATCTATTTAACAGTTCTCAAAAGACCTGTTCTCTAAGAATCTGTCTAATCCTTTTTTGAACCTGGCTATACTGTCTGTCTCTACAACCTCCAGCAGCAGCCAGTTCAATAGGTGAACTGTGAGCTGGGTAAAAAAAAAGTATTTCTTCTTTTACACTTGCCTCCTATTAATTTCAATGGATACCCACTTGTTCCCATGTTCTGGGATTTGGTGAATAACCATTCCCTATTCACTTTATTCTCACCCTTCACCATTTTATAGACCTCGCATACGAGGGCTGTTCAGAAAGTATTGAAACTGATGCTGTAAGAAACAAAATATTTAATTTACAGGGGATTTAGCATAATCTCCTTTGAAGTATGCTCCTTCTGCAGCCACATGCTTCTTCCAGCATTTCTGCCATTGTTGAAAACACCTCTGATAAGCAAATTTGTAGAACTACTAAAAGCTGCTCAGTGGCATGTTGTTTTATGGTTTCTACATCACAAAGTCTTCTTCCTTTCAAGGTTTTCTTTAGTTGAAGGAAGAGAAAAAATTTGCATGGGGCCATATCAGGTGAATATGGAGGCTGCAACACTTATAGGATAACGGTGTTTGGCTAAAATTTGGCTAAAAATTGCTTCACAAGCTGTGCTGAGTGGGCAGGCATGTTGTCATGGTGAAGCATCCAAGAGTCAGACACCCACTTCTCTGGTTGTTTCATTCCCAAATCGCCAGTTAGACTTGAATGACGCAAACCAACAGAAATACAACTTCTTCTGCTATCTCTCGGACAGTCAATCACCTATCATTTCGAACCAAACTGCAAACCACTGCCACATTTTCATCATTTTGTGATGTTGAACAGTGTCCAGAATGCTCATCACTTTCAACTGATACCATTCAAAAACTCTTGCATGGCTCATAGTGTCATTACCAAATGCTATTTTAAGTAAGTAATTCTAATGTTTCACTTGCCATTTTCCCAATTTTCATGCAACATTTAACGCACATGCATTGTTCTGGACACACTGACATAACAAAAGGGGACACAAACGATCTTACTTCAACTGCTGGCCACAAACAACTGGGGAAAATATTCAGCAAAGCCATGCCCCCCACCCAATACCTTGTACCACAAATACATGCTCAGATACTTGTTGAACAGACCTTGTATCCTCCCTTAGCTTTCCATGCCAAACTGAAGAGTCGTTGCCTTTTCAGTACCTTGTGGGATGGCAGCTGTTCCATAACCCTTATCATCTTTGCCCTTCTCTATACCTTTTCTAATTCCAATACATTCTTTCTGAGAAGGGGAGACCAGAATTGCACACAGCATTCAAGATATGGTTGTACCATGGATTTTACAGTAGCATATTTTCCCTTTTGTTTTTAATTCCCTTCTTAATGATACCCAGTATTTTATTAGCTTTTTTGGTTGCTACATGCTTGTATTTTCAGAGAACTGTCTACAGTGACTCCAAGGTCTGCTTCCTATGTCATAACAGCTAGTTCAGAGCCCAACACTATGTATGTACAGTTGACATTATCAACAATGAAGTTAACATGCCACTATTTTGCCCACTCACTTAACTTAGAGAGATTTTTCTGCAACTCCTGACCATGAGCTTGGGATCTGACTACCTGGAATAATATAGTATCAGCTACAAATTTTACTGTGAACTCCCTGTTCCAGGTGAATTTATAAAAATGTTGACTAAGACTGGGCCCAGCACAGATCCTTGGAGTACTCCACTACTGACCTTTCTCCTATGCTTTGTTTCTTATCTTTTAACCAGCTTTTGATCCATGAAAGGATCTTCCCTCCAATCTCATGACAGCGTAGGGGGGGTTTTTGTCTTTTTTTTTTTTTTTTTTTGACACACAGGTGAAGGGGTTTGTCAAAAGCTTTTTGGAAATCCAAAAATGTATCAACTGGATCTCCCTTCTCCACATGCTTATTAACACTTTCAAAAGAACTCCAGAAGATTGGTGAGGAATTATTTCCCTTCACAAAAACCATCCTGACTCTTTTCCAAGATATATTTATATGACTGCTGATATTCGCTTTTATTATAGATTCTACCAATTTCCACAAATAAAAGTAAAATTCACTAGGTTGCAGCTACCAGGATCATTTCTGGAGCCCTTTTGGAAGCTAAGTATTATTTTATGTTAGCAAGCCATCAGTCTGCTGGCACAGAGGCAGTTTGTAATAATAGGTTAGGTATCACTGGCAACAGTTTAGGAATTTCACATCTGAGCTTCTTCAGAACTCTCAGGTGAACAACGTCAGGTTTAATTTAGCTAAGTAACTTCCTAAGGTTTAAATTAATTTATTTATTCTAAAACCTCCTCTATTAAAAGAGAGCAAGTATGAGAGCGAGCACACAACTAGTTTATGTAACAATCTTATATACTAATGGTATTTATATACAAACAATTTACAGTGTGGAGGGGAAGGAGGAAGAAGCAGGGGAGACAGGGATTTAATGTACAGTTGCCGCTTCATAGCAACTGCCCATGTACAGTTTTACGCCAGGATTTGCTGAAGCTAAAAATGGAAATAGGTTGGCTTTTAAAGGAAGGAAGTAACTTACTACAAGTTAGCTTACACCTACTATGGGTAAAAAAGCACATGAGCTATTACCATAGAACTGTTAAGATACAGTAAGACTTATCCCTGTACTCCAGGCAGGGCCATCGGGGGGGGAGAGGGGGGGAGCGGGGATGGGAGGCGGGAAGGGAAGGGAAGGGGGAACTGGGGCGACTGCCCTGGGCCTTGTGGAGCCAGGTGGAGCAGTGGTGGCATGAAGCTGGGCAGAGCGGTAGCTCCGCATCCAGCCGGTCGCTACCCCTCCCCTGACACCAATGCCGCTATGCGGCAGTGGCTTCTTCAGGTCCAGGGCCGGAGATCGGAGCGGGGACGAGGCACCGCATGGTCTGACTTGCACCCTGCTCGGGTCGCCTCTGACTCCAAGGTAAATTTTTCATATATTCATTCCTAAGAAATCTAGGTAAGTTAACAGTAAGGTGTAATACCCCCTTAATTCACCTCGTAGGATTTCTTTTTGTTCAAAAACACATTCAAATTGTAAGTCAAGCTTTAACATTAGTTATATAGCTTTTGCCCAAAAAGATATACAACTTAACGCATGACATTTCAAAAAGGGAATGTGAATCTGAAATGGGGCTACATATTAAATGACAGACAGTAATAACTCAAAAATTATCTTAAAAAGGCAGAGGTCACAATCTGTTCTTGGTTATCTTTGTGCTACCTGAACTGAATAGAATCTATGAAGCTGTAATTATATGCATAAGGAATCAAGTAATACTGAGCACATGCAGCACAAGGAATTTTTTTTTAGTGCTTTCCCTTCAAAGAGCTTGCAGGCTAGGAAAAGCAGCATATAAAATTTAGAGTCAGTTGGACTACTGGCCAATATAAAATGTTACAAAAAACTTTAGCACTGTGTAAGGGATTGTTTTTATAATATGGAATAGAAAAATATTTCAAGGCTGTAAAACATGAAACCACTTCCAGCAAAAAGGTAAAACAGAAAACCATCTGTTTTGTAGACAAAATAGGTCAGAACAAACTGACACCTTTTCTTTAGCGAGATCAAGAAAAACAATGCTAGGGTACAACAACCAGTTCTACTATGTATTTCTTATAATTAACAATGTATTGCTTAACTGGGTCTATCATTACTCTTCATTTTCCCCCAAAATAAACCTGTCACTAGAACACTGGAGTGCATCGTTTTCTGAAAACAACTTTTATACCACAGAATTTTAATCCATATATAGGATTTTCCTCAAAGCCCATCTGCAACTTTGCACACAGAATATAAAGTTAATTTGTATCAACTATCTAATGAATGGAGACAGTGAAGATCTTGATCAAAGATTTAGTGTTATATCTCTTGCAATATAGTTAGGGGGTGGTGGCAGGAAGACAAAAATTATCCTTGTTACTTACCTACATGAAATGTAACTATCTAAGGCAGAGGTGCTCAAACCCTGGCCCACAGGCCAGATTTGGCCCCTGGCACCATGCCAGCCAGCCTGCAGGGCCACCCACAGGTTGTGGCCCTGCATGCAGGGCCCAATCCCCACACACAGGAATGGACGGAGAGGCAAGGGGCCTCTGAAGCCTAATCCCTGCACACAGGACTGGACAGAGGCAGTGTGGGGCTCCCAGAGCCTGATCACTGCATGCAGGACTGAGAAGAAGTAGTCCTGGGCCAGCACGTGGGACAGCAGACTAATCTTAAGTCTTATATCTGGCCCATGAGGCCAAAAGGTTGAACAACCCCGATCTAAGACACAAAAGACAAACCTAGGCACACAACTGTTTCATAGTGACAGAATACACTGAGGCAGATTATCCTGTTGCTTCAACTGCTTTCTCCTACTGTTTCACATCTCTCCAGCCTCACCAGAGCCTCAATAACTACTTGTTTACTGGACAAACGTATTTATTTATTTTTTGAAATATGCTAATATCCCAATATCATATGTTCCACGTATCAACTGATTTGTATTAGGACAATGTCTGGGAGTCCATAGTTGAGACTGGCATACCAGCAGTTTGGACCCTAAACAAACAAGATAGCCCTGCTTCAAAGAAATCTGTATCTAGTTTGAAATAAAACACAGTAAGCAAAACTAATGGTAGATTTAGAAAGCAGGTAAAATTGTGTTTCTGTCACTGTGATGTGCAAAATCAAGCCAATGGATAGAGCCCAGATGATCGTTAACCAAATTTTCTTTTAACCATGGGAAAGGGGGAGAGGTCACATTACTGAAGCAACAAGTAGAGTGGTAGAAAGAGAAGCATTACAGCACATATTTGTAGGACAAGATTTGAAAGAGCAGATGGCTGAATTTGAAGATGGCAAGGTGGTCAAGCAAGGTACAGAAGCTCCAAGATGTGACCAGGAAGAGGATATTAAAATATATAACAAAAAATAATGGGAGTAATTACACTAGGGTGAAGCATTACAAGTCATCTTAGAAGGGACAAATTCTCAGATGTATACTCAGAAAAGTAGTCGGTGCTAAATAAGATTGCTAAATGAAGAGAGGCCACAGCAGACTTTTGTATGAGAGACAACAAAACAATGACAACACAATAATGAGAAGGATAATAAAAGAAGAAAGACCGTTTAATCATGGGATATTATCCATAGATTCTCTGAAGAATGGAGCAAATTATGTTAAGAGTGATACCAAAAGGGTGTTGAGGGAATGGGCTTTGCAACAAGGAATCAAAGACGACAATGACTGAGTTAACAAAATAGAAAAGGGGGTTGAAGTTAAAGGTGTGAATGGCTGAAAGCCAAAGGGGAGATGAGAAAGAACAGTGCTTACTGAAAATAAGGGTGAGCAAGTGGCTCTTTTGATCAAGAGCAACCTTGATTCAAAGCTGCAGGTCAAACAAGGAAGAGGACAAGAAAGTGGAATGCTAGGATGTTGGATGGGAAATCAATGTGGAAAGAGAAGTAACTGAAGATGACAATTAGAAGATAGAGTTACCAATCCCCATCACCCTGGTCATACTGGGATTTTCTCAAGTATTATTTTTTGACTTGAATACTTTTTTCACATGCAATAGTGGTAGGATGAGGATTATCTTAACTAGGCATGTACCAGGTTTTTGGCTCCATTGGGTCTAAACCCAACATCTCATATTCCACACAGAAAACAATATACAGCTAATATAAATCACATGGTAATGTTGTTCTGTACTCCAAATTTACATTTAAAAAGCAGGTGTGGCATCCTCCCCAGCTTGAATCTATAGGTTGATATGAAGATGGAGAAACATATAGTATGGTAGAACAATCTAGTACTCTAGGCCAGGGGGTTCTCAACCTTTTTCTTCTTGAAGGACCCCCTACCATGCTATAAAAATTCCACAGCTCACTGCCCCTCCCTACCCAGCAGCAGGATGCAGCACCCAAGGCTTGGCAGTGGGGAACCCTGGGGCCCCACTCACTAGAGCAGCAGCAGCGTAGAGCCTCACCCACCTGCCCAGAAGATGGAGCCTGTGGGGCAGGCCCACCCCAGCCCCTTCTGCAAGGCTCACCCCAGGGGGCCAAAGCTCCTTCCCTGTGTTGGACCAGCTAGACCTCCCTAAACCGGCTCATGGACCTCCGCCCCCCCCGCCCTTGAGAACTGTGATTCTAGGCCAATTTCTTGCACCCCTGCTATTCCTCCTCATTCTCATTAGACTGTCTCTTTTGAAGGGGTCTGGAGAACCAAAAAAAATATGAGGACTTGCACCATAACACATGGGTTTGTGTCCTTATTAATCTATTAAGCTTCTGAATGTCTCAAAATTTTGGAAGACTGTGACTTTGATTATATGTCATATGTATGCAATGTGATCTGTTTATTATTTCATACTCATCCTCCACTTGGGCTGATCACACACAGTATTTAGCATTACTAAATCTGAAAGCCCCAAGGTTTAAGTCAATAGGAGTTCTAAGAACATAATCATGCTTTCCTGATTACAAGGATGTAGAGAGCCTTAGTGTTATTTTTTGTTACTAATATCAGGGACTCAGCATTCTTCCTCCTATCAGATATATTGTGTTTAGTTCCCAAATATTGTTCTATAAATCACCACACAGCAACAAATAAATACTCAGTGTGAATTTGCGTATAACGGTAATACATTTAGCACAATACTGAAGTTCAAAAAAATTAGTAGAAGCATGTAAGCTCACAGTAATGACTTGTAAAAGTTGATTACTTGTTGAGCAGTGTCTGCTTCTGCTAAGATTTCTGCACCAATTCATGAAAAGATGTTCCTTGGGAAACAGTGGTTTTAAAACAATGCTGAACATGGTCAAATACATTTAGCAGCAGCATTAATACAGGTAACCACTGTGATAGACAATGCATGTTAATGTTCTAGTTTAACAAGACAGAAGTTAGGAAATTTAGAGTTAAGGCTGAAACTGTATCCTTAACTCACCTTACTGTGCCTAGGTATCCTAGCTCAAATGGTATGTATGATCATCCACAGTTCTGAGGCCCCAATATGAGGACCATATCATACCTAGGCATAACAGGGAGGCCAAATTTAACATGAATTCACATAAAATTGAGCAAGGTAATAAAAAAAACCTTAATATTCATGCATAGTAAACCAACGTTTTAATTAAAAACTGTCCCCAGTATATTCAAAAGCCGTAGCCTACTTGTCAACTTTAATACTATAAGATGACCAGAGAAGGAATAATGAGCTATAAGAACACACCAAAGTGTTTAGATATGTTTTAAGACTCTTTAACTCTCATAAGATTAAGTTTTTCTTTTAAGAGACACTGTTTCAGAATCATGATCTTCGATATATCAAGTTAGAGCTCTGAATATTTAAAAATAAAGTTGCAAGATGGAATTTGTGATGGGAATTTGAACAAATACTAATCTATAGTAGTGATAATCCTTTTGTAGTTTCCAGATTGCATCTTTACCAATACTGATACACATTGTTATGGCTATCTACATTTTACCAATATCAAAACTAAACATACAAACACAAGGTCTCTGTTTACATGTAAATTAAAAAAACAAACAACTTAAAGAAGTGAAAGAAGTTCAAGAACTTGAGTTAGGAAAGCAAAAAAAAAAAAGCTGTAGCTCCTCAGAACATTTGGTACTCTAATTGCATAGTTATATTGAAGACAGAATGACAAACCACCAATCCTTAATGTTCAACATTAAACTGGCTTACTGCAGCCTTGTCAACCTGTATTGGAAGTCTGCTAGCACATACATAATATCTGCTCACCTACCTTTGCAATACAGTGAATGAGATATAAATAATGGAGCAATATTTATTTTTCCAAAAAAATAAAAAGACAGAACTAGAATTTTGCAAGGTTGTCTCAGAGCTGCCAGATTATACAGAAGAGTGGACTTATCCCCTCCTCCCCACCCCAAAGTGGCTTATGCCTCTTTTCCTGTCCCCCATCTCAGCTCCCACCTCCAGTGCTTTAATTTTTTTTTCTTGCCTTCAGTGTTGTTTACTACATACTGTACTTCATTTATATGAATAAGTACATACACTTCACTTAATCACATAACACAAAACAGGTTTCAGTTGGCTGCCTATTAATTACACTGTTACACACTCTGGCTATATTCATGTTACAGTGATTCTCAACCAGTGTGGTGTAGCACCCTGGTTTGCAGTGAGACCCTTAAGGCTGGGGACAGACATTACATATAAACTGGTTTAAGTGATCAGAAACTGGTTTAAACCTGTAACAGATGTTCAGTGCACATAAACCAGTTTGAAAATGCCTGAAACTGGTTTGACATACATCTGGTTGAATGTAGTATCAGACTTAACTGATTTGGGTCAAACCAGTTTAGGCAATGTTTGTCCCAGAGCCCTTGCTCATTTAAGATACACCAGACTCCCCCAGCATCCTGGCATGCTCTCTGGGCTGGGTGGGGCTCTCTGCTCCACAGCAGAGCTGTCCCCTCCCCTCTGCTCCCTGGCTGGAGCTCCAGCAGAGACTGCAGATATCTGCCTGGCTTCTCCCTGCTAAACAGGGATTATTCCCCCTGCCCGTCTGCTTTACACAGACGCCTCTCAGCATTAGCTAATAGACCACATGCTGGCTACAGTCCGTGCTGTGGGAGATCACACAGGCAGAGAGGTTTTTTGGAGCTAATCAACAGGTAGCTGGTAATGTCCTTCCTTGGAAAAGCTGTTTAAGAAAGCTTGAAGTACTGGAGAGAGGCTTTGTTTTCTTAGTGGGCTGATAAACACTGAGGTAGGGGTAATAAACATTCCCTGCTGGGCTGCTGGGGTGGGGGAAAGAGGCGAGGGGCTCTCAGCTCAGTTCTGTGGCAGGGAAGGGAGGGCTGCTCTAGCACCCCATAGCTTCTAGCCTGAGTCACTGAAGTCATGTGCCTGAGTTTTTTCAGTACAAACATCCTCTCTGGACACTTACAAACTGGTTTAGCCTAGCCAGGTTAGACTAACCTGCAAAGATTGAATCAATTCAGGCTCAGGCTTTTTCAGTGTTTGTTCCTAGCCTAAAGGCTGCAGGGTGCCACACTATAGCACCGCTGCATGTACAAATATCTACACATAATTCATAGAATAAGCCCATAGATTTCAAGCAGGAATCCAGTGTCAAAAACATTCTAATTTCTTGTGGTTTTTCTGAGTTCTTTATAACAGAATTGCCCTTTTACTTTTCTGTAATCAAAAAAAAAAAAATGAGAGAAAGCTAAGAGTGGGCATTTTCAGGAGAGTGCCTTGAGAGTGAGGTTGAGAATAACTCACATATTAATTAAGTGCATAAAACGCTTATGTGCATAGACAGCATTTTTCAGCCACACTACAGTTTAACTGTACTGCAGTTAAGGGCACACTAACTCTAACTTTCTACCTTATAACTAACTATTCTTTGTATCAGTGCCTCATAAACAGTGACATGGAAATCAGCTATCAAGGGCTGCTATCAGAAAACTCAGAAAGGACAGGAGTTAATCAGTTTTACGGCTGCTCTCTCCCCTTATTTTCAAAGCTTAACTGCCCTGAACCTGATTTTTAGAACAACTATTATTATATCAATGATTATCAAAAGTATTGAAAACTGGGGAGGAGCTAATCAGTTTTGGAACTACTAATATTACAACACTGAGAGGACTGTGCATGTAAGAATTGTTTATATTTAGTTCAGATAAGTACATAGTCCTTTTTCAGTCCCAAATATACTGTATACTGCATACACTGTATTTAGAAATACAGATTATAACAACTCTAATTTCCTCATGTTTCACTGAAGGACTCACTGGGAGTTTCAGAAGACAAACTGGTCACAGTCACATGATAACTGAGACTGAAGAGGCTTACTGTTCTCAAAATGGCTGTCACTGAATTTAGAGATGTTAGTACAGAAAATAAGAAGAAAAATCCTTTCAGCCTCTATATTTATCATACTTCATGTGTTTTTATTTAGCTAAGCCATTGCACTTGACTAATACAGACACGGTCAAAGCAGCAAAGAAAAAAAAGGAGCCCAATGGTAACCCTATGAAGGACGCTTTTGAAATAGTACTATTGAGTGACACACACTTTGAGAGTGGTTAATGCACATTTTATGTCAGTGGTGCTGAATCTTTATGGCCAGCAGGTTGGATGGACAGCACCTAGGCTGTCCATAGGCTGGATCTAGCTGGTGATCCTGGTCTGGCAACAGTGGTGGATGTAGCAGGGACCCATTTGGCCATGTGGGAGGAAAGGGAAGGAGGGCAGGCTGGCCCCAAACTGGCCGCACACAGGGGGACAAGGCATGGCCAGGCTCCGATCCAACTGCAGGGGGAAGGGGCATGGCTGCATGATCTAGCCTGGGGGAGGGCAAGGGTATGGCCCGGCCCCAACCCATCCATGCAGAGGGAATGGGGCATGGCCTGGCCCCAACTTGGCCCTGAGGGGTTTGCCAATTTGGCAGCCAGGGAGGGTGGCCATGCTAATTGCCACTGCTCCCCTGTCACCAAATTTCTGGACCTGTGGGAAGCCCTGTGGGTAGGATACCATGATTCTCTTTGTTGCATTTAGCCTGCAGGCTGGAGGGTGACCACCCCTGTTTTATGCAATTAATTTTAAAAAACTGAAGGAATAATTAAGCATCACAGTCACTTGAGTGTAATCCTTAAACGGAAGCTTTCCACAAAACCTCGTGACTTCCTTATCTTCCAACACAGAGACGACCTATATTTTTAAGCTTTAGAGAATGACAATAGCCTTAAATTAAATAAAACCTTTAATTAATTATCCCTCCATACAATTACATTTTAAAACAGATTCACTGACTTCTTATTTGCTTGCTTTTAAGCACCCACCTGCTACACTTCAGAAATGAGTTTAGCAGAAAAGTAAGGAAGAGACAAACTAGCAGGAAGCAAAACAGACAAAATGATTTGCAACTTCTCACAACAGCAGCAGCATGTTTGATTATGGTGGAGAGCAGAGATGAATAACTATCTGCCTACTTTTATTGTAATACCAGACTAGAAATATAGTTGGTATTTTTACTTCACCAAACTAGAAATATAGCAGAGAAAGAAAATAAGTAGGATTAGGAGAGAAAGAGGTAGAAGGACACTTAGACCAGAGTGAGATAATAGGGAAATAAAATGGACACATGAACTGAAGTTGTCAACATAAAGAAATGTGCATGTGGAAGAGCCATGAGACATAATGGAGACATTCGGAAAGCTTTTATTTTCCACTTTTCTACTTGTGACTAGGCCCAAGTAAAAAACTCCCAATGATCAAAACCTCAGATGTGATGCACTGTCTAAATCTGTGATGAAAATACAAAAAACAGTTGTGTTGCATAAAGCATTTTCTGTAAGTTCTGTTTCAAGAATCTGTACTTCTGATTCATGTACTTTATGAGGAGAGAGAGACAGAAAGAACACTGAGTGGGAAGAATACAGACTTAATATAAATTTAGTAATGCTTATCAGTGCTTGAGAGATGTCTTTTAAGCTTAAAGTCTTACTAACCTCCCTTTTTTGTGACAGTAAGCTTACATTTGATCAGGTTATTCTCCTTTATTTCTTTAACTTGCCAGCTATACACTGACAAGCCAGCCAAAGCTAAAATATGGGACACTTCAGTATTAAGGCAGGATAATTGTTAATGAAAAAAGATGAATTCTTTTTGCATAAAAAAAATATTTGCTTTAACTTCCATTTCAAATTTTTCACATTTCATATTTAGATAAAGTTAGTTAAATTTTTAGATCACATTTGACAGAAAACAGATAAATATTGATCTAGGATGAAAATGTTTCCAGTGATGAACATTTGAGAAGTAGTGACAACGTATCTACTTGGTTGAGGAAACATTTCTCCCAACAATAATTTTGTTGAAAGTGGTTTCAAAATGTCATCTACTCATTAGACTAAAGAAAACACCTACCACATAAACCCTGCTGAAGCTAAAAGGAAATCATCATTCACATTTATTTTGCAGCGGCCTCCCCCACAGAATTTCACTTCTGTTTGGTTCATATGATTTGGTCTAACTCAGCATACCAAACAGGGCTACTTTGCCAGATCTTACTCTAATACTGGATGCCTACCATCTGGATAGCTTTACAATCGCTTATCTTTAGGGACCTACCAAAGTTGAGACAGCTGCTGGCCAGTTTCGCAGACAAACCCCAGGGCTGGCAGCCATTTTTGCCCCCCATGCCTCCGATTGGTCTTGGGGCCTCAGCAGTCATGCCCCTTGCTGCTGATTGGCTGCAAGGGCTATCAGCATGACCCCACCTTTCCCCACCAACTGGCTGCAAGGACTGTCTGTCATGTGATCCCACGCCTCACCACTAATCAGTTTCAGGGAGCTTGCCAAAAGCAAGAAAAGACCCCACACTTTTTTGCAGAGCCTGCCCAAAATCATGGTTTCTGCAAAAATTGCAAAAATCATGATTTTGGTCCATCTTTACTTATCCTTTAACAGCTGCTTAACTCTGCAAACATTTTAACAGTAATATCACTGAGTTTAAAAATTTTGCTTCATGGCACATTTAAGGAAGTCATTAAACTGATTGTACCTGCTTAGCAAAAAATATTGTATCCAATCTGGAATCCTGAACAACAGAGCCTGCTGGTTCTTCTCCTGGCTGCCACTTGAAAAGGAAGATCAGCCCATGTACTGGTCTATAAAATAAAAGTCAAAACAAAAAGTGAGATGAAGAATAGTACAAAGAATAGTACAGATTATTTCTAAGGTAACTGCACACTGAACTAAGGCAAAACAACTTAGCTAATTTGTTCTTCCTAAACAGGCCATTAAGCTTAGGCTTTCAGAAGCGCTCCCTAAATTAGAATGACCAAACTTTGACTGATTTGCAGAGGTGCCACCTGTAAATCTAGCTAGAGTTAGTGCTTAACTGGCACTTCTGATAAGCATGGATCCTGGTTTCCCATGATATAAAAATAAAGAAATAAATAAAAAATAAACAAAAACAAACAGAAATTCTCTGATAAAAACCTCAAAATCCATGGTTAAACTTAAATGACCCCCACAGCCCTGCTGGTGTCCCACACTTCCCATCCCGCCAGCTCCCCAGCCCTGCTTGTGCTCCTTGCCCCCCACCCACAGCCCCTGCCAGAGGGGGTGCCAGCTGCCATGGCGATGGGGCCAGGCACCCAGGTCCACAGCCTCCTGCCCTCAATGGAAGGCAGCGGCTGCTGCAGCAGGAGCACAAGCTGGCTCCTCCACTGCTGCTGCTTGCTGTGGGCTCAGGCAGGGCTGGCTCCTGACGGCAGCGTGAGCTCCCGGGATGCAGGGGGGGGAACCATGCCCCCCAGATCTGTTTGGGAGGTGAGGGCAGGGCGGGTACAGGCTGCGGGCTCGTGCTCCCCACCCTGCTGCCCTCCTCCAGGCCCTCTAGAGCGCAGCGTGTGCAACCCGGCGCAGCAGCGCACAGGGGGGACACAAACAAAAGCTGCCTGCCACAGTGAGCTCCATACTGCCCTGGCCACCTTCCCCTGCATGCGGGGGCAGCAGTGGGGAGCGCAACCCTGCGCTGCCCCTATGCACAAAGAGGAAGCGTGGCCAGGGCAGCGCAGCGTTTGCAGCAGCAAGCAGCTTTCCTGTGTGGCCCCACTGTGCTCTGACATGCCAGTCACACACACTGTGCTCCGGAGGGCCTGGGGGAGGGCAGCAGGGCAAGGAGCGCAGTGCTTGCGACCCAGGGTATGCAGCCAGCTGGACCCTGGGGGGTGGGGGGTTTGCAGCCTCCCCGTTCCCAGCCGTAGTGCCTGGCTGGCTGCAAGCCCCACCTCCTGGCCAGAGAGTGCCCAAGCTGGTTGAGAGAACAGAGGGGGAGAAGCAGCTGCAGCTGGCCAGGCACTCCGGGGCGGGGGAGGTTTCCAATCCCCCGGGCACTCGGGTCGGGAAGCAGGGTGGGGATTGCAGCCTCTCCACTCCCTCAGCCCCCAACCAGCTTGGGCACTCCCTGGCAGGGCACTCCGGCCAGAAGTGGGGATTTGCAGCTGGCCAGGAGCAGCGGGGATTTGCAGCCAGTCGGGAATGGGGAGGCTGCAAATCCCATTCCAGCCAGCCTGCAGAGCTCTTTGCAAAAGGGGGAAATCCATGCGTTTCTCTTCTAAAAGGGAAAATCTGCATTTTCTCCGATAGAGACTAGGAAATCCATGTTTTTTTCTGTTTTTCCATGGGAAACTTAAAAGCTGGATCCCTCCTGATCAGTCACTGCTTGTCCTGTGGTTCAGCTGGTAAGCCAACATGTTACTCTGATTGAATTCTAATATACATTTGGTCAGTAAGGATACAGAAATCAAGCATGCACTAAACCTCACAAAAAAAGGTTTAAAACACTGCTAGGCTTCTCTTACCCACAGTTCCACCAGTAGTATACGCAATTTTCAGATGCCCGCATGGGTGTTTTTGTAACTAAAGCAGCCAACTCTCACAACGTGCCCCTTCCCTCGCCCCTCCCCTTCCACCACAATAGACTTACCAACTGCACACGGCTCTCCAAGCTGCCGGGCTGCACTCCTCTCTGCCTACATGCTATGCTGCAATTGTGCGCATGCACGGGCATTTATGGGCCAAATTATCAGCCACATCAGGTCAATTTCTGATATACTCAATTTTCTTTGTATCAGTGCCAACCCGATATCAGACCAATGCATCGGTGCACATCTACCTAAAGGAACCGTGAATTTACTGTACTATTTAATGTGCTATTATGACCTTGTATGGGACCTAGTCATATAGTTATATTGAACTTTCCTCTACAAATGTATTGGTTAAGTTTATCAGAAGGATGATAATGGCTCTTTATAAGCAGGTTCCTGAACACTTACAAGACAGCATCTTCACTGATGTTTGGCCACTATTTCCTGACAAAGTTACACAGCTCTTTTGACAATGATGGCAACCCAGAGAGCAGGGGACTTAAATGTTAAACATTTAAAGTGTTAAATGCACATTGGAGAGTGGACCTTGAAGTGAGCCATGCATGCAGGTACAAACTGACAGGACACAAAAGGAAGTTTGGTAGGCATAAGCAAAGTAGTTGGGACCTTCTATAGTCCCAGTGTGGCAAGCCTTACAGCATGCAGAGAAACTAAACTGTCCAATTAGAACAAAGTAAATAAATACAGCTGTTTCCCTTAAGAACGCTGCCTGGTTACAAACTCCTTTGCCACTCCTGCCCAAGACCCAGTTTAGAACCAAAACTGTGCAATCCCACCTTGGTAAGTGACAGCCAAAAGTCTTAGAAAGAGTACCATTAAAAAGACTCAGAGAGGACAAGGGATGCAGCTGCCCTAAGAACTACAACACACTTTGAACATTTAGACCCAGAGTCTAATGCTTCTTAAGAATGAGTCACAAAAACCAGAACAACCCTTCCTAATTTTGCATTAACATTGTATTAGGGATTCCAGTAGGATGGAAAAAGATCATAGGTGCCTGGTTATTTACTTGCCTAACAGGTCGAATACAATTCAGCAATTAATGTTTTAAGAATATAATTTTTCCCATGTGTACTAGGATTTTAAGACATGTACAAAACACAAGATAAACAAATTTGTTTGATCTTTACTATATTAACGTCAGGAGGGCTTGCACACTGCTCTGTTCTGAGGCACTAGAGTATTAAGTCTCAGCTACATACGCTCTAAAAGCTTTCTGTTACCTACATAAAAAAGTTACAAAGTATGGCTCCTATCCTGTAATTGGCCATATGTAGGCAGACTTAAGTCTACCAGGAGCCCCGCTAAAGGTAATATTGCTCCATGGGCATACTAGCCTATCCATGCCTAATCAGTTGCTGGGTAATGATCTAAATGAAGTTTGCCACAAAAGCTTAAATAGGGTTGGTTATTCTTGAAAGACTCAGATCTTACTCGATTCAAAAGACAAATCTCACTGAGATACCCTATGTTCTATTCTGTATTTGATATTCTTCACTCAAAACTACCTTCTGTTCTCCTCGACAACCCCTTCTAGGATGATCTCTACAATAGCCCATTGATGGGTTTTGAGAAGCCTTAAGACCTTCCACTCTACTTCCCAAAAATAAGGGAACAGCTGTTAAATAAAATCACTTGCCTGTTACATTAAAAGGATTCAATCCAACCTGCACTGACTCCAAAATAGACTCCCACAGGCTTCACTGGGAGTTAGCTTGTGCAGTATATAACCTAAGAGTATACAAATTCTAGTGAAAGATAAGGAACTTCTCAGTCAATCCTCCATTTTCTGTAGATAAAAGTATTTCTAATCTATATTTTACTGAACATATGAAAATAGAAACAAAAATAAGGCAATACTCAAACTGCTAGGAGGTCCACAATATACCTGGAACATTTAGTTGTCAAAGTGGAGGCTCTAAATAATTTTCACTCATTAAAAACACTTTAAATAAAAGTTAGATGTGACAACGTTAAATGTGAAGAATCTCATGAATGCAGGGGATAAGCAAATATTTTAGGCCCTGACTAGGAAACATAAATAAGTCACAAATTTCCCCAGATACTGGGCCCACTGCAGTCCTATACGGTGCCTATACTCCAAGGGTTAAGAGCAGTTGTGAACACTTATATTAAAGTTAAAATACTAGAGAAAGTAAATGGGGAAATGACTAGATACCAAACTGGCCACAATATGAGGTTACAGAAATTTAATCCAAAGAGAATGGGAAAGCAAAGCAAAGCTGTTCTCTCATGAGTAACAGCTACTATTCTGGGTATTTTTTTAAAATAAAAGTTCAACCTACAAAGATAGCTGATGGCAACATCTACTATCTCTGTAGTCACATATTGGTGATTCCTAGTAACAAAAGACTGCTAAATTAATTTGTAATCAAACAGCACTTCAAGTCATAAATTGTGTACTTCATATATTCTGGAACATTAATTATATAAATGTAGATAGTTACACAGGAAGTAAAAGGGACTTGCATTTGATAACCGTAACTGCTTGTAGATGTTAAAACAACGAAAAATAACAAAACGCACTGGCACTTTACTTTAAACTCCATGCGCTCCTATGCCAAGCTCAGTGCATTCCCAAGAGAGGCAGTGCATTAGGTGGACCCAGCTCACCTGGAGTCTATATAGCTCAGACGCTATAGTGGAGCTTTTTTGGTGCTTTTATCTAACAGCTGATTGACTCAGCTTTAGATAAAAGTGCCCAAAAGCCCCACCGAAGCACATGATCTATAAAGACGCTGTAGAGCCAGATCAAAGCAACACATTGCTGCTTCTGGTAAGACTTTTTTTGTTTGTTTGGTTTTAAAGGTCTCCAACCATCCTATTTCCTTTCAAGCTGCTATACATGAATAAATACAATGCTCTTCATTCATCATATGGATGGAATGGCAAAGTACTTAGCGTTTCCAGTAAGAGCAGGTTACAGCAGTCCAAAACAAGACATGACAAGAAACAGAGAGGTTAAGCAACTTTTGCTTACAGACAGATCTAAGAGACTCCTTATCTAGCCACTGAACCACACAATTCTTATAAAGAAGGCTTTGTTGAAAAGCTAGTTTAAACAATCTAAAGATCCTACTAAAAGGCTGTAAATTTCATGTGCGATGATGATAATATGCTGATAAACTGCTGCTGAAACAGGTAATAATGTAGCATATTGCTATTGGTCTAATACAATTCTTTCATTCATGCAAGGAGCTTAGAACAATTCGTTCATTTATGAAAGGAGCTTAGAACAAACAAATATGATTTACAGAGATTGCTAGAGATAAAAAACAGACTGGAAAAGCCACATTGCTTTTCTACGTCTAATAACTTACTTCAATTTTTCAAAGTTCTCAGGCTCCAAACTCCATATTTCTTCAACTTGTGCTCCTCTGCAACCTAGAAGAGCAAAGATACATGTTCCTTTACTTACCTTAATTCAAAAGGATACTATCACGAAAAAGGCACACAACTACAAGTGATAATGTAGAAAGAGTGGAGGAGAGTCTTTTTTCATATATTGTCTTTTGACAATAAAAAAAAAAGTTGTTACTATCACCAGTTGTCCCTGATTTCCAGATGTTTCAGTCTTTATATAAAGAGAGACCCTGTGAATGTAAAACCACAGAAATCAGTAGGAAGGGTTCTTGGACAATTGTGATACCAAAGATACTTTAAGAGACTATTTAAGAGAAGAGCCTGAACTAGTCACAAGCAGGACTCAAAAATATTATAGACTTTTAAACTTTCATTTGTTGACCTCATAATTTTTCATAGATATGACTGAATTAAGCTTTCTAATTACACGTGGAAGGGGATGTCATGCAGCCGTTAAAAGTGGAAACAGACACTGAGAAATTTAGTGGTCTGGTCAAGACCAAAGTAACACAATTCTAGAGTCAGAAGTAGAACTTAGAACACTTAAATCCGACCCTCTAATGCAAGAGTCGCCACAGTGGAAATACAGTGAACAACAACAGACCTATACAGAAATTTTCTTTTTATCCAGCAGAGTTAGAGGTAGACTTGCGTTCTGAAGTTTGGGGGTTCATAGCCTGTGTAGTGTCGTTGTAAATACTCCCATTATTCAAAGGCATCAAATTCTATTATTCTCTATATCAACACTGTCTTGTGAAAGTTTGTTTCACAAATAATTTATGCACTGTATAAAGATATGAACTCCTTTTTCCAGTTATGTCTTGCTTTTTAATGTCAACCTCTGCCACTCTATTCTTGTATACACACTAAGTTACAATAGTCATCCTACTTTCTCTAAATGACAACACATGAGTGACGGAATAAGAACTATAAAATACATTTTTTAAAGTTGATTAGTGTGCAGGCCGGGGGCGAGCCGGGCCCGTCTTTCCGCATGTGGGCTGTGGCCAGCAGCCCGGGCACGTGGGGCCGGAGGAGACCGTACGGCGGCCAAGCACGCACGGGCTAGAATTAGTCACAGAGGCGTAATGGTTGATTTAAAGATTATTTACTTACACCCAAGATGGTCGCGGTGTAGGCTGGACAGTTTTCCAGGTACAGCTCCGTTTAAATCCTCGTTGGAGGACTACGACAAATTCGGTTCTTTGGCCCCGGAGTTGTTAAGGCTCCGCGGGTTCGGCAATTTCTTTCCCACGGAGTTGTCAAAGTTCCATGGGTTTGGTTCGGCTCTCTGGCCCCGGAGTTATTAAAGCTCCGTGGGTTCGGATCTTGAGTATATAGGAAAGGGATACGTCTAGGATTGCGCTCGGCGACGGGGAGAGGCCAGAGGCGGTTTAAACCTCTGTTGCCTTCTTAAGAAATGCGTTGGGTCCATGAGGATCCGCAGCGTTTAGAGATCTTCACGCTCTCTAACTGATTTCTCTCCAACTTGGGCGGAAGCCACCCAAGCTCTTTATACAGCTAGCAAGCCAATCGCTAGCCGCCACCTGTGCATGTATTAGAATCGGCCAATAACATGGCACGAACGTTCATACAAATGGCGGGAACTCCTTTGCACCGTGCATTTCTGAGATGCAAAAGAAACGCACCATGCAAAGAAAGCTACAAATTTGGCGGGAATACTCCGTTGCACCGGGGTTCTCTTCTGCAGCAGAGAACTCCACCATGCAAGGAAGCTGCAATTTAGTGGGAACATAATTTAGTGATGCCAAAGCACACACAAACAAAAACTCACAACTTTGGGTTGTGACAATTAGATTTAAGGTTAGTAATGTTCTTGATTCCCTTCAAGGAAAGATATGCTAAACACATTCTGTATTTTGTAGTAGTAGTAAAAGATATGACACAAGAGCAGCACAGTCCATTACAGGAGATCAGTATGGCTTGCAAACGTTAATTTAGCTTCTAACATCCTTTGAAGCAAGGAAGTATTACTAATTTCATTTTACAAAGGAACCACCTTTCAACAGACAAAGATTAAATAACAGTCTTATGTGGTATTACTAAGTCAGGAAGATAACTTCAGAAATTGTAGACCTTTTCTGGTAAAGGAAAAAAAAAAATCTCATTCTTAGAAGCAGAAGAAAAGCTAACCCCAGAGGGGAAAAAAGAAAGGTTCTTTCCTGAGTGAAGCACAGTCAATTAAGCATTTTACTGCATAAGCTCATGAACCTCATCATCTCTATATTACATGGTATTTTTAATCTTAATTTAAACAGTAGAACTGTAAACTTTAAACTTCAGACCAATAAACAGACCAATCTAATAAACGAATTTAATTACAGTATAAGCTTATAAATCTGGCATGCTCAGGACTGAGCACCTGCCAGAAATTTGAATATTCCTGATTTCTGAAACCAGAGCTGTGACCAATTGTGGAGCAGGGGGGGAGGGGGGAGGGAGGAGGTCCGGTCCCGGAACAACAGATGCACGCAGAGCCAATGATGGATGGCGGCAGCAACTGCTGTGTGCAAGCTTACACCTCCATGTCAGGGGGAGGAGTGAGGCGGGGGCAGGGTTTGCAGCGGCCAGTCCTGGAGCAGTGGCCACATGCAGAGCAGCAGCGTGGGCTGGTAGATGGCGGCAGTAGCCACCGCGTGCAAGCTTTGCCCTCCGCATCTGGGAGAGTGGAGTGCAGAGCTTAAGAAGTGCCGGATTTTCGAGAATTCCCAATTTTTTATATCCGGATTTATGAGGTTATACTGTATATAAAACTTTTAGATTGTCAGAATGAGCTACTTTACTAGATAATTTAATTAAGCTAATTTAGTGCTTAGAAATACTCATCTTTGGCAGTTCAAGGAGACCAGAGTTCTCAGTTTTCCCCAAAACCACAACCTTTTACAACAGGCTGTCAACATACTTCAGGGCTGACCTGGGAGAATCACCTCTACAATGAATATGGTTCAGTCTTCCTGACCCATTCAATCTTATACTTTACTCCTTACTGCTAACAAGGTTTTCAATTACGGTGGCCATTCAATCAGGACAGGGCTTCCAAATCTCTTCTAGCGCAGTGCAAGATAACCTAGCACAATCCTCAATCATTAGTGAGATCTCAGAAGAAATATAAATAGAGGTGCACCAATACATTGGTCCCATACTGGATTGCCCATACAGTCAATTTTCATTATATTGGTGCCAATCGGCCTTTTTTGGCTGATGTGGCCGATAATGCCACTGATAAACGCCCCATGCACGCGCGCAGCCCCAGCATATCATGCAGGCAGCCAGGAGCACTGCCCTGCAACATGGAGAGCAGAAGGGTCCAGCTGGTAAGTCTGTTGTGAGGGAAGGGGGCTTGAGGCCGGCAAATCAAGGCCCCAGCTGTGAGGGAGGGAATGGGGCTGGGGCTGCACAGCCAGGGCAGGACACAGGATGGAGCCGCGCGCGGCTCATCCAGGGGGCACAGAGCAGGGCTGCTCCTGCCACTCTGCAGACCCCAGGAGAGCATGGGGGGTGTGGCCCAGGATCCACATGAGGGGAGAGAGTGGGCTGCCTCTGCAGGCTAAAGCCAGCACCAGGCTCTTCCCAGTGGGGGGTTGGGCCAGGCTGCACTCAGGGCAGGTGGAGGCAGCGTAGGGAGGGTCGGGGGGACTACAGCAAATTTTGGGGTAGTTCAGGCCCCCCGTAGTCCCCTCCCAGTGCTGCCACTGCCCACCCCAAGCACACCCCAGCCCAGTCCCCACAAAGAAGACCTCGGCACTGCCCCAACCTCAGCCCACAGCAACAGCCCGCCCTCGCCCCATGCGCAGATCCAGAAGCACATGGTTCTGATCTTCTGCAACATTCCCCCGTGGGCTTGCAGCTGGTTTCCAGCAGCTACAATGCAGAAAGGATCTCTTCCCTGAACAGTGTATACAGATCTACACTATCTTATTCTTCCTAGGCATCCTATCATAAAAAAGAAGAAATTTTCCATACATTATACAAAAGAAGAATTTTTCATAATCACAAATAATTCTCTTATCACAACTTCCCCAAGCTGCAGGAACATGAAGCAGATGCGACTCGGCAGACCCAAAAAAGGTACTCAAGAGCAAGTTTTACTGATCGAAATTCAATTCCACTTTAGTTATGTTGCCATATGCTCGTATCTCCAGAGCAAGAATGCTCCAGATCTGCACGCGGTGCAAGATTGTTCTTTAAAATGACACGGGGCAGGGCTTTTTTGGTAAGGTTTCTGCACAGATTTCTGTACCTTTGCAGAAAGCAATGGCTTACCCTGCCACGTGACAGAGGGGAAAAAAACTTGTATTTCATTCACTGGATTTCTCAAGCCAGGTTTGCATGTTAGGCACAGGCAAAAAAGGGTGAGAAAGCAGACCCATAATCGAGAGCTGTGAACTATGATCCTGTTATAAGTTTCTCAGCTTCTTCCTACCACATTCTGCACTAGTGGTGTGCAAACCGGCCTCTAAAGTTACAGCTAACGCCAGCCTCGTTGTTTCAACAGTGCTGCATGAAATACAACTCAAAAGTGATCCCAGCCCTCAGCAATGCAATGTGTTACACCACCGCACCCGCCTCACACGAGTCCCCTGAGCGCTGGGGGACGCGGCTAAGGGCGCTCGGAGCTGCAAGAGACCCGTGGCCTCCCGCAGGACCGGGCCGGGCAGGTGTCTCTGCACGCTCAGAGCCAGGCAAAGACCCAGACGCTCGGGAGCAACCCCACTCCCACCCCCACCCAGGGGGCCGCCCAGGCCTCTCCGGGGCTCCCTCTCGCCCGCCCCCTCACCAAAGCCCTTGATGAGTTCCGTGAAGACGCCCGGGTCGCTCTCCATGAGGCACCACTCCCCGGCGCTGCCCCCGCCCGCCATGGCGCCGGCTCGCCAGGCGACCGCCGCTACCAGCCGGCTAACCGTCGATGCCCACGCACGCTGCCGCTTTCCCAGCAGGCTCTGCGGCCCGCGCGGCCCCTGTCATCTCTATGGTGAAGAAAGTGCGCTCGGGCCAACCGGAAGCGAGAACCAGCTTCACATCCGGGGTACTCGCAGCGGTTACCACGGTAACAGCTACCTCCCCTCCCCTGCTCGGAAGGCCTCCATGCGGGTAGTGTGCGGCTGTTTGCTCAGGCTAAAGCCTGCCGGGCTCTCGCGGAAAGTGGGAGAGAAGTGTATCCGGAGCACAGGGCTCCACCCGGGTGTAGGGCGGAGTTCCATCCGGGGACTGCGGTGGCTGTCAGGGAGCGGCTGAGCCTGAGCAAAGTCCGAGGAGAAGCGAGAGCCCGAACCGGCGGCAGCAACAGCAACACTGCTCCGTTCCCCCCTGCCGCCGCGTCCCCCCGGTCCGGCTCTAGCTCGTAGGTAGGGCTCGGCCTCGCGGCTGCCAGCGCCACCTCCACGGGGCACCCCGGGCTGCGCCACGGGTCCCGGCCCGGCGGGAGAAGCGGGGCTCGGAGCCGGCCGCGCTCCCCTGCCGCACGGCGACCGGCTTCACCCGCAGCAAGGAGCTGGGGGAGGCGGGGCGGCGTTGTGCGACCCGCGGGGGGGGGGGGAGGCGAGGCTACAAGTTCTAGGTGCTGTTGCTAAATGTGTAGTTATTGATTTCGATCAGAATCAGTGCGTTACTATCAGCTAGTTATCTTTGGAACGATGCCTTGAGACTTGAGAAGGAAGGGTGCTATTTATAAAAACTACTAGAATAAGTTAATAATAATTATAATCATTCCTAGAGAACAGTATGTAACAGTTTTAGGCACGTTAGCTATTTTCAGTGTGTGTGACATTTAAGTCTAAAGAAAAAAGTGTACAAAATGGTATCAGTGCAGATGGTCTACTGTTATTTTGGTTTAAGTCTAACAAATTTGTCATCATACAGGAAAGAAAGTGTTGTCTGTAAGAACTACACGCTGTTGTGGATTTATATTTTGAACACACTTTTTTTTTTTTTTTTTTTTTAGAAGAGGGAAACTATTGTAGATTGTGACCCATTTTGTATGCTTTGACAATAATCAAAAGTGATTTTTACTGTCTCTGCATTTTTCTTTTTATTGTAGAAAGGAATTTCAGGTTGTCATGACAAAGAAGGTTAATTAGAAGTTAAGAACTAGCTTTCTGGGTGCTAGATTTGATGTATGTCATCTACACATGTATGCTGGAAAAGAAATATGTTATTTGCCAACTTTAAATCTGTGAAGACTGGAGGTTTTGAACAGAAATAACACCTTTTTGGAGTTCTAGGTTTGAGGGAGAAGAGTCAAAACCAAAACATATTTACTTGAATGTAGATAGAAAAGCACTGAATATGGGCTTTTTGAAGGTTGTGCTGGCAAAACAAAGTTTCTTCCCATGATAATATTGAGTGCATCAGTTGGCCACTTTGGATGAATTCATTTGGTACGTTCAGTTTAGCTACTCATGCAATAATGCTGAAGGCATGCTAAAATATATGTATGGTACTACTCCTCCAGGTAGCAGGAGGAGTACTAATTCATATATCATGCACACAATACCACACACACACATTCAAGTTCCTAACTTGGATGGTACAGTTTGTATGTGTGTGCTTGGGATACTTGGGGGGAAGGTTCAGGTGAAAGAGTGAGAGAGTTAGTGTAGGGAGTGAAAGTTGCCAGAACCAGGATTAGAACCGCTGGACTACAGAAAAGCTGGCTGAGGAACTGAGGCTTGGGTTAACTTAAGTTAGACTGGGGCTGGAAACTGAGGCAGATAGCTGAGATATTGGGGGGCAGAGGGTGCAGATAAGTGGTGGCAAGGAGGAGACAGCCAGGAAAGAAACTGAGGCAGAAACCTGGTTGCTCAAGGGAAAAAGGAAAGGCAGTGGGGATAAGACAGTGGCAAAGAAACAAGGGGTTTGGAGGCAGAGAGGAGCTCAGGACAGGTGTTGGAGGTGGCAGTGAGCCAGAAGCAGGAGAGGGAGAGATGAGACAGAAGTTAGAGGGGCGAGGAGCAGAGATTAGAGCAGGGCCAAACCATAATAAAGCAAAACCCAACTCAGGGGTCCAAATAACAGTTTTATTACACAGACAACACACTACACAGCCCCATGAAGTTATTGCTTCACACACGCACTCACTCACACACGCACTCACTCGCAATGGCAGCAGGAGAAAGAGACTCAGTGGAAGGGCTGGAGTCCAGGTATGGAAGAGAAGCAGAGTGCAAGTCCTTGGTTGAAGAGGGGGTGGGGGGTGATGGCCACCTCTCCAGGCTGGAAAGGGGTTGTTGTCCAGTAGGTGTTGTCCAGAGGGGGGTCGCCAGCAGGGTCTCTGGGTGGATAGGTGGTGTGGCGTGGTGCTGGTCTAGATGGAGAGGGCGTCCCAAGGAGTCAGTCTTCACTACCGCCTTTTATGCAGCAGACTACCTCTGATCTATGGGGAGGGCCTGTCCAGGCAAGGTGAGTCCTGTTCCAGAGGGCTCCAGGTGTTCTTACAGAGCATGTGCAGCCTTTGCACAATGGTGGGTTGCCTCATCTTTTGTTTCTTGAATGCTGAGGGTGGTTCCAAGGGCCGGGTCCTTGGTCCGGGTATTGGTGTTGATGGTTCGGTCATTCAGAGGGAGCTATTTTTAGACCTACTGCCATTGTCTCTCAAGCACGCTCATTCATCCCCATTCATTCAGGAACCAAGTTACATAGGAGGGGTAGGTGTGAGTCATGGGTTATACAACCGGGCCTGGGGACAGGATGGAGACTTGACAAGCAAAATGGAAACTTGTCAAGACTTATGCTAACTTACATATGTAGGCCTAAATCATATAGTACTAGTAAAACAGTAATATAGGACAGTAAAAATCAATATAAACATAATAATTATAAAGAAGGAGAAAAAACAAAAGAAATGCAACTTGCTACCAAAATAAAATGCTGAAGCTTATCCTATGTCTTAGCTCACTTATACTTATCTATAGGGATTAGAGGGGGAAAGAAAAAATCAGAAATGGTTGGGGCAGGGGAGGGAATGCATTTAAAAAAAAAAAAACTGGGGGTTTTGCTACATAAGGATTGCAGTTTTGAAGAATTTAGTAGTTGTTGGTCACTGGAACAAAAATTACGAAGTAATTACATCTATATGCTTGTACCCATCTTTGCACATTTAGATGTTAGCTTCACCAGTCTACAGTAACTATGTACACATGGTTTCAGTGCCTCGATTACATGTAATACCCTAATAATAACATGCCATAGTACACAAATAGACTATGTGTTAGACCAATAATGCTCAACTTCCTGGCCCTGCGGGCAAATGAAGGTTGCAGGGCAGGTCCGTGGACTGGATTATCCTCACCACTGGGATTGGGCTCTGGGGGCCCTGGGCCACCTCTGTTTGATCGCATAGGCTGAGATCAGGCTTGGCACTGACCTCCACACCTAATCTAGCATGGGATGCTCCGTGAGATGGATGACGTATTGCCAAGGGTCAGATCTAGCCAGCAAGCCAGGGATTCAGCACCCATGTTAGACCATTTTGTAGAGAATTGTTGGAAGGAAGGGTGGGGGGGTCTCTTCCCTAAATTTCTAGTGGATCACCTGGTATCTCAGAGAGACCTTTTTGATGTGCTAATTAAAAACATACTTGCTTGTAATTGTTTAGTTCAGTGGGGACTGACCTTTTTTGGGAGGTGTGCCACAAATTAGCTCTGCACCCTCCTTAAGTGCCATTTGGATCCCCTTCATCTGCCCAGTCTGCTGCTCTGCTTTCTGTTCCCTATTCTGTACTCCTGGCCCAATCTCCTCTGTTTTCTGCTTCCTGCCTGATCTACTCAGCTTTCTGTTTCCTGCCCTATCAGCAGCTGCTGTGTTGATCTGCCGGGTGCCAGGCACAGAGACTGGTCATGCCACTTGTAGCACTTGGGCTGCAGGCTGACCACCCCTGGTTCAGTTGCACTTTAGGCTCCCTTTCAGTGCTGTTAATTTCTATTTTTCAGTATATTTACATTGGCATATAGTTTTATTTTTGGTTGACTTCACTGTAGCTGGATTTTCTTTTTTACTTTTTGAAAAATAACTTTTTTGGCGTGAATATAACTTTTTTTCCCTTAATGCTTCCAATTGAGATTAGAAATATAAAAATACTAGGTATGCTTCAGAGTGACTTTTTCAGTAGTCTACTTACATATGGCGTGTAGACAAGGCCCAGAAAGTTTGGGATTCTTTCTTTGCTTTTTGTTTCTCTTTTTAGCCTTTAGAAATAAAGAAATGTAAAATTAGGGGGCTTTTTTTTGTGTGTTTGTGTGGTTTTTATGCCCTCATTGGAAAGGGTGGACATATTTGAATCTTATGTAAAGGTATACTTTTCCTTCATATTTGTTACAGTTTTCCTTCTGCCCTTTCTATTTAGCTGAGGTTTTAACAATTCTGCTTCCTAATATTAATCACCATTTTATTAGCTTCTTATACTAGAGAAATTCAGGACATTTTTGTCTCCTACCTAGAGAGCAATGATGACACTATGGTTACAAGCATGGAGAAAGTAGAAGTTGACCAGCAGAGGTTGGAGGTTTTCAGTCAGGTGGCTATTCTTTTCACCAACTTTATTTAACATTGGTGACTTACTCATATTTTTGACAAAGGACATATTTGTAAGATTTAGTTACTCTATTCCTTCAGCAGTTGGCATTCACAATGAAATGCTTTAAGATAGCCAACAAAATTAGTTGGCTGGATGGGAGAGAACAGACTTTAACCACAAAATCCTTTCACAATTTCTTCATGCCCCAGGAATCTGAAAAAGGCATCAACCTGATTTTTAAAATATATTTTGAAGGTCATCTTTACTAATAAAGCATTTGCTGGACTACATTCCTGCTGTTCCATTACATGATTAACAATAAAGATAGGAGGAAAAAATAAGGCGTTTCTGATGTGATGTACTCATTTGGCTTTAGATCTACATTGAAACTGATCAAAGCCAAAAAAGCCCAACATATTTCCTCATTAATATTTAATAAAACTTTACTGTCTCTCTTTTTTCCAGCAGGCTTCCTAAAATTATAAGCAATGGAGGAAGAAGTAAGCCAAATGCAACCTCTGAATGAGAAGCAGGTGCAAAACTCAGAAGGTGGCTATGTATGGCAGGTCACTGATATGAACAGACTGCACCGTTTTTTGTGTTTTGGTTCAGAAGGTGGCACTTACTATATCGGGGAGAAGAAACTGGGCTTTGAAAATACAGAAGCTCTAATAAGATTGATTGAAGATGGCAAAGGCTGTGATGTGGTACAGGAAATAAAGACGTTCAGCATAGAAGGCAGGACAGCAAAACAGGAACCATTGCTTTTTGCTCTAGCAGTTTGTTCGCAGTGCTCTGATGCAAAAACTAAACAAGCGGCGTTTAAGGCTATTTCTGAAGTGTGCCGCATACCAACCCATCTCTTTACTCTTATCCAGTTTAAAAAGGATCTGAAGGAGGGGATGAAATGTGGCATGTGGGGTCGTGCCCTGAGAAAAGCTGTTGCAGACTGGTATAATGGGAAGAATGGCATGGCTCTTGCTCTAGCAGTTACAAAATATAAACAAAGGAATGGCTGGTCTCATAAAGACCTTCTGAGGTTGTCCCATCTAAAACCTGCTAATGAAGGTAACAGTATTTTATTAATCTTTAGTAAAAACAGTATGCAGTCTTGTAAATCTGTTTCTTGCATGTCTGTGTCTTGGAAGCTTAAATGTCATTTTGGCGTGATGGTGTCTCCTGATGGTATCTTACAGATTAGAGAAGACTACAAAAGGTGGCCCATATATCTTCACTCTTCAAGAATAAAGCCAGTTTCTTATTACTTGTCTTGTTGCTGTCAAGGCTGGGTTGAATAGTGCTTACAATTTTTTTTCTTTTTTCATATCAGTTGGAAGATTTTATTAATACACTTATTTTTCATTATTCAACTAGATATGTTGTGTGCAATTTAGATTTGACCGTGATCTTAGTTGTATGCCTCCCCTTAAGTTATAAAAAACCCTAGTTTTACAAATGAAAAGCACAGGCAACCTGAGAATACTCTGCTGCATGGAACTTGGGGTAAACATAATATATATAAGCTGCAAATTGGACATCGACTTTTCATTGCATTTTCTGAGCAGGTTTTTCCTTGTATTCTTCATACTTAAGTGTTTTGTGTCAAAGAGGGTAGAGATGTTAAGAGCACAGATTGTGAATTATACCTGTTAATGTATTTCAGTCTCCTAAATTTAGAGAAGTGAAACCTTAGTATGCTTCTAACTAGTATATGTACAAGGTCTACTAAAAGCTCTAATACTTCACCATAATCTTGAATACAAAATATTTTTCTTTTTCAATAGGAATTGCTATACTCACTAAATATATCACCAAGGGATGGAAGGAAGTTCAAGACACATATAAAGAGAAGGCACTTTCTGTTGAGACTGAAAAACTCTTAAAATATCTGGAAGCAGTGGAAAAAGTAAAACGCACAAAAGATGAATTGGAGGTTATTCATTTGATTGAAGAGTATAGTTTAGTTAGGGAGCATCTCCCAACAAACCATTTGAAATCTAAAGAGGTGGGTAAATTAGAATAGTATCATACAAGCTAGTGTTTTATAAAGCAATATTTTGTGCCTCTTATGAAGTCTAAATTGCTAACCATTTATTTTTTTTGCAAAGAAAACATTTTAAGGCTGTTTTGAAATTATATAAGTAGTTAATCTAAAATGAGACAAATGTGTCTAATAGTTTTAACATTTTAATATATATTTACATTTTTACTTTGTCTTATGTACACACAAGATACGAATTCTTTACTGAGTTTTGCCTCTCTTTTTTATATGAGGTATGGAAAGCGTTGCTACAGGAAATGCCCCTTACTGCAATGTTGAGGAATTTGGGAAAGATGACAGCAATTTCAGTACTAGAACCAGGAAGCCCAGAAGTGTCACTAGTATGTGAAAGACTGAAAAATGAGAAAATGCTAAAAAAGGTATGAACTGTTTTTATCACTTGAGGCTTGTATTTGTGTGGTTTGGTATCTTTGTGGAAAAATTGGAAGATTGTGGGCTTAACTGCTCAGCAGTTCAGTGGGTGGAAAACAGGCTGCATGCTAGAACCTAGAGAGTTCTCATGAACGGATCTGTATTGTCCTGGCAAGAAGTGGCCAGTGGTGTCCTGAGGGCTCCGTGCTTGGGCTGGTTCTTTTAAACGTCTTCATCAGTGACTGGGATGTGGGAGTGAAAAGCTCGCTGGCCAAGTATGACATCATGTTATGTGGGAGCATGGTCAGGCCAGAAGATAGGTTGCAGATACAGGCAGACCTGGACAGGCTGGAGAGTTGGACAGACTGGAACCAGATGAAGTTTAACACTCAGAAGTGTAAGGTGCTCCATCTGGGGACAAACAATCCCCAGCATACCTACAGGCGCAGTGGCGACAATTTGACTTGCACCACGGCCGAAAGGGATCTAGATGTAGTGATCGACCATCGCATGAACATGAGATGGCAGTGCGATGGTGTGGCCAGCAGGGCAAACAACACGCTGGCATGCATTAACCATTGCATCTCATGCAAAACTAAGGAAGCAATACTTCCACTGTACTGTTTGCTGTACTAAGGAAGCAATATTCCCACTGTACTGATATTGCTTATCTGATGGCCACCTACAAGTTTATCAGGGGTGACCACCAGTATCTGGGGGAACGTTTGTTCACCAGAGCGCCCCAAGGGATGACGAGGTCGAATGGTCACAAACTACTTCAAGATCGTTTCAGGCTGGACATAAGGAAGAATTTCTTTACTGTCCGAGCCCCCAAGGTCTGGAACAGCCTGCCACCGGAGGTGGTTCAAGCACCTTCATTGAACACCTTCAAGATGAAACTGGATGCTTATCTTGCTGGGATCCTATGACCCCAGCTGACTTCCTGCCCTTTGGGCGGGGGGCTGGACTCGATGATCCTCCGAGGTCCCTTCCAGCCCTAATGTCTATGAAATCTACTCCACACTGGTGACACCGCAGCTGGAGTATCGCATCCAGTTCTGGACGCCGTGCTTGAACAAAGATGTGGAAAAACTTGAGAGGGTCCAGAGAAGAGCCACAGGTATGATCAGGGACTTACAAGACAATCCATACGAGAAGAGGCTGAGGAACTTGGGCCTCTACAGCCTACAGAAGAGAACACTGAGAGGGGACTTGGTTGCAGCTTACTGCTACATCGGGAGTACATCAAGAACTGGGTGAACAGCTGTTCACTAGGGCACCCCTGGGGAAAACCAGGAGCAATGGATACGAACTCCTGGAAGGCTGCTTCAGGCTCAATTCCAGGAAAAACTCCTTCACAGTCAGGGTGTCCAGACTGTGGAATAAACTCCCTCCCGTGGGAGATGGAGGCAGGGACAGAAGGTGTCTAGGTTATTACGAAATGGGACAGCTGATAACCAACACCCAGGAAAAGGCCAATCTGCTTAACGGGTACTTCACGTTGGTCTTTCGTCAGTCCAGTGGGACCACCGTGCCTAGCAAGACGCGGAACGGCCAGGATGAGAGTGTATTTATACCCAGGATTGGTGTTGATCTGGTAAAGGATCACCTAGAGAGGCTGGACACCTTCAAGTCAGCTGGTCCTGGCAGATTACACCCTATAGTAGTCAAGGAGGTGGCAGATGTCATAGTCCAACCATTGGTAAAAATATTTGAAAACTCGTGGCACTCGGGTGAAGTACCTGAAGACTGGAAGAAGGCCAATGTGGTACCCATCATAAAGAAAGGGCAGAAAGTAGATCCCAAGAATTACAGGCCAGTCAGTTTGACCTCAATCCGCGGGAAGATTCTGGAGAAAATTATCAAGGAGACCCTACTGGATAAGCTGGCTGAGGGCAACATCCTGAGGGATAGCCAGCACGGGTTTGTCACGGGTAGGTCTTGCTTGACCAATCTCATCTCCTTCCATGACCAGGTGACATATCACCTGGACAAGGGAGAAGAGATTGATGTCATATATGTGGACTTTAAAAAAGCTTTGATCTAGTGTGCCATGACCTCATGGAAAAATTAGTCAACTGTGGCCTCAGCTACACCACAGTCCGATGGCTGGGAAATTGGCTCTGAGGTCGGACCCAGAGAGTAGTGGTTGATAGTAGCGAATCATTATGGTGCTCCATGAACAGTGGTGTCCCCCAAGGCTCTGTCCTTGGACCGGTTCTCTTTAACATCTTTATGAACGATATGGACATTGGTGTCAGAAGCGCGCTTGCTAAGTTCGCTGATAACACTAAACTTTGGGGCATAGCGTCCAAACCTGAGGACAGGCTAATGATCCAGGCTGACTTGGATAATCTTAGTAAGTGGGTGGATACAAACCTGATGATGTTCAATACCAAAAAAGGTAAGGTACTCCACCTCGGGAGTGCTACAGCAGTGCTATGCTTGCTAGCATCATTGCTGAAAGAGACTTGGGGGTCATGATTGACCACAAGATGAACGTGAGCCACCAATGCGATGTCGCAGCTGGTAAAGCAAACAATATTTTGGCTTGCATCCATAGATGCTTCTCAAGTAAATCTCAGGATGTCATTCTTCCGCTGTACTCAGCCTTGGTGAAGCTGCAGCTGGAATACTGCATCCAGTTCTGGGCTCCACAATTCAGGAAGGATGTGGAGAAGCTTGAGAGAGTCTAGAGGAGAGCCAGGCTCATGATCAGAGGACAAGAGAATAGGACTTATGAAGTGAGGCTGAGAGCCATGGGACTCTTCAGATTTGAAAGGGGTTTGAACTGTAATTGGGATGGGCCAGAGGGTTTGTTCTCTTGGCTACGGGTAAAAATGGCATGTTATGATTTTGTGTTCATTTGTGGATGAGTGGCTATATTATTTTTTTAAAACTTGAACCGGTAATAAAATAATCAGAAAATTGCAACCATAATTTACCTGATGTGTTGTCTGTTCTGTATTAAAAAAAAAAAAAAAAAATTACAACCTTCCATGTATTTTTAAACCTTGGCTCCTTGATATGTTTTCCTTGTAGGCTCGAATACATCCATTCCACATTTTGGTTGCATTAGAGACCTATAAAGGAGAACGTGGAATCCGGGGCAAGCTTCAGTGGCGTCCTGATGGGGATATTTTAGAGGCTCTTGATGCTTCATTTTACAAAACATTCAAGGTAATGGCCCATTCATGACTAACTCTTGTTAAAGAAATTGTAAGGCTAGAATATTTTAAAACATCATAAGCTTTTGGGGGACACATGCGCTAAGGGTCTAGATTTACGACCTAACAATGTTCATGTAAACAAGAAGCAAACAGACCATGTAAGCCTCTATGAGAGAACTTTACCCAATCTAGAAAAAAGAATAAGGGGTAAAGTGTACTAATATACTTTATGCTAATTTAGGTTTCATGTTTTTGTAGCTTACTGTGAAGTAACAGTTTTACCTAATGTAGAGGCTGTTACTGGTTACCCACTGGGAAGAGCCTGGCGCTGCCCCAAGCAGCCCACAATCGAAGCACGCACCCCCCCCTCCCCCCCCAATGCCGTCCTGGGGTATGCGCAGTGATAGGAGCTGCACTCTCCTTGCACTCCCAGACATGGCGATCGTAGGTCCGTCCCTCACCAGGCCCCTGCCCTGCTTCACCCTGGCTGTGCAGCACCTGCCCCACCCTCTCCCTTACCGTGAGGGCCTCTATCTGCCCCCCCCCAACGCATCTTCCTTCACCCCTGTTCCTCATAACAGACTTATCAGTCAGACACCTCTCCCCACGCTGCCTGGCTGCATTTTGGAATTGGATCATTATTGGCCGTTATGGCTTGCTAAAAATTGGCCATCAGTATCGGCCCAAAAAATCTCTGTTGATGCACCCCTAATTTGAAAGGTTAGAAGGATTTTTTTTGGGGGGGTGACAGGCTATCTAGTATCTGTTTTAATAGCTGTGGGTTTGCTTTTTAAAACAGATTGATATTGCTCTAAAAAGAGAAGAGGAAATAATTTGACTTCCTGAATTGCTTTTAAATGTATTGATGGATTAAATTAGTTGAGAGAACTAAAAAATGCATATACATAGCAAAATGTGGATTTACGGTATTTCTTTTTCCATTTTAGGTGGTAGAACCAACAGGAAAGCGCTTCATACTTGCAGTTGATGTCAGTGGTTCCATGTCACAGAAAGTTCTTGGTAGTGTGTTAGATGCTAGTACAGTTGCTGCAGCAATGTGTATGGTAAGAAATTGATTAGTTGGATTAATTGTCCTGAATTCTTTACCATTCACAGTCCAGTGTGCTGAGGTAGTTCTCATTGCTCTTCTTACTTTGAAAGTTGCCACTAGATGTTTCTACCTCACTGGGGAAATCTGTGCTTGATGCACTGAAAGTGGCTCCTATACCAGCCCTCCTGCAGGTCCTTTTATGTCCATGAGGCTTTTAGTAAGTAACCAGATTCAATAAGAGTAAGCATTGTACTAAGCTGGTCCCTACCATAATCGGGCAGTCTTCAGGCTACTTTTGTTTGTTCTATGTATTTATTCTAATTCTTCCTAATATCTATCCTAAGCACCTCATCAAATATCGCCTGCACCCAAATAATTTCCTACCCCTGACTTAATTGGAATTTTAATATAGGAAGACTGTGAGCATCTGTTTTTGAGGCTAAATTATGTAACCTTTTGCGTTTAAGGTTTTAAAAAGTTTCCCTTTTTTTTTTTTTATGGGATGAGTTAAAACCTGTGCTGACAGATTTTTTTTTCTGTGTGTTAGAGGCAGCAGTTTTTGTTTTGCCTTTTTGTAAATTTGAACTTTAAATTAGTTTTGTGTTTAAGTTACAGACCTTTTCTGCATTTAAAAATATAGTAGTTTCCCTTAACAGGGTGAACAGAAAAAAAAATCAAGTTTTACAAATGGAAGCTAAAAGCTAAGTGTGGGTGTGTGTGTAGAGAGAGAATGAGTGATTAGACTTCCCAATTATTTACTTAAGATCTTTACAGGATGTAGAAGAATGTGGGGAGCTTTGTAAAGGCAGCATTGAGTCCAGGTATTAACCTTGCTTTGTTAGGGGTTGGTTGATCCAGAGGGAGTACAGTGGTGCAGCTGCATCTCCCTTTTTGGAATGAAGTACAACATGGGAGTCTCTGAAAACGTTTAAGACGTAGAATCATAGAACATTAGGGTTGGAAGGGACTTCCAGAGGTCATTTAGTCCAACCCCCTGCTCAAAGCAAGACCATCCTCAACTAGATCATCCCAGCTAAAACTTTGTCTGGTTTCAAAACCTCCAAGAATGGAGCTTCCACCACCTCTCTGGGTAACCTGTTCCAGTGTTTAACTACCCTCTGAGCGAGAAAATTCTTCCTAATATCTAACCTAAACTTCCCTTGCTACAACTTGAAACCATTGCTCCTTGTTCTGTCATCTGCCACCACTGGGAACAGTCTAGCTCCATCCTCTTTCAAACACTCCTTCAGGTAGTTGAAGGCTGCTATCACATCCCCTCTCAGTCTTCTCTTCTCTAGATTAAATAAGCCCAGTTCCCTTATCAAAAGCCTTGCTAAAATCAAGGTACACCACATCCACCAGTCTCCCTGCATCCACGGAGCCAGTCACCTCATCATAGAAAGCAATCAGGTTGGTCAGGCATGACTTGCCCCTGGTGAATCCATTCTTACTGTTCCTAATCACCTTGTTCTTCTTCAACTGCTTAGAAATGGATTCCTTGAAGATCTGCTCCATGATTTTTCCAGGGACTGAGGTCAGGCTGACTAGTCTGTAGTTCCCTGGATCATCCTTCTTCCCTTTCTTAAATATGGGCACTATGCTTGCCCTTTTCCAATTATCTGGGACCCCTCTTGGTCACCATGAGTTTTCAAAGATGATGGCCAGTGGCTCTGCACTCACATCAGCCAACTCCCTCAGCACCCACGGGTGCATCCTATCCAGCCCCGTAGGCTTATACACATCCAGCTTTTCTAAGTAGTCCCTAACCTGTTCTTTCACCACTGAGGGCTGCTTGCCTGCTCCCAATACCATGCTGCCTCATGCGTTAGTTAGTCTGGGAGCTGACGTTGCCTGTGAAGACTGAAGAGAAGAAGGCAGTGAACCACTTCAGCCTTTTCTGCATCCTCTGTCGCAACGTTGCCTCCTCCACTCAGAAAGGACCCACACTTTCCTTGATCCTCCTCTTGCTACTGACATACTTGTAGAAACCCTTCTTTTTACTCTTCATATCCCTTGCTAGCTGCAACTCCAGTTGTGCCTTGGCCTTCCTGACTTCATCCCAGCATGCCTGAGCAGTGCACTTATATCTTTCCCAGTTATTTGTCCAAGTTTCCACTTCTTATAAGCTTCCTTTTTGAGATATACTTTACTGAAAAGTTCCCTGCTCAGCCAAGCTGGTCTTCTGCCATGTTTGCTAGTCTTCCTACACATCAAGATGGGTTGTTCCTGCACTCTCAGTAAGGCTTCTTTGAAGTACAACCAGCTGTCTTGGACCTGTATTCCCCTCAGGGGAATCGTGCCCATGAGTTCCCAGGGGATCGTGCCCATGAATTCCGTGAGTGAATTGAAGTCTTCTTTTTTTGTAGGCCAGGGTCCTTACTCTGCTGCTCTCTATCCTTCCTTTCCTCAGATCCTTTAAAGCAGGTGAACCCTTCCTTCACCCCTAACCCTTGATGCTGAGAAGCACCTCCCCTCCACTTTGCTTTCTACCTGCTGCTGCTTTTGCCACTGTCCCTGGGACAGGAATACTCCAAAGGTGCTTCTGCCTGCCTCAGCCAGGCTATGAGGGGCTGTGCTCAACTGCAGATGGGGTAGTAGCAACAACACAGTGGCAGAACAGTTTTCCCCCTCCCTGCCTTGTCCCTTAGGAGCAGGCATATGTGGGGTGGGGAGGGGCAGAACCTTCCCACCCCACCCCCCCAATCCATCTTAGTTGCTGCAGTCTGGCCTGTAGCCCCAGCTGAGCCCAGCCCTTTTGCAGCTTGGCTGGGGCAGGCATAAGGGTTTCTGGAGCTTCCCTTGGGACATCAGGGAAAGCAGCAGTGTGGTAGGTGAAGGAGGGGCAGAAGAGATGGGGAGGAGACACGCCTCTGAGCATGAAGGGTAACGGGAGTAGGATTTAAAAAGTTCCTGGAGGCTCATGTAGTGCTGGCAGGGAGAGGGTTGGCATTACAGGGGATGCAGACACCCCTGCAGTGTGGGTTACTGCTTCTGTGCCCTCCTTTGGGATATCTTGGATCCATCTGCTACTTTGGGCTTGGGTTTGCAGCATATCCATATGGTGGATGTAATTTGGTATTTGGGTGTTTTGTATGTTCATTAGACACTAATTTGAATGGCTAAACATGTACATGTATTGCAAATTGTTATTATTGCAATGTTTGAATTTTTTATTTTTTTTTATTCCTAGGTTGTTGCACGTACTGAGAGAGATTCCCATATTGTTGCCTTTTCACATGAAATTGTCCCCTGTCCAGTGACAGTAGACATGACATTACCTCAAGTATTAGAGGAAATGTCTACAGTATGTAAAAACTTTTACTTCTCTTAGACTGTGGTGGGAGTGGTGATGATGATAAATTGTTTCTTCATTTTTGACAATCATGAAAATGACTTAGAGGTGCACTGATACATCAGTCCATATTGTATCGGCACCAACAAAAGGAAATTTGGCATTATCAGCAGTCGGCTTTTTTTTGGCTGATGTGACTGATAATGTCACGGATAAATGCCGCATGTATGCACACAGCCGCAGCATGCACGTGGCCAGGAGTGCAGCCTGCCAGCCTGGAGAGCAGTAGCTGGCTGGCAAGTCTGTTGCAGGGAAAGGGTGTGGGGGCAGATCGAGGCGCCCCCACAGTGAGGGAGGGAGTGAGGCTAGGGCAGGCGCTGCTCAGCTGGGGTGGGACGGGGCACAGGACTGAGTCAACAGCTTGTCCAGGAGGTGGCTCCTTCTGCTCCCCACATCCCCAGGGGAGGCAATGGGGGCATGTTGTCCGCACAGGGCATACAGTGTGAATTAAAACCAGTTAGGAATCTTCTCAGGGGATAAGGCACAACAACACATTTGTTAAAACATAAAACACACAGCATGAAAAGAATAAAAAAACCCCAGTAAGGTTATCTGCTTCACTCATTCCCATACACATTCATTCATTCATTCATTCATATGAAAAACTAAACACACACACAGATAGACAGTCCTGCAAAGGTTAAGGTTACCAAGTTCTAAAGATGCTTGGGTTAGTCTGGTGGCCAGCCGGACTGATGACAAGGAATGGAGTCAGGTCTTGTTGGATGTGTCCAGCACTTTTTCGTGCTGGACATCCAAAGTCTTTTCTTTGTGTTCATTCTTCATAGCGATAGCTGTCCATAAATGCCTATGGATTCCGCTGAGTCAGACGCGAAGGTCATCTTCCTTGTTATGTTGACAGGCATATTGGTAGGACGTGATCTTCCAGATTTCCAGTTTGCAATCTTCAGCAGGGTCACTGCTTGTAGTCTTCAGCCATCGGGGTGAAGGCATGATTTAGTATTTGGTAATCCTTAACTGCTGACTCTACATCACTGCAACCTTTAACTGTTAAACCACAGAAACCTATTTTCACCTGCTGCGAGAGGACTGTCTTCCTTCACATTGTCACATACATACATCATTCCTTCTTTCATTACCCCTTGTCAAACATGCCAGACATACCACAGACCTTACATAAGCATTTTTCTATACCAAATTTAAGTTTTAAAATCATGAGACCAATAGGTCAAATATATTTATGCTAAGCAATAGGAAATTTTAAATAGATGGTTAATTCCAGAACAATAATGACTGATTAAAATATTATGGGAAGTATATCGTAACAAGATTAACTTTATCTTAATGGCTAAATAATTAATTATAAAAGATAGCAATATAAGTAATTAAAGCAATTATAGCTACTGCAATACAACAATGTGCCCTCCATATCTGGGGCGAGAGCGGGCTGCCTGCTGTGCACTTGGGACTGGGGCTGCTCTAGTCTCTTCCCACTGGTTGCTCTTGGGGCGGGGTGTGCAGTAGTGGTGCTGGGAGGTTGGGGTACGGCGAATTTTGGGGTGGCTCTTGCCCCACCCTTTCGCTTCCCTCTCAGCACTGCAGCCACTGCCCACCGCATTCGGCCCAAGCACAGCCACCATGAAGAGGCTGGAGTAGCACAGGCCCTAAGCCCACAATGGGCAGCCTGCCCTTGCCCCGCACACAGATCTGAGGGGGGCATGTGCCCCCCATGCTTCCCCTTGGGATGTGCGCAGTGGCGGAAGCCACACCGCAGGTCAAGCTGCCGTCTTCATTCCGTGCCGTGCCCTGCCCTGCCCTGCCCCACCCTGGTTGTGCCGCGCCTGCCCCTGCCTCGGCCCCAGCCCCACACTGCTCCTCTAACAGACTTACCTGCTGGACGGTGCTTTCTATGCTGCTGGACTGCAGATCGGTAGTCGGATCGGAATCAGCCATAGTTATTTTCATAATTAATTGTAATATTGACTTCAATCTATGTTTTGTTTTTTGTAGATAGGAACCTACCAGATTCACAGCAGAAGTGGAGTATATGGTAGCTCCTTTAATCTCTTACGTTTCCCCCATGTGCCCCTTTTTGTCCTCCCTCCCCTCCACCTTTGATTGGCAGAGGGGCCTCACTGCTCCCTCTTGATCAGCAGGGAAGCGAAAACCATGGTTTTAAACATGGTGTGGTTTTTCCCTCCCTGCTAGTCAGCAACAAGGATCAGGACCCTTGGGAAATCAGCGGCAGGAGTCAAAAATGGCACCATAGTTAAAACCACAGTTTTTGCTTCCCCACCAATCAGGAGCTAGAGGCAAGCGTGCCCCCTTCACCAAGCAGCGGTGGAGGGGTGCACGGGGAAGCCTGCAAGATTAAAAGAGCTGCCAAGCACCCTACTTCTGCTACAAATTTGGTAGGTCTTTATTTATAGGATATTATTTCCCCCGGTGACCCTTCTTTGGTATATCTCACTTAGTTTATTTTTGCAACATGTCCAGTAAATTAGATCATTTTTTCCATGTCACTTTGCTCTAAATAAACTTGAGATAAGTAGCTTTAAAAAAATGGATGGAAGCGAGGTAAAATGGATGAAGAAGATGCAGGATACTTTTGCATATAATATTACTCAGAACATAATATTTTATTTCTTCAAAGCAATATATAAGCAATTATCTTAATATAGTCAGTTCTTTATAATTGCAGCACTGTCCTAAGTCTTATTTTTTCAGTGCTGCTAAATTGTACTTTATAACATATATGCCATACATTATATTAGGCTGTGGGAAGTTAGCACATCCTAAGTTCCACCTAATTCAGTGAAAGGACCTAACTCACTGCAGTGGTGTTCTTGGCTTCCTAATAAGTAGTCAAATTCTAAACCTCAGTCTTGCAGTGTAATTTGCACAAATAGACCAGAGCTTCGTTAACATCAATGACATGCATTTTGTATTGCAGGGTAGAACCTATTTATGTTGTTCTTAATCTTTGGGAAGAGAGTTTCACAGACTGTTTTAGTCATGAGAGGTTGTGTTGGTGTTTTTTAATTGTTCTTGCTATATTAACTTATTGCTTATTGTTTTACTATACTTTGTTTCTCTGCTTACTTACAATTTTGTTTCTTTGTCACTAAAGGAAAAAAAAAACCTTTTAAGCTCAGTTTATCAAGTGTCACATATCGTTTAACATATTTATTTCCATAACTGTACAGTTAATGTCAGTAGAAAATTGGTCCAATGAATGGTAACTTTCGTAAGCAGAGATTGGGAGGTTTCTTAAGTTTTGTTTTTCTGTTTTTAGATTACTTTGACATTTCCAGAATTTTACAGTGAAGTTCATAATATTTGTATGTATTTTTAGATTGAGATGGGTGCCACTGATTGTGCTCTCCCAATGATATGGGCTGAAAAGACTAACACAGCTGCTGATGTTTTCATTGTTTTTACTGATAATGAGACATACTTTGGAGAGATTCACCCTGCAGTTGCTTTGAGGAAATACAGAGAGGTAAATATTCTTTTGTAAAATGATACAGCACCAATAGTTAGTGAAATAGTGTTCAGAGGGTTCTTTTAAAGAGAGGAATAGTTGTGGTTTTGTGAAATAAAATGTATTAGGCTTTATTTTGCTGAAAAAGTATTAGAATCTCTATATATTGAGGCAGAAATTAACAGCATTACTTACAAATAAACATATTTTAAAAAAGCAATAAGGACTAGAATTACTTGCACGTGATTTTCCATCATCAGTATTGATGGCTTGATACTAATGTCCTGCATTTAAGTTTTTGTAATGATAGTTAATGTATCTGGTATTCAGCGAATTTATAAACTCCTGCTGCTACCTGCTGAGAGTTCCTTTTAGCAGTGGGGATTCTCTTCAAGCAAAACAAGTGAAATTCCGGTTTTCCTCCCTGCTCTGCAGTGGAACTGAATGCGTTAGCAAAGCACAGAGCAATATACACATAAGCCACCCGAGTGAAATTATGGGAGCCTGCAAAGAAAGTAGTGCCACAGGAATGCAAATCTATTGAAGTCGGAGTTTATTTTCTTTCCAGAAGGGAGGCTACTGAAGTTATGAGCTCTGCATGCTACTAGTGCTCAGCAATTCTGCTGATCTCATGAGCTCTGAGTTTTCTCCTCCTGATTCCACCTGAAGTGACATTTGACTTGAAGTGAATTGAAATTGAAGAATAACTTTTGTAAATATTTTCCCGTGCAACAAAACTTTATTCAAATTCTGAACATAATCTTTTGATATCCCAAGTGATATATATACCTGTATACCTTTCTCATTTAACACCTTGTGCTTTTATGCAACTGTTACAGATAAGGGTGTAAAAATGTTTTACAAACACAAATAAATTAAGAGTTACTCCTCTCCATATCCTTGTTAAGTAACCATCACTCTCTCTTATGCAGGAGTGTGAAACTGAGATGGGTATCTTGAACAACCTGCCCAAACTAAGTTAGGAAGCTGGTGGGAAAGGACAAATTCGTGGCTGAGAATTCTTTTTTTAGACATAAATTTGTTCTTACCCACTTGATAGATGATATGATGGTCATGACTGATAATGATAGACCCTTAAACATTTACATTTAATTTAGGCTATATTTTATATTAGCTGGCCTGCTTAGAAGTACATTTATAAGATTTATGCCTATCTATATGTCTTCTGTGGTACTTAAAGGCAACATATTGCAGTTACCTCAGTTTTATTGATATCAGACTGAGGTCTGGTTTAAAAAAATACCAAGGGCCAGATTTTGAAGTCTTTGCTTGGGGAATCTCTGGCTTTCAGCAGTGTGCTTTCTCAGGTCGAGTTTTGCTGGTGTAAGGACAACATAATTTATTTCCAGATAATTATTAATTTGCTGTATAGGTATACATTCTCAAAGTGTTTTATTTGCTTTCCTTTCTGCCTGTAGAAGATGAGCATTCCAGCAAAACTGATCGTTTGTGGAATGACATCAAATGGTTTTACCATCGCAGATCCAGATGATACAGGCATGTTGGACGTGTGTGGTTTTGATGCAGGAGCTCTTGAAGTTATTCGAAACTTCACCTTAGATTTGATATAATTCCTGGATACTTACTATTACCAGTGGGTCCATTGCTGGCAATAGACTTCACCCTGGGAACTACCAGCCAAGTGTACTGTACTAGAAGATGGTACATGATTCATGTATAAGAATGATGTTGCCTTCTGAAACAGAAATCAAAAAAAGCATACAAGAATTTTCTTTTTTTCTGTTGCATATAGGTTAAAAATAACTACGTAAAGCCTGCTAAGACTAGCTACTGGGGTACATGGTATATGATTTAATTACTTTATAGTTTACCAGTACTAAGATATTTTTCTGTCCTTGTAGACTATTTTTGTTTGTAAGAATAAATTGGTGAGACACTACTGGTATTGGTGGGTTCAAGGAGGAAGGAAAAGTAGTTTGTTTTGATGGCTCTTGTAAAGGCGTGTGTCTTAATGAGGGTTTTTTCATGTTTGTATTTGAAAAGATTAAGATGCAACATCTCTCTTCAATTCTGCAAAAGAAATATTTTCAGAGCACATTTGACCATGTTACTGTGATTGAGTACAAAAATACTTGTCAAATTTTATATGGACAAAGTAAAAGTGACAGTTTTGATTTATCTTTTCTAAATAGATTGTGATTTTGATCTTCTAGAATTAAATCTGTAACTTTCTGGTAAATTGAAAGGCAGTGCTATGGACTGCAAAGTTAGTTGACACTCTTGTAAAACTGGTATGCTTTGCAGGAAATAGTACAAACCCTTTGTAGTAGAGAAAAGGTCCCTGAAGTTGTTTAGGTTGCTCATCCAATGTGAATGTGCTGAAGTTTCGGCAGTTTTTCAGTGACGAAGATGGACAGAGACCCTGGAATTGGTATTACCCTAAAGTGTGATCACAACAATCGAAAAGAACTTCATTGCATGTTTTTCTTCCTCATCCCCTCCCCACCATGTGTTGATGCTACAGAAATAATCATCTTGAATAGTGCTTTGCATTATTTAAAAGTGACCATTTTTCTCTGATATTTACTGATTAGATCGACTCAATCTAGCTTTTTAATACGGTTTCAGTTCTTATAGTGACCTATTCTGAGACTTCTGCATTATATAGCTGCCTTGTTCACAATTCCAGTCTTACTTGTTTAGAAATTTGATTGCCAATTGGATTTTTAAACTTCCTTGTGATAAGAAATATGTAAGGGAGAAAATAACTAAGAATGTCCCAAGTCTGTCTTAGAGGAGAAATTAATAATGTGTGCATAAATGTAATAAAATGGTCTTTTTGATGTCACATGCTAAGATACATAGGGGTTTTAGTCATACTTTTATATTTTTCCCCAAATTGTGTGATCATGTTTTCTACTAAGGGTGATTGTTTTAAAAGGTGAATTTGTATTTAATCTGAAAATGATTGCAGGTTATAAAAATAATTTAATTATAATAAATACTACATCAAACTTTGTTGCTGTGCTACAAAACATGCTCTTAAATGTAAAACACGTTGCAATTTAAATAGTAAATTAAATTCATGTTGCTTAACTCGTTTTCATAAGTTTAAAGTATAAAGAAATCTGGGTTAAAAATAGTGTTTTGCAGGGTGAACTATCTTCCATCTTAAGACATTATTTAACATTTATACCTACGTGCTCCATGCGTAGTGCCTCAGTTTGTGAGATTTCACTGAAGACATCATACCACCTATTAACTTGCTCGGCATGGGATAAATTGGGGGGGTGAGGAAACCCACTGGCACTAATTTGTACAGGCCCGTTGCCCAAGCTATTATTAAAATAATGATATTTTGAAAAATTGTCAGTAGAAACAGTAGCTTTCCGTCAAAGTGAATGAGGTTTTGTAGATTATCAATAAGTAATGCCATAAGCCTGAAATACAATTTATAGAATGCAGGACCACTGCTCATTAGATTACATATAACACCCCCCCAAAACAAACAAACAAAACAACTAACAAAAGAAACCCCCGCCGTTACCTACATAGGTCAACAGTTGAAGTAACACTTCAGTCCAGTTCTTTTGCAAACAGTTCCCTATTCTTTCTGTTCTCTCTTCCAATTTGTGTCTCTGCCCTTCCTTTCTCCCACGATATTGTTTGGTTCTCTTTCTTCTTGGCTCCCATTGCTGGTGTGATCTCTAATCTTTCTTCCCATACAACTTCTTTGCACCATCCATCTCTTGCTTCTGTTCTCATTCTAATTAACAAATTCTTAACCAGGCTGTTTTGCTGGGTAATAATTGGAACCAGACCACTCCTGTTAAGGCAATGTTTTGTATTAAATATTTGTAAATATTTCCCCCGTCTTTCTATAGGAAAGTAAGTTCGCTCCGTGACCGCTGGACCAATGATATAACATGTTTAAAACAGATAGTTGCACGTAAGCTTAAACAAGTAGAGAAACAAATTATGCTGCTTAGGTTTTCCAAAGAAGGAAAAAAAACAACAAACGTTTCTCAAAGTTAAATTTAACATTTACCTGCATGCAGACTTACCAGGCTTTTGTTAGAAAGGTTTTTTTGAAATTGGGTTGTGCAAAAATGTCTATTTAGTAGACACGTTGAGTTTGTATAGTGTTTTATAGTCTTTTTATTGTTTGGTATAAAGGGTTTTGAGTTGTTATTTGCATAATTAAATGAATCATCTGTCTAGGTAGTCAACTTTTGGTTTCTGGTTAATGGAATTATTTTAGACATAAAACAGGAATAATTTGAGCAAAGATGATGGTTTTTAAATCTGTCAAATGTTCTTTAATTGATGTAAAGCTTTAGTATTTATGCAGGATTATGCAAACTATTTTCAAGGAATTTATATAGAAAGATGTGCAAAAAAATACATTGTTTAAATTGATTAATTGTTGTAGCAGGTACATGTTTTCACTGCATAATCTACAACATTACTGACAAGAGAGATTTGGAAACGGTAAGTCAGTAAAATGGCAAAATATTAATGAGTCCTAAAGCTAAGGTGAGGATTAGCAAACTTCAGCAGATCTTGGTCTTTTAAATATATGTATATAGAAGAGTTTATATGGCTGAAATTTATAAATTATTTCTCCTGTGGATATTTCTGGATCCTGAAGTTGTTTAAATGTATATCTATATATGAGCATAAGTGCAAACTCCTAAAAAGTAAGACTATTTTAAAATGCTTCATTAACATATAATGAACGGATATAGCTACTTTTGTAATAAATGTTACCAACTTCCTAATCATAAATGAGCATAACTGGTAACAATTAAAAATCTTAGTTTATTACATTCTTATTTTAAAAACATGGTTCTGCTTTGAAAAACAAGTCTATATAAGAAATATCACTTTCTTAAACAGCAAGTTTGTCTGAACTCAGTATTCTATCTTCTTACTTTAATAAAAGCCTGTTTCCAGCTTCTTACTCATTCTAGTAATGAACATTTTAGAATTTGAGCTGGGGGAGACAAAGACTTCAGTTGAACATCAAGAATATTTGAGTCTGTTGCTCTGAAATTCATATTAATAATATATGAGTTTAACATTTAGATCACAAATTGACATTAAATTTCTAAGAGAACAAATGCTTATGTCAGTTCAAACTGAATGATTCTGATTTGAAAGCACTAATAAAGAAATACATAACCCTATAGCACTGCTTATAGAATCACTTCTTTTAGAAAAGAACCACACTTTATATGCCATATCATGTTTAGATTGTATAAGCATAACCAGGCTCTATGCCATCCAAAAATATGGGTGCTTTTTGCTGCTGCTACTTTCTATAGAATAAAACAAAATTATATGAGAAAAGATCTTTGAAAGAAAAAGCCTTATTCTGGTAATAATGGCATAATTAACCCTTCAAATGCCTTAACACACATCTTTCCTTGGTATATGGGCGCTTACTGGTATCTCTAGTGTGTTTCTGAACTATTAATGGTATTTTGCCTTAAGCAACAATGCCCTGCTAACCTTGGAGTATAGAACTGAAGGAGTTTTGGGGGAGGTGTGCAGTTTTTATTTTTTATCTTTTTATAGGGAACAAACTGAAAGGCGGGGTCTTTAAAAACTCCTTTTCAAACTAGTTTTTCTTTCACATTCTACAAAGATATACAAGCTTTCATCGTCTTATGGGGAAAAATAAAGAAATTTAAACAAAAAAAGAATAAAAATCAAGCATTTGTGCAAAATAGATTTATTTAGTACTGAAGTCAGTGTGACAGGTATACATCTGTGTGTGCTGAACTGGATGAATGTGTCTAAGCAACACTGAAGGTAGTGAAGAACTTAGCAAAATGTAGTAAACTTTGCAATAATTTTTAAATATAAGTGAGGTCAATATGTTAAATCTTTACATGTGTTTAAATATGCACTGTTCCTTCAAGAAACTGAGGGATTCATAGAGAGTCGGGGGTGGAGGGGAGGGAGGATGGTTTATCAAACAGAAAAATTACTGCAAGCTAAGTAACTCAGGCTGATTTCTATCTTTTTTCATTTTCAAATTGAAATTGTGAGCATAAATGTGCAGGTATTAAAATACAAAAGAGTTATTTGATAATCCTATTGTTTTATGATCTGAAGAGAAATTTGTTAGGTTGGAATTGTTTCCCCTGGACTTGTGGCATCTAGAACAGTTGGGCCACTGCCTTGACTAAGATCATTGGGCACTTCTTTACTACAAATAATAAGTAAACCATCAGGGATAGGCTTTTTATTCTAAATAGTGCACCTTTAACCACTTATTGATCCCTTGTGGGGAAGAAAGGGATATACCTTCCTGTTTGCATGTGAACTTCCCTGAAATACTGCAGGGTCTCGGCGTTACCAAAACCCTGACCATAGATGTACGTTATATTGAAATTATTGGTTTTTAAACATTTCCCTGCAAGGGAAAGTATGAGTGAATTGCATTATGACTGTAGACCTTGAATGAATATTAAATAAACTCTATGCATATCACACACTTTTGTTTGCTTTTTCATAATGGTGTTTCATTCGTTTCATATTACACAAATCTCTAACTGTATTTTTATGCAAGAAAACAATTTTGTTCCTAGACTAGCCTTTTATGTACCTAGAAAAAGGTGTATAGTTGTTTTCTAGGCCAAAACTAGAAAACAGACAAGAGCCACTCGCAGAGAATTGATAGACTAGTCTTTGAATATGAAAACATTAATGTGCCTGGGGTGTAGGTTGTAGCCGTGTTGGTCTAAGGATATAGGCAGACAAGGTTCTTTGGATGAATCTGATATCTTTTATTAGACCAACCTAGATAGTTGGAAAAACAAAATTTTAGCAAGCTTTTGGGTTTAAAAATCCTTTTTCAGGCTGAGGAAGCCTCTGCAGTTGGTGTGTGCCCTTCCTGGATGGAATGAATAGTAAAGAAGCCAGAGACTGGGCTGGCATTCATGTAAGAGAGGCAGTCAATGAAGATGTAAATGGAGGAGATCCCTCCCCAGATTTGCACTGAGGAGAACACCCAAGATTGCCACCTCACTAATCTTAAAAAGGCTTTCACTCAACAAGGACATTCCTCCAGAGAGATGGATTGCAGGTTTGACCTCCGCTACCTAGCAGGCAGGACCCAGCACTGCACAATAGAGTAGGGCCAGGTGGGGAAGCTCAGTGCCACTGCTGTAAACCCTGCATCACCATGGCAAGGTGCCCCCTGCCCACCTGGCAACAGGGAGGGATACAACTCCACACTGTTGCCCCTGCTGCTGCTGGGAGGGCAGGGACTACTTCACCATACTGGCATGGGGCTTGCAAGGGCAAGGAGCTTCCCTGCCCTGCTCTGCCCTGCCATACTCAGGTCCTACCTACTAGACTGTGGAGGCCCCAGGGGGAAGGCAGCAGGGTATGAAGCCCAAGCCCACAGTGGGCAACCCACCCTGCCCTGAGCACAAATCTAGGTGGCATGTGCATGCCCCCCCCACCCCACCGCCCCGCAGGAGTGCACACAGTGACAGGAAGCCAGCTCCACCCCCGTGAATGAACTGCTCGTGGCTCCATCCCACTCCCCGTCTGGTCCCTGTGGCCATGCTTTCTGGCTGCAGGATCCCCAGCCCTGGCCAACTCCCTCCCTATAGGGGCCTCACTGGTGCACCCCCTGACAGCCAGCACTCCCTGCTTAGGCAACGGGTAGAGGGGGCAGGCAGGAGCGCCGGTGCTCCCCCTGCAAGCACCAGGCAGGGAGTGAGGGCAGCAGGAGAAGCACCGCTGCCACTTCTGGGTGTCCTGGTTGTGCTTCCTGGGTGGTGCGATCGGCTGTAGGGGGGGGACTCCCCCTAGTAGCTGCAACTGGCAGTGGAGAGACAGCCACCCCCCCGGTCACTGACTGGCCGCTGGCGGGGCATGTGCCCCCCGCCCTGCCCCCCCCCTCCAGACTCAAGAGTTACCAATCACCCATGCTGACCTCTCTTCTCTCACTCCCTCCAGCCCCTTGCAGGCTAGAACTCTGCAAGGAGAGCTCTTTCAAAAGTGAAAAATCTGTATGCTTCTCTATTAAAAGGGGGGGCGGGGAAAGTGTTTTTCTTGGTTAAAAGGGAAAAATCAGCATTTTTCCCCCCCTTTTTTATGGGAAGCAGAAAACCTGGATCCCTGGAGTTGACGGAGGGAGATACATCTTTGTCTCTGCCCAAGACTTAACAACCATAACCAATGAAGGGAGTAGCCCCATGGTGTACATCCACTATAAAGACAAGCCCTCTCTGTAGTACAGAGAGAAAAAAGCATGGGTGGGGGGATAAGAGGGGGCGGAAACGGGTTGCCTATAAGGATGTCTTGAAGTTTAAGTCTTCCTCCCACCTCCACCTGAGGATTATAAATACAGATTTATGAAGTGTATTAGAGATGGAAGACCCTTCTGGGGAACCCTCGCTAGATTTAAAGGAGCATCTGGCAGTTATCTAAACCTCTACTATTTAAAAATACTTTAGAAAAAACTTATAATTGGAGCAGCCGAGATGCAGTGTCACTATTTTGAAGATACAGTTTAATCCAGTAAAACAGGATCATGTGACATAGCTGCCTGAGATAGCAAGAGACTTAAGTGATGGAGGAGGTCCATTCCAGTCCTGTTCTATGTACTCAACATCTTATCATTTGTCAAAATATACACAGAATAGTCTAACAATCCCCATACTGTGTAACTGTCTTTCAGCAAATAACATTCTAGCTACCATGCTAATGAGAGATCCTGTAATACTACCTTCATTCTTCGCAGACAATATGAAGACTCGTTTGCTTCTTCAGAAAGAGGGAAAAAAAGGTGAAATTAAGATCAGTAATTCAGGTTACAATTTCTTTAAGACTGTTATAACTAGCAATGTTTTCTTTTAAAAGATAACTACAAACCAGAAAGAAGTAATTAATTTTAAAGAAACCCACCTGTTTAGACATATGAAAGCTTCATAAGGCTTCCAAACTACATTAGTTTAACTCCCACAGAAACACCAGTATCTTATTTTGGTTGATATGCTAGACATCTGTAACACAAAATAATCTGCTTCACATGCAAGTTACAAAGTGCAGTGAATGCTCTTGTCATCCACTTAACTTTTGTAACTTGACTATCCAATAGAGGAGATCTGAGGCTCTCTCCCCCTAGTGTATTGATTTCTTTAATATTCCATTCTGTTGAAGGATTTCAAGGAGCCAGTAGTCTCTCCTACTCTAAGTGGCTTGCCTTTGTAAGTATTTAGGCACAAGCATGTGAAACGTTGGTTCTTGTCTGGTGCCTTCTGCTTAAATATATGTCACAACATAGCTTCTCTGCTTCATGGATGTTTCTTAAGACGCCGCTGGGACTGTCATCCCCCAGGGTCAGGTCCCTGCCCCTCCCAGGGCTTCAGGGCCCTGCTCCTGGGAGAAAAAGATTCTGGGTGTCCTGCCCCAAGTTGAAGTACATGTTTACAAGTGAGGAAACCTCTGCTTGTAGATACCCCTATGTCAGGACATGGGGAATCCCACAGCATGGGATTCAAGCATAGAGTGGGGAGCTCCCCTAGGAGTTCCCTCCTCCCCTTGAAGTGGCAAATGGAGGGGGAAACGCTTAGGGGAGCTCCCCCTCCTCCACACTTGCAGACTTGTCCCAAGGGAATGATAGTCCTGCTGTGATGTGCAAGTGGAAGAGGGAGCCATTTGCACATCTAGCTATGCACTAGGAGAATTATTCCCCTGGTGCAGACTGAGGAGCTGCCCTAAGGATACCCTCCCTTTCCCTTGTACATGGTCCCTGACCCAGGAAAGCGGGTAGAGGAACAGCGGCACAATAGGCATGCTGACACCAGCATCCTTTCCTCCATGCTGCCCTTCGGTCAGGAAACCACATGCAATCAGAGGGGGGAACTCATGGGGTACAAATACACACACAAACGGAGGAGAGTATTGCAAACCCATGCCTGGGCAATCATTCTGGTGCAGACATACACGTGCAAAGGATTCCCTCCTTCTGCTTGCACACTGTGGCATGGCAATAGTTTCCCCCAGTGCAGGTTTGCTCCCTTAATTTTCCCCTCTGCTTGCTGCTGCCCCCTGGTCAAGGGCCATGTACATGACAAGTGTCCTTATCCCCCTGTGCCCCAACATTGGGGTACATCTGCAAGTGGCAGCTGCCTTGTTTACAGATGTGTGCCCCCAAGTTGGATCAGGCCCATAAGGCCAGGGAAGCTTCTGCCAGGGGTGGTGGTGGTATGTTTTCGTATGTGTGCAATAGGAATAGGAATGGCTGTGGTCCTCAATGGCACTCTGAAAAGCATTGTGGAAATGGTACAGAAACACCCCAAGGCTGCATCCACACATGGTGTAGACATTTGGTCCCCCTGGGACAATTAGCGGCACAAATTGTGCCACCGCTAGTTGTCCCCAGTAAATGCCCATGCCGTGTGCACTCTGGCATGTGACAAGTTACCCATGGGGAAGGTAGAGGAGACTGAAGCCAGCACTGGGCTGGACCCAGTAGCCTTTCCTGGGATCCTGGGGGCATCCCGGGGCTGCAGCAGCAGTGATTTTGCCACGTGGAGCCTGGCTGGCAGATGCAGTACAGCTCTGGCTGGCCCAGCTCTGGTTTTGAGTTGTGGCCGCTGCCCTTGGGTGTGCTGCTCCACTTCGCTTCCATTTCCTGTAGGGTTTTTTTGACCCCTGTATACCCAGGGGTCAAAAAAAAAACCTTCTCTCTATGCTGCTTCCTTGCGTTGCGGAGAACTGAATATGTGGTATGTTGAACCACAGATGTGTCTGTGGGGTCACATAATGCAAGGCCATGTTCATCTGGACACGGCTGAGGAGACCCTAGCTATTTTTTCAGAATGCTGTTTTGTGTAAGAATGTTCCAGTCCATAGCAGCCAATTAGGCATTCACACATGAACCAGATGTAAAATGTGATGCAATATTGCAAGGTCTTGTAGTCAGTTTTGCAGTTTCCTTCTCCATCTTTTAAAAAGGTAAGTATTGCAAAACTACATTTTTTGTAGGTTTACAAAAGCTGGCTTCCAGAGGCTATACCTTTATCTACTTTAGTACAATATTTTAGAGATTAGGATAGAATCTATAGGAAAACAGCTGTTTCCAATTTAATTTGAGACTGTGTACACATCAATAAAAAATGCATGTTTGCAGCTGATCAAATTGCCTTTAATAAGAATAAGACTGCATGGTACAAACACTATAGATATAATGGAATTAAAAAGAAAGAAAGTCACCCAGTAATGGAAGGACTAATATGTGCAGTGATATTTCAGCATGTTGCTCTTTACTGTCTCCAATGTGATACATTTAAGATACAGAAGAATTCCATTTTATCACTGACTTGATTTTAGACAAAACACTTGGAAAAAAGATTATTCCAACTCAATTACAGTAAAACCAGCTAGAGAGTGTATCAAACTAGCCTGAACTACAGCTTATTGGAACTTTCAAAATCTTGTAAGAACCTATAGAAATGAATGGATGCTTTGCAGGAGATGCACAGTTCCAGTTTAACAAGTTATGTTTGCTACCAATTTCACATAACTTTGTGTAGCACTGTGGTATCAAAGATCTGGCCTGCAGGCTAGATTCAGCCCACTGAGCCTCATCATTCAGCCCCTAGTGCTGTCGCTGGGGCTTGGAGTTGACCTACATGCTGCACATACTGCACACTAGACCAGCCCCTGCATTACACACGGCTCCTACTCCAGCTGGACTGAGACTGGGCAGTGCATGGCACCTGCCCTGGCCAGTCCATGACCCCTACTGTATATAGCACCCACCCTGGCCAGTCCAGCATCACTTACATGTGGTACCTGTCTTGGCCCATCTGACCCATGAACAATCTCTGCCACTGATCTGATCACTAGGCCCAGATGAGTTTGACACCCCGATGTAACACTTTCTAGTTTACTTATTATTTAAAGCGTACATAGTCTTTTACACCTTCAAAATTCTGCAATTAAAAAACACAAAAACAAACAAACCACTAGTTAACATACACTGGGGGTTTTACCATGGTATCTGATTAAGCTAGAGCAAAAAAATTAGATGACTTACCCATGCCCATAAAGTGTACGCCAAAGAGGATTTACAACTCAGGAAACCTTGATTTCAAAGTCCTGTTTCTTCCAGTACACAGCTGGCCAATATGATCAAGTCTAGACACCTGAAAACTGGAATTTAAGTCCATCTTTAAGCTCCAAGATAAATGGCCTGATTTTCAATCATGTTGAGTCCTAACAGTTCTGATATTCTGGTCTCTTAGTTAGGGGTCTAAATATGGTTTTTAGATGTTTTTCTTCTAGATACAGGGCACCTTTGAAAGCAAAGCTAAGGTAGACTACATGGCTGTTCAGAATTTTCTGTTCTTCTCATTTGACATTGATGGACTAGTGGAAGTAACTTCTCTTCCTGGTAAAGCCTCTGAGTATCAATAGCATTGCCAATACAAGACCCACTGACAAACACTCTTGGAACCTGTTAATACAAAAAAATGAGTATGCTTAAGCCTACTACCATGAAAAATATACAAAACTCCTAGTTTTATATTTCATGTTAACCTATAACATATTATCATTTCCAACATAAACTTCCATAAAGAGCATCCTGCAATGCTTCAATGTTTACCTTTTCTTCAAAAGATGGTGTCACTGCAGATAGTTTTTGAATAATCAGTGAAAAAAAGTGATTCAAATGAAGTTACAGAGATATGTCGCATAAGCAGAATACAATTACTAAAATTCTCAGCACATGGGAATAAAATCTTGCAAATGGGTCATAGCTCCAACTGTTTTTAATTGTGTGTCTATGGCTTAAAAGGTCTTTATAAAGTACCACTCAAAAGACAGTGTTCCTAACAGCGCAGTAAGTTACACTGCTATGGGGTTTCAGGTCAGTATCACGAAGAACAAGAGAGATCCTCAGTTTAACTGGGAGCTAATTTCAAGGTTTAACCTTGCTTAGCATGCAAGATCTAGTGAGGTCACAGTCAATGGGGTACAGCTTGTATGTGTGGCATTCATTACACCAGAGAAGATATACTCACTGTCCTGCCACCAGTCATTTGTTGAAGAACATCTTGGAGCTGGCTTCCATTCCTTTGCATGTCTAGTTCTACTGCTGTGTAATTTACATTCATATCCTGAAACAGCTTCTTTGCCATTGTGGTGGGAGAAAACTCCCTGGGGTTCATTGTATAGCTGCATAGGAACTAGACAACCACAGGTAAAGGTTTATTGCTCGAGCAGTATATTTGCTCGAGCAATGACCATTAAACCAGCAAAGAGGCAAAATGGCCCCCCCTCAAGGGTGAGGCGATCTTTTATACTTTTTACAACAAGGCAAGACTATAGAGTTAACAAAAGCAATACTTGGGCGGTGCTTTACAAATCTTTATAACAGCATATTTCTATTAAGCTGAACTAGCACTTTTTAAAAGCTAAAAGTTAAGTAACAGTAACATTATGATATGTTAGCAAGAACTTGCAGTAGTAGATACTTCTTAAGGACACGATCGCTGTACTTAGAACAATGGCTTCTTTGTCTTATCTTGTTCTTTGCTATAGCTGATTTTACAGCACACAGACACAGATTCACTTGCTGCATTTTACTCAGAAAATGCTTAACACAGTTAAAATGATTACTTGACACAAGCAAAGGCTTAGCTATTATTCTGCCTTGTGGTCAGCGGCATTGCTAGGCCACAGGTCATGCCTTGTATTCATTCAGCTGCAAAGCTAATACTTCTTAATAATCTAAATTATTGTTAACAGTATGCTATCAGAAAACTATTTTATTTCAGGGTAATAACAAACATGCTCACTACACCATTTTGCAATAAGAACACGTTGTTTTAGAGAAAATCACCACGGTTGTCTGAAATAGTTTCCTATATATTTAAAAAGGAGTTTGAGTCAATTTACTGTTTTTAAAATATACTAGTTAACAATCAACACTTTCTTAAAGATAGTTAGACACAAAACATGAGTTTTATCATCATTCACTTAAGACAACATATGATAGAGATCAGTGACTTCTATCTTAAGTGTTCCAAGAATTCTAGGATAGGAGCCATTTTCCTTTAAATGCACATGGTTACACAATACCATGTACTTTTGATGCTGTAGAAACTCACTTTTTACTGCTCACTGATGTTTTTCAACTAGTGGGATGGAAAGGGGGAGAACGCTGCTGAAGCTTTCCCAACATACAGGATTGCGCTTATTTCACATTACTTTAAAACAGGGCAATACAACTAGCTGCCTGGGCAGGCCTAGTTTTGAGACTCACAGGCTCCCACCTATGTGCCGCTTACCTCATTGTTCTGGCTGGTGCTGCCACTGGGGTCTCCGATTTCCCCCTCCCTCCTCTGGCTTCTGCTTCCTGTCCCTACCGAGCCCTAGGAGCCCCACGTTGTGTGGTGTGGTGGGGACGAAGAGGAGCATTGCAGAAGGCAGAAGCTGTGGTGGCAGGGGGCAGAGGCAGCTGCTGTTCTGACCCTGATCCAAAGTCAGGGCTGGAGTCAGAGGCAAAGCAGCTACCTGCCCCCAACCCCTGTTGTCCTGTACCGCCCCACCCCCAAAATGATGTTGGGTTTCCTCCCCTGTATGTTAAATGGGAGGAAAAACTCATCTTGAATTCATATGCGTCTTCCAATATGGAAATATTGATGAGATGAAATAACCCTTTCAAGGGGGCCAGGAGGTATAGCAAGCACCATAGTACAAACTTGACAAACCCCAGCACCAAAATCTGTACATCTAAGGAAACCAAGGCTGCCAGCTTAAGGTACATTCTGTCTCTTGACTCCAGCTGCCAGCTGGACTCCACAGCTGAAGCAGTACAAGTCTCCTGCTTTTAATTCTCTTGACTGTAAGGAATTAATACCCAAGATAATATTATTCAATGTTTATGCCAGTGCTGAACTTAAATTACTTAGGATTGAGAGCCCAGCCAAAGTAATCAAAATGCAGGATGGGGGTTCAAAAATGCAATCTACATTATGTACTAAGTTTATGGATATTCAATATGGAGAAGTATTAAAAACAATTCTTCAATTGATTAAAAAAAGGCAGTTATTAATTTACATAAGAAGATTTTTTTTCTACATGCCAGAAAGAATTCTCCTTGTTAAATAACAAATATTTAGCTCCTAGGTTTACCTGGATCTGGTTCAAAGTAGCATCATTAGACAGTCACATGGAAGTAGGTGGGCTATTCCCCATTCTGAGAAAAAAAAAAAAGACTAAGCATTTAAACGCTCTAAATAAAGCCACTCATTTTTATGGTTCACAAGTTATATTAACAGGACACTAAAGATTGGTGTCAAATCAATGTTTTCTAGCATGGCCCCCCCCGATGAAATCTACATGCTAATTTCTGAAGTCTGGCTCAAGACTGTAAACTGTTTGGGACACAGACTCTTAATCTGTGCTCTCTTGGGTGGTCTAGTGCCCAGGATTATGTGCTTGCAAAGTGAGCAGAATAAAGGACTGGACCTGTCTGGGACTTTTATAAAAGGTCAGTTATGGCCCTGGCTGCAATCAATGTATACTGCAATGTCAAAATAATGTGCCACATCTAATGGTAGTAACAGTCCAGAAAACACTAAAACATTCTGCATGTGCCCCAGAATTTCGGAAGAGTGACAGCTTTCCCACCAGACCCCACACACCCAGCCATGCCTCGTAATTTTGCTTCTGCAGACTAACACCTACATGGCCAAGGCCCAGCGGGGAAAACATAACAGAAGAGTACCTTAAAAAATGACACTTCCAAGCCTCCTTTGCCCTGCGAGTACATAAAGGCATAGAGAAGTAGGGCTGGAAAAGACCTCCAGAGGTCATCTACTCCACCCCCCTGCCTGAGGCGGGATCATCCCTATCCAAACCTTCCTGTATAAATCATAATGTGAACTACACAAGCCTACTGTCAGGCCTGACACAGCACGGACCTAACATCCGAACCAGCCCCAGGTAAAGCAGGGGGATCAGGGCAGCCAACATCTTGTTTCTATAAAAGGTGAATGCATGCTCAGGAGATCCCAGGAACAGGATCGTACTCCCAGTTAAGGAGAAAGGTAAAAAAAATGCCCATGTCTATACCAGTCAGAGCATGGCCCCAAATACAGTGATTGGTCTGTTCCTGAGGGCAAGACCCTCTAACCACGAGCCTCTGGCTTTGGCCCCAGCACAAGCCTTCGCATGCCCACAGGCACACCCCAGGAGCCCTTGGCTCACCCCAGGAGCCCGGGCACCCCATGGCCACACCCCAAGCAGATGGTAAGAGCAGCAAGAGTCATCTGTGGCCTTTTTCTTAGAAGCCTTACAAACGGGTCCGGACTCCCGCTGCCTGCTGCTTTGCAAGCCCATGACCATGAAGCGCTGGGGCTGGCGGGGCCTGTGGGAACAGCTGAAATAAAGCCCGAGACAGGTTGCTTTTTACCCTGGAGCAAGTCTCGGGCCAGGCCGGGCTGGGCTGTGCACTGAGCCCGAGGACGCTCCAGACCCGGGCACTGTCGCAGGAGCCAGCCCATCCCCCCACGCCGCACTGACCTCAGCCGTGTGGCCGTGCACAGGGCCATGGCTTCACCTGTGGGAGGGGCTGATGCACCCCACCCTGCCCTGGGTCAGGCCTCACTGCGGTCCGCTCCCAAGTTCAGGCCCCCCGAGCGTGGGGCTGCCCTCGGCGCTGCCTGCCGTGCCCCCACCCGTTGCTGCTTCGTGGGGGTGGCTCCGCTCCGCCCTTACACACCTGCAGTGGGTTCCGCTGCAAATCTGCGCCCACCCGCGGTGCAGCAGGATGAGAATGGTGTCCCTCTAAGGGGAGCTTCTCCCCGCCCTCCCATGGACTTTTCCAGGCTCTTAAGCCCGGCCACATGGGAATCCAGCTGGAGATGTGTTGCCTGGTGACTCCTGCACCCCCTGCACCTGCAAGAGCAGTTCCCCCTTCCCTCCCGCCTGCCCCAGCCCCAGGAGGTGTGGCCACGTGGTGCAGCCCTCTGGGGGTCCATGTGTCCCACAAGGCCAGCCCTGGCGCAGGAGCTGAGCCAGAGGCAGGAGTGTGGTCACGTCTTTTATCAGCGGGTGGGAGAGGTGCTGCCTTCAGCTTGCCAGCTGGAGAAGCCAGGCGTTTTTGTAACCATGGCATGCACCCACGACAGGTGGACAGTGGAGGAAAGGTGGCTTCCCCCCAGAATGGCTCTTGGTGTCCTGACCAGTGGGGAAGGAGGGTCTGGCTGGGACTGCAGGGCCATTTTCCTGTCCCCAGCCTGTTCATGTCTCTGGGCCATGGACAACTGGTGCAACCTTAATCAGGGGGGCATGTGCCCCGTCAGCAACCAGTCAATGACTGGAGGGGGACCCCTCTGCAGTCAATCTCACTGACCAGGGAGTGGGGGCACTTCCCAGGCAGCCAATCCAGAAGCGGCTGCAACGCTCCCAGATCGGGCCATGACACTTCATCCAGGCACTCGCAGTGGGGGGCGGCACTCCCACCTGCCCCCCTGCCTGTCGCCTAAGATGGGAACGCGGCCAACAGGGGGTGCACCAGCGTTCTCAGGGGTGCATGTGCACTCCTGTGCACCCCCTACTCATCACCACTGCTCCGGGAAGTTCAACTGGGCAGCTCCTTGGACTTGCTCAAGGGTCAGTGGGCACTGTCCTTTGCCCTTTGCTCAGTGCCCCTCCACCTCCCTCCCCCACCCCGGTGCACTCATTTTAAACTTGTGCCCTTCCCTATTTTGTCTTTTTGTTCTCCCAAGTGATCAGTGATGTGCACCACTCCTGCATACAGCGGGGCTTATAGTCTACTTGGTGGACTTTGGCCCACATTTTGGAAGAGCATGTCAAAAGGCCTGACCGGTGGGAGAATATAATACATGTGAGCTTAGCACAGGGGTAGGAAAAATATGGCCCACGGGCCAGATCCAATCCATAGAGGAACTTTGTCCCAAGTGCCAAGTTGTCCCACCACCCCCAGGTGCACAGCGAGGTTGGGGTGGCTCCACAGCTGGATTCCATTTCTAGGCAGTCCAGGTGGCAGGAGCTCCTTCCAGCTGCTGCCAGTCACAGCCACATGGAGACTGGTGGGGACCCAGATGCACAGCCCCAATCTGGGCCCGGTTCGCACCTGCTCCAGACCTGCCCTGATCAGAGCTAACAGGCTCTGAACCAGCTGGGACTCACAGGCACAGCCCTGGCCTAGGGGCCACCCCATGCCTGCTCTGGACCCACCTGTGCATCTTGAGCAGCTGCAGTGGTGGCCAGGCAGAAGTTACTGCTGGGCATGGGGGAAGAGTGGCCACCTCCCCTTTACTGCTGCCAGGCCCTTGCTGCAGCCAGCAGGAGCCTGTGCCCGGGCTGTCCTGCAGCTCCTCTCCTACTGTCACCACCACTACCACTGGCTCTGTTAACATGTTAGCATTTCCAACATAAGCATCCATAAATGGCATCTTGAAATGCTTTACCATTTGTGAAACTCCACAAATTAATGGTCTAGTGATCGTTATTTGTTGGGTGTTGAGCCTGATGTCTAGGGAGCAGTGGTTCCCAAACTGTTTAGACCGTGGACTGGCAAATTGCAAACTGAGAGTGACCACAGACTGCAAGTGGCCATGGACTGGCAAACTGCGGTCCAGCATACTGCAGACTGGAAGTGACCGGCAAATTGCGGAGCGGCAGACAACTTTTTTTTTTTACTAAGTATAAAAAATGGTAGGCTGATGGTCCGCAGTTTGCCAGTCACTTCCAGACTTGCGGTCCAGCAGCCAACCACTCACAGCCTGGTATCGGGCCATGGCAGAGGGGTTGGGAACCTCTGCTAGGGAGGACTGAACCCTGATCTGGTAGGCCCAGAAAGGGACAGACAACAAGGTTAGGAGCTAGCCAAGGTGACCACTACTGAGGGTGGCAGTACTGGCTATGGGCCCACCTTGGTTTTATTGGTATATTAGAGGTAATCAAGACAAATTAAAGGTAAAACAAAACAAGGATTTTATTGATAACAAACAAAGGGAGAGGGGAAGTGGAAAACAACAACAATACAATGTTGCATTCAGATATAAACTCAGGACACTCACAAGAACAAGGCTGGAATGGATACTTTACCAAATAAGTTCTGATGTAACAGGAAGATGCCAGTGTCAGTAACTGATGGAAAAAACAGCCAGTCTGACCTGGTTGATTGTCTGCGGGCCGCATGCTGGCACCCTGCGGCCTTACACTCTGGCAGGCTCCCCTGACAGAATGCAGCTGTGGTATCTCAGTGTCCTGCACTATGCAGCCCCTTAGGGCTCAGCTGTGCTGTAGAAGACTTGGGCAGCAGCTCTGCCCTTCACTACAAAGAAGCGTCACTGCCTAGGGGACCGCTCTCCACCATCCTCTCTCCAAGCACATGCTCCGAACCGAACAACTATACAGAGGAATCCACACTACAAACACACTAAAGACAGGTACACAGTCAAATCCATTCAAACTCATGCACACCCACACATGCCTGAAGGGGTTTGCAACTCTCAGAAGAGGCATTCTGGTTTCCCTAGTTATCCAAAAAATCATTACCACGCATGCTTACATTCTCAAAGTAGGTCACCAGTTCAAAAGGTTATGCATTCCAGAGAGTTATTCAAGGTGGATACCATTGTGCATGTGCACAATTCAATATCAAGAGTACCAAACACAGAATCCACTCTACAGGTACACACTGCGCATGCACTCTCATCTTCCATTCAGCCTCAAGCGCATAGAACACCTGCTGGAGACACACACTGGTCACTATCTTCTCGCAGCACAAATCCTCTTGCAAACCAAATCCTGATTTCCAAGGACTGTGAAGACACCAGTACTAAAGATAGGGTTTAAAATCCCAAATGTTTTCCCAGTACCACTAGGTCTAAAGTTTTCTTCCCTTGGTAAATAATTGAGTGGCTTTCTTGCTATAGCTCAGCTTGGCAGTCCCCATAACTACCTCTTCCTAAAAACTTTTTGTGAGATGACTTCTGTCCCCTTCCAGTGGTTTCAGAAAAACACTCTAATCTATTTGTTGGCAGTCTCAATAAGAAAGATAAAGAATGAGATGGCAGAGAGAATTAACTGTCCTAAATATCTGGCAATTTGACTCAGAAACATACAGAATGTGTCACTGTAGCTGTCCATATGGTACCTGTTTTAAGGATAAGCAAAGGCCTGGCTACTAAGCAAAGGATAAGGACTTGTTTTTAAAGGCATAATATTGCAAACTTTTATACATGTCCTTAATTTTATAGTAGTGTTAGAGTGGTGTGGTGTGGCGTAGCTGTGATGATGCAGGAATTACGTAAAATGGAAAGATTTATTTTGGGTGATTTCTTTTATTGGACCAACTGCACAGTAAAAGAAAAAAAATCTTGCCTCTTAACTTTATAGTCAATCAACGAGCACTTGAAATGGTAGTAAAGTTAAACATGTGATTAAGTGTTTGAAGAATTGGAATCAGGGTTGTTAATCTGTCACTTTCAAGCACTAAATCTTTCTTGATAGTAGTAATATAAATTAACAATTCTACTTCTCATGTGCCATCCTCTCAATGTTATCATTTCTTTTGGTTTCTGATAGAATATTTGGTACTGTCTGCTTCACTTAAAGCAGTGCTTTTGGGGTGCAACCTTATGTAATACCCCACAAGTTCTTGTGGGAGAAGAGGAGAATGAAGGTTGCTCTAATACTGGTTGCAAGAGTAGTCAAGGAAGGATTGTTTTTAGAGAGAAAAATAATTTCTGGAATTCTCACATAAGCGACTTCTATAGTAAAGAATAGGAACCAGAAGTGTTGCCTCCTATTTTTTCTGTTAACTATGCAACATCACTGGAACAGTTTCCTGTGCCTGTTTTACCATAAGTCAACTCTCTTTCATTTCTAATTTTCTCCACCTCTTAGTTTGTTTCTTGCTTTGATGCTACTTTTTTTGTGGTTGTAATTTGAAATTCAAATATCCAAACAGAAAATTCCTGTTACATGAAACAGTCCTGTGCCCAAACAATATTTGTTACTCCTGAACATGTTCAGCGTCCCTCATGACATTAGTATAATTAATGTTGAACCACATCTAATCTGGTTGAAGCATTCAAGATAAAGTTTTTATGAAACATACCATAGAAATGAAAGTTTATTTTATTCCTTGTCTAGTTGGCCTGTATAGAGCTTTATACATATAAAGGGAATTTTGCAATATAGTATAATATCTAGGACTATGAATAAGGCATATTTAGTACATACATTTTAATCTGTAAGAAATTCATATTCAGCTTCATATTCCACTAAATTTTAACTTGTTTTTCTTAGTTTCAAAATGCAGATATTCTCTGAAAATACATGATACAGGCCACATACAGACATTGAGTTTTTCCTGGAACAGTCACTGTTCTCCCAGGAGAAACTACAAGTTTACAGATGTTTAAGATTTTTCTCCTAGGGCAAAAATGGCTGCTCTTGGTGAGAAATAACGTTAGAAGAATCAAGTTTAAAGCACTCCTAGGAGAGTTTCTCTTGGGAGAGCAAATTTCTGTTCACGTTCTCTTCTGCGAAAAGACACAGCACAGTCCTCTAGCATCTTAGAGTGCTGTTTCCACTCCTTTCTTGGGAGACCATGTGTTGATCACTGAACTCTGCTGCTCCATCTGAGCTGAGTACAGAACATGTCCCCTTCCAAATCCCACACTGTACTGCAGAAAGACCCAGGCTAACTGACCAGGCTGGGGCATTCAATCAAGGTTGTCATATGTCATGCTGTCACCTGTTTCAAGGCAGACTGAGGGAGTCTGGAGAGCACGCTGAGTTGTGTGCACAGGGGCCTGCTGGCTGCATACCTTCAGCACTGGAAGATTTTTGCTCTTCAAGGGCTCATCATGTCTGGTCAGGTGTTTCTAGGTAGGTGTTTCTAATAGGAAAACAAACCTAGATCATTTGAACACAGCCAATATGTGCTGTTTTGTAATATGCACACACTTTATCTATGCGTTTTGGATCTCTTTTATAACTCAACAGATATTCATATTTTTACAAACCCTCTGAGCCTGCCAGTCTGGCTGTATATTAGGATCAAATTAGTTCAGCAGACTTCCATGACCTCTCTAAACTTAGTGGCTTGGCCTCTTCATCATCCTCAGCAAACTGGTCAGTGATCCTAGAATTTTGAAATAGCTGAAATATGGTAACTTAATAGCTGAAATATGGTAACTTAATTATTGATATTATCTTGTTCTCAGGTTCTAGTTGTAATGTTTGGCTTGAAATTCTTGTGCTTCTATTTGTGTCCTAAAAACATCATCTCGCAAAACATGTGATTTTACTGGCTATCAGCCCAACTTATTAGCAGCAAAACATTAGCTACAGTCTAAGTAGAGGAATAAAAGTAGTGGCATTCATGCAGAAGAGATGAGAAATAAAAATAGAGGCATGACTGAAAAAGCTAGACACTTTCAGACTAAGACATTTAATATGAAATATGGTTTGATCCTGTTCCTTGTGATAAAATTGATAAGAATGAAATATCTACTGATGTATCTACTGATACTACATGAAAATAGTTCTGTTCTAAAATCTGTCAACAGATCTTGACTTAGTAATAAGAAGTTGTCTAAGTTGATGGCTTTGTAACATCATTATATAAACAAATTGCAGGAATCTACTTTATAACCTCCTATTTCTATAGTTTTTATTTGCTGTTATTTTCAAAAACAAAAACAATGAACGGTAAGTTTTCTTTGAACCTCAAATTGCTGTAGTGGACAATTTAGGGGCAAGCATTGCTTATCTAAAAATAACAGACTTAGGCAGCAGTTCTTAACCTATTCAAATTCACTTCTTGTTAGACTCAAGGCACACCTGAAAATTACCAACCCTTAATTTTCACTGTTATTTATTTTTGATATGGAAAAAGAGAAATTCTGTTGCAAACAACTCAAAGATCACAGCAGGTCAAAATTTCAGCACTATAGTTTCCTATTGGAAATCTTTTTTTTTCTTGTGACTCATGTCTGGGCTTCTGCATGAATTAACAAGTTTGTTGAGCCTGACAGACTGTGTCAAGAATGCTTCTGCTATCGCCTTGAATTTGCAACCTCTGGACTGTCAACTGAGTGCCTTAACAACTATGCCACCCCAGCCCCCTTTACACACTTAACAGTGCTAATATTGTGTGGCACCCTGCTACGCCTCTGAAAGGATCTCATGGTGCTCCTGAGTACCCTGGCACCCTGGTTGAGAATTACTGGACTAATGTATCTTTAAAGTGACTTTCTTTTTTCAAGTCATACATTTGATTGTGTGCCTTGATAAAGTAATGTTTTGCATAAAGGTGAGAACTGAGCTGAAATTGTACATGTATCCCTCTTAATTCTTGATATGTGATACTGGCAAATATACATATGGAACATAGAGGAGGTTGCTACAAAAAGGGCTCTTTTTGATAGGGTAAAGAAAAGAAGGTCCCAACTACTGTGGGAAAAAGTTTCCACTGCAGGTTTTGTCACTGTTCTTGTTTGCAAGAATAAATCAGTTAATTCTGTTGCCCTTATCAGATTCCAATTTGGGCAATTATACTTTGCCTATTTTAAATTGTCGTTAAATTATTCACCTGCTCAACAGCATGTTGAATAAACTGTTACTGTACTGTATTTCTGAGGCGGCTGTGTTTATAGTAGATGATATAATTCATTTCATTATTATGTTTTAGCATATATATATTACACTGGTTTTGATATAACATGTAATCTATTATATGTATATTTTTGGTTATAACACACGTTAATATTTCTAGCACATCAGCACAGAAAATGCTACTTTTCCTGTTTCTCTTTTATTTGCAATTTTCAATCTGTGCTACATTGAAGAACATGAATACAGCAAGTCTCTCTCTCACTCGTACAGCAGTAGAGTAACTAGAGTGGGCCTATATGGGCAACCGACCTGTGGTACTGATAGGGATGGGGAGTGTGTCTTTTGCCACAGCCATGTGTTAGTGTTCAGAGCGGCAACCAGAGGTCACCATTCCCCCTGTGTACAGCAGCTGCCCATCACCTGGCAGAATCTGCACAATACTGTGCAGAATCTAAAATCTAAATCTCATTTTCCGTTTTTTTTTACTGAAAAATTATGAGGAACTTCAGAGCATCCTGCATTTGAATACACCTGCAACTAACTTCTCTGGCAAGCCTAAAAAAATTAGTGTCATATTACTCAGGAGGAGGTGGCAGCTTACTTTTAAAACGTAGAAACAACGACAGGTTCCCAGTCTACTTAGACTTGAAGAGAAAAATAAAAACATAATTTGCAGTGATGAGAAAGACAAATAAACCCCTGCCAGAGGAAATCCACCATCATTTCAACTCTTTAATTTCAATAAGGTCAAAACATGGGATAACAGGAAGATATTAATTACATGAATTTTGGCTTATGAAATTCAATAAATATGTGATGGTGATGTTTGCTTGAAGTTTGGTTATTCTTGTTGAAATGGTATGTTTTGGATACTAAAAATTAAGTTATGCCTTCTCTCACATTTTTGTGGCATTTGATTTTTAATATTTTATTGTATTTTTGTGATGTGTGCATTATGTCCAAGACTCAGAATACTTTCTCTGTGATTGCTACTGCAGAATGAATGCTTGGAAGAATGCACTCAGGCTGAAAGCATGTTTACGTGTCTCAAAGTGCTTCTGTTACCATGCCATCTAAGTAGGCAGAATAATTCACAAACTGATAGTTTAGTCATTATGAACCATTAGAAAAAGACAATGCAAATTACTATTGCAATAAACAATGTAGCTGACAGAGTAAATTGCACCAATCTAAATCGTAATCTAACCTCTGCCCTCTGTGTCAAAATGGAAATGCTGCTCATAATAGATTGTGCAATCCGGCATAACATGGATTGCTCTGTTTTCATATGTGTATACTTTGATCAACAGTTAATTATTTAACTGTATTAGAGATATGGCTAGCAGAATCAACACTAAATTATGTTTCCTATGGGGTTTTGTCACCATGTAATATTTTCTTTATTTTACATGGATATATGTTTTATCTTTCACAGGAAGTTTCTCATCTGCCATGCACAGTGATTCCATAGAGCCTAAGCAGGAAGAACCAACTTTCTGGTAACACCTAGTGGTTTAAGAAGCGATCAGTGATTCAGTATGAATGTCCAATTTGAACAAAATAAAATCAGACACCCCGTAAAGGAGATGCCAAAACTTACTGCTCACTTATGAAGTTCTAATTTGATAGAGCCAGCTCTTAATAAAAACCGACACCTTCCCTAATGTGATTCTTTTCAGGATCTGATTTTATGCAGTTGTTTATCAGAACGTGTAAAGAACCATCTGGTGACTCTCACTTCTATTGCACCACTGTGATTCATGAAGCAGATAAACCCTTACAATTACTGCTTTGTGCTCCATCTTCTGGAGACATTTGAGCCATTACCCAGGAGGGCACGTCCAGATGTGCAAGAACATGTACTTTCCCAGGAACAAGTAGCAGTGGCACACTTTGTGCTGCTGTTGCTGCATGTCCCTGGGGAACACTCATGCCATATGTGCTCCGGCATGTGAGAAGTTACGCTGCATCAGGTAGAGGAGGCTGGGGCCAGCACAACTGCAGGCCCCAGCAGCCTTACCTGTGTAGGGTCATGGGGGCCTTAAGGAGCTGCCGTGCTCCTGCAGCAGAGCGCATGGCCAGCAGCCAGATCATGGCTCCAGCCTGCCAGGCTCCTGTTTTGGGTTACACATGCTGCTGCCACATGCATCACCGTAGTTTTTTTTGGTGTGGGGTTTTTGGACCACAGGATTTCCAGGGGTAGTACTGCAAAGCATCAGTGCAGGGAACACCTGCATGTACGGAATGTAGTGCCGAAGATGGGTCTGTGACGCTACATACCGCACCCCCATGCCCATCTGGACATGGTTCAAGAGGCCAGTTCAGGTCAACCCATGCAGCCGCATCAGAGAAGTGCTCACAACACTACTTATCCAGTGGCCTGCTTGGTCTCTGGAACAGAGCACCACTTACTCAGGTGTTTCTAAGGGCCCTGCTACACACTCAATTTAGGCTGGACAAATGCCAGCTATGGGAGGAGATGGGGGTTATACATTTTCAAGCACTTTCTAGCTGGCTGGCTCTTTTTATAGCTGAACACTCGTTTTTATTGCACAATTCACCAGCTAATGGTGCAATTGTTACATTGCATGTGTGGCTGGTATCAACTGACTGTGTGAGTCATCTGCAAAATGCATGTAATGCACAGAAGGGGTCTTTACCACATGCCTGGCAGGAGCAGGCTGTCAAGGGAGGTTGCCCTGCATTGGGGCAGCTTGTTTAGCTTTACCCCAACCCTACAGCTGAGATGCCTGGCCCAGTGTGCCCCCTGCCCAACCACCCTGTTAGTCCTTGCAGTGCAGTGTTGCCAGGTCTTAAATGTTAAATTATTGTATTGGAAGCTCAAAAGTATCATATTTCATGCAAACTACTGTACACCAAAAAAAACCCATGCAAATATACACGCAAATAACCATGCAAATCAACCTTATCAATTTTATACAGGCGACCCTCGCCATTCGCAGGGGATACGTTCCTGTATCCCCCGTGAATGGCGAAATCCGCAAATAAGGCGCTGTGCTCATGAATGCAGTGCCCCCGGTGGCTGGGGGCACTGCTCCAGCGGCGACGGCGGGAGTCCAGCAGCAGCAAGTGCCCTGCTCTTCTAAGTGTATAAAGTATATTTAAAATGCAGGTTTGGCATTCACAAATATTTGAAACCGCGAACACCAAACCCGCAAATAGAGAGGGTTTCCTGTATTGCTCATTATAACTTGCCAATGAGTGAGTGAGAATTGGGTCATGAAAGTTGAAGCATTGCTTTATTTCGAGGCAAGCAGTCATAAGAAAGTGCTGAATGGCAATCGATGCATGGGTGTGTGGTGCGAACATTGTAATGGGAGTAAAATAGGTTAACTGGTAAAGTGTGTTTTGGTCTGTCAAGTGAACCACAATGGTCATTTGATGGGTTGTTAGAGGTACAGTTATACATACATACACACACATACATACACATACACACACATGTATATACACACATACACACACACATACAGGCAGCCCCTGCTTAGCGGTCTTAACTGGTTCCCAAAAAAAACAAGTGTTAAGCAGAATGGCATTAAGCGAAACCAATTTTCCAATAAGAATTAATGTAAATAAATATAATTCGTTAATGCGGCTCCCCGCTAGTACTATAAAAATCACTCAATTTGGACATCTAATTCAAACTTCTAGATGGACGAGATGAGCTCCTGAAGTCCCTTCCAACCCTAATTTTCTATGATCTAATTCAAACATTCTAATCCAAATCCAACAGTCTAAAGACCTCATTCTGGCGTTTGCCTTCTTCAATTTGCTTCAGGACATCCAATATAAGCTCCAGCATTAAGCTTTTGTGCTGCTTTTTCTCAGCACTTGCAGTTACAGAGTTGGTTGCACGTTTCTGACTCACGATGATTGATTTCAAAGGTCAAAATTAATTGCTAAACGCAAGGCACACAAGTTTTTGATGAACCAAGATGGTGACACAAGCAAATTGGTGCTAAATTGCACAAGGCTGTGTTCCGCCGCTGCACTGTGGCTGTAGCGCACATTCCCTGCCGCCAGCTGTACGATGCCCATAAGTGTTACAACAAAACAAAACTCACTGAGCACTAAGTGGAATTGGGTATCAAGGTAAAACAAGCATTACAGCAAAACAGCACTAACTGAAACAGCATTAAGTGGGGCTGCCTGTATATGTACATGGGGTGGGGGTCTGCGTGTGTGTGCGTGTTTCTATAAACAGATTTCCCTTCCTTTATGCTGTACATATGTTCCTCGAAAATGGTACATAACTCGAATTTGCGTAAAGGGAATCCACTTTACAATGTAACAAATAGGGTTAATTTCCAAGACCTCAGCTGTACTGACCCCCAGACCCATTTCTACCACTTTTATAAGACAATATTGGTATTGGCAGGGCCAGCCATGGGGCGGAAGATGGCGGACGTGCTGAGTGTGCTGCAGCACTACAACACGCAGGAGATCATGGTGAAGGGTGATGAAGTGATCTTCAGCAAGTTCTCCTGACCCGAGAACGTCAAGACCAACTATGTCATCTGGGGGTGAGTGTGTCCCCCCCTCCCAGGCCCAGAGGAGTCTGGAACGTGTGCTGCGAGGGTGCCAGGCTGGGCTGCGATCCCCTGGCCCTGGGGGACTTCTGGCACCTCCTGTTGCTTGGCGCTGCCATCCCATGCAGGGCGTGCTGCCATCCCACACGGGGGGGTACTGCCCCAGGCCCAGCTGGGGGTAGGAAGGGCTGTGCCCCGTGGTGCTGGAGGCTCTGGTCCTCGCCGGCTGCTGCCCCCAGGTTGGCTTTGGGCGATCGGGCAAACTCGGCCTTGTTGTTTGCCACTGAGAAGTGCCTGCCCCAATCCCAGGATTGATCCGGCCCGCAGGTGGGCGCCGACCCCAGCTCCCTGTCATTCTTCTTCCTCCTGCTCCCTGCTTCCAGGCGGCGGGATCTAGCCCTGCGCGGGCTCAGAGCAGGGAAGTAAACAATGCCTGGAGCTGGCTGGAAACTGGAGCCCGGAGCATGGCTTGGGATGTGTGCGTCCCCAGGGCCGCCTTGGACCTTCCGCAGGGTCATGGTAGCAGTTAAAAGCCCAAGGATGTTTTGTTTTGCTTTGTTTTTTTTTCTCTCCCTGAAAGAGTCACTGCCCCCCATTACACACATATACTTCTCAGTAGCCACTCATGGAAGTGCTCTTTAAATGTTAGTGAAAGGTAATGTCTTCCCTGTAGAGGGCTGCGAAACTTGCAGCTGCAGGTGAAAGGGGAAGATGACTTTTCCCCAAGACCCTCTGCAGGGCTGAGGGAAGAGGAGGGGAGCTGACATTTCACCTGGCATCTGGGGCATTATTTAAAAGCTTCTGAATCAGAATAGGAATGTTGGATTTGTCCATGTCGGATCTGATCATCGATTCGTATCTCCAGAGCAAGAACGCTCCAGATCTGCAGGCAGTGCAGGCTTGTTCTTTAAAATGACACAGGGCAGGGCTTTTTTGGTAACGTTTCTGCACAGATTTCTGTACCTTTGCAGAAAGCAATGGCTTACCCTGCCACGTGACAGAGGGGAAAAAAACTTGTATTTCATTCACTGGATTTCTCAAGCCAGGTGCCAGGTTTGCATGTTAGGCACAGGCAAAAAAGGGTGAGAAAGCAGACCCATAATCGAGAGCTGTAAACTATGATCCTGTTATAAGTTTCTCAGCTTCTTCCTACCACGTTCTGCAAGAGTGGTGTGCAAACCGGCCTCTAAAGTTACAGCTAACACCAGCCTCGTTGTTTCAACGGTGCTGCATGAAGTACAACTCAAAGGTGATCCCAGCCCTCAGCAATGCAATGTGTTACACCACCGCACCCGCCTCACACGAGTCCCCTGCGCGCTGGGGGACGCAGCCAAGGGCGCTCGGAGCTGCAAGAGACCCGTGGCTTCGCGCAGGACCGGGCCGGGCCGCGCCGGGCCGGGCAGGTGTCTCTGCACGCTCAGAGCCAGGCAGAGGCCCAGCCGCTCGGGAGCAACCCCAACCCCACCCGCACCCAGGGGGCCGCCCAAGCCTCTCCGGGGCTCCCTCTCGCCCGCCCCATCAGCGGCGATGCCCACGCACGCCGATGCTTTCCCAGCAGACTCTGCGGCCCGCGCGGCCCCTGTCAGCTCTATGGTGAAGAAAGTGCGCTCGGGCCAACCGGAAGCGAGAACCAGCTTCACATCCGGGGCACTCGCGGCGGTTACCACGGTAACGGCTGCCTCCCCTCCCCTGCTCAGACGGCCCCCATGCAGGTAGTATGCCGCTGCTTGCCCAGGCTAGCGCCTGCCGGCTTCTCCCGGAAGTGGGAGAGAAGTGTATCCGGAGCACAGGACTCCACCCGGGTGTAGGGCGGAGTTCCATCCAGGGACTGCGGCGGCTGTCAGGGAGCGGCCGAGCCTGAGCAAAGTCCGAGGAGAAGCGAGAGCCCGAACCGGCGGCAGCAGCAGTGTCCCGTTCCCCCCTGCCGCCGCGTCCCCCCGGTCCGGCTCTAGCTCGTAGGTAGGGCTCGGCCTCGCGGCTGCCAGCGCCACCTCCACGGGGCACCCCGGGCTGCGCCACGGGTCCCGGCCCGGCGGGAGAAGCGGGGCTCGGAGCCGGCCGCGCTCCCCTGCCGCACGGCGACCCGCTCCGCTCGCAGCAGGGAGCTGGGGGGGGGGGCGGGCCGAGCGCTGTGTGGGGGAGGCGGGGCGGTGTTGTGCGACCGGGGGGGGAGGGGAGTTAGTTTCTCTGTAGCCTTTTGTCCGCGCCTCGGGCGCCGCGCGGGGGGTGGAAGCAAGAGCCGCCTGCCCTGGGGGCTGCCCGCGCCCCGACTCTAGCGCAGCCTCCGACGTGGCCGGGGCGGAAATGCCTCGGGCAGCCTCGGCATTGCTGGGGCGTTGCCGCAGCCCGCGGGGGCAGCGCATGGCGAGACCAGCCCTCTGCGTCTGTTTGCTCGGAGGAGCGGTTTCTTGCACCCGAATAAACGGAATGGGCCACGCCGTTCCTAAAGAACTGGCCCTGCCAGCTTAGCCTCGGGCAAATTGGGTTGGGTTGCACGTTGTTCCGTGGTATCTTCCGTAGGCGGTGAGTCACGCCCTGTAATAAAGCCTGCTAAGGAAAGCTGAGCTCCATTTCTTTGTCAAAGGCCAGTTCTCCGAGAATAACCCTATTCTTTTGGCTTGGATTTGCAATGCTTAAGCAAGCAACTGGTCTATCTGGTCCCCTCCCCAGCCAAGCACTGGGCAGGGGGGGAGCTACTCACCCCATATCCAGCCAGCTAAGCAAAGCCTTGGCTGGAATGATATAGTTGAGGCTGGTCCTGCTTTGAATAAGAGGATTGGAATAGATGACCTCCTGAGGTCCTTCCAGCCCTATATTTCTATGAGTCTGTTTCAGTGTTTTGCACTGTGCAAGCAGCATCCTTTTTGGAAGCAGTCCTAAAATGCAGTAACCCTAAAATTTAACTGGAGGTAAACTTATGTCTCCTAATCTGTGCAGTGGTTTTGGTGGTGGCATCATTCATAAAAACATGACACTGAATAGTCTCGATGGGTGACATTGGTGTTCTCCACACTTAAGGAAATTTCACATCCTTGTTTGATTTCTTGCAGTGCTCTTAGCTTCAAAATGTAGGCTCACGTTTTTAAAACACGCATAAGTGCAGTTCATTGCATAACAGAAGATATAAGTCACAAGAGGTTTATGGTCAGCTATAGATAGTACAAATTATTTTGATTTCTGTTGTGCTTAAATTTCATTCCAGGACTTGGGTTCAAATTCAATACTGTGCCTCAACCACAGGAAACTACAATCCTTGAAGAAGATCTAATAAATTCAGTTATCTTCTGCTATGCAAGTGGAAATTCATGATGATATCACTTAATTTTATTTTTGTAGAAGCTGTGAAAACTTTATTTGTATTGATTAATGCACCCTGATGTAGAATTGAAAATCCAGTTCTAGGTGCTGTTGCTAAGTGTGTAATTATTGATTTTGACAAGAGCCAGTGCATTACTAGCAGCTGTTTATCTTTGGAACGATGCCTTGAGAGGGAAGTGTGCTATTTAAAAAACTACTAGAATAAGTTAATAATAAGTATAATCATTCCTAGAGAACAGTATGTAACAGTTTTAGGCATGGTAGGTATTTTCAGTGTGCGTGACACTTAAGTCTAAAGAAAAAAGTGTACAAAATGGTATTAGTGCAGAGAAGATGGTCTACTATTATTTTCGTTTAAGTCTAGCAAATTTGTCATCATACAGGAAAGAAAAGTGTTGTCTATAACAACTACACACTGTTGTGGATTTATATTTTGAACACACTTTTTTTTTTTTTAGAAGAGGTAAACTGTTTATTGTAGGTTGTGACCCATCTTGTGTGGTTTGACAATAATCAAAAATTATTTTTACTGTCTCTGCATTTTTCTTTTTATTGTAGAAAGGAATTTCAGGTTGTCATGGCAAAGAAGGTTAATTAGAAGTTAAGAACTAGCTTTCTGGGTGCTAGATTTGATGTATGTCATCTACACATGTATGCCAGAAAAGAAATATGTTATTTGCCAACTTTAAATCTGTGAAGACTGGAGGTTTTGGACAGAAATGACACCTTTTTGGAGTTCTAGGTTTGAGGGAAAAGAGTCAAAATCAAAACATATTTACTTGAATGGGCTTTTTGAAGGTTGTGCTGGAAAAACAAAGTTGCTTCTCATGATAATATTGAGTGCATCAGTTGGCCACTTTGGATTAATTCATTTGGTACATTCAGTTTAGCTAGTCATGCAATAATGCTGAAGGCATGCTAAAATATATGTATGGTACTACTCCTCCAGGTAGCAGGAGGCCTGTTGCTCCTGCTGCTTTGAGAAGATGGGCTGCTTGAGAAGTAGCCAGCAGGTGTGGCAGCAGGGCTCCCTGCTCTGGGGCTGCATGCTCTCCTATCTCTACATGCCACTCCCTGGCTGGCTAGGGTGCCTCAGCATGGGGGCTTCCTGCCAACTAGCCCACACTGAGGCAGCTTGTGCCCCAGCCTGCAACACATGGAGGCTAGCTGGGAGCCAGGAGGAATTGTGTACGGGTAGTTTGCCCTAAGTGGAACAGTTTGTTCCTAAGCAAAGCACAAGGGTGTGTGCTGCAGCACACAATAACAGCCACTACTGTTTGGGCTGCTGCGAGTGCGTGTCCCTGATCATCTGGACCCAAGTAACAGGGATTCTTGAGAAGATTGGGTAGACAAATATGTGGGTACCTGGTATTTTCTGATAATCAATTACCAGCTTTCCTAGAAATTGGATATTTAAGGGCTTGCAACAGGTGGGATTCATTGTAATGAAAATCAGTTTTGGATCTTGCATCCGATATCATATCTTTGAGTGTTGCCCTGTAGGGTCAGGCGAACTCTCAGGATCTCAATATTGAGGTGTTAGACAGGAGGTTGTGACAGTTGCACACATACAAACACACAAATCAATTAGGCACACACACACTACCAGCTCAGGCACATAGACATCCAAACGAGCATAGGCACATGTATACCTATCACCAATTCAAGCACATACACTATGCACCCCAAAAGTTAGACACAGATCACTAATTCATATATCATGCACACAATGACATATATATATATACACATACACACACACACACCAGTTCACACACACACAACACCCACCTACACATACACACAGGTAAGTTCCTAACTTGGATGGTACAATGTGTATTTGTGTGCTTGGGGTACATGGGATACTTGGGGGGAAGGTTCAGGTGAGAGAGTTAAAGTGTAGGGAGTGAAAGTTCCCAGAACCAGGATTAGAACTGGTGGACCACAGAGAAGCTGGCTGAGGAACTGAGGCTTGGGTTAACTTAAGGTAGACTGGGGCTGGAAACTGAGGCAGATAGCTGAGATATTGTGGCGGGTGGTGGCAAGGAGACAGCCAGGAAAGCAACTGAGGCAGAAACCTGGTTGCTCAAGGGAAAAAGGAAAGGCAGTGGGGGTAAGACAGTGGCAAAGAAACAAGGGGTTTGGAGGCAGAGAGGAGCTCAGGACAGGTGTTGGAGGTGGCAGTGAGCCAGAAGCAGGAGAGGGAGAAATGAGACAGAAGTTAGAGGGGTGAGGAGCAGAGATTGGAGCAGGGCCAAACCATAATAAAGCAAAACCCAACTCAGGGGTCCAAATAACAGTTTTATTACACAGACAACACACTACACAGCCCCATGAAGTTACTGCTTCACACACGCACTCACACACGCACTCACTCGCAATGGCAGCAGGAGAAAGAGACTCAGTGGAAGGGCTGGAGTCCAGGTATGGAAGAGAAGCAGAGTGCAAGTCCTTGGTTGAAGAGGGGGTGGGGGGTGATGGCCACCTCTCCAGGCTGGAAAGGGGTTGTTGTCCAGTAGGTGTTGTCCAGAGGGGGGTCGCCAGCAGGGTCTCTGGGTGGATAGGTGGTGTGGCGTGGTGCTGGTCTAGATGGAGAGGGTGTCCCAAGGAGTCAGTCTTCACTACCGCCTTTTATGCAGCAGACTACCTCTGATCTATGGGGAGGGCCTGTCCAGGCAAGGTGAGTCCTGTTCCAGAGGGCTCCAGGTGTTCTTACAGAGCATGTGCAGCCTTTGCACAATGGTGGGTTGCCTCATCTTTTGTTCCTTGAATGCTGAGGGTGGTTCCAAGGGCCGGGTCCTTGGTCCGGGTATTGGTGTTGATGGTTCGGTCATTCAGAGGGAGCTATTTTTAGACCTACTGCCATTGTCTCTCAAGCACGCTCATTCATCCCCATTCATTCAGGAACCAAGTTACATAGGAGGGGTAGGTGTGAGTCATGGGTTATACAACCGGGCCTGGGGACAGGATGGAGACTTGACAAGCAAAATGGAAACTTGACAAGACTTATGCTAACTTACATATGTAGGCCTAAATCATATAGTACTAGTAAAACAGTAATATAGGATAGTAAAAATCAATATAAAACATAATAATTATAGAGTATAAAGAAGGAGAAAAAACAAAAGAAATGCAACTTGCTACCAAAATAAAATGCTGAAGCTTATCCTATGTCTTAGCTCACTTATACTTATCTATAGGGATTAGAGAGGGAAAGAAAAAAAAAAAAATCAGAAATGGTTGGGGAAGGGGAGGGAATGCATTTTAAAAGAAAAAAAAAACGGGGGGTTTTGCTACATAAGGATTGCAGTTTTGAAGAATTTAGTAGTTGTTGGTCACTGGAACAAAAATTACAAAGTAATTACATCTATATGCTTGTACCCATCTTTGCACATTTAGATGTTAGCTTCACCAGTCTACAGTAACTATGTACACATGGTTTCAGTGCCTCGATTACATGTAATACCCTAATAATAACATGCCATAGTGCACAAATAGACAATATGTTAGACCACTGACGCTCAACTTCTTGGCCCTGCGGGCAAATGAAGGTTGCGGGGCAGGTCAATGAACTGGATTAGACTCACCACTGAGATTGGGCTCTGGGGGCCCGGGCCACCTCTGCTTGATCGGAAAGGCTGAGATCAGGCTTGGCACTGACCTCCACACCTAATCTATCATGGGATGCTCCGTGAGATGGATGATGTACTGCCAAGGGTCAGATCTGGCCAGCAGGCCATGTTGGACCATTTTGTAGAGAATTGTTGGAAGGAAGGGTGGGGGGTCTCTGCCCTAGATTTCTAGTGGATCACCTGGTATCTCAAAGAGACCTTTTTGATGTGCTACTTAAAAACATATTTGCTTGTAATTGTTTAGTTCAGTGGGGACTGACCTTTTTAAGAGCTGTGCCACAAATTAGCCCTGCACCCTCCCCAAGTGCCACTTGGATTCCCTTCCTCTGCTCAGTCTGCTGCTCTGCTTTCTGTTCCCTTGTCTGTACTCCCGGCCCAACCTCCTCCGTTTTCTGCTTCCTGCCTGATCTACTCAGCTTTCTGTTTCCTGCCCTATCAGCAGCTGCTGTGCTGATCTGCCGGGTGCCAGGCATAGAGACTGGTCATGCCACTTGTAGCATTTGGGCTGCAGGCTGACCACCCCTGGTTCAGTTGCACTTTAGGTTCCCTTTTAGTGCTGTTAATTTCTATTTTTCAGTATATTTACATTGGCATATAGTTTTATTTTTGGTTGACTTCACTGTAGCTGGATTTTCTTTTTTACTTTTTGAAAAATAACTTTTTTGTTACCCGGGCGGTATTTCAAAAGGTACCCCCTCTCCAATTGAAGGGATCAAAGCAGGTGCACAAGCACTGTGGGAGGTGTTAGGGACTCTCCTCCCCCTATAGAGCAGAGCCAGACCACCACTGGAAACTTAACCATATACCTTTTAATGAGGGAACAATACTGGTAACATAACAGGCATAATCAGGGGGTATAGTGGATACTACAGTGCCCCAAGGGGCAGGATTCAGCAAAGGTTAGACACTTACAATCATTGACAATAGACAGGGTAAACAAAATATAAAACACAAACAGCAGAGCAAACAATACTGGTTGGGGAAATATAAAAAGGCACAAAATACAAAATGTCAAAGAAATATAGGGCCTACGTACCTGGAAATGGAGAAAGCACAATGGCCCCTTTCCACTGCAAGAAGAATTTTTTCTTGTTAGTTCACTCATCCCAAGTCATCAAAGCTGGGACTTAAAGCTGGATCTCCCATGTGGTAGGCAAGAATGCTGTCTCACAGCCACCAGTGCTGGTACTGCTTCTAGCTGCTAGGGATCTTGACCTTTCTGGAGCCCTGGCCTCGTGTCGAGCTGCCTGGTCTTTGATTGGAGGAGCTGGAAGCCAAGCTGGGAACCTCTCAGGTCACTGCTCTGATCCTTGCTGAAGCAGGAAGCCTCTCCTGCTGGCCACAGCCTCTCGCAGGGGATCCTGGAGCCCAGAAGAAAGCCTCTTCTTCCAGCCGCACGCCATGCTGCTGAGGGTCTAACTGCTGCCTGCAGGTCTTGCTCCTTCACAGTCTTCTGGGGCAACTGCTTCCACCCCACTGGCTCAGCTCTTTGAAGCTCCTTCCTCCTGGTCCCTCACTGGTCTGTCCCTGAGTCAGGGGTGCTGCCCCTTTTATCCCCCTCCAGGTGACCCAAGGGGCCAATCAGGGGACATGAGGGGCAAGTCTCTGGGGCCTGATTGGTGAGGAAAGGGAATCCCAAGTCCTCCAATCATCTTTTATCCCTTCAAAACCCCATGGCCAAGTCATTACCCATTACCAGATTAGTGAGAAAAGGGAATCCCAAGTCCTCCAATCATCTTTTGCCCTTTCAAAACCCCTGGGCTAGGTCACTGCCAGCTAGCTCGTCACAAATGAAATTTTTTTCACCTTATTTCTAATCTCAATTGGAAGCATTATAAAAATACTACGTATGCTTCAGAGTGACTGTCAGTAGTCTGCTTCCGTATGGTGTGTACACAAGGCCCAGAAAGTTTGGGATTCTTTCTTTTCTTTATTTCTAAGGCTAAAATGAGAAACAAAAAACAATGTAGAATTAGGGGGGGGGTGTGTGTGTGGTTTTTATGCCCTCATTGGAAAGGGCGGACATATTTGAATCTTATGTAAAGGTATACTTTTCCTTCATATTTGTTACAATTTTCCTTCTGCCCTTTCTATTTAGCTGAGGTTTTAACAATTCTGCTTCCTAATATTAATCACCATTTTATTAGCTTCTTATGCTAGAGAAATTCAGGACATTTTAGTCTCCTGCCTAAAGAGCAATGATGATGCTATGGTTACAAGCATGGAGAAAGTAGAAGTTGACCAGCTGAGGTTGGAGGTTTTCCGTCAGATCACTATTTTCACCAACATTATTTAACATTGGTGACTTACTAATATTTTTGGCAAATGACTTTGCCAAAGCTTTGTAAGATTTAGTTACTCCATTCCTTCAGCAGGTGGCATTCACAATGAAATGCTTTAAGATAGCCAACAAAATTAGTTGGCTGGATGGGAGAGAACAGACTTTAACCACAAAATCCTTTCACAATTTCTTCATGCCCCAGGAATCTGAAAAAGGCACCAACCTGATTTTTAAAATATATTTTGAAGGTCATCTTTACTAAATAAAGCATTTGCTAGACTACATTCCTGCTGTTCCATTACATGATTAACAATAAAGATAGGAGGGAAAAATAAGGCGTTTCTGATGTGATGTACTCATTTGGCTTTAGATCTACGTTGAAACTGATCAAAGCCAAAAAAGCCCAACATATTTTCTCATTAATATTTAATAAAACCTTACTGTCTCTCTTTTTTCCAGCAGGCTTCCTAAAATTATAAGCAATGGAGGAAGAAGTAAGCCAAATGCAACCTCTGAATGAGAAGCAGGTGCAAAACTCAGAAGGTGGCTATGTATGGCAGGTCACTGATATGAACAGACTGCACCGTTTTTTGTGTTTTGGTTCAGAAGGTGGCACTTACTATATCGGGGAGAAGAAACTGGGCTTTGAAAATACAGAAGCTCTAATAAGATTGATTGAAGATGGCAAAGGCTGTGATGTGGTACAGGAAATAAAGACGTTCAGCGTAGAAGGCAGGACAGCAAAACAGGAACCATTGCTTTTTGCTCTAGCAGTTTGTTCACAGTGCTCTGACGCAAAAACTAAACAAGCGGCGTTTAAGGCTATTTCTGAAGTGTGCCGCATACCAACCCATCTCTTTACCCTTATCCAGTTTAAAAAGGATCTGAAGGAGGGGATGAAATGTGGCATGTGGGGTCGTGCCCTGAGAAAAGCTGTTGCAGACTGGTATAATGGGAAGTATGGTATGGCTGTTGCTCTAGCAGTTACAAAATATAAACAAAGGAATGGCTGGTCTCATAAAGACCTTCTGAGGTTGTCCCATCTAAAACCTGCCAATGAAGGTAACGGTATTTTATTAATCTTTAGTATAACTAAACATTATGTAGTGTTGTAAATCTGTTGTTTCTTCCATGTCTGTGTCCTGGAAGCTTAAATGTAATTTTAGCATGATGGTGTCCGCTGATGGTATCCTACAGACTAGAGAAGACTACAAAAGGTCATAGCCCATTTATCTTCGCTCTTCAAGAGTAAACTAGTTTCTTATTACTTGTCTTATTGCTGTCAAGGCTGGGTTTAATAGTGCTGACTATTATTTTTTTCTTTTTTCATATCACTTAGAAAATGTTATTAATACACTTATTTTTCATTATTCAGTGAGCTACGTTGTGTGCAATTTAGATTTGACAGTGATCTTAGTTGTATGCCTCCCCTTAAGTTATAAAAAACTCTAGTTTTACAAATGAAAAGCACAGGCAACCTGAGATTACTCTGCTGCATGGAACTCAAGGTTAACATAATACGTATCAGCTGCAAATTGGACATGGACTTTTCATTGCATTTTCTGAGTAGGTTTTTCCTTGTATTCTTCATACTTAAGTGTTTTGTGTCAAAGAAGGTAGAGATGTTAAGAGCATACATTTTATTCATTTTATAATATTTATTTAAAAGAAACTTAAAGTGTTGTGAATTATACATTTTAATGTATTACAGTCTCCACATTTAGAGAACTGAAACCGTAGTATGCTTCTAACTAGTTTATGTACAAGACCTACTAAAAGCTCTAGTACTTCACCATAATCTTGAATAGAAAATATTTTTCTTTTTCAATAGGAATTGCTATAGTCGCTAAATATATCACCAAGAGATGGAAGGAAGTTCAAGAGGCATATAAAGAGAAGGCACTTTCTGCTGAGACTGAAAAACTCTTAAAATATCTGGAAGCAGTGGAAAGAGTAAAACGCACAAAAGATGAATTGGAAGTTATTCATTTGATCGAAGAGTATAGTTTAGTTAGGGAGCATCTCCCAACAAACCATTTGAAATCTAAAGAGGTGGGTAAATTAGAATAGTATCATACAAGCTAGTGTTTTATAAAGCAATATTTTGTGCCTCTTATGAAGTCTAAATTGCTAACCATTTATTTTTTTTGCAAAGAAAACATTTTAAGGCTGTTTTGAAATTATATAAGTAGTTAATCTAAAATGAGACAAATGTGTCTAATAGTTTTAACATTTTAATATATATTTACATTTTTACTTTGTCTTATGTACACACAAGATACGAATTCTTTACTGAGTTTTGCCTCTCTTTTTTATATGAGGTATGGAAAGCGTTGCTACAGGAAATGCCCCTTACTGCAATGTTGAGGAATTTGGGAAAGATGACAGCAATTTCAGTACTAGAACCAGGAAGCCCAGAAGTGTCACTAGTATGTGAAAGACTGAAAAATGAGAAAATGTTAAAAAAGGTATGAACTGTTTTTATCACTTGAGGCTTGTATTTGTGTATGGTTTGGTATCTTTTTTTTTTCCTTCCTAAATTGTATTTCTTCAGACAACTGAATTTTCCTATTAAAAATGTACGTGTTTGTGGCCTTCAAAATAGTAGATTGAAATACTCGGCACCATCATCTCAAAGATTATCTTTGTTTGAAACCTTAATGTACTCCTCTTCATTTGACTTGGTTTTATTTGTTGATCTCAATTCAGGAAAGCACTCAAGCATGTGTGTACCTTCAAGAATATGCCCAAGACATAATGAATAACTTTTTAAAAATGGAACTTTGTTTACTTTCACTGCAGGGGGGAGGGAAGTGGGGAGTGGCATTTAATATAGTAACATAATGTACTGTTACATACAGTGGAAGCTAGGGACAGTCCTCAAGGAGGGCTTTACAACATGGTCTCCACTTGTAGGGAAATGATTAGGAAAGCTAAGGAAGAAACTGAGTTTAAGTTGGCCAAGGGAGTTGAGGACAATAAGAAGTCCTTTTTTAGCTATGTAAGGAACAGAAGGAAAACAAATGGAAGCATGGGGCCCCTGCTTAACACCTCGGGACAGCTGGTAATGGACACTCAGGGAAAAACTGAACCCCTCCTGAATGCCCTTTTTGCTTCACTATTTCACTGGAACAAAGGGAAAGACAAGTGAGATAAGGTTCAAAGGGGGCATGGTGGGGATAACAGCCTTCCCACTGTGGCGGCTGGGCTGGTGCAGAACCAACTAGAAAAGCTAGACTTTTATACGTCAGCAGGACCAGATGGACTTCAGCCACGGGTGTTGATGGAGCTGGCTGAAGTCATTGCATTACTCCTGGCAAAACTCTTTCAGAAATTGTGGCACACAGGGGAGATCCCTGAGGGTTGGAAGATGGCCAACATTGTGCCCATCTTCAAGAAGGGGAAGAGGGAGGACCCAGGCAACTACAAGAAACAATGGCCACAAGCTAGTAGAGAGCAGATTTAGACTGGACATAAGGAAGAACTTCTTCACAGTTCGAGTGGCCAAGGTCTGGAACGGGCTCCCAAGGGAGGTGGTGCTCTCCCCTACCCTGGGGGTCTTCAAGAGGAGGTTAGACGAGTATCTAGCTGGGGTCATCTAGACCCAGCACTCTTTCCTGCTTATGCAGGGGGTCGGACTTGATGATCTATTGAGGTCCCTTCCGACCCTAACATCTATGAATCTAGGACCCAGGCAACCAGCCTAACCTCCGTCCTAGGGAAAATCCTGGAAAAACTCATTAAAGAATCTATGTGCAATACGCTCTTTGAGGGTAAGATTCTGAATGACAGCCATCATGGCTTCATCGTGGGTAGGTCTTGTCTTCCCAGTCTCGTCTCCTTCCACAAACAGGTCTCTCACCACCTGAACATGGGAGAGAAGGTTGATGTTATATACCTAGATTTCCAAAAGGCTTTTGATCTAGTATCCCATGATATCCTTGTGGAAAAAATTGGAAGATTGTGGGCTTAGCTGCAGTTCAGTGGGTGGAAAACTGGCTGCATGGTAGGACCTAGAGAGTTCTCATGAGTGGATCTGTGTCATCCTGGCAAGAAGTGGCCAGTGGTGTCCTGAGGGGTCCGTGCTTGGACTGGTGCTTTTCAACATCTTTATCAATGATTTGGATGTGGGAGTGAAAAGCTCGCTGGCCGAGAGTGCAGATGACACCAAGTTATGGGGGAGAATGGTTGGAAATAAAGGCAGACCTGGACAGGCTGGAGAGTTGGGCAGACTGGAACCAGATGAAGTTTAACCTTCAGAAGCGTAAGGTGCTCCATCTGGGGGAAAACAATCCCCAACATACCTACAGGCTTGTTGGCGACAATTTGGCTTGCACCACGGCCGAAAGGGATCTAGATGTAGTGATCGACCATCGCATGAACATGAGATGGCAGTGCGATGCTGTGGCCAGCAGGGCAAACAACACGCTGGCATGCATTAATCATTGCATCTCATGCAAAATTAAGGAAGCAATACTCCCACTGTACTCCACTCTGGTGACACGTAGCTGGAGTACCGCATCCAGTTCTGGACGCTGTGCTTGAACAAGGATGTGGAAAAACTTGAGAGGGTCCAGAGAAGAGCTACCGGTATGATCAGGGACTTGCAAGACAATCCATATGAGGAGAGGCTGAGGGACTTGGACCTCTACAGCCTACAGAAGAGAAGGCTGAGAGAGGACTTGGTTGTGGCTTACCGCTATATCAGGGGAATATGTCAAGAACTGGGTGAACAGCTGTTCACCAGGGCACCCCTGGGGAAGACCAGGAGCAATGGATACGAACTCCTGGAAGGCTGCTTCAGGCTCAGTTCCAAGAAAAACTCCTTCACAGTCAGGGTGTCCAGATTGTGGAATAAACTCCCTCCCATGGTGGTGCCGTCACCTACCCTGGAAATCTTGAAAAGCAGAATGGACAGTCACTTCGCTGGGGTCACTTGACCCCAGCTGTCTTTTCCTGCCTAGTGCAGGAGGGCTGGACCCAATGACCTACAAGGTCCTTTCCAGCCCCAGATGATCTATAAGCACTCTTATGCAGTGTTTCTAATCTATTTTGCATGTTCTTCTGAAACTAATCCTGGATAACAAAGCACCACTTTTTTCAGGCTCTGGCTCAGTGTTGTTGTAAATATATAATAATAAAAAATACTTCAGGCTTATAAATTCACAGGTTTAATATTTCAGTTATTTACAGAAGGGTGTAAGACCAGCAGGAGTCTAGGAGTAGAACAAGAATATGAAATATGTCTTCCTTTTTAAGGCCCCTGTACCAAGGAGAGGAACAGAGGTGAAGTTGGGTGGGTACTTGTCTCCCAGTGTAAATAAATGACTGAGGACCTAAGATGGCAAGCAAAGAACCAAGGGAAGAAAAGAGAGATGCACAGAACCAAGAGAGGAAGAGAAGGTGTAAATCCTCATTAACATAATATATGCAAGAATCTGGTCAGCTTCAAGGAACCGAATATATCCATTTCTTTAATAACTACATTAAATTTATTTTCCTTCTTTGTCATTGAAAAAGGGTTTCTTTTTCCATTTAGTTTTGAGATGAAACATATTTAAGGTCTATGGTAGGTTACTGTAAAAGAAATATTAGCTTAGCTACTGTCTTGGCCACCTGAACTGAGGGACAAGGACCTAGCCGGCCTCCTGACTTACAGAGTTGGTTGGCCTCCCTGGGTGGCGTGCCTGATGGACACTGGCTTGTGACTTTGTCGAAGGGCAGTGCTTAAGGATGCCCTTCAGGGGATGGAGGCAGGGACAGAAGGTGTCTAGGTTATTACGAAATGGGACAGCTGATAACCGACACCCAGAAAAAAGCCAATATGTTTAATGGGTACTTTGTCAGTCTTTTGTCAGTCCAATGGGACCACCCTGTCTAGCGAGGCGTGGAACGGCCAGGGTGAGAGCGTATTTATACCCAGCATCAGTGTTGATCTAGTAAAGAATCATCTTGAGAGGCTGGACACCTTCAAGTCAGCTGGTCCTGGCAGATTTACACCCTATAGTACTCAAAGAGCTGGCAGGTGTCATAGCCCAACCATTGGCAAATTGTGGCGCTTAGGTGAAGTACCTGAAGACTGGAAGAAGGCCAATGTGGTACCCATCTTAAAGAAAGGGCAGAAAGTAGATCCCAAGAATTACAGGCCAATCGGCTTGACCTCAATCCACAAGAAGATTCTGGAGAAAATTATCTAGGAGACCCTACTGGATAAACTGGCTGAGGGCAACATCCTGAGGGATAGCCAGCATGGGTTTGTCACGGGTAGGTCTTGCCTGACCAATCTCATCTCCTTCTATGACCAGGTGACATATCACCTGGACAAGGGAGAAGAGATTGACGTCATATATGTGGACTTTAAAAAAGCTTTTGATCTAGTGTCCCATGACCTCCTCATGGGAAAAATTGGCCAACTGTGTTCTCATCTACACCACAGTCCGATGACTGGGAAATTGGCTCCAAGGTGAGACCCAGAGAGTAGTGGTTGATGGTAGTGAATCATTATGGCGCTCCGTAAACAGTGGTGTCCCCCAAGGCTCTGTCCTTGGACTGGTTCTCTTTAACATCTTTATCAGTGATATGGACATTGGTGTCAGAAGCGCACTGGCTAAGTTCGCCGATGACAATAAACTTTGGGGCATATCGTCCACACCTGAGAACAGGCTACTGATTCAGGCTGACTTGGATAAACTTAGTAAGTGGGCGGATACAAACCTGATGACATTCAGTACCGATAAATGTAAGGTACTCCACCTCACGGGGGAGGGGAAACCTGCAGTATGCTTATAGGCTGGCAGTTATACACTTGTTAGCAGCAGTGCTGAAAGAGACTTGGGGGTTATGATTGACCACAAGATGAACATGAGCCACCAATGCGATGTCGCAGCTGGTAAAGCAAACCAAACTCTGGCCTGCATCCATAGATGCATCTTAAGTAAATCTCAGGATGTCATCCTCCCGCTGTACTCAGCCTTGGTGAGGCCGCAGCTGGAGTACTGCATCCAATTCTGGGCCGCACAATTCAAGAAGAATGAGGAGAAGATTTAGAGAGTCCAGAGGAGAGCCAGGCACATGATCAGAGGACAAGAACATAGGCCTTATGAAGAGAGGCTGAGAGCCATGGGACTTCTCAGATTTTAAAGGGGTTTGAACTGTAATTGGGATGGGCCAGAAGGTTTGTTCTCTTTTCTACAGGTAAAAATGGTATGTTATGATTTTTGTATTCATTTATGGATGAGTGGCTATAGTATTTTTTTAAAACTTGAAGCTGTAATAAAATAATTAGAAAATTGCAACCGTAATCTACCTGATGTGTTGTCTGTTCAGTATAAAAAAAAAAAATACAAACTTCCATGTATTTTTAAACCTAGGCTTTTTGATATGTTTTGCTTGTAGGCTCGAATACATCCGTTCCATGTTTTGGTTGCATTAGAGACCTATAAAAGAAAACGTGGAATCCAGGGCAAGCTTCGGTGGCGTCCTGATAAGGATGTTTTAGAGGCTCTTGATGCTGCATTTTACAAAACATTCAAGGTAATGGTCCATTGATGACTAACACTTGTTAAATTGTAAAGCTAGACTATTTTAAAACATTATAAGCTTTTGGGGTACACCTGCACTAAGGGTCTGGATTTATGACCTAACAATGTTAGTGTAAACAAGAAGCAAACAGGCCGTGTAAGCCTCTATAATGAGAGATCTTTACCCAGTCTAGAAAAAGAATAAGGGGTAAAGTATACTAATATGCTTTATGCTAATTTAGGTTTCATGTTTTGTAGCTTACTGTAAAGTAACAGTTTTACCTAACATAGGGTCTGTTACTGGTTACCCACCACCTAGTAGTGAGGTACAGTAATAGCAGCTGGCATCTGATTTAACTTGCATAAGCAGCATGTTGTGCAAGGAGCAGTCTAAGGTTTGGTCAGGTTTGTTCAAACTCAGCAAACCTGACTAAAACTATTAGAAAATTTGCCCTTACTGCTTTGTCAGTTCCTTTTTCTTCTCAAACTGCATGTGGGTTTGAAATAGAGGTGCACCCATACATTGGTCCCATATTGGATTGGCACAAATATAAAGAAAATTGACAATATCAGCAACAGTCATTTTTTGGCTGACGTGGCCGATTAATGTTGCTGATAAATGCCCAGTGAATGCACCCAGCTGTAGCACAGCACACAGGCGGCCAGGAGTGCAGCCCCACAGCGTAGAAAGCAACCAGCTCCAACTAGTAAGTCTTGTGAGGGAAGGGCTGTGGTGGGGGCAGATCGAGGCCCACAGTGAAGGAGGTGCTGGGGCAGGGGCAGGCATTGCACAGCCAAGGTGAGTTGCTGGATAGAGCCGTGAGTGGCTTGCAGGGGCATGGCTCCCACCACTGCGCACCCCATGGGGGCGTGTGCCCACGGATCTGCACGTGGGGTGAGAACGGGCTGCCACTGGGAGGGGGATTTGGGGGGGCTATGGTGAATTTGGAGTTTGGCACAGCTGCTCCCCCATAGCCCCGCTTCTAGTGCTGCTGCTGTTCACCCCGAGCCCAGCCCACTGGGAAGAGCCTTGTGCTGCCCCAACCACACCCCACCATCACCCCATGCACAGATCTGGAAGCACGTGCCCCCTAAGCTGTCCTGGGGTGTGCATAGTGGTTGGAGCTGCACTCTCCTTGCACTCCCAGACAAGCCGCTTGTGGGTCCATCCCACACCAGGCCCCCTACCCCGCTTCACTCTGGCTATGCAGCACCTGCCCCAGCCTCACCCCCTCCCTCACCATGGGGGCCTTTGTCCCCCGCAACGCGTCTTCCCTCACCCCTTTACCTCATAACAGATTTGCCAGTCAGACACCTCTCTCCACACTGCCTGGCTGCATGTCGGAATTGGATCATTATCGGCCAATATGGCTTGCTAAAAACTGGCCATCGGTATTGACCCAAAAAATCTCTGTCGGTGCACCCCTAGTTTGAAAGTTTGGTGGGATATTTTTTTGAGTGATGGGCTATCTAGTATCTGTTTTAATAGCAGTGGGTTTGTTTTTACAACAGATATTGCTCTAAAAAGAGAGGAGGAAATAATTTGACTTCCTGAATGGTTTTTAACTGTATTGATGGAGTAAATTACTTGAGAGGACTAAAAAATACATATACATAGCAAAATGTGGATTTACGGTATTTCTTTTTCCATTTTAGGTGGTAGAACCAACAGGAAAGCGCTTCATACTTGCAGTTGATGTCAGTTGTTCCATGTCACAGAAAGTTCTTGGTAGTGTGTTAGATGCAAGTACAGTTGCTGCAGCAATGTGTATGGTAAGAATTGATTAGTTGGATTAATTGTCCTGAATTCTTTACCATTCACAGTCCAGTGTGCTGAGGTAGTTCTCATTGTTCTTCTTACTTTGAAAGTTGCCACTAGATGTTTCTACCTCACTGGGGAAATCTGTGCTTGATGCACTGAAAGTGGCTCCTATACCAGCCCTCTTGCAGGTCCTTTTATGCCCATGAGGCTTTTAGTAAGTAACCAGATTCAATAAGAGTAAGCATTGTACTAAGCTGGTCCCTACCATAATCGGTTAGTCTTCAGGCTAGTTTTGTTTGTTCTATGTATTTCTTCTAATTCTTCCTAATATCTATCCTAAACAATCCTGTGGGCCCAACAATCATCCTAACCTAAACAATCATGCCTAACCTAAACAATCATCAAAAATCCTGTGAGCCCAAATAATTCCCTACCCCTGACTTAATTGGAATTTTAATATAGGAAGCCTGTGAGCATCTGTCTTTGAGGTAAAATTATGTAACCTTTTGTTTTTAAGGTTTTAAAAAGTTTCCCTCTTTCGTTTTTACGGGATTAGTTAAAACCTGTGCTGACAGATTTTTTTTCTGTGCACGTTGGAGGCAGCAGTTTTGTGTAGCTTTTCAAATTTACAAAAAAACAAAAAAACCCTTTAAATTAGCTTTAAGTTACAGAACTTTTCTGCATTTAAAAATATAGTAGTTTCCCTTAACAGAACAGAAAAAAAAAATCAAGTTTTACAAATGGAAGCTAAAAGCTAAGTGTGTGTGGGTGTGTGTGTAGAGAGAGAGTGAATGATTAGACTTCCCAATTATTTATTTAAGATCTTTACAGGATGTAGAAGAATGTGGGGAACTTTGTAAAGGCAGCATTGAGTCCAGGTATTAACCTTTGTTAGGGGTTGGTTGATCCAGAGGGAGTACAGTGGTGCAGCTGCATCTCCCTTTTTGGAATGAAGTACAACATGGGAGCATCTGAAAACGTTTAAGTCATAGAATCATAGAAAGTTAGGGTTGGAAGGGACTTCCGGAGGTCATCTAGTCCAACCCCCTGCTCAAAGCAAGACCATCCTCAACTAGATCATCCCAGCCAAAACTTTGTCTGGTTTCAAAACCTCCAAGAATGGAGCTTCCACCACCTCTCTGGGTAATCTGTTCCAGTGTTTTACTACCCTCCTAGTGAGAAAATTTTTCCTAATATCTAACCTAAACTTCGCTTGCTACAACTTGAAACCATTGCTCTTTGTTCTGTCATCTGCCACCACTGGGAACAGTCTAGCTCCATCCTCTTTCAAACACACCTTCAGGTAGTTGAAGGCTGCTATTAAGTCCTCTCAGTCTCCTCTTCTCTAGACTAAATAAGCCCAGTTCCCTTATCAAAAGCCTTGCTAAAATCAAGGTACACCACATCCACCAGTCTCCCTGTATCCACGGAGCCAGTCACCTCATCATAGAAAGCAATCAGGTTGGTCAGGCATGACTTGCCCCTGGTGAATCCATTCTTACTGTTCCTAATCACCTTGTTCTTCTTCAAGTGTTTAGAAATGGATTCCTTGAGGATCTGCTCCATGATTTTTCCAGGGACTGAGGTCAGGCTGACTGGCCTGTATTTCCCTGGATCACCTTTCTTCCCTTTCTTAAATATGGACACTGTGCTTGCCCTTTTCCAATCATTTGGGACCCCTCCTGGTCACCATGAGTTTCCAAAGATGATGGCCAATGGCTCTGCACTCACATCAGCCAACTCCGTCAGCACCCACAGGTGCATCCTATCCAGCCCCGTGGGCTTATACATGTCCAGCTTTTCTAAGTAGTCCCTAGCCTGTTCTTTCACCACTGAGGGCTGCTCACCTGCTCCCTAAACCATGCTGCCTCGTGGTAATCTGGGAGCTGACGTTGCCTGTGAAGAGTGAGGAGAAAGCATTGAGCACTTCAGCCTTTTCTGCATCTTCTTTCGCAAGGTTGCCTCCCCCACTCAGTAAAGGACCCACACTTCCCTTGATCCTCCTCTTGCTACTGACATACTTGTAGAAACCCTTCTTTTTACCCTTCAAATCCCTTGCTAGCTGCAACTCCAGTTGCACTTTGGACTTCCTGATTTCATCCCAGCATGCCCGCGCAGTGCACTTTTATCTTTCCCAGTTATTTGTCCAAGTTTCCACTTCGTATGAGCTTCCTTTTTGTGATTTAGTTTACTGAAGAGTTCCCTGCTCAGTCAAGCTGGTCTTCTGCCATGTTTGCTAGTCTTCTTGCAAATCAAGATGGTTGGTTCCTCCACTCTCAGTAAGGCTTCTTTGAAGTACAACCAGATCTCTTGGACCCATATTCCCCTCAGACTGGTTTCCCAGGGGATCGTGCCCATGAGTTCCCTGAGTGAGTTGAAGTCTGCTTTTTTTGTAGTCCAGGGTCCTTACTCTGTTTCTCTCCATCCTTCCTTTCCTCAGATCCTTTAAAGCAGGTGAACCGTTCCTTCACCCCTTTCCTTTGATGCTCAGAGGCACCTCCCCTCCCTTTGCCTCCCCTTTTCTGCCCCTTCCCTTCCCTTCCACTTTGCGTTCCACCTGCTGCAGGTTTTCCCACTGTCCCTGGGGTGGGAATACTCCAAAGCTGCTTCTGCCTGCCTCAGCCAGGCTACGAGGGGCTGTGCTCAACTGGAGATGGGGCAGCAGTGATAACACGGTGGCAGAACAGTTTTCCCCCTCCCTGCCTTGTCCCTTGGGAGCAGGCATATGTGGGGCGGGGAGGGGCAGAACCCCGCCCCACATCCGTCTTAGTTGCTGCAGTCTGGCCCCTGTCCTCAGCTGGGCCCAGCCTTTTCGCAGCTTGGCTGGGGCAGGCATAAGGGTTTCTGGAGCTTCCCTTGGGACACCAGGGAAAGCAGCAGTGTGGTAGGTGAGGGAGGGGCAGAAGGGATGGGGAGGAGACATGCTTCTGAGCATGAAGAGGAAGGGGAGTAGGATTTAAAAAGTTCCTGGAGGCTCATGTAGTGCTGGCAGGGAGAGGGTTGGCATTACAGGTTATGCAGACACCCTTGCAGTGAGGGTTCCTGCTCCTGTGCCCTCCTTTGGGAAATCTTAGATCCATCTCTGCTACTTTGGTCTTCGGTTTGCAGCATATCCATATGGTGGATGTAATTTGGTATTTGGATGTTTTGTGTGTTCATTAGACACTAATTTGAATGGCTAAACTTGTACATGTACTGCAAATTGTTATTATTGTAATGTTTGAATTTTTTTTATTTTTTTTATTCCTAGGTTGTTGCACGTACTGAGAGAGATTCCCATATTGTTGCCTTTTCACATGAAATTGTCCCCTGTCCAGTGACAGTAGACATGACATTACCTCAAGTATTAGAGGAAATGTCTACAGTATGTAAAAACTTTTACTTCTGTTACACTGTGGTGGGAGTGGTGATGATGATAAATTGTTTCTTCATTTTTGAAAATCATGAAAATGACTTAGAGGTGCACTGATACATCGGTCTGTATTGTATCGGCACTGACAAAAGGAAATTTGACATTATCAGCAGTTGGCTGTTTTTTGGCTGATGTGACTGACAATGTCATGGATAAATGCTGCATGTATGCATATAGCGGCAGCATGCACGTGGCCAGGAGTGCAGCCTGCCAACCTTGAGAGCAGTAGCTGGCTGGTAAATTGCGGGGAAAGGGTGTGGGGGGCAGATTGAGCCCCCCCCCCACAGCAAGGGAGGGAGTGAGGTTGGGGCAGACGCTGCTCAGCTGGAGTGGGATGGGGCACAGGACCAAGTCGGTGGCTTCTCCGGGAGGTGGCTCCTGCCGCTGCCCACTTCCCCGGGGGCATGTCTGCACAGGGAGTACAGTGTGAATTAAAACGAGTAGTAATCTTATCGGGATAAGCAACAATGCCACATTTGTTAGAATATAAAACATGCAGCATGAAAAGAATAATAAAAAAAGCAGTAAGGTTATTTGCTTCACTAATTCCCATACATATTCATTCATTCATTCATATAAAAAAACAAACACATGCACAGATAGTTAGACAGTCCTGCAAAAGTTAAGGTGTTACCAAGTAGTTCCAGAGATGCTCAGGTTAGTCTGGTGGCCAGCCGGACTGGCCACGAGGAATGGAGTCAAGTCTTGTTGGATGCGTCCAACGCTCCTTCTTGCAGGGGGACAGACCCAAAGTCTTTTCTTTGTGTTCATTCTTCATAGCGACAGCTGTCCATAAACGCCTATGGATTCCATTGAGTCAGACGCAAAGGTCATGTTCCTTGTTCTGTTGACAGGCTAGGATTGGTAGGACGTGATCTTCCAGATTTGCAGTTTGCAATCTTCAGCAGGGTCACTGCTTGTAGTCTTCAGCCATTGGGGTGAAGGCATGATTTAGTATTTGGTAATCCTTAACTGCTGACTCTACATCACTGCAACCTTTAACTGTTAAACCACAGAAGGCTATTTTCACCTGCTGCAAGAGGACTGTCTTCCTTCACATTGTCACATACATCATCCATTCTTTCATTAACTCTTGTCAAACATGCCAAACACACCACAGACCTTACATAAGCATATTTCTTATACCTAATTTAAGTTTTAAAACCATGAGACCAATAAGTCAAATATATTTATGCTAAGCAATAGGACATCTAAAATAGATGGTTAATTCCAGAACAGTAATGACTGATTAAAGTATTATGGGAAGTAAATCATAACAAGATTAACTTGATCTTAATGGCTAAATAATTCATTATAAAAGATAGCAATATAAGCAGTTAAAGCAATTATAGCTACTGCAATACAACAACATGCCCCCCAGATCTGTGTGGGGTGAGGGTGGGCTGCCTGCTATGTACTTGGGACTGGGGCTCCTCCTGTCTCTCCCCACCGGTTGTTCTCGGGGCAGGGTGGGCAGTAGTGGTGCTGGGAGGTTAGGGTACGGCGAATTTTGGGATGGCTTTAGCCCCACCTTGTCGCCCCCCTCTGAGTACTGCAGCCATTGCCCACCCTGCTCGGCCCAAGCACAGCCACCAGAAAGAGGCTGGAGTAGCATAGGCCCCAAGCCAACATTGGGCATCCTGCCTTTGCCCCGTGCACAGATCTGAGGGGGGCATGTGTCCCCCTTGCATTCCCCTGGGATGTACGCAGCGGCCAAAGCCACGCCCCACGTCAAGCTGCCATCTTCATCCCATGCTGTACCCTGCCCCATCCTGGCAGTGCCGCGCCTGCCCCTGACTCAGTTCCAGCTCCACCCCTCCCTCACCGCAGTGGCCTCGATCTGGGCCCCCTCTTCCCATCCCCCTTTCCCACAACAGGCTTACCAGCCAAACGGTGCTTTCTATGCTCCTGGGCTGCATATCGGCAGTTGGATAAGAATCAGCCAGTTATTTCCATAATTGTAATATTGACTTCAATTTATGGGGTTTTTTTTATAGATGGGAACCTACCAGATTCACAGCAGAAATGGAGTGTGCGGCAGCTCCTTTAATCTTTTACGTTTCCCCCATGTGACCCTTTTCTTCCCCCTTCCCCTCCACCATTGATTGGCAGAGGGGCCTCACTGCTCCCTCTAAATGGGCAGGGAAGCAAAAACCATGGTTTTAAATATGGTGTGGTTTTTGCCTCCCTGCTAGTCAGCAACAAGCATTGGGGCACCTCCAGCAATCAGCGGTGTGAGGCAAAAACAGCGCCATATTCAAAACCACAGTTTTTGCTTCCCCGCCGATCAGGAGCTAGCTGCAAGCACACCCCTTCCACCAGTCAGCAGTGAAGGGGCACACAGGGAAGCCTGCAAGATTAAAACAGGTGCCACGCACCCTACTTCTGCTATGAATTTGGTAGGTCTCTATTTATAGAATATTATTTCCCCCAGGTGACCCTTCTTTGGTATATCTCACTTAGTTTATTTTTACAACATGTCCAGTAAATTAGATCATTTTTTCCATGTCACTTTGCTCTAAATAAATTTGAGATGAGTAGCTTAAAAATAATGGATGGAAGTGAGGTAAAATGGATGGAGAAGATGCACGATACTTTTGCATATAATATTACTCGGAACATAATATTTTATTTCTTCTAAGCAATATATAAACAATTATCTTAGTATATTCAGTTCTTTATAATTGCAGCACTGTCCTAAGTCTTATTTTTTCAGCGCTGCTAAATTGTACTTTATAACATATAGGCTATACATTTTATTAGGCTGTGGTAAGTTAGCACCTCCTAAGTTCCACCTAATTCAGCGAAAGGACCTCACTCACTGCAGTGGAGTTATTGGCTTCCTAATAAGTAGTCAAATTCTAAACCTCAGTCCTGCAGTGTAATTTGCACAAATAGACCAGAGCTTCATTAATATCAGAGACGTGCATTTTGCATTGCAGGGTAGAACCTATTTATGTTGTTCTTAATCTTTGGGAAGAGAGTTTCATGGACTGTTTTAGTCATGAGAGGTTGTGTTGGTGTTTTTTAATTGTTCTTCCTATATTAACTTATTGCTTATTATTTTACAATACTTTGTTTCTCTGCTCACTTCCAATTTTGTTTTTTGTCACTAAAGGAAAAAAACCCGTTTAAGCTCAGTTTATCAAGTGTTACATATTGTTTAACATATTTATTTCTATGACTGTGCAGTTAATGTCAGTAGAAAATTGGTCCAATGAATGGTACCATTTGTAAGCAGAATTTGGGAAGTTTCTTAAGTTTTGTTTTTCTGTTTTTAGATTACTTTGACATTTCCAGAATTTTACAGTGAAGTTCATAATATTTGTATGTATTTTTAGATTGAGATGGGTGCCACTGATTGTGCTCTCCCAATGATATGGGCTGAAAAGACTAACACAGCTGCTGATGTCTTCATTGTTTTTACTGATAACGAGACATACTTTGGAGAGATTCACCCTGCAGTTGCTTTGAGGAAATACAGAGAAGTAAATATTCTTTTGTAAAATGATATAGCACCAATAGTTAGTGAAATAGTGTTCAGAGGGTTCTTTTAAAGAGAGGAATAGTTGTGGTTTTGTGAAATAAAATGTATTAGGCTTTATTTTGCTGAAAAAGTATTAGAATCTCTATATATTGAGGCAGAAATTAACAGCATTACTTACAAATAAACATATTTTAAAAAAGCAATAAGGACTAGAATTACTTGCACGTGATTTTCCACCATCAATATTGATGGCCTGATACTAATGTCCTGCATTTAAGTTTTTGTAATGATAGTTAATGTATCTGGTATTCAGCGAATTTATAAACTCCTGCTGCTACCTGCTTGAGAGTTCCTTTTAGCAGTGGGGATTCTTTTCAAGCAAAACAAGTGAAATTCCGGTTTTCCTCCCTGCTCTGCAGTGGAACTGAATGCGTTGGCAAAGCACAGAGCAATATACAAATAGCCACCCGAGTGAAATTATGGGAGCCTTCAAAGAAAGTAGTGCCACAGGAATGCAAATCTATTGAAGTCGGAGTTTATTTTCTTTCTAGAAGGGAGGCTACCGAAGTTATGAGCTCTGCATGAAACTGAGATGGGTATCTTGAACAACCTGCGCAAGCTAATTTAGGTGGGAAAGGACAAATTCGTGGCTGAGAATTCTTTTTTTAGACATAAATTTGTTCTTACCCACTTGATAGATGATATGATGGTCATGACTGATAATGATAGACCCTTAAACATTTACATTTCGTTTAGGCTGTATTTTATATTAGCTGGCCTGCTTAGTAGTACTTTTATAAGATTTATACCTATCTATATGCCCTCTGTGGTATTTAAAGGCAACATACTGCAGTTACCTCAGTTTTATTGATATCAGACTGAGGTCTGGTTTAAAAAAATACCAAGGGCCAGATTTTGAAGTCTTTGCTTGGGGAATCTCTGGCTTTCAGCAGTGTGCTTTGTCAGGTCGAGTTTTGGTGGTGTAAGGACAACATAATTTATTTCCAGATAATTATTAATTTGCTGTATAGGTATACATTCTCAGAGTGTTTTATTTGCTTTCCTTTCTGCCTGTAGAAGATGAGCATTCCAGCAAAACTGATCGTTTGTGGAATGACATCAAATGGTTTTACCATCGCAGATCCAGATGATAGAGGCATGTTGGACATATGTGGTTTTGACGCAGGAGCTCTTGAAGTTATTCGAAACTTCACCTTAGATTTGATATAATTCCTGGATACCCACTATTACCAGTGGGTCCATTGCTGGCAATAGACTTCGCCCTGGGACCTACCAGCCAAATGTACTGTACTAGAAGATGGTACATGATTCACGTATAAGAATGATGTTGCCTTCTAAAACAGAAATCAAAAGAAGCATACAAGAATTTTCTTTTTTTCTGTTGCATACAGGTTAAAAATAAGTACGCAAATCCTGCTAAGACTAGCTACTGGGGTACATAGTATATGATTTAATTGCTTTCTAGTTTGCCAATACTAAGATGTTTTACTGTCCTTGTAGACTATTTTTGTTTGTAAGAATAAATTGGTGAGACACTGGTATTGGTGGGTTCAAGGAGGAAGGAAAAGTAGTCTGTTTTGATGGCTCTTGTAAAGGTATGTGTTTTTAATGAGGGTTTTTTCATGTTTGTACTTGAAAAAATTAAGATACAACATCTCTATTGAATTCTGCAAAAGAAATATTTTCAGAGCACATTTGACCATGTTACTGTGATTGAGTACAAAAATATTTGTCAAATTTTATATGGACAAAGTAAAAGTGACAATTTTGATTTATCTTTTCTAAATAGATTGTGATTTTGATCTTCTAGGATTAAATCTGTAACTTTCTGGTAAATTGAAAGGTAGTGCTATGGACTGCAAAGTTATTTAACACTCTTGTAAAACTGGTATGCTTTGCAGGAAAGAGTACAAACTCTTTGTAGTAGAGAAAAGGTCCCTTTTCTCTACTACAAAGTTGTTTGGGTTGCTCATCTGATGTGAATGTGCTGAAGTTTCAGCAGTTTTTCAGTGATGAAGATGGACAGAGACCCTGGAATTAGCATTACCCTGAAGTGTGATCATAACAATCGAAAAGAACTTCACTGCATGTTTTTCTTCCTCTTCCCCCCTCCCCACACCCCTATGTGTTGATGCTACAGAAATAATCGTCTTGAATAGTGCTTTGCATTATTTAAGTAACCTTTTTTTCTCTAATATTTACTGATTAAATCAACTCAGTCTAACTTTTTTAAATGGTTTCAATTCTTATAGTGACCGATTCTGAGACTTCTGCATTATATAGCTACCTTGTTCACAGTTCCAGTCTTACTTGTTTAGAAATTTGATTGCCAATTGGATTTTTAAACTTCCTTGTGATAAGAAACATGTAAGGGAGAAAATAACTGAGAATGTCCCAACTCTGTCTTAGAGGAGGAATTAATAATGTGTGCATAAATGTAATAAAATGGTCTTTTTGATGTCACATGCTAAGATACATAGGGGTTTTAGTCATACTTTTACATTTTCCCCTAAATTGTATGATCATGTTTTCTACTAAGGGTGATTGTTTTAAAAGGTGAATTTGTATTTAATCTGAAAATGATTGCAGGTTATAAAAATAATTTAATTATAATAAATACTACATCAAACTTTGTTGCTGTGCTATAAAACATGCTCTTAAATGTAAACCACGTTGCAATTTAAATAGTAAATTAAATTCATGTTGCTTAACTCGTTTTCATATGTTTAAAGTATAAAGAAATCTGGGTTAAAAATAGTGTTTTGCAGGGTGAACTATCTTCCATCTTAAGACATTATTTAACATTTATACCTACATGCTCCATGCGTAGTGCCTCAGTTTGTGAGATGTCACTGAAGACATCATACCACCTAGTAAATTCCTCGGCACAGGATAAATCGGGATGGTGAGGAAACCTGCTGTGGCATTAATTTGTACAGGCCCATTGCATGAGCTGTTTTTAGAATAATAGTATTTTGAAAAATTGCCAGTAGAAACAGTGGCTTTCCATAAAAGTGAATGAGTTTTTGTAGATTATCAATAAGTAATGCGATAGGCATGGGATACAATTTATAGACTGCAGGACCACTGCTCATTAGATTACATGCACCCCCCCCCCAAGAAAAAAAAAGCTAACAAAAGAAACGCCCTCCGTTACCTGCAATTTCAAAAGGTAGTTCCACCAATTCAGTTTTTGTTTTATACTGATAGTTTTGTAAAAAATACAATAATATGCTTTGTAATTATACATGATAGTTAAACATGCAATAGTTATTTACTGCTGAGCTAGAAATACTCTGAAGAAATAGTTTGTCTTTGAAGTTCAGTTTCTTGTTTTGAGGAGCCTTTGTGAAACTATGAATTAATTTCTTGGTAGAAATATTAAATAGAAATTAACAAGCTGTGTACATAGAAGGTCAATAGTTGAAGTAACATTTCAGTGCAGTTCTTTTGCAAACCTGTGATAACTAAAAAGATTTGACTGAACTAATGGCTTTAGTTACAGATGAAGAGTGAAGAATTAACTGATTTGGAATATTTGAAAGTAGTCCAATTTTGAAATACAAACCCTTGGATAAGACACGCACTGTCAAGATAAATTTCCTACCGACTGTACTGAAAATTTAAGTACACTATGACTATTATATTTTGGAGAGAGATGTACTACATTCCAGGTCACAGTAATGCAAAACGCGATGACTAGATGGAGTGAATAATATGATCCTAAGCTTGTTTTCTCTATTTAAAAAAAATACAAATATAATACATTGCTTGATTTTTACATGGTGTTGGTTGTCGTGACATGAAACAAACTGCTACAAATAGGAGCAGATTTCTCCCTATATCCTACTTCTGGAAAAAGAGCAGGGGTGAAGAGGTTTGTTGCTTCCTTCCATGTAAATGGTAAGGTTCTGTATAGAAACACACACCTTTTGGAACCATTTAGACACTGGGGCTGCATACAGGCATGAAAAATGAAACAAAACTAAACTGTGGCTTTACTTTACTTTAAAGTGCAGCACATGCCCAGAAGAGGCGTTGCGTTTGTTGGACCTGGCTTACCTTACCCAATGTCTGTATAGATTGGGTGCTTCAGCAGGGCTTTTTGGCACTTTTCTCTAAGAGCTGATTGAATCAGCTTTTACATAAAGACACCAAAAAGCCCCACTGAAGCACCCGATCTATACATACGCTGCGGAGTAGGGTCAAACAAATACACTTCCTCTTCTGGTAATGCGCTTTTTAATTTTTCATGTCTGTCAGTGCCCTGGATGAAGCAGGTTCAAGTAGGAACAGTTTTGCTACATTTGTATCATTCCCTGTTCATACAAGTGGAAGAATTAGAATGTAGCAGCTGCTTCCTCTGAAAGGGCTGCAGGTCTGTACCCTTGCCAGTCATCCTCTGTTTCCCACCCGCTTCTTCCCCCCACCCAGCAGATTGGTTGAGATCGACAGACACCATGCCTCTGGTAGGAGCTGGGAAACAATGCAGAGAGGCTTGTGTTAGCTGAACTCCCCTCCCTCCCCCACTCTCACCCCAACGTTTCTGTAGTAAAAGAGGGAAAACTGAAGCAAATGCTGGCAGCACGTGTACTTAGTTCCTTCCCTCTTCCATTGTTTTGGACCCCCAAAACTGGGGGCATAGGAGAATGAAGCTACATGTTCCTAGGATCACTACTTTTCATTTTGTTGGCAAGTTTGCTTTTAGGGGACAATATAGCCTGTGGAACAAAACAAGATTTCTATTGTTACCTTCCTCAGTAATATGTCCAGGTAGCTAAGAATTTATGTTCTGCAGAATGAATAGATCCAGGTAATTTGCACAGTGGGGTGTGGGTGTGTGTGTAATAAATGTAGTGGTTAAAATATAAAAAATGTAAATAAAATATGTGAGCTAAAGGCACAATTAGAATAATATTATTTAAGAGAAAACTACTGAATTGTCTTTTCACCAAAGAGCTTAATACCGTATCATTTTTGGCATGGTGGAACATTTTGTTTGTTTGCCTCAAGGCAGAACCAAGTGGAGATTTATAACAACGCAGTGAGATACATAAGAGTAAGAGGTAAAAAAGAGCTAGTTGAAGTTAAGGTCAGGGTTATTTGAAGGGTGAGGGGGGTGTTCCCTGTCCAAAGCCAAAATATCTTGATATTTGGCCTACTGCAAACGCATTGCTTTGATTTTCTAAAGCCGATTGAATTATATTTTTCAGTTGTTCTCAGTCTCCACTGGCTAGTCCTAGATTCATTAGTGCACCGCTGTTTTACAAATGATATCACCGCAAAAGTCTTGTCTTGAGAGGGTAAAAGAAGAAAGAAGCATGTTAAACTGGTAAAATATCAAGAGCTGCTGGGTGACATAAGCTAGTCCTTTCTCAAGGAAGCAATAAAATATTCTTTTGATTTTAAGGCTGGGGAAAAGAACCTTATCTATGGATCCATTACTATTTTGAAGCATTTAAAACTTCTGGAAATAATCATGAATAAAATCCCCTGGGCAGCTCTTAAAAGAAAATTTAGGGATTAAAAGACCCACAACATTATTTTCTAACAGCATATCAGTTGCCTTTGTTTAATTGTAAATAGATTTAAGATTAAAATAACAGCTTGATCAAAAATTGAGTATTTGTCAAGGAAGGCTTGAAGATTTAGCAGAAAGAATTTGAGATCCATAAATATATAACAAAATATAAGCAATATTGCTGGTTACCCAAGCTCATGAGAAGAAATTGACCATCTGAAAACCCTTATTGAGGGATGTTATGAGGGCAGTCAGATAAATGTTCAGTAGTACTAATAGGCCCCTTGGTGTCTAAAACAGCTCATAAGTCCAGGCTGTAGTTATAACACATGAATGTTAAGCCTATCAATTGATGTAGTCTTAAAAGTGCTGTACAATACAAACCATATACTAGTGTTGATTTAAAATATGCACTTTTTTTGGTCAGGCTTTAGTCTCAATGGCAGCTGCTTTGACTACACTAGGTAAGGTAGGTATGGAGATGGCTCATCCCAGGTTCCAGTTCCCTATTCTTTCTGTTCTCTTCCAATTTCTCTGTCTGCCCTTCCTTTCTCTCACTATATTGTTTGCTTCTCTTTCTTAGCTCCCATTGCTGGTGTGATCTCTAATCTTTCTTCCCATAAAACTTTTTTGCACCGTCCATCTCTTGCTTCTGTTCTCATTCTAATTAACAAATTCTTAACCAGGCTGTTTTGTTTGATAATAATTGGAACCAGACCACTCCTATTAAGGCAATGTTTTGCATTAAATATTTGTAAATATTTCTCCACTCTTTCTATACGAAAGGAAGTTCTCTTCATGGCCACTGGACCAATGATATAACATTTTTAAAACAAATAGTTGGACACAAGCCAAAACAAACACAGAAACAAATTATGCTGCCTAGGTTTTCCAAACGAGGAAGAAAAACGTTTCTCAAAGTTAAATTTAACATTTACCTGCATGCAGACTTACCAGGCTTTTGTTAGAAAGTTTTTTTTGACATTGGCTTGTGCAGAAAACGTCTGTTTTCACTATGTTGAATCACTAACGTTGAGTTTGTATAGTGTTTTATGGTCTTTTTATTGTTTTGTATAAAGTGTATTGAGTTATTTGCATAATTCAATGAATCATCTGTCTAGGTAGTCAACTTTTGGTTTCTGGTTAATGGAATTATTTTAGACATAAAACAGGAATAATTTGAGCAAAGATGATTCTTTTTAAATCTGTCAAATCTTTAATTGATTTAATGCTTTAGTATTTATACAGGATCATGCAAACTATTTTCAAGGAATTTATATAGAAAGATGTGCAAAAAAATGCAGTGTTTAAATTGATTAAT